>NC_140944.1:57965681-58565681 GCF_014529385.1 Adiantum capillus-veneris | reverse complement strand
TCTGATTTAGGACACAATATAGAGTCCAATAAGGTTGTTACACTCTTGATAGGGTTTTTTGGTGTCTTGCATCCACCATTGTCTTTGCATATGTTGCATTGACAATGGAAAGCTTTTCCATGCAGAGCGAATACAGAACTTCGCATGTGATTTATGGCATCTTTTAGGAAGGACATTTGAACATGTGAAATGCAACAACAAGTATATCGGTCTCTCAATTTCCGCACAAAATATGGCTTCATGTACTCAAACTCCCGCTGCCTTATTACAATTTCTGGGTATAGTTCTTTGAAGTTGAGAAAGAGCTCCACCTACAATGAAAGACATGTATGGTTAAAGAACATTGAAGAAAACTGTAGGTTTTGTGAGCACTTAACCACGATGTATACTAGTGATAAATAAGTGTTAAAAAGAATGAACACATGCCCTTGGTACCTACCAGTGGTATATAAGTGTCAACCAGTTCAAATGTTCTTACTACTGATGTAAACCAGTTTTTTCATTTAAAACCAGTATGTTATTTACCTAACCAGTACATGTGAGCACTTACCCATGATGTGTACCAGTGAAAAATAAGGGTTAAAAAAATGAACACATGTCCTTGGTACGTACCAGTGGTATATAAGTGTCAACCAGTTCAAATGTTCTTACTGTTGATGTAAACCAGTCTTTTCATTTAAAACCGGTATGTTATTTACCTAACCAGTACATGTGAGCACTTAAGCACGATGTATACCAGTGAGAAATAAGTGTTAAAGAAAATGAACACATGTCATTGGTACGTACCAGTGGTATATAAGTGTCAACTTATTCAAATATTCTTACTGCTGATGTAACCCAGTCTTTTCATTTAAAATCGGTATGCTATTTACCTAACCAGTACATGTGAGCACTTACCCATGATGTGTACCAGTGAAAAATAAGGGTTAAAAAAATGAACACATGTCCTTGGTACGTTCCAGTGGTATATAAGTGTCAACCAGTGCAAATGTTCTTACTGTTGATGTAAACCAGTCTTTTCATTTAAAACTGGTATGTTATTTACCTAACCAGTACAAGTGAGCACTTAACCACGATGTATACCAGTGAGAAATTAGTGTTAAAAGAAATTAACACATGTCCTTGGTACATAGCAGTGGTATATAAGTGTCAACTTATTCAAATATTCTTACTGCTGATGTAAATGAGTCTTTTCATTTAAAACCGCTATATTATTTACTAACCAGTACATGTAAGCACTTAACCACGATGTATACCAGTGAGAAAAATGTGTTAAAAAAAATGAACACATGTCCTTGGTACGTTCCAGTGGTATATAAGTGTCAACCAGTTCAAATGTTCTTACTGCTGATGTAAACCAGTCTTTTCATTTAAAACCGGTATGTTATTTACCTAGCCAGTATATGTGAGGACTTAATCACGATGTATACCAGTGAGAAATAAGTGTACAAAAAAATTTACTGGATATGTAAACCACTATTTTCCTTTCAAACAGATATGTTTTTTACCTATCTGACATGACAAACAGTACATGTGAACACTTGACGAGTACATGTGAACACTTAACCACTATGTATACCAGTGAGGAATAGGTGTTAAAATATTTTTATTGGTTATGTAAACCAGTTTTTTACCTAACCAGTTTATACATATCATACGCGAATGAAAGTATGCGTCTGCAAACGTATGTTTCAACAAACATACACGTATGATAAAAACTATGTTTCCATTTATATACTCCTTCACATCCAATATTTATCTACTCTTAGTCTAGGACCAAATACACATTCCCCTTATTTCCATTTATAACTTCCTTCATATCCGATTTCATATCTACTCTTATCAACCCATTTATAGAGAATATAGGTCATGAATGCAAATATTAGAAAACAAAAATGGATATAGTGAAGCAAGTTATTACCTGAGATTGTTCAAGAAGATGCACATGATGTTTGACATATGAATTTATTCCAATACGCTTTCTACACACATCCTTCTTATTGGGTGAAATACGAGTGTTAGACATCCAAAAAGAGAAGATCAACTCTTTCTCATCAGGTGTTATGAAGCCACGATCCATGGGCTGTCGAGCACACAAAGAGATTGGCAAATTTCCATCACCTGCTGCCCTCAACCGATTCTTTGCAGGTATGAAGTTCCTCTTGTGCAAATTTAGCAACTTAGATGCAGCTGAAACATTCACTTTTGAGGTAGATGTACACTCAACATTCATAAGCATTGTGGTGATGAACCTTTTAAGAAAGAGCTCCTATCCGCTCTTGGGTAATTTGATTGCATCTATTGTGTTGCATATGGATTCAACAAAGGTTGTTTGTGCCATGGGAATTTCAAGGTATCCAAGAGAAGGATGATTGACAAACTTGCACAAAATATCTGAGCGTGATGCAACATCGAGGTCCTTTGTACGCCGATTGAAGATCATAACAAGGTCATTGCAAAGTCTTTGACGCTTTGCATCATCAGCACCATTTTGATCATTATCTTCCTCACGTGCTACCTGCTCAAGCTTGTTCTTAGCACGCTGCTCCCTCTTTCTCCTAGCATGATATTCCTTGACCGCATCAACAGCATACCTAGCACACAGTTCACAGTGAGGCTGAGAGCAGTCACATACAGTGTGAGATTCTTGCTCCATGCTAGAGAGGGAGAGATTGAGCGAGGTGATAGGCCTACAGAGAGCAAGAGCAGTATATGACAGCAATAGATGTGTGATAGGCCTAGAAAGTAAAACAGCAATCTGTGCTCCTACACAGAGAGTTAGAGAGAGACAGGAAAACGAGAGAGCGAGAAGACAAAGAGATGGCTGACGTGCATAGTTAAGAGCTACAGATCCGTCTTCTATATTTGAAAAAGAGACGTGGAAATAGTAATGGTGTAAAGAGCTAGCTGACGTGCATAGTTAAGAGGTACAGAGCCATTTTATATATTTAACAAAAAACTGTGGAAATTCTATATTTAATTAAAAATCTGTTCAAAAGAATATATTGAATTGAACTAATAGAGATGGTTTTATGTACCGGTTATAAAACCTCTGTCTGGGACAAGGTTTTTGGTCCACCTATTCATGCATCCACCCATAAAGATTCACAAGGTTCACCACTTGTTTAAGCTAAGATTTATTCTAGCATAGAGACCCACTCTATTGTAGAATAGAGAGCCAAAAGGTCAACCACTTTTCTAAGCTTAGATCCATTGAAGCATAGAGAGCCACAAGGTCCACAATATAATTTAAGCATAAAGAATGGATACAAGGTTCCACCACTTGTCTAAGAAAAATCCCATTAAAGCGTAAAAAGCAACAAGGTCTATGACTTATCCAAGCTAAGGTCCAGTCAAGAATAGAGAGATGCAAGGTCCACAGTCTAAGTTAGGTATGGAAGAAAAATGCATGGGTCCACCACTTATTTAATCTAAGCCCCATTAAAGCATAGAGAGACACAAGGTCCACCACTCGTTCAAGCTAAGCTCATTTGAAAAATACAGAGCCACAAGATTCTTAGTCTAAGCTAAAATGATGCAAGGTCTATCATTGAAGCCAAACTCTATCATTGAAGCAAAAAGAGTGAAAATCTCTGAAACTTCTCCAAGCTAAAATCTATTATTGACACACAGATAGCCATAAGGTCCACCACTTGTCCAAGCTAAGATTCATCAAAGTATAGACAACCCACAAGGTCTACAATCTAAGCTAGGCATGGGGAATTTATGCAAGTTCCACCACTTGTCCAATCTAAGCTCCATTGGAGCATACAGAGCCACAAGGACCATAGTCTAAGCTAAGCATGGAGAATCGATGCAAGGCTCACCATATGTACAACCTTTCATCGGCTATTATATCTAGCAGCATGGCTTGCTTGGTTTCTAGATCCACCACTTGTCCAACCTAAATTAAAAGTTTTTGGCTTGGATTTAAATTTTCTCGCTTGGATTCAAAATTCAAAATTTATCACTTAAATTAAAAATTTATTGCTTCAATTTAAAATTTTCTATTTGAGGGAGATGTTATAGCATTAGAGCAAGGTCCACCACTTGTCCAACCTCAATCTATAACCTTCTTTATACTGAGAACCTATCTTATTTCATCCCAATAGTAGGTAAATTTTCATTTCATGTATTATCTATGAGCCTCTCCTAGTTTTAACTATCATCTTCATTAGAAACCTCAGTAAGCTACACTACCTTTGTTGAGAAATTGAACAAGGAATCACATTTACAAAGGCGTTGGGAAAGAAAGCAAAAAAATACCAAAGAAAGCAACTTCACTGGAAGGCACAAGTAAGTCAACTACTAAAATTTCCATGCTTATGTACAATCTTGTTTTTTATGTATATGTATGTATGTCATGTATCCATACTATGTCATGTACAAGCATATGTATTTGTATGTTCTGTATGTATATCACCATGAGATAGTATACCTTTCTACCACGCAAATACATAAACATATGTACCTACATATGTAGGCAAATCAAACACACTACCAGTCATATTTACAACATGAGTACACTACATAAATATTTATTACCAATGGATGCATCCAAAAGTAGAATAAATAGAGGAAGAATTAGAGATTTGGATTTTGTGTATATGTATGTGTGAGAGAGATAGAGTATCTATGTAAATATGTGTGAGTTGGTGTGTATGTGGGTCTTTATGGGATCAAGGAAGGTGAACCGTGTGAAGGAAAGGAGTTTTCATCATGTTTATGTGTGGGTTGTGTGTGTGTGTGAAAAACATCCATGCACATGTGTGTGTAAGAAGGCAGCACAGAGAAAGAGAACTATTTTGGTTTCTTGGAGAGAAAAACATAAAGACAAAAACCTAATGTAGATGGAGAGTGAGAGAGAGAGAGGGAGATGAAATGCACCTTGTCAAACACTCTCGATTTACATTGTAAAATATTTTTCTTTCTGTGATGTTGAAGCTCTGAGTCTGATTGCCTTTGTCATGTTGTTCACACTCTGTTTTTCACACGATGTGGTTCCTTTATGTGCAGAGGTCCCTCTTTCAAATACAATGTCACCCCTATCGTGCTGTGCACAACCTGTTTTGCATGCACTATGGTTTCCTTGTGTGTGCGAACAAGAAATCCCTCTGTGCGTGCAAGAAAGAATCTCCACTATTTTGTCTGTGTTTTGCTTGGTTTGTTGTGTGTTTCTGTGGTAGGGTTATCTAAAATGCTAAGAGCCGATTTTTTGAGATGGGGCTCAACTCAAGGCTCCCACCAGACAACCACTCCGTGAGACCCTACACATGCATATTTCTTAGGGGCACCACCCTCTTTTATGGATAAAGAAGGAAACCAAAATAAACCATATACAACACACACACACACACACACACACCCACACACACTCACACCTTCCTTATGTGCTTCAACACAAAATGCCCTTCAACCATTCAACACACACTCCTTAAGCAATCCCTTTGAACACTGCACAAACTCACATGCAAAGATTGACCTTCACCATATTAGTGCTCATATACTTCTAAGAAAAGCAAGCACAAAACCTCAAAACTCAAAACACCATAATGCACAAATACTTGACAACTCCTTTCCTTTCCCAAAAGAAGAGACTACTTACACACATAAGGCGGCATGCATAGAGATCTCTTCTCCATCTATGCAGCCCCAAGATTTACTTACACAAAACATAAGGAGAGAAGCCAAGAAAATAGACACCATGGTGCACAAAAACTTTCTCAAAAAACAAGCAACCCAATGAGCACAAAATATGAGAAGCTGCCAAGATATGCTTACCAATTTTACATGCGTTTAGAGCAAAAGTGTAACGACGACACCCCAATTGCAACAATTTGTTGATCAAACCATGAGATAGATCATTGAACTTGATATCCTTGCTCTCATATAGAATCTACAATCCTTATTTAGGGATGAGTATGGTAAGAGAAATGTTTGCAAGAGAATGGTAGCAATAGCATATTGATGCTCTCTCTATGGTGCCGCTTATGATAGCGAGCTTAGGAAATGGATAGGGAGACAAGAGGAGAGAGAGATTAGGGCTTCCCTAACCTTAGAGGAGCTTATTTGCAACAATGGAGTAATTGTGTGTATTTTTGTGCTTGCCAAAGGGCCTTTTTATAGCTGTACAAGACCTTGGGTTAGGTTAAACTTAACTAGGGTAGGTAATTAACCATAGTTAGGTTCCCTTTTGACCATTCCTTCAATTATGCAAATAAGGGACTTAGTTTTTCATTAGAAATAGCCTTTTAAGTCGTGGAGGCTCCATAAGGGTTGATAATGTATGTGGACCCCACCATGATGTCCCTCCAGTGGCTCCTGCAGAGTGTCCCCATCCTGTTTGTTGTGTCACTGGAAGCATCTTGAGCCGACCCCTCCACATGCATGTGGTTTTTAAATCCCCATTGGTATTTTAGAATGTTGAAGAAGTCAAGAAAACTTTTCACCTTTGTGGTTTACCTGATTGTAACTTTGACCTGCAGTAACAGTGTCCGCAGCACCTTGTTTTCACCATAACTTTCAGCCTGTAACTCAGAATTGGGTGCTGTAAAAGGCAAATTTGACCTTCTCAAAGTGTTTAAGCTGATTTTGGAGTGTTCCTCAAGTATACCCATGAGCTAAGGCGTTCAAGATGCATCCAAAACACCTTTTGAACCAAGTCTCCTTGTAGGGGGCCCTTTAGCATGCATCCAAGGTGTAGCGTGCTTTTTCAAAAGAGAATCCACCTTAAACAAATGAGGTAGGCTCCAATAAAGTTTGATTTATTGGGGATATACATTATATTTAATATTTGTTGAACAACACAAGTAAATGATCCAAGAGTTGGTTCACATAGTGGTGGGGAAGGGAAGGCCTACAAGGTTAACCCTACCCTTGAGAGAAGATGGGTAAGATAAGTGCCCATAAATTATTTATTTACAAATTATGGGATGTAGATAGCTATTTAAATTAGTAAAGGTAATTAGCTCAAAGAATGTGCATTAAAAAAACTAGGAGAGTAGAATTAAGTTTACTATTTACATTTAGCATGAAGAGAGAAATATGATGTAAATGCATAAAGATCTAAGAAGGGTAAGGTGTTTGTATGGAAAAAGGCTATTACGGAAAGAGAGAATGAACACTAGGTTAAAACTTTGATAAAAAATGTATACATTTGAGTAGAAATGTAGTGCAAATGCAAGGTTACCCTTTAACACTACTCATATTAGCCCTCCCCCTTCATCTAGGATCATTCATGCTCCTAGATGAAACAAAAGAGTTTTTTTCCTTTTTTTTCTCTTTTTTTTTTTCTTATTTTTCCAAAAAAAGGAGGAGTGATATGCACTCTTTTACTCCATTAGACCTGCTTTTCATTACCTCAATCCCATAAATCGGAGATGGGAGGGTTGCCTTGGGTATGTTCAGATTCCAAGGCTGGTTCTTCTTTGCACATCAAAGCTTTAAAAATAGGTGGAGCATTTGCCAAGCCGAAGGGAGCCATGCCAATTTGGAGCTTAGACGATGTAGGTAGATGACTTCCTATCAACAGATTGATACGTTGAAAGTAGGGCTTTAATCTCCATCCATTGACTCTGGTCTTGTGGAGTTTTCCTGATAAATCTGCTAATCTGTAACTACCATTCCCAAACTTTTTTTTTATCATGAAAGGTCCCTCCCATCTTTGCAAAAAAAATTTGTCAAGTCGAGTATCAAGTAGGTTATCATAGCGAAGAACCAACATACCTTCCTTCAATCCTTTCCCCTTGAGCTTCTTGTTGATTTTGTCCCTTTGGCTTGTGGCTTGGGCAATGTAATAGTCGATGGACTCTTCTCTATCAAGCTCAAGTCGTTGAAGATCTAAAATTCTTTCCTGCAAAGCTTCTTTTGGCCTCTTTGCTCTCCGTGAGAGAATGCGTAGGCTTGCAATCTCCACCTCAATAGGAAGGAGTGCCTCCTGTCCATATACCAAATGAAAAAGAGTGAACTGAGTGGATACCTTGAAAGATGTTCTGTATGCCCATAGAGCTGCGGTCAAATGAAGATCCTAGTCGTTTGGTCGATCTGCAACCTGCTTAGAAATGATCTTACATATCATACCATTCACCTTTTCAACCAACCCATTGCACTGAGGGTAGTAAGGTGTAGAATGAAAATGTTTGACTTTTAACTTTGCCAAAAGATTATCTAGGAGCTCTGCTCTAAACCTTGGACCACGATCTGACAAAATCTCTAATGGTGTGCCGAATCTACTACATATGTGATCAAAGATAAATTTTGATACCTCCTCGGATGTAATTCGTGTTGTACTTGCTGCCTGCATCCATCGTGTCATGTAATCTACTCCCACAATGATGAAGACCTTCCCGATAGATGTGCGAGGTAAGGGGCCTATTGCATCCACACCCCACTTCTCAAAAGGACCATACGAAATTATTGGAACTCGAGGTTCGTAAGTGAGTCGTCGATCTCCAGCAATCTGACAACCTTTGCATGACTTACACCAATGCTGGACATCACGGTGTAGACTTGGCCAAACAAACCCTGCTTGCAAAATCTTCCTGTTTGTAATATCATGAGAAAAATGACCCCCACAGACATCATCATGGCATGAAAAGAGGATTCTCTCTATTTCTTGAACAGAGGGCACCCTTCTTATGCAAGTGTTTAGGGCACTCACCAGTTTGGAGGAAAAATATGATGTCCTTCAATTCCTCTTGGCCTTGGTACTTTGGTTCGTAGAGCTTCACACCTCCCACCATGATCTGAAGTTTCTCATTGGCGAGATAATCTGCTTCCTTGTTGAGGGTTCTCACAACATGCTGTACCTGTGTAGCTTTAAAGTTCTTTATCAAAGCCTTCACCTGTCTAAGCCACTCCACTAGAGTAGGGTTCTTGCACTTCCATATCCCTTGGATTTTCCTAATAACTAGTAAGGAATCACCTCTTATTATAAGTCTTTCGATGCCAAGTTTTCTGCATTCTTCAAGCCCCAACTTTAAGGTGACATACTCAGCCTCATTATTAGAATGAACATTTTCCAAGGTGATACCTTTCTTAACAAGAACTTCCCTTTGTGGACTTAGAATAAGAACCCCCCCTGCTGCCTGATCGTGTTGTCGTCGGTAAGCTCCATCAAAGCACAAAATGTGTGCATTGTCTATCTCCTCCTCATTATTTTGTGGTGTAGCTTTGTCTCCTGCCTTTGGTGACTCTTTCCTTTCTCTCACTTTGTATGTGAGAATGTCTGCAAGACCTGCCCTTGTGCTATCTTCCACAAGAAAAGTGTATTTGAACTCTTGAAGTTCTAGAACCCATTTGGCTATCCTAGATGAGAGGCTCATGTGTTGCACAACATATGCTAAATTGTTTTCCATGGTGAGAATGACAAATGGTGCAGGTAAGAGATATGATCGGAACTTTCTTACCGCAAACATAATTGTGAATACCACCTTCTCCATATCGGTGTAGCCCTTCTCTGCAGCGGTCATGACTTTTCTTGCAAAGTATACTGGCCTCATGTAGCATGTTTTTGGGTCTTTTTGCATGAGAACTACACCGATGGCCTCCATTCCTACACTTGGCGTGATGTAATATGTATCCTTTGGATTTGGTGGCATTATTTTTGGAAGAGAGTTGAGAATACCATTTACTTCAGTAAAGAATAATTCGTGTTCCTCTCTCCATTAAAATGTGGGTTTGTTTGCTAGCTTGTGCAAAGGTGCAATAGCTTTCGCTAGAAGGTGAATGAAACGAGACATGTACCTTACTTTGTGGTTGAAAGTCATGAGCTCCTTGGTTGTCGTTGGTGGTTGTAGTGACAAGATCGCATTTACTTTTGATGGATCCACTTGAATTCCTTGCAAAGAAACCACATGACCTAGCAATACCACTTGTGACTCTGCAATGTGACACTTCTCAGGATTAAGCTGTCCCCCAAATTGATGAAGCCTCCTAAGCCCCTCCTCAACTTTTTGGCAATGAAGTCTTTGGCTACTATAGATACAGAAGTCATCCATAAAAACCCTAATTGACTTTCCAAAGAAGGGCTGAAAGACAAGAGTTGTAAACCTTATAAAGGTACTAGGAGCAATTGTGAGCCCAAATGGCATCACTCTATAGGCAAAGCAACCCCAAGGTGTGATGAAAGTGGTTTTTAAATGATCTTCTTCTGCTATTCTGATTTGAAAATACCCTGAATACCCATCACACGCTGTGTAACATTCATAGCCGGCTACTTCGTTTAAGATTTCATCTTGGAAAGGAAGAGGAAAACAATCCCTCTTTGTTGCAGCATTGAGCGGTTTGTAGTCAACACAGACCCTCCATTTTCCGTTCTTTTTAGGGGTTACTACAATTGGGGACACCCACTCAGAGTTAGACACAGGGTAAATGAAACCAGCTTTGAGGAGTCGGTTAACCTCTGTCAAAAGTGCCTCTTGTTGTATTTTTCCTAGGTGCCTTAGCTTTTGAGCCACAGGTTTAGTACCTGGTTTTAATTCTATGCCATGCTCTATAACATCCACACCTCTAATTTGTGAGTAATCAGTGATAAACAAATTGGGATACCTCTTGAGCATATCGATGTAGGACCGCTTCTCCTCAGGGGTAAGATCTTTTGCAAGCATCCTCTCAAAGTCTTCAAAGTGCTTGTGGTCACCTTTGTCATCCTTTGTTTTCTCCTTTGTTGGGTCAACCTCTATTGATGGAGTTTTTGATGTGTTGAAGATGATTCCCATTACCTCCAAAGATGATTCTTCTTCGCTATTGGATGTAGTGGTTGAACTTTCCTCGTCGCTTGAGCCAAAACTCTCTTCACTTTCTTCATCAGTCGTGGTCTCATAGTTGATGTCGAGCCGCTTTCCTTCATGCCAATCGTATACTACATGTTGCCCCTTTTTGAGAATCAATTGTCCTCGTCCCCATTTTTGATCTGCATTCACAGCAATGAGCCAAGGCCTCCCTAGGATGATGGGATAGCCCTCCCCTTTGGTTGGCATAACATACATGTCCACACGTGCATCTATATTACATACAGAAACTTTTACATTCTCGATGATCCCTAGGAACTTCACACTTGCATTGTTGGCCATCCTAGCTTGACAATTAGAGGATTTAGTGATTTCAAGCCCTAGTATATTCATGGCTCTTTCCGTGATCACACACATTTGTGCTCCACCATCAACAGGGTTAATTTTATTTGCGAGTTAATCAATTCGTGTTTTTTTGCTACAGGTGATGCTTTTCCAAGTTTATAGAAGCATGGATTCCACTCATATGTATGCTCTCTAAGGTGGCGTTGTGGTATGTTAAATAAGTACCGAGGGAAGGAGAGAGAAGAAGGATTAGACGGAGAGAGAAAAATACACTTGTGAAATAGAGATAGGATCGGGGTGTGAGAGTACCGACAATGAGAGAGAGAGAGAGAGAGAGAGAGAGAGAGAGAGAGAGAGAGAGAGAGAGAGAGAGAGAGAGCCTGAGAGTGGGAGATGAGGGGGAGAGAGAAAAGATAGGTTCAAAATGAAAAAAGTCCGGCTAAAGTTTGGGCAAGAAGGTTCTCAAGCCGGTTCAAATTATTTCATTTAGTAACTTGGTATAGAATTGTTTATGTGTTGGTTTAATGTATATATTTTATAAATATCCTACATTTTAATTGAGATGAAAGTGGAGTTAAGTAAAAGTGGAGTTAAGTAAAAGTGGAGTTTTGTTGTGAAGAAGGAGGTTGTGTGCACGTTTTCTACTCCCATGTGTGTGTGTGTGTGTGTGTGTGTGTGTGTGTGTGTGTGTGTGTGTGTGTGAGAGAGAGAGAGAGAGAGAGAGAGAGTGGGAGATGAGGGGGAGAGAGGAAAGATAGGTTCAAAATGAAAAAAGTCCGGCTCAAGTTTGGGCAAGAAGGTTCTCAAGCCGGTTCAAATTATTTCATTTAGGATCTTGGTATAGAATTGTTTATGTGTTGGTTTAATTTATATATTTTATAAATATCCCACATTTTAATTAAGATGAAAGTGGAGTTTTGTTGTGAAGAAGGAGGTTGTGTGCACGTTTTCTACTCACGTGTGTGTGTGTGTGTGTGTGTGTGTGAGTGAGAGAGAGAGAGAGAGAGAGAGAGAGAGAGAGAGAGAGAGAGAGAGTTTTCCTGTTCATATGCGTGTGAAAAGGTTCCAAAGCCGGGTCTACAAATAATGTTTTCCGAGCCCTTAGAGAGGCAGTTTGTGGTGGTTACTCATTGCACTATTATATGCCTATAGTATTCATAGAAGAATAATAATCATAGTGTTTCCCGAGCCCTTAGAGAGGCAGTTAGTGTTGTCTACTCATTGCACTTTTAGATGCTTATAAATCTTATAGGGGAATAATAATTGTAGTGACAAATCATGCATATTTTATTGCACACCCCACTTTAAAAGTTAGTGGTGGAGTAGTAGACGATTATAATATTCATATTGATAAATCATGCATATATTATTGCATGCTCCAATTTAGCAGTTAGCATATGCTGCGTGGGACCCCTCATGTCACTAACACATGCCACTCTTCCATCACTATCAATGCTTTTTGAGAGCATGGTGCTTTAGCCTATATAAATGTTACAAGGCAAGCACCATATGCTGCACAAGTGAATCGAAGGTGCTAATCAAGAGAGATTTTTTCATTTTCCCTGTACTTATACAATGCCTATAGGATATGCTAGTACTGGTAATGAGGTAGTTGCAAAAATCCATGAAGAGCTTCACAAACTCCCCCCCAACGCACCCCTTGAAGAAAAGAAGACGTTTACACAAAGAGAGCGTGACACAAACAAGGCGATCCGGATGTTCAACCACCTTAATCGCGCTCGCAACACCGGAGACCAGGAACTCAATGATGGCTTTGAGACAATGCGAGAAGATCTAGGAAAGTGGGAGACATGGGGGTACATAGATAGCTCTCGAAGGGCCGCTTTACAGGCGGAGATTGACCATTTTCTTGTCTGCAAACGCACAATCAACCTGGTCGACATCTCTGGCTCTAATGTGGTAGAAGATTGAGGCAAGATTTAAATAATTATGCACTAAATAATATAGTTAAATAAATATTCACTAGCACATGATAAATTGTACTAGTGTGATGCAAGTTGTACTGTGTGTTTGTGTGTGTGTGCAGGTTTGATTCCCTACGTAATCATGTAAACAACTTATTTTAATTATATGATGCTTATTTTAACTATATGATGGTGTTCCACTCTTCAGTGCCTTGGTGAGAATAATTCATATGTCTCTGTCTGACTTATTATTATTGAAGTAGCTGTGATACTTTTAATCGGCCTGGTCTACTAACACATCTTCAAGATCTGTCATAATTTAGGGTATTGTTGATATCTTGTAGCTAAACTGAACCGTCAAATGTAACTACAAGCTGTTTGAAAGCCAAAAATGTAAAGAAAATCTATGTGAGTTTTTTATATAATGCAAGAAAAAGATGAGCATGTCTTTAGTATTTACCCTACTTTTAGTAGAATATACTTTCCTGTCCATGTAGGTGTTGTTGCAAACAAGGATGAATGCCTAATAAGCCAATTTGAAACTAGGAATCTAAAAAATATTGATGGTTGTACTTGTTTGGGCGAAGACCTCAAAGTAATGAAACACGCATAGACTCTTGCATATAAAATAGTAATTAAGAACACTTTACCGAGTTGAAGATCTCTTTACGTACATAAACACACACATATAAATAAATAAATAAAAAGATATTATATATATAATATAAATATTATATATAAAACTATATATATTCTTAGACCGATAGTGTAAAGAAATACTGACAAGCAAATGAAATTTTGACAGCATAACAACGTGAAAAATAAAAATAAAACCATTCCATACTTGCTTCTGTGAAAGCTTGCCTAACTTTTGTTAAGCTTTCCTATTCTATACTTGCTTCCGTGAAGCTTTCCTAACTTTTGTGTATACATGAAACCATGATTATGTTTCTAAACATGAACAAAAAGCATGATTATATTCACAAGCAATCAAAATTTCGATAGCATAACGGCGCGAAAATACAAACAAAAAAAATTTCCATTCCATACTTGCTTCCGTGAAGCTTGACTAACTTTTCTGTATACGTGAAATCATGATCATGTTTTCAAACATGAACAAAAAGCATGATGATATTGATAAGCAGTCAAAATTTCGGTAGCATAACAGTATGAAAATTCAAACTAAAAAAATTCCCATTCCATACTTGCTTCCGTGCAGCAGCGAATGCTCACGGGAAAAAGAAATTACATAAGCAAAAAAGCATATGTTGGTATATTACTTTGGTAAATCCAAAGCTCTCAACAAACTTCTATCTAGTATAATAAATATGAAATCATGGCTGAATTGATAAGGACAATCAACACCAACAACATGTCTTCAGTAATACCAAAAAAGTGGCACCCAAACACCATGGTCACACGTCGTTCCATAAAAATCACAAACTAGAAAAAATGATAGATAATACCAATGTTGATGTCAATCAAGGGCAATGTGATTCGGGCTCATATTGTTGCCAATCAGTCTCCTCATCGCTATCTGCATCAACTGCTGAAATAGCACGTACACATGGAGCCTTGAAGCGTGAAAGATGTTGATGGAAGACCTCTGGATCACTATCTATGCAGAGACAGTGTCTAGACAACTCAACGCAAACATTGCCCAAGCCACCACATCCAGAAAACATATCAACAATGTAGCTGTGCTCCGCAGTAAATGTCCGCACAAGCCAGCTAAAAAAAGCAAAAAATATGCGTATTTTTACTTTATGTAACATAGTCCAATAACGCATAGTAGGAAGCATATATTCTTACTGAAAGAAGTCAAGGCTACGCTCGGCAGCACCTCTAAGAGCGTGTCGTCCAATGTACTCTCCGTCGACGCGCTCCACCAGTATTCCGGGCTTGGCATTGAAACAGTTGTCGTCCACGCTCTCTCCATCTCGTCGATCGTAGATAGGACGTTGACTCTTATGATAAAACAATCCTAGCAATAGTGTTTCCACCTACAAATTACAAGTAGAATGTGATCTAATTGAAGAAAACTACAAGCATGCTTTTCAATCAACAAATAAATTTACTTACTCTCTCAATCTCAATGGTCTTTCGCACATAACCATCGGGGATCAAAATAAGGATGGTGTGCATCATTTTGAATCCCATCTCGATGGCATGGCTAGACACAATGCCAAAGTGATCAGTGGAGCTTAGGGTGATGTACCACCCATTGTCTGCCACATACTTTGAAGCTATTATGGCCACTTTCTTACTTAATTTTCGAGAGAATTGATTCCATGGAGGGACCTGCATAATACGCATTGTTAATTTAATTAAAGTTCCAAAACTATCATAGACTGTCCATTGTGGTTTTGAAGGATGCATACCTCGTTCTCTGAAAAATTTTCAAATTTAAAGTTTGTTGGAAAATCCGCAAACAAAAGAGAGGCCACTTCATTGCTCTTTTCCCCATGAACATGGGCTGAATGAAGAAAATCCAAGATCCTGCATACGATCAAATAAATGTATTTCAAACATTCACAACACACACCACACATAGTTAGTCTTTCTTTTCACATGTGTTTACCATTTCTCATCATGGAGAGAAATTTTGTAAACATCTAGCATGTTCCCAATAACGTTCACATCACAATCTATGGAAGGCACTGCATAATCAGAAAATAAAATATTTCATCAAGAATTGTTGAGTAGAAAGAAAGTGACAGCTAGATATCTATACAAGCAAGTTTACCTGTGGAGCCTTGAGCACCTTTTTGGTTCTTTTTGGGAGACTTCTTGGGCTTCTTGGATCTAACAAAATCCAATCATTTCTTTATAGAGGAGATTGTACTATTGTTTACTCTTTTCGAAGAGGTGGCTTTCTTGGAAGTTGAGTCAATCTCCTCAATACCATTTTCATTTCTTTCAAGAACGTGCTCTAAAGCAAACAAAAATATATTTCTCACAAACATACTCTAAATAGTATGAGTACTTTAACAATTTTGTAGTTTTTATAAATGCCAAAAATAACCTTTATATAAGTTCCCTTCATCACGTGGCTAGGTGCCTCGAGTGTAATCTAGCCACCAACGGCAATACTCAATTTCCCAAGCAATCAAACCATAATCTCTCATCCATAGTGGATACATACACTCCTAACAAGAGAGGTCCCTCCAACTTTCAACAGCAATTGGCAACTTCTCCAACAAAGTTTGATCGTAAAGCTGAATTAGCCATCTACATAAAATGCAGTTAACTTTATTTGAGATCCTTTCCTAAGTGACTTATTTATTATACAAACTCTAAGTAAAAAATAGAATAACAACCATAAAGATATCAATTGTATTACCTGAATAATACTCTCCTTGAAGATTCCATAAGCTCTGGAATTTTTTCATCCGACTCTTTTGTGTTGAGCTTACTCCAAAGCTCCACAAAAGCTTTATCAATGTGGTCCCTCAATTGGTGATGAAACCATGCTTCAAAGCCCTCTGGCATTTCTTCAATCATTTTCCCTTTGATCCTCAAGCATTGCTTCAAGATACTTCCCCAATACCACTCTTTACGCAAGTACATTCTAAATTTCATTGCACTAATATAACGCTCAGAAGTAACATCATCTACACGGCAATGCATCAAAGAGTGCAATATTTCCTTTTTCCTATAGAGAAAACAATAAACAAACCATAAATGCATTGATTCATTTGATGATTTCATGTGTATTTTTTATCCAAAAATTATTACCTCTCTGGTGATATTTTAGAAGTTGCCAAAGAGTGGACTTTGTCTCTTGTAAGGCCCACTTGATCCTTTTCTCTTATCCAATTGAAGTTAAATAATAAAGAGAAGAACCCTTGGCCATTGGCGGGGTTGGCAATGGCCAACATCTATGTTACATTAGCACGAGATCAAATCAAATCAATTTTTCAATCAAATATATCAAATTCAAATGACATGTCAACTTACAATTTTGTAGAAATTCAAACATAAACGGGGAGAAGAGAAAGTGTTTACCTTATAAGCTCTTTCTTTGAATATTTTTTCTACTCTTCCTCGAGCAACCATTTCCTTTTCTGGTAGTGAAATCGAGGGATCATTGATCTCTTGCATCTCTTTGATAAGAGACAAGTCAAAGTCTTCCTTTTGTAGAGAAAATGAAAAAAAAAGTAAGATTTTACAAAATAATGTCAAGCTTTAGAAATTACATAAAAAGTGTACTTTAAGGCAAAAAAAAATACCTTCCATATAAGCATTGCTAATAAAAGAGCAGGAGCGTTGTACCAACTCCCTTTAGATGCCTTCTTCTCACAAGCAAGCTCTACCTCTATCCATCGAATCCAATCTTGGGGAAAGTCTTTCATTAAAGAATCTTTGTTTGCCATAGCCAGTTTTTGGAACAAGAAGATCTCCTGTCCAAAATTTGTGCTCACAGTGGTTCTACCAATCCTAAACCACAATATCTTAAATTAAATGGCAGTAGAATGACATCGATAAAGTAATAGCAATAACGTTCAAAACAATAAATGTGCTTACTCATTTTGAGAGCGCAAAGCTAGCATAAGCTCCCCCTCTGCACTTCTATCAACAAAGACAAATTGACATTTCACAGAACAATGTCTCCACTTTATCATTGAAAATTCTACAACAACAAAAAAGAAAATTAGAAAGCATAGAGTAATACAAGTCAACTTTACATTAAACAAAAAAGAAATCACTTACGTGTTTTTATTAAGCGCATCCAAGTTTTCAAACGGTGATTACCATCCTAAACGATAAATTTTTTTCCCCTTAAGTCTTCCCACTCAAGGGGAAGGGAATTATCAAAATCATCGCTTATTTCTCGCCAAATAGGCCCCCATTCATCTTTGTCCAAGTCGGAAACATAATGTTGATCATGGCCTGGCTTCTTAAATGACACAAGAAATGGAGCTCCAAGCACACTGTATCCAGACATCTCAAACCTTTTCACTAAGCCCTCAGTGCCTGGACCCACCGCTCTAATGGCTTCATTTTCCATCAATCTACAAAGAGGAATTCGAGGAGGTTCCCCACCTCTCTTTACAATAAAACCCTCTACAATCTCCTCTAATATTCGACCATGAACATCCTTTCCAAATACTGTTGGATGATCGGGAGGTTTAGCAACAATTGTTGTTGCTTCAGACACGCTGTGAGCCACCAATTCACCTTGTGTAGCATGAATATCTATGAACACCTCTTCTTCATGCACATCACTCAATATATCCTCTTCTTCATGCACATCACCCAAAATATCCTCCTTTCGATGGACATTGGAAGAAGCAATGGAAGATCGTGCATTGGCCCTATGCCCTGTAGTGCCAGACCTTAATGTGTATCCTACTCCTACAAGCAAAAAACAATAAGAACACAAATAGTTTAGTGAGTATGATGAGACAAAAGAAAAGAAAACAAATAGCTTAATGTATTTGAACTTACTTTGAGAGATACCTGTCCTGCCACGTTTAGATGGTGTACGACCATAATCTATTAACCACAAACAACAAAAATCTTCTTAGCAATGACAATACAAATATAAAATTCTAAATTTTGGCAGCATAACGGCGTAAAATGCAAACTAAAAAAAAAAACCATTCTCAACTTGCTCATGGCAAGGAAAAATACAAATCCACTTTGACATTTGTATACCTCTTCTCTACAACGACCTGTTCTTACATCATTGTAATTGTTACTGTAAGTGTATATGCAAGTGTGTTAAAGTGTGTGAATGCAAGTGTTTATATGTGTGTGTGTGTGTGTGGATGTATGCATGATTCTGTGTGTGAATGTAAGTGTAATATGTGTGTGTCTTTATGCATGACTGTGTATGTGTTTGTGCTATGTATGCAAGTGTGTTGATGTTGTGAATGCAAGTGTTTATATATGTGTTGTGTGTATGTATGCAAGTGTGTTGATGTTGTGAATGCAAGTGTTTATATATGTGGGTGTATGTATGTATGTATGTATGTGTGTGTATGCAAGTGGATGTGTGCATGATTATGTGTGTGTGAATGTAAGTGTAATATGTGTGTGTATGCAAGTGTGTTGATGTTGTGAATAAAAGTGTGTATATATGTGTATGTGTGTATATGCTTGACAATACAAATATAAAATTCTAAATTTCGGCAGCATAACGGCGTAAAATGAAAATTACAAAAAAAACCATTCTCAACTTGCTCATGGCAAGGAAAAATACAAATCCACTTTGACCATTGTATACCTCTTCTCTACAACGACCTGTTCTCACATCATTGTAATTGTTACTCTAAGTGTGTTTAATATGTGTGTATGCAAGTGTGTTGATGTGTGTGAATGCAAGTGTTTATATGTGTGTGTGTGGATGTATGCATGATTGTGTGTGTGTGTGAATGTAAGTGTAATATGTGTGTGTCTGTATGCATGATTGTGTGTGTGTTTGTTCTATGTATGCAAGTGTATTGATGTTGTGAATGCAAGTGTTTATATGTGTATGTGTGTATGTATGCAAGTGTGTTGATGTTGTGAATGCAAGTGTTTATATATGTGGGTGTATGTATGTATGTATGTGTGTGTATGCAAGTGTAATGTGTGTGCGTATACATGACTGTGTGTGTGTTTGTGCTATGTGTGCAAGTGTTTTGATGTGTGTGTATCACTGTGTGTGTGTGTGTGTGCTTACCTGGACACGCTCGCTCGTTCCATCGGAGGAGGTCCAATGGAGCTCCTATTAGAGCTCCCCCATGCCTTGAAAGGCATGGTGAGAAGACAGCGCGCGCGGTGCCCTCTCACCATGCCTTGAAAGGCATGGAGGAGGTCCAATGGAGCTCCTATTAGAGCTCCCCCATGCCTTGAAAGGCATGGTGAGAAGACAGCGCGCGCGGTGCCCTCTCACCATGCCTTGAAAGGCATGGTGAGAGGGCACCGCGCTCCTCCATGCCTTGAAAGGCATGGTGAGAGGGCACCGCAGGCGCTGCCTTCTCACCATGCCTTTCAACGCATGGGGGAGCTCCATTAGGAGCTCCATTGGACCTCCTCTGGTGGATCGGGCAAGCGTGCGCAGGTAAGCACACACACACACACATGCACTCACACACACACACACACACACACACACACACACACACACACACGTGAGTAGAAAATCTACACACACACACACACGCAGTACCTTGTCTTCTCTTACTCCTTCTTCTTCACAGCAAAACTCCACTTTCTCTTCACTTCACTTTCACTTCACTCCACTTTAATCTCAATTAAAACTCCATTTAAACTTCACTCCACTTTCATCTCAACTACTACTTTTTTCACACACACCATATATTACAAAAATGATATTGTGGTATAAACACTCACACACACACATTCATTTATATATATATATATGTATATACACACACAAAGATATACACAAAATGGATTCATATATATAGTTTTACTAAAAAAATACTATGTTTTTTACACACACACACACACACACACACACAACCATATATTTAAAAAAATGATTGTATGTGTTTGTGTGTATAAAAAACGTAGCATTCTTAAAGTTAAGTCATGCACACACACACACACACACACACACACAAAATGTAAAAACTATGTGCACAGTTAAATATCTTATGTGCACATACACTCAACTTAAATATCTTAACTTTAAAAAATGCACATACACTCAACTTAAACTATGTGCACATACACTTAACTTAAATATCTTAACTTAATAAAATGCTACATTGTTTACACACACCCACAAAATCATTTATACACACGCACAGTAATGTATATAACTTAACTAAAATAATTATATATACACACTACCAAAAACACACACACATATATATAAAATGGCAAGATGGAATCATATATATAACTTAACTAAAAAAATTGCTACGTTTTTTATACAAAGTCAGTCATATAGAATGTTACGTTTTTATACACACACTCACACAATCATATATATATATATATATATATATATATATATACACACACACACACATACACAAAAGATGAAGACACTATTAGACTGCATTAAATGCAGTCCTTGAACCACCATTTAGAAATTAAATGGCCCCTCAAATTTGATGACATATTCCACTGCACATACATTCAGAACCCTCATATATTAAATGCACTTCTTACATTATGATTTTCATTATTCTTTGAGCCGTCACAAGATCTTATGCAACTGTCTTTTAGTCTACCTACCAATCTTTCACTTTCATTAACCTTCACATCTTTCATTAACTTTCACCAATTTCATTAACCTTCACTTTATCTTTAACTTTCATTAACCTTCACCACCTTCACTTAATCCACCACAGTTTTCTTTCATCTCCACCCTGTAATCTGTTGCTTGAGAGAATATGTCCAACATGAAAGTAACAATAACTTGGAAGGTTGGTGGTCAGATAGTCAACCGCGACATTCAGTAGAAGGGAAACTCATTGTTGCTTGGTGATTACTATTTGCAGAGTTTGCTGCCTCCATCTTGCCATTTTCAGTCACTATCTGCTCTTATTGAAAGTGATTGTGGCCTAACAAAAGTCTTGCTGCAACCACAGTGGGATATAGAAGGTCATCAGCATTTCTTAATAGATGGTTCTTTTTCGAGCTTGTTTGAGATGCTTCATTCAGACACATTTATACAGGTATCTGACAATGAGAAAGGAAATGACAAAGAGATATCTGAAGATGTTTTAAGCATTGTGAATCTTGAAAGTAGTGGTGACGATATAGGACAGCTCAAAACTCAATCAATCGTCATTTGGATTCAACAAAATCCAGGGGCAAAAAAGTAAAATGATCTGTTAACATTACGTGGAGCTCCTTTGCAAGTTGCTGAACTTCCACAACATTATGATGGAAATTTGTGTTTTGAGTTACCCGCAACTCACGATAAAACAAAACGAATGACAGGGATGGAACAACGCTTTGATGGTCACTTGTGGACTCGCCCATCTGTGACAACCATGGCAATAGCATGCACAATTCGTCTAAGCCACTGTTTGGGATTCATGCAGTGTAATTATTCAACGTGTCCTCATTATATTAAGGAACAAGAATTCAATAGTAGAGATTTTCATGGATATTTGGAAACACAGGTGAAAAAGGACTACCTTGCAATGGAAGAGAATACAACAATAACTTGTCATTATTGTCAGAAGGTTGTTACTTGTGTTGCTGCTTGTCCCTGCAAAATCTATTATGTTTTGCCTAGAGATGGTACAATGTCGCGACTGGCAATACATGTTGGTAAACATTGTCATAATGTTAAGGCAGGAACCTCTAGGGCTGCTATTTCAAGAGTGAGGAAACTGGTAGGTGTAGTACTAAAAATAGAAAAGGGTGGCCCAAGAAAAATTCAAATGTTGGTGGCTCAACAACTTGTTCTTCACTCCTTGACTGGTGAGGAAGCTGAAGCTACATCCGATGTACAATTCAATGATTTTTTGGAAGAAATGATGCCACTGGTTCAAACCAAAGGGTAAGAAAACTCAATTTGGTTCCTTGAATTTGTTAATTTTTTAACTATTATAAATTTAGCCTTCTTGTGATGCATCGTGTAGGTTTTCTTCAATTGTTTCAAAGGAGAGAAAGAGTCAAGGTGCTGTTATTGGGGATGGATATGATAATATTTTATTGCTTCAAAAAAAGTGCATGTTTCCTTTTTTTCATGGGAGTAGATTTCTTGGACAGGGTGAAGAGGATGACAAGTGCTTCCTATTTAAAATGTCCACTAAAGAACCAGGTTCTGGGATTGATCTAGTAAATCGGATGAAAAGAACTGAAACTGGTGACTTGAGAAATGCGTGGGTACATTTTGATTTTACCCATAGAATAGATGGATGGGCAACAATGTCATGCTCAGTTTATGATCCAAGGTAATCTTTAAGTATTTAAATATTTCGTATTTTTTTATCATTAAATAAAAGAAGATGTGTGAAAATGTTTATGTTGAATATCTTGCAGCATACGATCACTACAAATAATTGCTATATGTGAAACTAAAGAGGAGGATGCAAAGACTCAAGTTATTTTTTGGGAGAGCCTTAATTCAACAATGGAAAAGTACGAACATGGTGCAGCTGACTTTGTAGGTTTTATGTCTGATGAAGCTGGTGCAAATTGGAATGCTATTCGAACAATCTTCAATGGCGGGCCAGATAATATCATGGAGGGACATGAACGATCATGCCTATTTCATTGGGAGCAGAGTCTCCACAAATATGCTAAAAAATGGATACCTCAACATCTAACAAATCAACACATTGATATGTGTGAGGACTGGAGAGCTTGTAAGACCATTGTGCTTGCATCTCAGAAGGCACTTTCAATTCAAAAGTGGTGGAGACAACATCTATCTACAGAGAGCATCACAAGAGTGAGCAGATGGTTTAAATGGTGGGAGCAACGAATTTCACACTGGGGAGAAATTGGAACAGATGTAAGTACCTTTATGACAATCTATATTTTTAGAAAAATTTCTTTTCATACATGAAATTTATAAATTTTAATTCATGTTTTTTTGCATTTCATAGGGTGGTCTAAGTCCGTGGGAGCGGGCACAAATTCCCAATGTTAATTTATCAGAAAGTGTACATACCAGTTAGTTAGCAGGTGAAGGTGGAAAGGGAAAAATATCCTTGTATGATGCATGTGTAACAGATGTTATAAACTCATATATTCAATGTGCAAAGCGTTTGGGATATACTACTGGGCGTTATATAGGAACGGGTCCCACAATGGAGACCTTGCTTTCTCGAGTTGAATCTCAGTAAACTCCAACTCCAACCAACGTGGCCCATCTATTACACGAGGCTGTTGCAGGGACTCCCATGTATGCGCAGCCAATTTTGCATGGAGACAAAGAAACAGTACAACGCAAAAAGAGGGGCAGAACAGGAACAAGTAGCTCCCATCGGCCGGAATATGTCATGGAATCTAAGCAACAAAACCATCGCGGTCGACAAAAAAAAATCAAGTTTGATACCCAAGGACCAGGTATTTCTAACATTCCGCTGCAAATTAGTGACAGTGATGATGATATTGGATCTCAAAAAGAAACAACCACACCTTTGTCATCTAAAACAAACAATGTGTTTGAGAGTGATGTGCCACGCACTCAGTGGGCCCTCAGGAGAATGCCCATTCAAAGTCAAAGAAAATGTTTTGGAACAGTAGGGAGAAAAAATTGTGACAATATCTTGCATAGTCGCTCAATTGGTCTTGTTGCTCCATGTATATGGTCCGAAAGAATGTTCAAGGGTAAAACAATCGAGCAATGGTTATGGTTTTGTAATCATGATATTTTGCATACCCAATCAATCAAAAGACAAGTCAAAGATTTACCTCCTGCTCCAAATGTTTGGCCAGTAGCAAGAGGGACTGATATCTCCACACAGGAACTTGCCGCGCTACATCAGAGTGGATTTCGGACAGAGAATTCAATGGTAGATGCACAACCTCTTGTTGGCGACTGCAAAGAAGGTGGTGGCAGCTCGAGGAAGAAAACGTGGAGGCATGGAATCTCTAAAGAGGCCATGAAGAAATTGGAAGCATGTAATAGTATGACAATTATATTTTTGGATGAAGTGAAAAGGTCTCAAGAGCATGTAATTTTCCGAGTTCTCACTGAAAATAGTTATGAGATTCATATAAAACAGAGTCCAGCATGCACGTGTCCGGATTTTCAGAAGCGAGAGAATACCAACAAATCCTTTTTGGCATACAAACATATGTACTATGTGTACACAAAAGTGCTCGGACTTGAACCTAAGGAGCACATGATTATTCATCAGCCAACCCTCTCACCAATGGACATCGCTTTTATTCTTGGACAACCAAAGATGATTTCTCCCTCCATTTAATTACAACTGGTTTGGTACGCTTCTTTCACTCAACTAGAATATTGATCTATGATATGAAAGTGTTTTTCTGTATTTATTTTGGTTTATTATACTTGTGATTATTTATCTTGAAAAAACATTGTTTATGCAGCAAAGGATTTCAAATTTCAAGCAAAAGATATGAAGCATCTTGCAAGCTATTTGGGAGCAAATTACTTGCTTTTTAGAGTGACCATTACATTTATGGCGACTATCCTTTTTTGTACTCTAATTTTGATCTTATCCTGTGGTAGTTTTGCGAATGTACTTACATCCTCAAACTTATGTTGTTTCAAAAAGCAATTGCTTGGGAAAAATAGTATTGTCTCTATCTGGTATTATTTTTGACTTCATCACATTTATATATGCTGTGGATTATATTTAACTCTGAAATTAGTGTTGTCTCTATTCTGCATGATTTTTTACTTTATCGCATGTTTATATGCTGTGGATTATTTGACTCTGATCACATGCGTTGCGAGCATATTTGACTCTAATGGCATGAGTTGTGAAATGGTGATTTTATTTGTTTACATTTTTTCCGTCGTTATGCCCTCTCGGTCTCTCTCTCTCTCTCTCTCTCTCTCTCTCTCTCTCTTTCTCTGCGTAGTGATATACAACTCTATGATTTTACTTTCTCTCTCTAGAAGAGAAGTCACTCTCTCTCTCTCTCTCTCAAGGATTTATGATCTCTTCTTGCAATGGTAACTCGCATAAATACTATCTCTCTAGAATTTATACTTTCTCTCTCCGTCAACCACACATATATGGAGTCTTATGACGATTGAAAATTACATTGAATAGATACTTTATGCTATGACACATATTTGGTTAAAAAAACTCTAAAGATTGCTAAAATTGTCAAAAAAACTTGAAATGAAAAACTCGCAAATGTTAAATCCCCCCATCAACATACACATTGGATACCTTCCTACCCCTTACATAAGCATCTACAATAGGTTCCACATCTTGTTGTGGCTTTGAAGTCAATGTCTTTATTGTCACCTTTTCTTTCTTTCTTGGGAGTCTTGTGCTTACAAGTTTGGACCAGTGCCTTCTCACCTTGGGTGATAGATGTAGGAGTTGAGGCCAAGAAATATTGGGCTTTTGAGTTTGCAGATCTTCTAAGATGTTGTAGGGTTCCATATTCTTTCCTAATGGAAAATCGTTGATGCCGATCTCCCTTCGCCTTGACCTCTGCTTCTTGCCTCCTTCCTCCTTCTTTGACTTTTTCTTCCTCTCCTTCCTTGCAGGTTCTGACTCTTCATTCCTTGTGTCTTCATCCTTGTTGTGTGCTCTTGTGCACTTTTCTGCTGGCATAACATCAAAATGTATAGGGCTCACCTCTATCTCCTCTTCCAGCTTTATGACGTTTACTCCTCTCTCTTCCACCACTGGTGGGACAGGAGGGATGTTTGCCACTGGAGGTGGTGGTGGTCGACGAAGAATTTGTGGTGCTTGAGCATGCTCTTGCTGCACCATGAGCGGAGGGGGTCTATGAGGGTATATATCCCCTGGAAGCCTTCGAGGGTGAGGGCAATTATACATGCCATGACCAACTTCGTTGCAATTCCAGCATCTCAACTCTTGTGCTTGACGTCGTTGATTGCGATTCCCTTCTCTTGGTTGTCGTTGTTGGGGTAGGACCTGCACTAGATTCAAGGTGAGACTCTCTAGTTGTTGAGTTAATCTTTGCAAGATCTCTTGTAGTGATCCTTCCCCTATTTGTGAAGTTTGGGCAAGAGAGCCCCTAACTTGTGCTCCCATGCTTGGTGAAGAATCCCTCTCAATGACTTCATTTAGGTCCCTTGTTCTATGTGCTTGAAAATTTAACTTCTTGAATTTGACCATGGCCACCTCACGTGCTTCCTCAAATGTTGATGGGAATTTTAACTCTACCTTGGTCTTCAAAATTGGATACAAGCCAGCCATGAACCTATCTTTCTTTAGAAAGTTTGGTGCACCACCTTGGTTTTGTAAGGTAGCCTCCCATCTATCCCATAGGTTAAGGAAAACGGCCTCATAAGATGGGTAGTCTTCAAGGAATACCTGTTTATGTTGAAGTAGACACTTCCAAAGACCCTCTGGAGTATCTCTTTGCCCAAATTTGGCAAGAAAAATTGCACGTAGCCTCTCCCAATTGGTTTTTTTTTTTAGGTTGCAAGGCCTCGTACCATGCCTTAGCCTCCCCTTTGAGAACGAGTGGAAAAGCACGCAGCTTTACCTCTTCTTGATCTCTCCCAGAGATGAGGTGTGCCATCTCCAAATTATCCAGAAATTCTTGTGCATCCTCACCATTTTTAGAATGCAAGGTAGGAAAAGTGCTTGACATTTTTACAATACAAGGAGGCTTGTGTACCACAAAGTTTTGACTACGATGAGTGATCACATCAAAATGAAAATATATACATCAAGTGTTAGTTCATAGTTTATCATAGGCAAAATAAAAGGGTTGATTGAGGCAAAACAAAATAAAAACATGGACATCAAATGAATCATCATAATTAATGAATGGAAGAATGATGGGATTTGGAGATGCCAAGATTTCACCAAGTCTTTCTGCTCCAAACATAAAAACAATGCGTTGTTGGTAAAAAAAATTGCGATCTACACAAATGTTAATTTTGATGCGTTGTGAAAAATGAAAAGCATATGGTGCAACTCTATTGTTCATGAGGAGAATAGAAGGCAATTAGGAAAGTTCCTCAGTGGGGGCACCACTTTTATGAGAGCGGATTTTTTGAGATGGGGCTCAACTCAAGGCTCCCACCAGACAACCACTGAGACCCTACACACGCATATTTCTTAGGGGCACCACCCTCTTTTATGGAGAAAGAAGGAAACCAAAACAAACCATATACAACACACACACACACACTCACACCTTCCTTATGTGCTTCAACACAAAATGCCCTTCAACCATTCAACACACACTCCTTAAGCAATCCCTTTGAACACTGCACAAACTCACATGCAAAGATTGACCTTCACCATATTAGTGCTCATATATTTCTAAGAAAAGCAAGCACAAAACCTCAAAACTCAAAACACCATAATGCACAAATACTTGACAACTCCTTTCCTTTCCCAAAAGAAGAGACTACTTACACACATAAGGCGGCATGCATAGAGAGCTCTTCTCCATCTATGCAGCCCCAAGACTTACTTACGCACAACATAAGGAGAGAAGCCAAGAAAATAGACACCATGGTGCACAAAAACTTTCTCAACAAACAAGCAACCCAATGAGCACAAAATATGAGAACCTGCCAAGATATGTTTACCAATTTTACATGCGTTTAGAGCAAAAGTGTGACGACGACACCCCAATTGCAACAATTTGTTGATCAAACCATGAGATAGATCATTGAACTTGATATCCTTGCTCTCATATAGAATCTACAATCCTTATTTAGGGATGAGTATGGTAAGAGAAATGTTTGCAAGAGAATGGTAGCAATAGCATATTGATGCTCTCTCTATGGTGCCGCTTATGATAGCGAGCTTAGGAAATGGATAGGGAGACAAGAGGAGAGAGAGATTAGGGCTTCCCTAACCTTAGAGGAGCTTATTTGAAGCAATGGAGTAGGTGTGTGTATTTTTGTGCTTGCCAAAGGGCCTTTTTATAGCTGTACAAGACCTTGGGTTAGGTTAAACTTGACTAGGGTAGGTAATTAACCATAGTTAGGTTCCCTTTTGACCATTCCTTCAATTATGAAAATAAGGGACTTATTTTTTCATTAAAAATAGACTTTTAAGTCGTGGAGGCTCCATAAGGGTTGATAATGTATGTGGGCCCCACCATGATGTCCCTCCAGTGGCTCCTGCAGAGTGTCCCCATCCTGTTTGTTGTGTCACTGGAAGCATCTTGAGCCGACCCCTCCACATGCATGTGGTTTTTAACTCCCCATTGGTATTTTAGAATGTTGAAGAAGTCAAGAAAACTTTTCACCTTTGTGGTTTACCTGATTGTAACTTTGACCTGCAGTAACAGTGTCCGCAGCACCTTGTTTTCACCATAACTTTCAGCCTGTAACTCAGAATTGGGTGCTGTAAAAGGAAAATTTGACCTTCTCAAAGTGTTTAAGCTGATTTTGGAGTGTTCCTCAAGTATACCCACGAGCTAAGGCGTTCAAGATGCATCCAAAACACCTTTTGAACCAAGTCTCCTTGTAGGGGGCCCTTTAGCATGCATCCAAGGTGTAGCGTGCTTTTTCAAAGGAGAATCCACCTTAAACAAATGAGGTAGGCTCCAATAAAGTTTGATTTATTGGGGATATACATTATATTTAATATTTGTTGACCAACACAAGTAAATGATCCAAGAGTTGGTTCACATAGTGGTGGGGAAGGGAAGGCCTACAAGGTTAACCCTACCCTTGAGAGAAGATGGGTAAGATAAGTGCCCATAAATTATTTATTTACAAATTATGGGATGTAGATAGCTATTTAAATTAGTAAAGGTAATTAGTTCAAAGAATGTGCATTAAAAAAACTAGGAGAGTAGAATTAAGTTTACTATTTACATTTAGCATGAAGAGAGAAATATGATGTAAATGCATAAAGATCTAAGAAGGGTAAGGTGTTTGTATGGAAAAAGGCTATTACGGAAAGAGAGAATGAACACTAGGTTAAAACTTTGATAAAAAATATATACATTTGAGTAGAAATGTAGTGCAAATGCAAGGTTACCATTTAACGCTACTCAATGCCACGTGTACTTTAAAACTTAAAACTCATCTACCTTTTGAGCGATTTGCTTTCGTTTTGACCAACTGAGTGTTTTAAAAAATAGAAAATCTGGCATATCGTACAAGTAAAAATTCTTGTGTTCTAATCATGTTAAAAAGAGATAAAACCTCATTGATTTTCTACATGAAAAACTTCTTGTTTTTTTAAAAGGAGCGGGGCCCCTTCACCCTGCTTGGGGCGTTGCCGCCCCATGACTCTGCTTGGGGTGTTGCCCCGAACCCCACAGGGGTTGCTGCCCCTTGACCTCGTTTAGGGCGCTGCCCCAAACCCGATGGGGGTGTTGCCACCCCTTGACCCAGCTCGGGGTGTTGCCCTGAACCCCGCGGGGGCTGCTGCCCCTTCACCCTACTTCGGGCGTTGCCCCGAACCCCACAAGGGCTGATGCCCCTACACCCCGCTTGGGGTGCTCCCGCTCCCCCAAACCCCGCGGGGGCTCCTACACCTCGACCCTGCTTAGGGCATTGCCCCGAACCCCACAGGGGCTGCTGCCCCTTGACCCCGCTTGGGATACTGCCCCAAATCCCGTGGGGGCTACCGCCCCTCGACCTTGCTCGGGGAGTTTCCCCGAGCCCCACAGGGGCTGACCCCGCTTGGGGTGCTGGCCCAAACCCGGGACTACAGCCCCTTGACCCTGCTCAAGGTGTTTCCCCAAACCCCACAGGGGCTCCCGCCTATTGACCCCGCTTGGAAGATTGCCCCAAAACTCATGGGGACCCTGCTCCCGTGGCCCTCGAATTGGCTCCGGGGGTTTCCCTGAACGCCATAGGGGCTACTTCCCCTTGACCTCAAACCACACGAGGGCTGCCACCCCTTGACCCCGCTGGAGGCGCTGCCCCAAACCCCGCGGGGGTTGCTTCCCTTGACCTTTCTCAAGACGTTTTCCCAAACCCAATAGGGACTGCTGTCCCTCGACCCTACTCGAGAAGTTGCCCCGAACCCCATAGGGGCTACCGCCCCTTGACCCCGCTTGCGGTGCCGTCCCAAACCCTGCGGTGACTAGCGCCCTCGACCCTGCTTGGGGTGTTGCCCCAAATCCCACAGGGGCTGCCACCGCTTGACCCGGCTTGGGGTGCTACCCCAAGCCCCACGGGGTCTGCCACCCCTGACCCTGCTCGGGACATTGCCCCGAACCCCACAGGGGCTACCACCCCTTGACCCCGCTTGGGGAGCTGTCCCAAACCCGATGGGGGCTACCGCCTCTCAACTCTACTCAAGGCTGCCACCCTGAACCCCGCTTGGGATGCTACCCCAAACCCCACGGGGTGGCTCGCCTGACCCTGCTCGGGGCGTTGCCCCTAACCCCACAGGGGGCTGGTGCCCCTTGACCCCGCTTGGGACGCTGCCCCAAACCCAGCGGGACCTCGCTTGGGGTGCTGCACCAAACCCCGATCTAAACTATTGTTGCACCACCCTATTGCACCCTAAACTTCTTGTTTTTTTTTTTAAGACGTGGTGCTGCTGCCCCTTGATCCCGCTTGGGACGCTATCCCAAACCCCGCGGGACCCCGCTTGGGGTGGTGCACCAAACCCCAATCTAAAGTCTTGTTGCAGCACCCTATTCCACTTTCTCAATTGTGGTCTAGCTTAGATAAGCTACATATCTAAAACCTAGTCTCTTTCCTTGCTTCACAACTCACCAAGGACAATCAACATAAATAAGTGGTGGAAAATGAATCTACTTTGGAGCTCAAAACTCAAAATTTTCCTTGGACATTGACCATATCCACAAAATGCCTAAACTATGCTCAAAGCTATTCTCTTCATAACAAGCTTGGGGTTTTTTGTTTCAAATCTCACCAATTGTCAAATCTTGCTTATCAAGAGAAGCGAGGGCTAGGTCGTGCAATAATTCACCTTGGACCTTGACCCAAATCTTGATTCCACCACAATTCCAAGCCATAATTTAATATTGCAAGGTGTCTTCTATGTGAAAATCCACCACTTGGTCCACCACTACTCCAACCCTGTTTTCATTCAACTTTCACATTAAAAAGAAATGTTGCTTTCTTGTGGTACACTTTTTCCATTTCCCATCAAAGCTATGTCCACTTATCAAAGAGAGACTCTTACATAGGGAGGGGGTTTTGGTTTCAAGATTCGCTACTTGTCCTTGTTGAAGCAAGTACTTCTTTGAATTTAGGAAGCTACTAACTCATCTAGTAGTTCACCTTCAGCATTGGCCATTAAAACTACGTCCACACTTCTCCAACCTTCCATTGAAGAAAGCAAGGGCTGCTCGGACATTGAGAAGAAAGGCCCTACTATCAACCTTACTTCCATTGAAAAAAACAAGGGCTACTTGGACATTGGGAAGTATGGCCTTGAAATTGTCCTATGTTTTTCATTAAAACTTATAGGTCCACCACTTGTCCAAGCTATACTCTATTATAGTTGGTCCAATATTCACTACTTCTCCAACCATTGGACCAACTCCTTGTAGTTTACCTTGAACCTTGGCCATTAAAACTAGGTCCACCACTTGTCCAAGCTACCCCCAAATAAAGCAGCGGGGTTTTTGTTTCAAGATCCACCATTGCTCCAATTTTGTTTCCATTAAAATAAGCAAGGGCTACTTGGACATTGAGAAGCAAGACCCTACAATAGTTCACCTTGGACATTAGTCATTAAAACTAGGTCCACCACTTGTCCAACCTTTACTCTCATTTAGAAAGGGGTTTCAAGATCCATCACTTGTCCAACCTTACTTGCATTGAAAGAAGCAAGAGATACTTGGACATTGGGAACCAAGATCCTACACCACCTTGGACACTGGCCATTAAAACTAGCTCCACCACTTGTCCAACCTTTACTCTCATTTATAAAATGGACTTTTGGTTTCAAGATCCACCACTAGTCCAACCTTACTAGGTCCACCACTTGTCCAATCTTTACTCTCGTATATAAAATGGACTTTTGGTTTCAAGCTCCACCACTTTTCCAACCCTACTTGCATTGAAAGAAGCAAGAGATACATGGAAATTGGAAACCAAGATCCTACACCACCTTGGACACTGGCCATTAAAACTAGGTCCACCACTTGTCCAACCTTTACTCTCATATATAAAGGGTCTTCTGGTTTCAAGCTCCACCACTTATCCAACCTTACTTCCATTAAAAGAATCAAGGGCTACTTGGACATTGAGAACCAAGGCCCTACAAGAGTTCACCTTGTACATTAACTAGGTCCACCACTTGTCCAAGATTTATTCTCATATAGAAAGTGGAATTGGAGATAATCTCTTCAGTTACCTCATTCCAGTGTTAGTATTTACAGCTATTGGGTATGACGTTGTCAGGAGTTTTTTGGAGCAAGGGATTACGCATATGTACATATACATGCATGGTGCATCAAATAAAGAATTGCCCATTTTTCAGAGCCAGGTGGTTATGTGGGGCCCACATGTGTACAGGTACGACAGGGTGTACATAGTGCATCGATTTTCACTATTACCAGTACCACTCTGTTTTTTCTACAATAAGGAGAAGTTGGTAGCACGTAAAACTTCTCGAGGAAGCTATCCGCAGGTCGACGACATGAGGTAAGCAGGTGCGTCAGATGTCATCTAGTGGCGTCAGGAGGTCAAACGGGGTCAATACTTGCACGCGGAGAAGTATGGACGCGACGTGGGTGTTTTCTTGTGATACTTATGCAGAAAGGTCATCATGAGGACCACTTTTTGGGGCCACTTCACGTGGTTGCGGGATGCATTATTTGGAAAAACTGAGTGCCAGGTGTGCGGATGATGCAAAAAGGTGACAACTATGCACTGCGAGGTCAGTTTTTGGCCTGTTCGGGGTCCGTTTGAGGTCAACTAAAAGGCCAAGGGTGCCCAAGTGATAAAGCTAAGTGTGGAAACTAAAAAAAACAAAGAGAAGACCAGAAAAAACGTGGAGAAGAGAGGAGGAACAGCCGCAGGTGTGTTTTTGGGGTTTTTGGAGCCTGTTTTGGCCGTAAACTGCTCATCCGATGTCGGATTTGAGCACTTTGACATTGTAGACTGGGGTTTTGGGCCGTTCCGGACGCGATGGCGCTGTCCATTTTGCCAAATTCCTCCCTATTTTTCTGTTTTTTTGGCTGTGTAAGTTTCTCCTATGAATGAAGCTTCTTCTCCAATTTGTGATTGTATCTGGCATATTTTACCCATATTGTGTGAGTTGTTTGCCCCAAGTTCATTTGTATCTAATTATCAGAAGTTCTCCTCTTTTGAGCTAAGTTTTTTGGGTGTGTGTGTGTGTGTGTCTCTGTGTGGAGTGGGCAAGTGGATAGTCTCTCTCCTCTCACTCCAGAGGTGTGTTCCCTGTCTCGGCCAGGTGTGTTGTGTAAGCCGAGTGGTGCCCCATAGTGTGTGTGTGTGTGTGTGTATCTTCCCAAGAGTGTGTGTCGGGTAGTTATAGAGACGCTGTGTGTGTTTTCATCCCGCTCACAACGTCAGTTGAGATAGTGAGACTAGAATAGAGCATTAACTAAACTGAAATAGATAACTAAACTGGAACATGATACTGGAACGAGAGACATAGCTGGAAAACTATGAAGAGTATTTGCCAATTCTGATTAACAGCTCAAGGTCAATCAGTATAGTGTATAATGGTTCAAGCTCAAATGATTATAGAATTGATATTTACAAATTGAAGCTAGAGGCGAAGAGCTCAAAATTGCTAAGAAAGCTAAAGTCAAATACAAACAGTTAGGGTACGCAATTACAATGTAGTGGGACCTATTTATAGATATCTTGAATTATTACAATAACTGCCTGTGGTAATTATCGCCAGTCTGACTGCCCTCCACTGGTCGATCTTCTAAGGGACAGTTGCTGCTTGCCAGGACTATCTTTGCCTTGTACATCCTTCCCTCGTTTCTTGAATTTTCGTATGATTCCTAAAATTTTTGAAAAAAAATCCACCGCTTGATTTTGAGTTGGTGTTGAGGAACCTCTCTGGGTTTCTTGTTTTGGCCTAAACCCTAAACCCATCTATCTGTTGGCTGATTTGGCCTATGTTCCTCATGAGTTGGCCTATGTTCCTCATGATAGTACTCTTTCGGTATGGATTTATGCCATACTTCATGCTCATTGAGTGCTTGACACCCCTATAGTTGTAATTCCAAGGGTGCCCAGTGAAGGAGATCCCAGTACGTTGCTGGAAAAATCCACCATTTGATTGTGAGATGGAACTACCCAGTATCCTTCCACAGTACCCGCTTCCTCTTGCCCTTCTTTGGTGTTGGTGCCTCAGAAGTCCTAGTACCAGCATTGCCCTTCTGGATAAGTCTATAAATGGCCTCCTACTCAAGCTGATCCCGCCTTTCAATGGTCATATTCAATTCATAAGGCGGGAGAGGATTGTATGTTTTGGTGTCAGGATTATACAGAGTGCATCTACACTTTGTCAGATGGGCTCAAGCTGATCCCGCCTTTCAATGGTCATATTCAATTCATAAGGCGGGAGAGGATTCTATGTTTTGGTGTCAGGATTATACAGAGTGCATCTACACTTTGTCAGACGGGTTCTGGCCAATTTATGAAAATACGAGGCTGTGTGGATTCATCCTTGCTGAAGAGGCTGATTTGTTTTAATCCTAGCTTTAAAAAGAATATCAGCCATTTCCTTGTACTGTGGCCCCAGTCTTGGTTTAGCCGTGATATCCTTTTCAAGGATCTTAGAGGACTTCACAGTCAGTTGAAGCAACTGATTTGTGATCTTTGTGAGACCTTTGGGCTGGATCTTCCATTGTCCCATACAGATTTTGACTTTCTTCATTTCTTCTTGTAGTTCCATAACATCATTCAATTGGAGAGCATCATTGACCAGTGTTTGTCAGGTTTTCCATTCTACAGTGGCTCACTCATACCAGTCTTGAAGGTCAGGAGTGATATTAAAGTATGTGAGCCAATCCACTTGTTTTGATTGCTGAGGATACAAAGCTGGGAAAAACCTAGGCAGCTTAGCTTCTTTAGCAAGCAATGCATACAAGAGAACTAGGGAATCAGGTACAAACTCTAGAAAGTTGAGAACAGCCTGGTTCTCCTACTGCATCATCTTCCTGGTGACTCGAACAAGTTGAAAAAGTCTCTGACTAGCAGTTTCCTTATCTCCTACTGTCATTTGAGTCTGAGGTCCTTTGCTACTAGAAGCATGGTCTTTAATGATAGCCTGCACTCTCTGGTCTAAGACTCCTCTGGAAATTGGCATTTGAATGGAAAGAGCCAACTCACCGAAAGGAATTCTATTGGTGGAACTGTCAGGTACTGGGCCCTTTCCCTTGTCTTTGACCACCACTTGTCAACACTTGTCATTGTTTCATGTCCCTTCCTAGTGCTATTGTCTATTGCAATCTGCTCTGTTGCCTACTTCTTCTTAGCACTCGTCTATCTTCCTAAAGTGTTCACAATGGTATTCCATGATGATTGGATAATCATTGAGCAGCCATCAACTATTGTTGTCTGGTCAAAACTGTGGACTGGCTCATAAGTCATAACAGGAGCCATGTATGGTAAGTGCTGCAAATTAGATGTCTAAAAAATTAGATGGCCTTTGAGAGGGTGACGTTGTAACTGCTACAATTTGTCCTTCTTTGGTATGGAAAGGGCCAACTCAGTGAAAGGAATTCTATTGGTGGAACTGTCAGGTACTGGTCCCTTTCCCTTGTCTTTGACCACCACTTGTTATTTCATGTCCCTTCCCAGTGTTGTTGTCTGCTACAGTCTCCTCTATTGGCTAGTCCTTCTCAGCACTCATCTGTGTTGGAGTCTGTTCTACTGAAGTCTGGCTTGCTGAAAATTTTGTAGTAGGCAAAGACTTAACCTGAATTTCTAGTTGCTTTAAGAGAGTGCTGCTTTTAGCCAATGTAGACTTTGGTTTTTTTGAACTATTGGCTTCCACCTGTGTGGCCTTCCTCTTTTGTCCAGTTACAGTCAACTGAGTGCCTGAAGCCTCTTCATCTGAAGATAATTCAACATTGTTAGTCTCTGGGATGGGTTTCTGACTCCAAGCCATCTGTACCTGATAATGAGCATCTAGAGAATTTTCCTAGTAAAGAAACTGCCAAACATACCAAGCTCTGAAAACATTATGAGATTTCAACTTTGCAGTTTGATGGAGCACATTATGAGATAAGATCTGATATAAGTTGATTGGAGTTGTAGCCTCTAATATTTTTGCGCGCAGCATAGCAAAAAGCTTTTTTGACACATACGTGGGGTTATTTTTTAGACTAATAGCTTCAGACACAAACCGGTAAGCAGCGGGGACGTTCAATCCTGATCTACTGGAACCTTTGTGTGCTAGCCTTGCATTTTTTCTTGGATTCTTTATCTTCCTTAAGAGCTACACTTTTCTGTTCAGCAATTGTTATGGCTGGCTTTGGCTCATTTGGCATTTTGAAAGCATAAGCAATGTTGTCAGGAGTTGCTGACACTTTCATACCATTGACTACATCACTTCCATCCTCAGCATTGAAGGAATCCAGAACCTGCTTGATGATAGCCATGTCAAAATCTATTCTTGTGGCTTGCACCACTACATGCAAATCCCACAGTCGGAGCAAAGCTTTTTCTTTCTTAGTAAACACATACCATTGTATCTTGCTATGGGGAACTAGTGGTAGAGAAGCTTTAGCAGCAACAATAAGTGCCGAGGTTTTGTCTATGGTTTCCTGCATCTTCTCTGACATGTGTGTATGTGTGGAGAAGAAAGAGAGAGAGAGAGAGAGAGAGAGAGAGAGAGAGAGAGAGAGAGAGAGAGAGAGAGAGAGAGAGAGAGAGAGGGAGAGCGTTACCTGCTCCTTGCTTGAGGGCGCCAAAAAACTCAGATCTGAGATCTGAGTTTTTGGGCACTCTCTGTTATTTTTTTTAGCCCAGCCGGCGTCGCTATGAGCGTCGCAGGGATTTTTTTTTTTTGAGCATCGCTGTGTGAGTGTCGCTAATATGAATAGCCTCTTGTAGTGCCACTATCTAAATACCAATCATCTGTATGATGTGGCTCCACCATGCTTCCAACAACATGCTCCATAGGAAATAAATGTCCACTCGATCTATTGTCATTTATATTTTGATCATGAGGATTGTATCTAGCAAAGTTTCCTCCATGTCTGCCATAACCTCGACCTCTTCCACCACGATCACGATTTTGATTTAGCCTTGTGTAACATTCTCTTTCAAAGTGACCATAAATGCCACATCTGTTACAATATCCATCTCTTTGAGGATGTAAAAATCGTCCACCTCCACGTCCACTAGTTCTTGATCTCCCCCTGCCTCTTTGGCTATAATCATTGTAACTTTGACTTTGTTGGTTTTGCCATTGACCTCTTCCAGCATTGTTTCCACGACCATAGTTTCCTCTTCCACCTCTATTGTTTCCACGACCTCTAGAGTAAAAAACCTGATCTCTGGAATTGTTATTTGATGTAGAAGGACTTGACTTGCTTAACTTCACCTCTTCTTGCAAACAAAGGTTTACTAACTCTTCAAAATCAGGCATGTGTCCTCGAACAGATATAGATGTATCCAATGACTTGTATTCCGGTCCCAAACCATTGCCACCGAAACTAAGTCATCATCTGGAACTTCAACATTAATGCTCGCAAGATCTTCCTCTATTTGCTTTATCTCTGTCACATAATCTGATATGGATCTATTTCCTCGCCATACACAATGTAACCTTTGCTTCAAGTGAACTTTTCATGGTTCTGTATTGGAGCTGTTCATTCTTGCTAGTATCTCCCATGCTTCCTTTGGAGATTGAGCCTTCTTCACATGTGGTATAAAGAAGTCACTAATGCATAGTAAAATCCAATGCATCACTTTCCTTGAATTCTCGATCCACTTCTTGTAAGCTTCTACTCCTGCTTGCCATGTTTTATGTGCTTCAACATTCTCTCTATTTGGTTCCAAACCAACCTCGGGACACTCTTGTTCACCTGTAATATAATCCCATAAACCTTTGCCCATGATAAAGTTCTCCATCTTGTAAGACCATATACTGTAGTTCTCTCTGGTCAACTTCTCTCCAACAATCTGTGTGACTTGAGTTGAACTTTCTGCCATCTTCACTCTCTCAATTTCTTCCAAAGGATTTTGACAAAATTTTGGCAGAGTTTCGTTTGTATTTGGACAATATCTCAAGTGATAATCTCAACCAAAGTGCTCATAAACATTGACAGAAAATCGCTCACTGCAAAGGGAAAATCCACTGACTCACTTTGCCACAGACTGACTCAGTACTATGCATAAATACTCTAAAACAATGTTCACATGGACCTGTATGCAAATGCAATCCATACGATGTCCTGTACCACATATCCATACATCCACCTTCTTCCCATAGTCGTAAACGACATATGAGGTCTTTCGCGGGGCCAGTCGGGGGTTCGCTCCAGTACCTAATCCACCTTGCCAAGGTACCAAAGCTCCCAAGGCAAGGTACTTATCCTTTTGCATTTGCGAGAACTTACGCACCAAGTTTAGTATACATTTCTATAGCTTTGTTATTGCATCATGTGAATTCTACGTTCATCCTTCAAACATGAAATCAACTCATCATCCTTTGTTGACTCTCGTTCAGACTTTATCCGACTTTATCCGACTACACACAACACAATTGGAGAACTCGCTTGTTTTTTACAAGGTCACATTAGCAAACTTTGTATTCCAAACCCTATTGAATGTAGTGCTAGCCATTGTCTTGAGACTCATACTCTCGAGTGTTTTTTTGACATCATGTAAGATGTCTATTTTCTTATACGTGTTTGGTATTGCAAGCAAGGTTTCCCTGGTACCATCTTCCATAGTTCTACTCTTATGTGGCATTTTCTCTGAGTTTTCATCTACAAAATAGCGCATCAATTCCCTTCCCATTTTTGTATGGTCTCTTCCTTTTCTTATGACACCATTGTTGAAAGGTCAACCTTTCAACAACGCTTCCACAAAGATTCCATAAAGATCCCTCAAAGATTCTCTAAAGATTCCAAATAAAGATGCTGATGAAGTGATGAAGACGAAGATGGATGCTGTAATGTGAAGATACAAGCTCATGGACATCATCAAATATCCCGTTATTATCATTTTGAGCCATTACGGCCACTTTTGTAATGTTTACGGGAACTTCATATTTTAAGTCATCAATTGTATTGAGGCCATAGATGCTTGTTGGATGAGCAAAGTCAGATCACAGTGTTGTAATTAAGCTCTATAGAAGCCTAGGGACAAATAAGGTCATTTTGGTCAGACATTAGGTTTTCTAAGGCTTAGTATTTATGCCAAGTTAGAGCATGGAGGATTTCCTTTTATCATAGAGGGCACCTTGTGGCCCTGGGACTGTAGGGTGCAAACATAAATAATAGATGACACATTGTGTCCCTGGGCCCATAGGGTGCCAACATAAAGGATATAGAGTTTCTTGCTAGCATAGAGGGCACCTTGTGTCCCTAGGGCCATAGGGTGCTAATATAAAGCATATAGAGATTTTTGCTAGCATAGAGGGCACCTTGTGGCCCTAAGGCCATAGGGTGCCAACATAAAACATGTAGAACTTCTTGCTAACATTAAAGGTACCCTATGGCCCCAAGAGTGCCAGCAAAGATCATATAGGGTCTCTTACTAGCATAGAGAGCACTCTATGACCCTAGTGCCATAGAAATCTAACATAGAGTCTATGAAGAGGCACGTAAGTCACTCAATGTTCATAGGGTACAAATATAGAGTCTCTAAAGGGTCACTCAATGGTCTTGGGTCCATAAAATATTCTATTTGTATGTAGTAGGGACTTCTCTTCAAGGACACCTTGGCCACCCTATGGCATTAGGGCCATAGGGTCTCAACATAGATAGTAGATGATTTCTTATGATAGCACCCTATGGCCCTAGGGCCACAGGGTTCCAACATAGAGCATATGGTGTTTCTTACTAGCATATAGGGCACCCTACGGCCATATGGTGTGAACATAGAGCACACAAGGTTTCTTCCTAGCATAGACAACACCTTGTGGTACTAGCACCATAGGGTGCTAACATGAAACATTAGGGATTTATATTAGCCTCGAGGGCACCTTGTGGCCCTAGGGCCATAGGGTGCCAACATAAAGAATATTGAGGTTCTTATTAGAATAGAGGGACCCTATGGCCCTGGGGCCATAGGGTACCTATATAGAGCATGGAGGGCTACCTTGTGACCCTCGGGTTATAGGGTGCCAGCATTAGGCATAGAGGGTTTGCTAGAATAGAGGACACCCTATGGCCCTAGGACCATAGGATGCCAGCATAGCCCATGTACAGTTTCTCTTTTACCATAGAGGACATCTTATGAGTCTAGGGTCATAAGTTGCCAACATAGTGCATGAATGGCTTCTTATAAGTATACACGTAAACATAGTGCATAGAGGGAATTTTACTAGCATAGAGGCCATCCTATGGCCTTGGGAGCCATAGGGTGCCAACATAGAGAAAAAAGGGATTTTTAATAGCACCTTCTTATTAGCAAACCCACTATGCCAGCATTAGGAATAAAGGGTTTGCTAGCAGAGAGGACACCCTATGGCCCTAGGACCATAGGATGCCAACATAGCCCATGTACGGTTTCTCTTTTACCATTGAGGACATCTTATGAATCTAGGGTCATAAGATGCCAACATAGTGTATAAATGGCTTATTACAAGTATACACGTAAACATAGTGCATATAGGGAATCTTACTAGTATAAAGGCCGCCCTATGGTTGGGGCCATAGGATGTCAACATAGAGCATAGAGGGCTTTTTACTATCACCTTGTTGCCCTTGGGATGCCATAGTGTCATAAAGTGGTTTTTGTATATGTAGTAGATAATTCTCTCACACAAGACACCTTGGCCACCATCTAGCCCTTGGTCCATATGATAGTAGCATAGAGGACACCCTATAGCCCTAGGGTTTCCTTCTAGCCCTAGGGACATACACTGCCAACATATAGTATACATGGTTTCTTCATAGGGAAAGCCTTTTAGCCCTACGCAATAGAGTGGCAACCTAGACCATATAATGTATCTTACTAGCATAGAAGGCACCGTATGACCCTGGGGCCAACGAGTACCAATGTAGGGCATAAAGGATCTCTTCCTAGGATGAAGGGCACCTTGTGGCCCTAGGGCCATAGGGTGCCAACATAGAGAATAGAGGATTTATTGCTAGCATAGCGGGTCTCTTTATAGGATAATGCGCACTCTATGGCCCTAGGTCATAGGGTGCCAATATAGAGTCTCTAAGATGGCACCTAGGCTAAGGTGGTCTTTGCAAACATGGTAAGGAATGCTCTCAAAGGTCACATTTTCCACCCCATGGCCCTGGGGACCATATAGTGCCAATAGAGAGCATATAGGGTTTCTTACTAGCATAGAGAGCACCCTACATCCCTGGGGCCATAGGGTGTCAACATAGTCAAATGGGGTGCAAACATAGAGCATAGAGGGTTTCTTACTATCATGGAGGACACCATGTTTCCTTGGTGCCATAGGGTGCAAACATACAGCATGGATGGTTTCTTGCTAGCATAGAGAGCACCCTATGGCCTTGGGGCCATACGGCTCCAAAAAAGAGCATAAAGGGTTTTTTGCTAGCATAGAGGATAACTTGTTTCCGTGGGGCCATATGATACCAAAATAGAAGAGTCTTAAGAAGGGCATCTAGGTCACTAAATCACCTTGGGGCCATAAGGTGGTCTTTGTGGGGAATGCTCCTTAAGGGTTCCTTGGCCACCCTATGGCCTTTGGGCCATAGGTTACTAACATAGAGTTTAGATGGTTTCTTACTAGCATAGAGTGCACCTTGTGGCCTACGGTCTTTAGATGCTAATATAGAGTTTCAATGGTTTCTTATTAGGCATAGGGCGTACCCTATGGCCCTCAGCCCATAGGGTGCGAAAGTACAACACATAGGTTTTCTTTCTAGCATAGAGGGCACCTTGTGTCCTAGGAGCCATTTGATGCACCCTATGGCCCGGGGGTTGTAGGTTGCCAATGTAGAGCGTAGAGGTTTTCTTTCTAGCATAGAGGGAACTTTGTGGCCTAGGGGCCATTTGGTGCTCCCATATTAGAGCATACAAGGTTTCTTAGTAGTATTATAAAGGGTACCTTGTGGCCCTCAAGTCTCGATAGGGTTCCATATAGAGGTAGAGGGTTTTTCTTACTACCATAGAGGACATCCTATGGCCTTGGGGCCATAGGGTTTCAATATTGAGCATAGAGGATTTATTACTATCATAGAGAGTACCTTGTGGCCCTAGGTCCATAGGGTGAAAACATAGAGTATAGAGGATTTCTTACTATCATAGAGGGTATCTTGTGTCCCTAGGTCCATAGGGTGCAAACATAGAGCATAGAGGATTTGTAACTAGCACAGAGGGCACCCTATGGCCTAAGGGCCATAGAGTGACAACATATAGCATAAAGGGTTTCTTACTAGCATAAGAGGTGCACCCTGTGGCCCTTGGGCCATAGGGTGCCAACATAAAGCATAGATGGTTTCTTACTAGTGCTCATAGAGGGCATCTTGTGGCCCTATGACAACCCATGGCCTTAGGGCCATAGGAGGGTGACACATAAATAAAGTACCATATGGCTTTGAAGCCAAAGATCTATTTATATGTTGAGACCTGCTAACAATCCTAACCATATGGCCTTGAGGCCATAAAGAGACATATTTTGGATTATCTTAAAGTCATACATATATCTACAAAGAGAAACTTAGTCAAGGAAATCATCCCATGCAAGAAGATAGTGCAATTGAAAAGGAGACTTTAATGGGACACTTTTATGTCTTGGGACACTTTTATGTCCTATTAAGTGACCATTTTCCTCGAATTATGTCAAGAGTTTCAAAATGGATTTTGAGGTGCTATCTATCTAGAAAGTTGTCTCATGAGTTGAAAAAAACTCGACATTTTTTTGGAATATCAATTCCATCTTTAACATTGTCCTTGCACAACATTTCACAAACTAAACTGTGTGAAAAAACGGGTCCTGTTTTTGGCTTTTTTCAACTTTTTGCAACTATACCACTCTAGAATTCATGTTTGTGAGGTCTATAATGCTAGAGAACTATCTTTAGTAGTCCTCAACATGTCCTGATGCTTCTAGGGAGAAACAAATATTAAAGTCGTAAGTTATGACCAGATTACAAAAATTGTCAAATCCTGTTTTTTAGCCAATTTTAGCTCTTCTATGATTTTTTTGGTGGATTTCATGATATCCAAATGCATTTTTGATTTTCTATGTCACATATTGTAACATAAAGCTAAAATTCCTTGAGTTTTGCGGCACCTAATACCCTATTTTTCATAGTACACAACGATGGTTGGTTTTTTCAATTATAGAAGAAAACAAAACATTCTAGTATATCAAGTATAGCTTTTTTAATATTGGTAGTTTCTTGTGACAACTGCATGCATTTTGTAGGTAGTAACCATATCTACTCATAAGGATCAAATTTGGCTAGACATTGAATAGTTTCTATGGGATTCTACAACTCATAATGTTGAACCCAGTTTTTTCATGTTTGCTGTATTTAACACTTCATCTTTGTCCCCAAGATTCCCCTTGGTAAGAGATGTATTATTCTTTTGACATGCTCCATGGCTCCTTATGAACATAAAGTACAATAGGGAACTAAGAAAACATGCATATATTATTTGTATTGAGCGTGGCTATAGAAACTTTGATGATATGTTTGCAGAATGGTAAAAATTCAACTTTTTTGTACCTATTTATTCTGGCAAAACAAAAAATAGTGAGTGAGAAGCAATCATATGTTCTGATCACCAACCCATTGAAGTTAAATAAGGAATTTATCTCAAGTCCTACAAAAATCCCTAATCTTATTTCTATGCAACAAAGTGTAAGAAATGACTGTTTTGATGAAAATGCACTGGTCCATCAACTTTGGAGGCTTGGTGTGACCAAAAGATGAGAAATTTTACAAGTTTCTTATTTTTTCCATGTGTAGTAGGCCTTGAACTATAACCTCATGAAAGGATCTTACAAAATGAGTGGATCTACTATGGTTTTGGAGTTTTTTTTCAAAACCCTGAAAGGACACTTTTATGTCCTGTTAGGTTACCAACCTAGTGTTAAAGGCATAAATGTTTCTCCAAGTATACTACTAAACGCCACCATCATGGACAAAGAACTAATGTAGCTAGATAAAGATTAGGAATCTCTAGACAATGAGGAGCATAAAAATAATTTTTTTGTAGATGTGTTGTCATTTAGTTAATATGTTATTTGTGATTAGTTTTTTCTAAGAGTGTGACAAAAAAGATTTATGAAAATTGTAGATACTTTGGAATCTAAAATTAGGTGTTCTTTAAACTTGCAGTCCTTCAACAAGATATTGCGGCGGCTGACAAAGTTTCACTCAAGATAGTTGGTATAGAGGATGCTCATGCCATTGACCCTACTGAGAAAGATTCTGCCAATCTCCATGTCAACCAAAGAGTTTCTAAAGAAGATGACAAGAATCTACAAGTTTTTGAAGGTCAACCGCTACAACAACTGGAGATAAATTTAAAGAGTAGTCCAATGGAAGAAGACAGTGAAAGTTCCAGAACATGTGCAAGGCAAGAAGAAGAATCCAATGAAAATATTCTAGTAGCCCAAGATTTGGGAATTGGATTGCATGGCAGTACAATGGAAGTAGAAGGCAGTGCAAGTTCCAGAACATGTGCAACGCCAGAAAGAGAATCCAACACAAATATTTTAGCACCCCTAGATTTGGAAAGCAAAGTGCATGGTCAGTCGGACCTTCCATCCACCAACAAACCAATGATGACTATAATAGTGAGCTTGTGTGGATTGTTCCTAAGGACTAGATGTTGACAAAAGTCCAAGAAAATGAAGAGCTTAAAGTTTGGACATGAGCATATTGTTCTTTGTCTAGGATGCATTGAGTTTTTAAAGGCTCTACTTAGCAATTTCAATGTAGGAATATGGTCAGCTGCTAATGACATGCATGTTGTGGACATCATCAAGATTTTAGAGAAGAAAGCTAAAGAAACATTTCCATTCTTTATGATCTAGGGGCAAAGCCAATGTCAACCATGCGTAGAATCAAGGATCACTCGCTTAGATAATCCAGGAGTAGAAGCACTTTTCAAACCGTTGGCTATTGCATCATCAAAATTTGGGCTTGATGCAAGAAGATTTATTCTTGTAGATGATGAGCCATTAAAGGGATGCATGAACCCTGCATTGAATTGTATTTCTCCACCATCATTTAATGTTGATGAGAGGAGGATAATATCCTCCTTGGGGAGCTACTACCATATATCAAAGCTCTCAATTATGTTAATGACATTGACACAATTAAAAGGTCTCATTTATATGGACAAGCACCCATAGATCAAGGTCATGAGCTTTATAATCGTATACACAAGGTTGTTGCAGAGTGGGAGGAGAGAAATCTATTTTTTCTAGGAAAAACCTACTCCACGGGCAGGCTACTAGAAATTTCTCGTCCTCTTCATGATGATAAAGTTGCAACATCTAGCACTAGTGGAATGTCCACTCGAAGTCAAGACAAGAAACTTTCAGCACACGTGATTGAGAAAAAGTAAGGGTCTTAAAGAATATCAAATTGTTTTCAACCTTCAAAGGTACAAAAGCAATTATGCTTGCCCAAAAATTGGGATACAAGGAGCCTGTGATCAAAGTAAATGAAGCCAAGAATTATATAAAGCATCTAAAAATTCAATATGATCTCAAATAGCCCTATATCAAGAAATGATGGAGCAATGTTTTGTAACATTTTGTTATTTATAAAGATCTTTATGTACTCAAAGACTTTGTTAGAGTGCTTAGGGTTTTAAGATATATGAAGATGTAAATGATTAATAGTTTTTTAATTTGTTTTTCAATACTATAACTAACTTTTGAGTATCGTGTGCCAAATGCTCTTTTTCTTTTTAGGTTTTATAGTTGTTTTCTTTGAAATTTGAGTTCATTGTGCCATCAAGGACAATCTACATGGTCATACGGTCAAATCTTGCTCTATGACCTTGGGGGATTTGCACTTTATGGTCTCAACGCCCTATGAATCTAAGGCCATAGGGTCATAGGTTGGCATGTGTTCTTGCATAAGACTTACTAAGTGTAACCACAAATTAGCACCCTATGTCCCTAAGGTCTTCAACACACTTAAGATATCTATGTTAACTTATTTTTTAATCATTTCAGAGATTCTAAGAAAAAATGTTTTTCTATTAGATTATCACAAAATAGAGGAGCTCCCTCTCATATTACATCAAATATCACATTCAAACCAAGAGCAATGGTTTCATGAGTCTTACCACCCACCGAGCGAGTTTTTCCGAGCAAACACAAACCCAAGCAAGTGTTTGTACGCAATGAGTAAATTTTATCATCAATAGAATATTTATTTTTTGTTATATATCCCTTTTCTGTCAAGGTCGAAGTTCGGGGGCAGCGGATCCAGTCCCTCCATCTCGCCCTCATTACTGGACAAAATTAGCTTGCAGAGCTATTCGATGCTTGACACCTCAGCACCTGAAATAATCGTATGTCTCGTCCAATCAATGGCAACCATCATTTCCAATGATTGCATGGCAACTCAGCTCTCGGAATCATCGCTCGTCTGCTCCAATGATCGCACACCAAATCAACAGAAGTAATAAACGAGTGGGGGCGTGGTGCAGCTGAGCACATGGTGGGGCCTGCAACAGACTTGAACAGAGGGTAGTGCATGAGGTGGAGGAAGAACATGCAGGAAGAGCAACCTATTGGCCCCCCAACCCTTGACGGCCAGGAATGGTCCTCAGGGACCATTCTCCACAATCCTCCTCCCCCATGGCAACCGGCAGATGGGTCGAAGGATTATGGGGAATGGTCCTTGAGGGACCATTCCCTACCCTATAAAATTGAAATTCATGCACAAATCTGAGTCGACAACAACTTGAAGTACAACTGCCATTTCTCTTTGAAGTAGAGATTGTTGATGGGGTGGATTTGATTTCTTCACTGGGATACATGCTATAGCATAATTTCCAATTGTGTAGTACAACAAAGGGGTTCTAATTGTGTAGTACAACAAAGGGGTTCTGAGTATCTAGTGCTCATGTTTGTGCCCATCCATTGAGGGCTTTTTTGTTGCAAATCCTTGACTTGGCAGGAGAGATCCTTCTCCACGAACTGTTTGCCTTTCATCATGTGCTGTGAGGAATTGATCTTTAGCATGCGCAAAGAGTGCGGGATTATCGCCTTGCGCACCTTGGCTTGCAATTCTCTTAAAGGATGCGGCATTCACATTTGCATTTTGTCTTGCAGTTGGTTCAGAGGATGCAGAGGCGGTTTCTTCGCCAAGGTACTCTTGCCCTTCATCTCCATTTTGCGGCAGGAGGTCGCCATCATCTTTTCCTCTTTGCGATGGGAGGGGACTGACATCTTCTTGGGGGGTTGCACCATCTTCGACAACACCTTTTGCATCACCTTCAAGGTGAAATCTAGCACCTGTGTTGCATGCTGGGAGATTACCTTGTTTTGTGTGTGAGGAGTTGTGAAGGAGAGACAGGGGAGAGAGGTGGATGGCGCAGAGAAAGGAGGGGAGCCACCCTCGGGTTAGACCCGTCCGACCCTTGATACCATGTAGAAAATAGTGATAGGGACTCAGTACACATACCATACCATCGCTCTCTCTCTCAGATGCACGATTCTTTTGATTATGAAGTTTTACTATGTTTATAATGTTTGTTTGTGTGTGTGTCCAGCTTTTGCATGCCAAGTTCTGAAGGGAAGGCCTTGGTTGGGGGCTCCTGCAGCAGGCAGCGGACGGGTGCAGGCAGAGAGAGAAGAGCCGAGAGGGGGCGAGACTGGCAAAAAAGGGAGGTGCATGGTGCTGCTATTGTGGAGGCCCGGGCAAAAACAGGAGAAGGGTTGAACGAAGGAGTAAGGAGGGGGAGAGGCAAGCGCAAAGGGGGAAGGGAGCGGGGGCAAAGAGAGAAGACAGGTTGGCGCAGAGCGCTCTCTCTTTCTCACTCATGGAAAGGAGGAGGGAATAGCACTTCTTAATTATAGGATTTAGTTCACAATAGAAACTCTCTGAAAGAGCGCGCGCCTTTCAGAGAGTTTATTACTTCTTAATTATAGGATTTAGTTCACAATAGAAACTCTCTGAAAGAGCGCGCGCCTTTCAGAGAGTTTATTTTTTATTTTGACTAAAGGAGTATGCAGTAGATCAATATTGAATAGTTATGTAAACTGCGTTGTGGAGGGACTCAGGGACTCGCTGTCTCTCTCTCTCTCTCCCCCTCCCCCCCCCTCCCTCGGGTCTTTCACCGTACTAGAGAGCGAGGCCTCTCTCTCTCACACACACACACACACACATTGATGAAAATCTATAGTCCAGTTGCAGACTTGCAGTATGACGCAGTTACTTGAGCAAAGTCAGAAGCAAGGAGGCCTGCAGAGTTAAAAAGAAAGTACAGACGCGGTGGACCATCGAGCTCGGAATCATCTCAGCTCAGGACCTCAAGAAGGCGAGGCTGCAGGTCAGGCGTACGTGGGCCTACGCAGTGGCGTACGTGGACAGCGAGGAGGACGACAATATGAAGGCACAGATAGGAGTGGATGAGCACGGAGGCGACAATCCGAACAACGTCATTTCTCTCAATGTGAGGGAGGCGCAGCTACGGAAAGACTCGTTGGCCTGCCTAACAGTTGACATCTACAGTAGGGGCGGCCGGCTGCCGGTGGGCACAGCGAGGAGGGGCTCCGCCTTCTACAACCCCATCCAGTTCCTGGCATTCTGGGTGTGACTGCCGTCCGGCGAGCCACATGGCATCCTCAACGTCTGGATCCCCCCTCCCGTTGCCACCACAATTCGCAGGACATTTTGGCTCTCCCTCCACCTCCTCCCTCTGCCCACTTCCTTCGCGCCGGCCGCTCCCTCCCTACTGCTGACTTGCATGCCCGCTGCCGCTCTCTCTCCGCAAACTTTCACTTTCGATGTCTAGCGCAGCTAGCTTTCTCCTTTATTTTTTTGGAGAGAGATAAGTATGTGCCAACGTTTCAAAAAACTCTCTAAGACTATGGGATAGTTTCCTACGACGTTAAAGCTCTCTTCTTCTTCTTCTTCTTCTTCTTCTTCTTCTTCTTCTTCTTCTTCTTCCTCTCTCTCTCTCTCTCTCTCTCTCTCTCTCTCTCTCTCTCTCTCTCTCTCTCTCTCTCTCTCTCTCTCACACACACACACACACACACAAGATTTAATCTCTCACACACACAGAGACGCAAGTGGGAAATGGATCATCTATTATACTTTATCCGCAGAGCAGGTAGGGGCGGCTGCGAAGACAGTTTGGCAAGCAAAGAGGCTAGTTGAGGCTGCGTCCACTTGGTGGGAGGCGTCAAACAGAAGATCCTCCATTAGGAGTCTACCTACAGAGCTGAGAGCCACAGAGCCAAAGCGAGTAGGGGTGCAAGCAGGAGTTGTAGAAGAGTACGTACTACTGCTGCTATTGAGCAAAGCAAGCATGGCACCGTCCTGAAGCAACAACTTGGTGTTCTTGATCTTCATCATCACTTCCTAGGGAGAGATTTTCGTTGATCGTCAGTCCCCGCCCTCGCTTCATCTTCATCACTTGTTGCCCCGCCAGAGATCCTTTATCCTCCTTTATTATACCTCCTAAGTCCCGACCCTAGGTAATGTATGTTTGCGCATTCAAATATTTAGCCTGCATGTGTGTACCTACGATTTTAGAGAGTAGGAGGATATATTAAAAAACGGGGGGTGTGTGGTGGAAAAAAAACGTAGGTTTAGTGTAATTCTTTTACAGAGATTGAGAGAGAGCGAGGAGAGAGAAAGAGAGGGGGGGGTGGAAAAAAAACCTAGGTGCATGTTAATTTCACCTGCAAATTTTGAGATTTACCTCTAAATTTTAAATTTGAAAGTGAGAAAACCTACAAAATTTAGAGAAATTTAGCGTCATTTGGTGTAAAAACCTTCAAATTTAGTCAGTTCACCACAAAAATTCTCATAGGTAGGTTTGCCTAGTTTTCAGAAAAAAAAAAAATTCGAGCATTAGCCCCTGTGTGAAAGAGTCCGCATCTCTTTCAAAGACATTTTTTGAAGGGTTTTGTTTATACTATACAGTTGTTGAAAATGACGATGGTTGAACTTGAGGACCTTCTTACGTCATCTATTGTGAGTTTCCTTGTCCAACTCCTTCAAAATCAAGTTTTTCAATGATTAGGACCCTTAGATTTACCTTTCCTAGCAAACACAGTTGTCTCAACATCGCACGATGTTGTTTGTTGTAGCACAACCAGCCTCCCAGTTACCCCTTGGAGGGGGTCACCTTATGGGGTGCTAAGGACTGAGGCCTGGGCCACATCATTCTGTAAGAGGACACATGCAATTCTATACTACCATCCATTTGAATTGCTATGAGACATTGATGGATGTACAACTCCCAAGCAATAGATAGAGTACAAACAAAAATTGAGGGCTAAGCCACATTAGGAAAACAATTCCAAAGGACTACGATGACAATCATACACCATAGCTTTGAGAATTGTATTCATCATAGGGGCATCACATGTTGGGTGAGTAATCTTGATTGAGGCATGATGGACAACTCAGCAGACTAGGAACCCCAAGAAATCTAGGAACTTTGAGTTGTGCTCATATAAACATGGAAAATTTAAGATAATATTTTTGCACTGAATTTCTCTAAAGTTTGTAGGTTTATTCACCTTCTTCTTTGAATTTTGAAGATAAATCTCAAAATTTGTAGGTGGAATTACACTTAACCTAGGTTTCTATCGATATGGGTAGGTGAAAGAGAACTAGCATGTGGACAAAGTTGTCATAAGAAAGTTTTTCATAGCTTTATCCAACCTTGCACATTCTTCTATCAAAGAACTCTTTATAATCCCCCACCATTACCACCTCCCTTGACACGTTTGTCGCCACCACCTTTGGCAACACCACTAACTCCCACTCCCCCCCCCCCCCCAATAGAAGGCTACCTATGATGGTGTGATCCAAACTTTAATATATACCATGATGTGGATTTTCTCAAAAGAATAGCCTCATTGCAATAATAGAATTATTTTCGAGTTTCCACTGTTTTCTCTAGAGTACCTTAAATTGCATAGTATGTTATTGTACATCAACCCACAATAACTTGAGGTAGAGCAAGAGAGAGGAGAAGAAGAAGTGAAGAGAAGCTCAAGCTCCCAGACTCTCCTTATTCATGAGATTTTTTCGAGTGGCAACAAGGAATAGGAGATTTATATCCATTGGAATCATGGTGCGACTATTCCCAACAAGGATCAATGGTGGTAGAAATGAGCTTCCAATATCTCAGGGCAACTAGTTCCAAGAAGAGGAATATCAACATGCCATTGTATGGGTTCCAATCATTCTAACCTATCAAAGGAAACATCTACCAAACCCTTGTTCAAGGGGTTTGTTTTGACAAAAATTTGTGGTCGTTTTACCATTAAAATTAGTTGTAATCTTGTTTCAGTTTTCTTTTTGTGCTTGAAGCCACCTAAAAAATCCTATCTGGTTTTTTATTTGTACAGTGTGCCTTGGCTAGTCTTGCTCATTTTCGGGATTGCTCGAAAAATCTCGCTCGAGATTTGAGATTCCTCTGGTTTCATTATCTACCAGCATCTTTCAAACAAGAGAAAAAAATGCTTATCTTGGATTTAGAGGTTGCAATATTTGAGCTTCACTCAAGGCCAACCTAGACCAAGTACATGTGCAGTGTGGAAGATAACAATAAGGTGTATGCGATGCATTCAGATGCAGAGTATTTCTTAAGCTTTCGCTTTGAGTTCTTTGAGGTTTGGATTTGAAGCTGCCATCATTTACAAAAAGCTCAGCACATAATCAAGACCTGTTTTCCTACACAAAGTCACAAATTCACAATTATAGATAACAGGTGCTTCCAAAATTCAAATTTCATGATCGGTTACAAAAGAGCCTATTACAAAAATCTTTCAACCATATGGAAGCTATTTGATTATTTAGATAGGGGAAACACTATAATATTTGATGATAGTCCATACCGAGTGATGTGGAATATGCAAGGAACTTATATGATTTTTCCAAAGTTTTGGAACCAACCTACTCAATTGCTTCAAAGTTTTTTAAAAGATGAAATTGTTCCATGGTTATGTGGATGGTTGTATGCTAAAGACAAGAGAGACTATACCATAAGAAATTTTGTAATGTTCCATCCAGATCCTGAGACTCACTATGTAATGCAAAGGATTCAAAATCTCAAGAGAAGGAGGCCACCTTAAGTGTACTAGTTAAGTATTCTAAATAGCATCTACCAAGTATTTGGCATTGTGTACTTTTCAATTTTTAAACTTGATGGAAAGTTCTGGGATAGCTTGAAAAATCTTTAAACTATTTCTTTTATGAGTGCATCCTGTTGTGAGGAGACTTCTCTCATCAAGTTCTTTGGTTTCATTGTTTGATGCTTCTATGGTATTGTTAACTTTTTCTTCTTAGTAATTGTCTTTATTAAGTGATGCAAACAATCAGAATGTTCTTGACATTTGGTAGTGTTACAAAACGGTCTTTTTTGAACACCCTCAATCTTGGAGATATCATACTCTTTCTAGTTAGAACTTGTTGTACATGCGATGAAGAAATTCATTTTTATGAAACTGTCAAGTTGTTGGTGGTAATCTTTGTGTCTATACTTTATAATATTTTGATATCATCAATGTATACGCTTCTTATTATTCACATCAAATGGTATTTCTAAACACCTGTTTTTTTTGAGACACCATCTCTAGAACCTTTGAATGAAGTTTTAAAGCATGTACTTGATGTAAAAAATATTCATCTTAAGATAGATTCTTTGGAACAAACTTATATTAAGAGTTTTTATATTGTATTTTTTTGTTAAGAAACAAATTCAAAGTTAAAATTATGATAGTTTATCTAAGTAAGTGCCTCATTTAACTTTGTATAGCTAAATAAAATACCAAATGGAATTATAGGTGCAATAGATGACATCTTATGGTCTTCGGGCCATAGGATACTCTATAATATTGTTTAGGTTCTTTAATTGTTTGTGAACATAGAGCGAGGGTTCTTCTCACTACCATAGAGAATATCCTATGGCCTTGGGGCCACATGGTCTCAATATTGAGCGTAGAGGATTTCTTACTAGCATAGAGGGTACCTTGTGGCCCTAGGTCCATAGGGTGCAAACATAGAGCATGGAGGATTTCTTACTAGCACAAAGGGCACCCTATGGCCTAAGGCCATATGGTGACAACATATAGAATAAAGGGTTTCTAACTAGCATACGAGGCACACCTTGTGTGCCTAGGGACATAGAGTGCCAACATAGAGCATAGAGGGGTTTCTTACTAGCATAAACGACATCTTGTGGCCCTAAGACAACTTACAGCCTTAGGGACATAGGGTGGCACATAAATAAAGTCCCATATGGCTTTGAAGCACTGGATCTCTTTATACATTGAGACCCGCTAACAATCCAAACCCTATGGCCTTGAGGTCATAAAGAGACATATTTTAGATTATCTTAAAGTCATAGATATATCTACAAAGAGCACTATATGGCCTTAAGGCCATAGGTGCAATAGATGGCATCTCATGGTCTTATAGCCATAGGATACTCTATATTATTGTTTTGACTTTTTAACTGTAAAATATTAGTTTGAATTTTGTTTAAATTATCGTGTATTTAAAACTTGATAGCATGCTACAAAACCATGACCAAGAATATTGTTATACGTGGACTAAGGTCATCAAATTTATGATAAGAGTGTTGAATAGTATTTGTCTTTACATATTATCTTTTTTAATTGCTGTAATCAATCTATATGTTTCTTAAAAATCATATCAATTGATTTTTTTGACACCTCATTTTTTGAGAAGCATTTGTTGAAGTTTGAAAAGCATTGATGTCATACAAATCCTTTTTCAAAGAACTTTATTGGAGATTTATTCTTAAATTTTATAGTAGATAATTTACAATAGACTCATAAGATTATGATAATCTAAATTAAAGGCAACTAGAGCTTAGAAATCATTAAATAACACGATCCTACCATACACGTTTAGAATTTGGGAAACGGTATTTTCCCAAATTATCTAAAAATGGTGTTTTTTACTCTGATCTTTAGGAGAAATCTTTAGCTGATTATAACCACTATAGCCATCCACGAAGCTATACATCTCATGGCCTGCAATCTCATCAAGAAGAATATCTATAAAAGGAACTGAAATATATAACTGAACTAGAATATGATATTGGAAAGAGAGACATAGTTGGAAAACTATGAAGAGTATTTGCCAATTCAAATTATAGCTCAAGGTTAATCAGTACAGTGTATAATGGTTCAAGCTTAGATGATTACAGAATTGATATTTACAAAGTGAGGCTAGAGGCGAGGAGCTCAAAAATGCTAAGAAAGCTAAAGTCAAATACAAAGAGTTTGGGGAACTAATTACAATGTAGTGGGCCCTATTTAGGCTCTCTTGAGTTACTACATTAATTGCCTATGGTGATTACTGCCAGTCAGATTGCCCTCACTGGTCGATCTTCTAAGGGGCAGATTGCGCTGCCAGGACTGTCTTCGTGTTCTACAGAAAGGGACTTTTGGTTTTGAGATCCATCACTCGTCCAACCATACTTCCATTGAAAGAAGCAAGAGATACTTGCACATTGGGAATCAAGTTCCTACAATACCACCTTGGACAGTTTGCGCCTGCCCAGGACTGTCTTCGCCTTTTACAAAAATGGACTTTTGGTTTTGAGATCCATCACTCGTCCAACCATACTTCCATTGAAAGAAGAAAGAGATACTTGCACATTGGGAATCAAGTTCCTACAATACCACCTTGGACACTGGAAATTAAAACTAGGTCCATCACTTGTTCAAGCTTTACTCTCATATAGAAAAATGGACTTTTGGTTTCAAGCTCCACCACTTGTCCAACCTTGCTTCCATTGAAAGAAGCAAGGGATATTTGGACATTGGGAAGCAAGTTTCTACAATAGCACCTTGAACAATAGCCATTAGAACTAGGTCCACCATTTCTCCAAGTTTAACTCATATAGAAAGGGTCTTTTGGTTTCAAGATCCCCCCTTGTCCAACCTCATTTCCATCTGAAGAAGAAAGAGATACTTGGACATTGACAAGCAAGTTCCTAAAATAGCACCTTGGACACTGGCCATTACAACTAGGTACACCACTTGTCCAAGCTATGATCTAATATAGCAATGTCTATAGAGTTATAGTATTCACAACTTGTGTAATGTGTAATGTAGCTTATACTTTTTTTTTCAAAGAGAATATGAACTTTACAAGGTGTTTCTTTTCAACTTACAGGATGGAATTTGAATCTGGGAGAAAGTGCATATGATACTTGATAATGAAATTGTTGGTATTGGTTGTGTGTGTAGAACAGATCCTGATTCCACTTGTGGTGGTACAAAGATAGGGCAAGGACATGTATCTATACTAGTGGAGGAATGCTTGAAGAATGTGGTCCTCCCTTTTTCTACAATGGATATTGCATCTCTCCAAAGCTCATTATGGAGTGTTGTTTGATGGCCTAAGCTTCTTTTGCAGAAAACCATAATGAATGACAACTAATTGACACAAATGAAAGGTATAGTGTTGATGAACAAGGGGATCGTTGTGATCCTAAAATTACAGACGCAATGCCTATTACAAGCCCAAATTTTGAAATGTCAATACGCAAATCTTGGATAAATCAAAGGGTCCTTTTAAAGGATGACACAATGATGCACATTGTGAATGAAGGGACCATCTTGTATGTATTTCCACATGATTATGTCATTTTTTAGGTACTTGGTGATGACTTTGTGGGTGTAGGTATTGAAAGGGAGAATGCAATCAGTGAGAATATGCCTGAAGTAGGAAGCATTACTTTGCTAAAGTGGCCCATCCAACAGACAACCATGTTGTATGGGAGCCCATTACAACGCTTTGTTCCTATTGATGGGATGCATACTAGATGTGAGGATGTATCCAATGATGACAATGCTAGGAAAAAACTTGGTAGTGTTGACGTCCCGTTGATAAGGAAGAGATGACACACTTTCATCAATAGGACTCAAAAAGTGCAAGCAGCACCAGCTTCTACTTTTTATCTTTCAGCTGAGTCAATTCAAAGGGTTTCATGCATTGATTGTTGTGGGAAAAAATGATGTCAGCTTGAAGATCATGATTTGGTGACAAGATTACGGCAAGAATTTTGGGAAGAGTCTCAAAATATGTATATGATGTTCTATCTATATGCTATCAGAAAGATGAGAAGATGCGATACCAATTCAAAATAAATGGCACACACAAATTATGTATATGATGTTCTATCTATATGCTATCAGAAAGATGAGAAGACGCGATACCAATTCAAGATAAATGGCTCTATTGTTTGCTGCAGAGCATGGTATGAGCTACATGGAATACCAAAGACATCATTTTACCGCTACAAGGATAATTTTGAAAATGGTGCATGCCAATATGTGTATGGTAACACATGTACATTGAGAAGAGAACTTCAACATACCAGTTTAGCAAGAGCACTATTAAATGAATTTGTGGATAACAACTCTGAGAAGATGCCACATAGAAGTAGAACACGACTAGATGGCTCAAGAGAGAATCAATTAGTGATTCCGTCAATGTACAAACAAGTTGACATTTTAAGAGAAATCAACCCAACATTGGACCAAATGGGCTATGAGAAGAAGTTATCTCAATCTTCTTTCGGTAGAATTTGAAACAAAGAGTATCCACACATCACTTTAACAAAAACAAGTGAGTTCTCTAAGTGCAATGTCTGTAGTTCAATCAAGGAAAGGTTAGAAGCTAAACCTTCTTTTGAAGAGAGAGCTCTTTTCTTGAGAGAAAGATAAGTTCACATGGCACAAAGAAGAGTTGTAGGCACTTATATTATGCATGGCACACATATTCAAAAACTCAACCACAAAAGTATGTTTGTATAATCCATGATAAGATGGATCAAAAGAAGACTACCATACCTAGATTACGCATTATTCCTAAGGGTGTGGATTTAGGATACAATTTGCAGGTGGCTTTGATAGGTATGATCACTCATGGCCATGGAGAAGGTCATTATGGTCACTTTGTCTTGAATGGTTTGTGGCCAGCTAATCCAAATCTACAATTGGCTCAAATGCTAATTGTTTACATAACTTAGAGAGGATAGATAAGCATCCTCTTGGTGATCTGGCAACAAGTGGACTACCAAGGAGTAGTATCTCTCTACTACATGCTTTGAACTCAAGGGATGCTTTAGACCACCACAACTTGAGTGATGGAAAAGAGCCCATCTTGCAACCATTAGAGGCTACAGAAGTGGAATCGAGGTCAACATTTGCCAGACAACTTGTTACTAAAATTGGATAATTGTGCAAGGCAAAACAAAAATCGATACTTATTTGCCTATTTGTCAATGCTTGTTGCAAGGGGTGTTTTCAAAACCATTCAACTAGGATTTTTGATGGTTGGGCATACACATGAGGACATAGATGCCATGTTCAATAAGTTTTCAAAGAAATTGAGAGTTACACAAACATATACTTTGCCACACTTGATGGATACATTATGAAATAGCTCATCTTCATCTCCGATCCCATTTTTGCTTGAAAAGGTCCCCGATTTCAAGCAATATTGTGATGGTTATCTTTGTGATTGAAAATACATACTTGTTGGACATTCCAAACCACTTCAATTTAGCTTTTTTATGCAAGATGAGACACCAATGATGTAGTATAAGGCACATGTAGGTGTATCAAGCTGAAGTGGAAGCATTCGCCTTTGGAAAACAGACATAGAAGGTAATCCAATGTTGCCACATGGAGATCCACCTTTGGTGCCAATTGTAGAACATGTCAATGCTCACAAAGAAGTGATTTTAGGGTTGAAGAATTATATTAAGTTTTGGCAAAATCTAGGGAATGTTTCAAATGTGCCACAGTATTATAGACGTGTGATATATTACTGGAGTAAGGTGATTGACGAGCTTGGAAAAGCAACCATATTAGAGGGAGGCTTGTACGAAAATTGTTAGCCAACAACTCAGGACTCTTGTCACCTACAATCCACTACAATGAGCTTACAACAAGGAGAAAAAATATTCCTAGACCTTGAAGAGTTGAATGATCATTTTTGTGGTTCTCAACGAGATAGACCAAGTGACATGGAAATCTATCCAGTTTGGCTCGCAATGGCTTTATCAGACATTGATAACGAGCCTACATCACCAAACTACAAAAAAAAAATGATTCAATATTAGGCACCTTGTGCAAGAAAGAGTGGGATGATGGATACTCAAGCTTACACTAGTTGCTGGAAGGGTTTTTGGGCTATCAATTGCAAGGACCCACAAGTAGGAAATGGTAGATGGAATCGTTTGGTCATGGAGACCCAACAAAGAAGGACCATTTTCTAGAATTAATATTCCAAAAAGTCATGCTCTAAAATTTAAAGCAAGTCTTTCTCATGCACATCAACCACGCTTGGATCAAAATTTGGATATGGTATCAAATTTGGAGTAGATTATGCGGAGCTTCTACATTGACTATAAGAGTCAATTTTGTAAACAAGATCTCTAGTTGTATCAACCTTTGTTTATTTTATTTAATTAAGAGAGTTTCTTCAAATTCATGCTTTGTTCATCCTCTTGAATTTTGGTGTTTATCAACACCACAATCCAATAAGATTTTCACTCTAGTTTGTCTTCTTTTTTCACACTTTAAGTTGGAAATTCCAAATTACATGAATTTGGTCAATTTGGAGATTCTCATAACACGGGATTTCTACCATAATACCTAATATGGTCTTAGAAGATGTACCAACAAAAAGATGTTTCAGTCAAAGTGTCTTATCATTTGCAACGGTTCTTTTATTCTACCCCAATACCTAATGATGATAAATTTTTTAATAACCACAATGAATGTATGCTTACTTATGATCCAAGTGCTCAAGTGTGTGAAACATACTCTGTTGCATTTCTTTATCCAAACTTGCATTTAGAGGAGGATTCTACAAATGACATTGAGGATGCCTTAATAGAGGATAACAAATTTGATCTTTTGGAGGTCCAATTTCCACTCAAAGAAAGGGAAGCTCTTGTGCAATGCAGGTCTATGGAGAATCAAGACCTTGAAGGTAACTTTGAATTGATGGAGATTTTTTAGAGTGCTTCTTGTGTGAAAGAAGAGGGTGAAGAAAAAGAGGAATCATGGTTAGTAATGTTATATACTACATTGATCATATGGAGATGATTGTGGTCATAGATTGTTTATTTTAAAGCAAAGTAGAAGAGTGCAAAGTGGATCCACATGAATATGACCTTCAAGAATTGTGGGAGGTTGTTAAAATGATGTGGCATGGCCCATGTATGCCAAGCACAAAAGAAACTAGTGTAGAAGAAGCAACGTATGTCTTAGTTCTAGTGAGTAACCAAATAGCCTTGGAGGTGGGAGAATGTGAGGAGTTTCAACCTTGTCAAAGGGGGTGTTTAGAAGTGGATGGAGGACATTGGAGAAATAGGATCATAGAGAAAAAAGATATTATTCTCTCCAATGGTGTATTAGTGGGTGGCATTTCATTCATGGTACTCTCTCCTAGCAGGAAAATAGAAGCCTTTGAAGCTCCAATCAGCTTAACAATGGGTTTCACTTCTTTGAGTTTAACCTCTCCTCTCTTCACATATTCCTATTGTCTTGTGCACTAAACTCCTTTAAGATTTGAAGAATATGCTCACAAAATTATGTGATATAGTAGAGGAGATACACGAGGAGTATGGGCTAAGCCTACTAGAGGTGCTTCCAAAGGACCTAAATGAAGTTATTCTACCAGAGGATTAGTGGTTAGCATTTTTCAAGTTTAAGCACAACAAAGGTGCCAAGATTTATCTTAATAATGTGCACCCTTGCTTCATACACAACTGCAAGATGCTCTTTGACAAGGTGTATCAGGCATCACCATCTTGTGGAGAGATTACAATGAAGTTTGCTCCAGGGTACGATTTTGAGAGGTGTACTATGGACAGTAGGCCAGGAATCAATTTCTACCCATTTCATTTTGCATCTCATATTAGGATCAACGTCACACAACTGGTAGAAAGATCCATTTTCAACAGTGCATGAATGGTATTCTTGTTTAGTGCACAAAAGGTCACAAAAAATTTAGCAGCTCCTCAACCTATTATTTTGCCTTTTATTGACTTCCACACTTCATTTGATGTGCATGTTTTCATCTTACTCTAAAACAAATTATAGCCTTGCAAAATAGTGTGTGTGTGTGTGTATAGTTTTGTTTCAAAAGAGCTATAACTGATCTAGGATCTGGTTAGAATTAGCATTAAAAAAAAAATTACACACAAAGATTCACACTAGAACCAAACATTTCCTTGTGAATAAGGGGACTGGTCTCTTTTATTTGGATGAATTGATGTTCTCTAACAAGATAATTTTATTTCATGAGAAAGAGTGATTGTTTGGAACTAGCCTTCATGTGATTTCATTTCATTGGTAAACTATGAGGTGCCATACATTTGAAAATATCCCAATATTCTTTGGGACTTTAGACAAGGATGTTGAAAATTTTCTTGTAGATTTTAGAATGATATGCCATATCCTTGGCAAAAGGGATGTTGTCAAGAAGGGGGAATTTTTGTTGCTATGTCTTAGAGGCAATGCGGAGCAATGATTTTGCAGTATGTCTTCTCAAATTGGAGAAGGCTATGCCGAGATATCTAGAGATTTGAAGATTGAATTTTTCAAAGTTCCACCAATGGAGAAATCATGGGCTTCACTAAAAAGACATCAACAAAATGGTGAATACTAATACGCATACGACAAAGAGTTTTCTCATTAATGTGCAAGATATGGATTCACTTCAACTTTTCTAGATTATGTGAAAATGGATCAACTTACTGGTGTCTTGTCTCCTTTTCTAAAGACAAAGGTTTCTTGTAGTGGACCCTCTACCTTTGAAGAAGGGGTCTGTATTTCCCGGAGGAAGTTTTGTAGATACTTCTACATCGAGAATGGAGTTGCATACGATGTGAAGAAGACATACCAGCAAAAAGATGTTTCAATCAAAGAGTCTTATCATTTGCAATGGTTCTTTTCTTCCACCCCAATAGCTAATGAAGATAAACTTTTTGATAATCACAATGAATATATGCTTACTTATGATCCAAGTGCTCAAGTGTGTGATAAATACTCTGTTGCATTTCTTTATCCAAACTTGCATTTAGAGGAGGATTCTACAAATGATAGTAAGGATGCCTTAATAGAGGATAACAAATTTGATCTTTTGGAGGGCCAATCTCCAGTCAAAGTAAGGGAAGCTCTTGTGCAATGCAACTCTATGCAGAATCAAGACCTTGAAGGTAACTTTGGATTGATGGAATTTTTTGAGAGTGCCTCTTGTGTGGAAGAAGAGGGTGAAGAAGAAGAGGAAATCCTGGGTAGGGAGGTCATATACTACATTGATCATAGAGAGATGGTGGTGGACATAGATTTTCTACTCCAAAACAAAGTAGAAGAGTGTGAAGTGGATCCACATGAATATGACCTTCAAGAATCGTGGGAGGTTGTTAAAATGATGTGGCATGACCCATGTATGCCAAACACAAAATAGCCTAGTGTAGAAGAGGCAACATATGTCTTAGTTCTAGTGAGTAACCAATCAGCCTTGAAGGTGGGAGAATGTGAGCAGTTTCAACCTTTTCAAAGGGGTGTTTAGAAGTGGATGGACGACATGGGAGAAATAGGATCATAGAGCAAAAAGATATTATTCTCTTCAATGGTGTATTAGTGGGTTGCATTTCATTCATGGTACTCTCTCCTAGCAGGATAATTCAAGCCTTTGAATGTAAGGTCTCCACCTTTCTAGCTGTCAAGAATGAACTCAAGCTTTAGAAGAAAGCATTGATCAGAAGTCAGGTAAAAACACTATCTCAAAAGAAATTAAAAATTGGTATTTTTGGATTCTTAAGCATAGCAAACCTCGTGCTAGAAATTTTTAGAACTAAATTCTGATAAAAACTAGCATAGTTATGGCCCCTAGAAGTTTACATTGTTAATAAGATTTAATTAAATAAATTGTAAGGTTTTGGTAATCAACATTGTAAAATACTTTTATCATAAAATCCCTAGATATTTATAGATAATTGCAGATATTTCCGAAATTAATCATGAAAAGGGTCAGATAATAGCAAAAAATAGATTTTGTGTATCTGGGGGGCTGTGTGGGGTAGTAATCAACTTGCCCAGGGTGGAATTAATAGCAGGGGGCACTTGTGGTGTTGTAGGGCTGCCTTGGGATGTAAGTTACTACCATTTTCAGCCTATGAGTGCCCAAAAACCTATAAATTTTGTGAAGGAAGACTCGAAGTCCTGGCCATTCCTCTCTCACCTAGAGAGAACTCTACTCAAAAATCACTAGAGAGCAAAAACTCTAGTTGATTATCCACGATAATTAGCTTAACCCTTTTTTAATTAGTAAAATTATGCTAATTTACCTATATTTTCTTAATTAATTTAATTGATTAAAAAGATTAAACTTACCTACACTCTAATTACTCTTTTAATTCTTAATACTGTACTGATTACTTAGATTAAGATTAGGAATACTAATCTAATTAATTATTAAGCCATATTAAGACTAAAATTAATATTTTTGATCATAAATTAATGATAATTATACTAATTAAACTTAGATTAGTATAAGATAACTATCAAAGCTAGATTAGATTATCAAGATGCTAAGAAAATTATCTCTTGATTTTTTGATTAGTTTTTGTAATTAATTAAGCAGAAATTAGTTATTTTTAATCAAACAATTGATGCAAAATATATTTAAATATCTAAAAAACTTTAAGTTAATTATCACAGTTAAAAAATATTGTTAAAAACACGGGGTAAATTACTCGTTAGTAGATAGTTGATCTAAGTATTTAATTAAGCTTAAACTAACTATTTTTAACCATAAATTAAAGAGGGACATTAGAAAACCATGTTAGATATATGTGTGATATTTATTAGAGTTAGTTTACATGTTTAAGAAGCCATGATAATTAGCTTAGCCATAAAAAACTAATTTAGCATATTATCTTAGTTTAAAAACCCTATTCTTGAAAATAAATTAAAGGAGGAAATTAGTAAATTATATTAGATAGTTATGGGATAATTTGAAGAGTTAGAATATGTCATTAGAAAGCCATGATAATTATCTTATCCCCAAAAAATTAATCTAGCTAATTATCTTAGTTTAAAAAACCTATTTTTGAAGGTAAATTAAAGGGGGCAATTAGTAAATTAGATTAGATAGTTTTTAGAGTTAGAATACATCATTAGAAAGCCATGATATATTAGCTTAGCCACAAATAATTAATTTATCTAATTATCTTAGTCCAAAAACCCTATTTTTGAGGGTAAATTAAAAGGAAAATTTGATAAATCATGTTAGATTATTACATGCTACTTATCACAGTTAGCTTATATGATGAAAAATTTATGATAATTATCTCAAGGTTAGAAAATTAATATAGATATTTATCTAAGTCAAGTTATACTAATTTTAGCTAAAATCTAAAGGGGGAAATTAGTAAATCATGTTAGATGAGCACATGTTATTTATAAGACTTAGTTTACATGATGAAAAATCCATGATAATTATGTTAAAGTTAGAAAATTAATAAAGCTACTTATCTAAGTCAAACTGGACTAATCTTAGCTAAAAATGAAAGATGGAAATTAGATAATTAAGTTGAAAAATTACAAGATAATTACGAGAGGTCAAAAATATTACTATATACTTGTAATAATTATAGCATAGTTAATTAGTCAATTTAGAAAATTATAATTGACCAAAAGTCCTATTTTTAGCAAAAGATTACTTAAAATAAATAGACTTTGCGATCAAAAGTTTCTAGGAAAATTATAGTTAGTGTAACCAGTGATATAAATTTGAAGAAATAAAATATTTAAGAAAATATAAATAAAATAAATATTATGCTCAAATTAAGCAGATTCCAAGCTTAAAATTCGACGAGGAAATTAGGAAAAAGATAAAGTAAATTATAAGAAAATTAGGAAAGCTTAGAAAACCCTTAGGAAAGCTGTGGAAAAACTTTTCATACCTATATAGGCAAATAAGAAATTACTAAATCAAGAGTTTACCATTTAAAACTACAATTTTAACCTGGATTGGGTTAAAATTGAATACAAAGGTTAAGTGTAGCTTTTGGATAATTTACCTAATGATTAGACGTGCTTTTTATAAGGATAAGAAGTTATGGCACCTAAAAGGTCCCGAGCCAATCCTACATCTGATGATGAGGGCGCCAGAGCTCCAAAAAGAACTAAAGCACCGTAGGACGATGAAGCCGAGCCTAGTAGTTCGCCTACAAAGGAGACTCTTCAGGCGCCAGTGCAGCAGTAGATGGTCGATTAGTCCCATGTGGGTTTCCATTATTCAATGAAGTCTTTAAATAGTTTAAGTTCTTTTATAAGTTAACATTGCATACATAAGGAGTGAGTAAGAATCAAAAAATGAATAATTGGTCAAAAATGGAAGGTAACTTCCAAGAAAATCAACGTGCATTTGTTTATAAAGTAGGAAAGAATTGTTTGGATTAAGGTTGGTTGAATTAGGAAAGATATGATTGATCATCCTTAAGACAGCTTATCTTAAGACACCTCCGACTCCTTGGTATAAATTGATGATACTGATGGCTTTCCAGCCATGGATAAATCGGTTACCCCCATGAACGATGAGTTTCTACTCCATGTCATATCTTGATGTTTCTACATAAGTTAGGATACCGTTTTTATCCTAGGGGAGTCGCCCGGTTGTATGGGCAACTGGTTTGGTGTATGGGCACCCGGAACCTTGGGTGGGGTTTTATCCACTCTGAATTGTGAATAAGGAATGGATGCCGTTTTTTCGCCCTTAGGTGGTCTTGAGACAAGAAGAGTACTAGTCATGGTTATTATGGACAATGTTTTGGTTGACAGTACCATGTCTTCAGTTTAAAAGTGTCTACTTGCTAAAAGAATGCTTTACAATGTTGTCTTTAAAACTTGATTGAAGAAATTATTGTGACGAAAAGTTAAAAGAAACCATTATTCTAAGTCTTAAAACAATGTGATAGCAAATAAACAAAAGAATCATGTGTGAGTGCGGGGTGGTAAGTGGGGATTGACTAAGGTTGTCAATCATCGACGGGTGGACCTGATTAGTCACCATCCATGCGCACTAAAAACGTTTAGAAACTTCTTCACTTGGAAGAGGAGTCCACCAGCGGCTGTACCCTCACATCTGTTAGGGAGAAAAAAGTGTTGGTTAAGGATACCTTAGCCCAACTTGTGGAAGTTATAGGGCCGAAATAGATTTGGACTTTTAATATGTTGTCCCATTTTTGCTGTGAGACGGGACTAGGTCTTCTTCTAGGGCTATAGACCCAAGCCATTGTCAATGGTAAATGTTTATTCCTTGGATTTTTTTCTGGTTTAGAGACTCTGATTTTTATTAGGCCTACAGACATGTCAAGGACCCCATCCCCATCTTGGTATTGGCGGGTTGGGGACCTCACAAGTGGTATCAAAGCATGTGTTAATTAAAGTCTTGGACCTGGGGAAAAGTTTAAGGTATTAGGTTGAAATAAGTGATCTTTGACAAATTCAATTAAAGAGGTATTTAACTGAAAAGCAAAAGAGAGAGAGAATTATCCACATCTTTGTAGGAATATTTCCATCAGGCCTACCGTAAATCCATGGATTTTAACATTAGGTTTATGAGGGCTTGCCTATCTCGACACTATTCAATGCAAAAAAGCGTGATAAAATGGTTACACAAGAAATTTTCTCCTCCCACTTGGAGGATCAAAGTGATTGAGATCTGGTGGAATTTTCTTCATTGATACGGGAGAGTTAGAAGGTTTAGAATAAATATGAAGAGACTCAAGTGGGCTAAAAATCTTCACGTGGGCTAAAAATCTTCAAGTGATTGAAGTATACTTTTTCATTGGGACAAAGAATCCAGAGAAAACCCTTGTGGTAGATGATGTCCAAGTATCACAGAATTAATGGGTGTTTGATCAGGTGTCTAAAGTAATTTACCCAGTTAGAGTTAGATCCATAGGTGTAGGCCCTAGTTTTAGTGGACCAAAAGATGTTGTATATTTTGATCCTATATCTGATCCACCCAAAGTCCACAAGATTCTAGTATAGGATTGTCGCCGCCTTTGTGCATAGTAAGACCTTCGTGGATTGTGTGAACTCTTGTACATACTATGGTTCTCATGGGTATGCTATAAGCAGTTTTGTTTATGGTTTGGCAATGGTCTTCATCCTGTGTACAAAAATTTTGATTATGAGATAAGTTAAAAGTATAAGTAAGAAAGATTTCATGTGGTACTAAATTCCACTAATTCAATCTCAGGGAAATACTCGCATAAATAGCCTTTAAATTGTTAGTCAAGTGAAAAAATTACTACTAAAGCAAGTTCAACTCCCTACTTTCAAGGGAGAGGGACCCAGTTTAAAGCGAGATGCCAAAGCATGGTTAGATGCTATGGGTGACTATTTCAAAGCTACAGGAACTTCTCTAGAAAACCAAACAATGCTGGGTATGTTCCGTCTCAGCAGAGATGCCAAACTTTGGTGGAAGCAACACTACAGAGATAATCCCACAAGTAGTCCACCTTGGGAGAAAATAAAGCAGGCTAGGCAATCAAAGAACACTATCTCCCTCCTGCACATCATGATATCAAGATGAATGAATTCTTTGGTCTAAGCCAGTTAGGACTTTCACTAGAGGAGTACTACACCAAGTTTGTGTCTTTACGACGCTATGCTCCCCAGATGACCATGGAGCAACAAATTGCCCGCTTCTGTCAAAGGACTCAATAAACCCTTGAGTACACGTCTTGAAGCCATGAGACCTACATCAATTCAGGATGCTCTTCTCAGGGCTAAGCCTCTTGCAGCCGAAGGAACCGAGCCAGGGGAGCTTTCAACCAAGGATATCAACAATGTGGAGTAGCTGTAGCAGTGAACTTGGAGCAGACCTTCCCAAACGTTAGGTGCTATGTATGAAATCAAATGGGGCACTATAGGAATAACTGTCCTAAAGAGAAAAATCCTCGAACTATTGCTAGAGCCATTCCTCAAAATCAAGGAGATAATCTAAGAGGAGGTAGAAATGGAGGACGAGGTAGAGGAAGAGCAAGAGGAGCCAGAGCTTATGCAATCATGGGAGAACCAACTTTAATGAACGAGGAAGATGAAAGAGCCACTAGCTTGGCTACAGTTAGTAATCCTAGAGCTCAACAACAATAGGTAGTTTTGTAAACCACTATAAGTCGATAATATAAAACTTTGAGTTACTTATATATTATAAGGGTATACATTTTTTTCTTTCCCAAAATTACTTAAGGAATCTAAAGTTAAATTACCATTCAATCAAGAAATTAAGGGTTGATCTAGCAAATGAGACAGAGGTTCTTGATAGTAAGAAAAGAATTTGAATCTTGAGGATGAGATAGTTATCAAGAAACCAACTCACATTCTTTGTGCACATGATAGCCTTCCTTGGAAAATGACCCAGATATGAAAGTATTAATGTACGAGACCAATAAGAAGCCGAAAAGAACTCTTGATATGATCATGTTGGTCAACCAGGTTAGAGCACAGAGGGGATACCTCTGCTGCAATAGTGGAAGCTTGTGCCAAATGCAGATTGCTCAAGATGGCAAGAGCACGTCAAGTGCATTCAGATTGGCAAATCTCGAATACATGGTACTTGTCAAACGCTGATTGATTTGAATGGTCAGTTAGAACGAGCGCGTTCATGTTGAAAAGGTGGATAAATGGATCTCTTATAGAATAGATTTAACCTGGTTCTCGAGATGATACAATTGGTTTGTAAAGGTTTTTAAGATGGGCTCAACACTGAGAGTTTCTTGGGGAAAAATTGACCAGCAAGTAACTACAACCAGATTGAATCCTTGAAACTTGAAAGAACTCTTAGAGTAATCAACCAGATTGAATCCTTGAAACTTGAAAGAACTCTTAGAGTAATCAACCAGATTGAATCCTTGAAACTTGAAAGAACTCTTAGAGTAATTAGTAACGCTTGGTAAAGTGGAAAGATTATCCCACAAAAGATGCCACTTGGAAAAATGAAACCTTTTTTCTCAAAGACTTTCCCAGTTTCGGTTGAGATGAGGGCATCTCAAATTCTTAAGTTGGGATGATTGTAAGGTCTCCACCTTTCTAGCTGTCAAGAATGAATGCAAGCTTTAGGAGAAAGCATTGATCAAGAAATCAGGTAAAAACACTATCTCAAAAGCAATTAAAAAATGGTATTTTTGGAATCTTAAGCACAGCAAACCCTGGGCTAGAAATTTTCATAACTAAATTCTGAAAAACTGGCATAGTTATGGCCCCTTGAAGTTTACACTGTTGATTAAATTTAATTAAATAAATTATAAGGCTTTGATAATCAATAATGTAAAATAATTTTATCATAAAATCCCTAGATATTTACAGATAATTGCAGATATTTTCAAAATTAATCATAAAAAGGGTCATATAATAGCAAAAACTAGATTTTGTGTATCTGGGGGACTGTGTGGGGTAGTAACTAACTTATCCAGGCTAGAATTAGTAGCAAGGGGCACTCGTGGAGCTGTAGGAATGCCTTGGGAAGAAAGTTACTGCCATTTCCAGTGTGTGAGTGCCCAAAAACCTATAAATATGACCCCTTGCTTCACAATTTTGAAACAAATTTGGCATCCTGGCCATTTCTCTCTCACCTAGAGAGAACTCTACTCAAAAATCACTAGAGAGCAAAAACTCTAGTTGATTATCCATGGTAATTAGCTTAACCCTTTTTTAATTAGCAAAATTATATTAATTTACTATATTTTCTAAATTAATTTAATTAATTAAGAAGATTAAACTTATGGACACTCTAAATTACTCTCTTACTCTGTTAATTTATAAGATTAAGATTAGGGATACTAATCTAATTAATTATTAAGCCATATTAGGATTGAAATTAATATTTTTGGTCATAAATTAATGGTAATTATACTAATTAAACTAAGATTAGTATAAGATAATCATTAGAGCTGTATTAGAATGTCAAAATGCTAGGAAAGTTATCTCTTAATTTTTTGATTAATTTTTGTAACTAATTAAGCAGAAATTCTCTATTTTTAATCAAAAATTAATGCAAAATCTATTTAAATAGGTCAAAAATTCTTAAGTTAATTATCACAATTAGAAAAGGTTGTTAGAAACACAAGGTGAATTAATAATTGGTAGATAATTAATTTAAGTACTTAATTAAGCTGAAATTAATTATTTTTAACCATAAATTAAAGGGGGAAACTAAAAAAATATATTAGATAATTATGTGCTATTAATCAGAATTAGTTTACATGTTTAAGAATCCATGATAATTATCTTAGCCACAAAAAATTAATTTAGCTAATTATCTTAGTAAAAAAACCCTATTTTTGAAAATCAATTAAAGGGGGAAATTAGTAAATTATATTAGATAGCTTAGAGATAATTTTTAGAGTTAGAATATGTCATTAAAAATCCATGATAATTAGCTTAGCCATAAAAAAATTAATTTAGCTAATTATTTTAGTTAGAAAACCTATTTTTGAAGGTAAATTAAAGGGAAAAATTAGTAGATTAGATTAGATAGCTTTGAAAAAGTTTTTAGAGTTACACTACATCATTAGGAAGCCAAGATAACTAGCTTAGCCACAAAAATTTAATTTAGCTAGTTATCTTAGTCCAAAAACCCTGTTTTTGAGGGTAACTTGAAGGGGAAAGCTGGTAAATCATGTTAGATGATTATATGCTATATATTAGAGTTATATCACATCATGAAAAAGCCGTGATAATTATATCAAAGTTAGAAAATTAGTATAGATATTTATCTAAGTCAAATTATGCTAATTTTAACTGAAATCATGTTAGATGAGTACATGCTATTTATCAGAGTTAGTAGGGCTACAAAGGAGAATCTTCAGGCACCATCGTAGCAGTAAATGGCCGATCAGTCCCATGTGGGTTTCCATTATTCAATTAAGTCTTTAAATAGTTTAAGTTCTTTTATAAGTTAACATTGCATACGTAAGAAGTGAGTAAGAATCAGAAAATGAATAATTGGTCGAAAATGGAAGGTAACTTTCAAGGAACCAACATGCATTTGTTTATAAAGTAAGAAAGAATTGTTTGAATTAAGGCTGGTCGAACTAGGAAAGATATGATCGATCATCTTTAAGATAGCTTGTCTCAAGACACCTCCAACTCCTTGGTATAAATTGATGATAATGATGGCTTTCTAGCCATGGATAAGTCGGTTACCCCCATGAACGATGAGTTTCTACTCCGTGTCATGTCTTGTTGTTTCTACATAACTTAGGATACCATTTTTATCCTAGGGGAGCCACCCGGTTGTATGGGCAACTGGTTTGGTTTATGGGCACCCGAAACCTTGGGTGGGGTTTTATCCACTCCGGATTGTGAATAAGGAATGGATGCCGTTTTTTAACCCTTAGGTGGTCTTGAGACAAGAAGAGTACTAGTCATGGTTATTATGGACAATGTTTTGATTGACAGTACCATGTCTTAAGTTTAAAGATGTCTGCTTGTTAAAAGAATGCTTTACAATGATGTCTTTAATACTTGATTGAAGGAATAACTGTGACAGAAAGTTAAAAGAAACCATTATTTTAAGTGTTAAAACAATGTGATAGTAAATAGAAAACAAAAGAATCATATGTGAGTGCGGGTGGTAAGTGGGGATTGATTAGTCAGGTAACTATCCGTCCATGCGCACAAAAAACATTTAGAAAACTTTTTCACTTGGAAGAGGAGTCCACGAGTGGCTATGCCCTCACATCTGTTAGGGGGGAAAAAGTATTGGTTAAGGATACCTTACCCCAACTTGTGGAAGTTAAAGGGCTGAAATAGATTTGGAATTTTAATATGTTGTCATGTTTCCACTGCGAGACAGGACTAGGTTTCTTCTAGGGCTATAGACCCAAGCCATTGTTAATAGTAAAGGTCTATTCCTTGGATTTTTTTCTGGTCTAGAGACTCTGATTTTTATTAGGCCTAGAGACCTGTCAAGGACCCCATCCCGATCTTGGTATTGGCAGGTTGGGGACCTCACATTGAAGCTCCAATCAGCTTAACAATGGATTTTACTTCTTCAAGTTCAACATCTATTATATTCACATACTCCTTTTGTCGTGGTGGGCACCTTCAAGTTTTGAAGAATATGAACACTCATCGATCATGGGTGGATGTTTCCAAACTTTCCACATTTGTTTCTTTTCCATATGGAGATCTTGCATTGTGATACTTTTGGTATTCTTTATAGATGGAAAAATTTTATATTGCTACATGTGGATTTTGTGTTGGTCGTTACCAAATTCTCTTCACTTTCTATGTGTTGGAAGCAACGAGGTACTTTATCTATTGTCTATATATGTGGTAAAGTTTTTGCAACACCTTTTAGTAGCTAGAGTCATGTATCAAGCTGTCCTAAATTTTAAAGATCATGGCGTTTTTGACTTGATGAAGGTTCCCAGATTCAATGGGTTTTAAGAGATAGAGTTAAGAGATCTGGGTGAAAGCACGTAATGGTGGTACAAAAAAAAATAAAAAATGAATTCATTTGGTTGGTGCTACTTTGTTATGGCCATAAAACAAAAGATGTCATATTCCTATGTTTTAGAGGGGGGAAACTCCCAATTTTATAATATGAACTACTTCTGACCTAAAACATATGTGTCACGGTGTAATGATTGCAAAGACAACGACTTCAAATCGTTCCATCCCGTGTGTAAGACAAGCTATCCTTTGCGCTTGGAACTAACAGGCCGATTGGCCTTCCTATTGTTACAACACAAGCTTCTTCTACATTCAGTTGTGGTGTGTGGCTATCCTCTTTGCTATGCTCATCCCAATCACTTCTTGGTGTCCCCTTTGCTGGTTGCTATATGAGGTCCCCGTGGAGGGATTCTACTACTAAGTCCACTCCTGAGAGAGCAGCCAAGCCTACAGAGGGAAAATCCAAGCTCACGTCTCCTCACAAGACCAAGACCACATCACCTCTGCCGTCCGAGGAAGTGAGGACACCAAATACTTGTGCAAGCAAGCTAAGTTTCTCAGTCGTGCAATCTGAACATGGAGGGTCTTCTATCCTTGCCAACGACAACATGTCTACATCGAAGAGCAATTGTGAGTTGTGCATGCTATGATGAAAATTTCATATTGGACATTTTTAAATGCAGCACTATTAATGCAAATTAGTGTGGTGTTGAAGCCCTTGTCTATATACCAGTAGGAACATATCCTCATAAGTATGCAGTTACACCCAGTGAGAGACAATCTTCTAAAGGAGTGTGCATGGAAAACTTTTACCTTATCTATTGTAAAAGCTTTTGAACTAATCAACATAGCAAGTTTTTCCTTATTATGTTGACTCTCTCTGCTCTCTCTCTTGTTACCTTGTGCACGCTAGCAAGTTTTTCCTTATTATGTTGACTCTCTCTGCTCTCTCTCTTGTTACGTTGTGCACGCTTGCATCCACCTTAGCTGCATCGAGCACTAGTATCAGAGCTTGATGTTCTTGGAGGCCTCGGCTCCACTCAACCGCGGGGGTAGCCGCTTGCAGAGGAAAAAGTTAGCCTATCAACTTGCTTAGTATTCATTGAAGTTCCCCTCAATATCTTTGCCTTGGCATGCTGGTGAAGTTTCAACATTGCATCATCTTCCAAATTTTCTTCTACCGGCTGCTCTAAAGCTATTTAGCTCGGTTTTCTATGCACTGCGACAACCATTACAGAGATTTTGTTTTAAATTTTCACATTTAAAGTTTCACACACTTTGGACCGGCCACCCTTTGTTGAGCCTTTGGGATTTAAGCAAGAGTTTATTCACAAGCTTACTCATACCCTCATCTATATGCTCGATGCCCGCTATTCAGCAGGAAATTTTGATGATTCCCTTCCAAGCTTATAAAATTGTGGATTTAATTTCCATTTTGCAAACATCTTGAAAAGCGTCAACCTCTCACAAGTTGTTAAGCCTGAGCAAAAGAATGTTTATCATGGCGAAGTTGTCATTTTGCATAACTTCTCAAAAGCAATCTGCAACAAGTAACTGGTGAGAGTGCAACAAGTAATCAGCCTAACTTGTAGCATCTTGAAATGCTGAAATAGACTATAATATGGCATCGAAGGTGGAAAAATTTAACAGATCCGGCTTCCACACCTGGAAAAAATCAAAGTGAAGGGATATTTGATGCAAAAGAACTTGTGGAGTGTTGTGAAACCCTTATCAACTGACGAAGCTGGCACATCCACTGTAGTTACAAGAGCGTTATCTACTAAGCAACAATGCAAGGATGAGTTAAAGCATAATTTAGGTATTATTTTGACATCTCTCAAAGGTGATTTTACTCACTACTTGGATGACATGCAATCTCTAGTGCCACCTGGATATAGGTAGAGAAGGTTTTTGGTGCTAAAGCTAAGTATTCAATGATGAGTCTAAAGATGGAGTTGGCCTCTCTTGCTATGCATGCCAATGAAAACATTACATCTTTAGTTAACCGTTTGAAGAGTATTAAAACTCAACTTGGTTATGTATAAGCCCTAGTGTTAGAAGAAGATCTCATAGCTGTTTTGTTATAAATTTTACATGATAAACTCCATCAGATTGTTACTGTTTTAAAAGACAAAGATCAAATGCCCTCCTTGGATGGTATCATCAATTCCTTGTAGGAAGAAGAAACAAGGGTATACCTTACCAATTCTCCCATTATACCTAGTGCATATACAGTCTCCAATGTGGTATCCCCCATCAGTTCTTTTGATACTCCCAATGCCTATGCAATCACTGATTGTGATTCTACTTCAGCTTCATCTCAACCATCCATTATACCAGATCTTGTGCCATTTGTGGGCACAAAAATCACCAGACAAAGGACCATTTCAAGAAAAATCCTTGTGTTCATTGTGGTGAAACAAATCATCCTTTAAATAGATGCTTTCAAAAGGGTAAAAACTAGATTCACGTGATTGATGGAAACAACGAATCTCAAATATTTTTCGCTGAAAATGATGTTTTTTAAATCAACTATTTTCATGCTTCTCCTAGTCAAAATAAATTGTATGGGCTATAGACACTGCCACACATGAGTGGTAAGACCTCCCAAGATATCAATTTTTTGTTTCAAGTCCTATTTTTTGTCGCACTTCTATTGGGTACACCTTAAACCCAAGGTTTGGCAAAATGAGCCAAAAATGCCATTTCTTGGTAGCTTATTTTTTAACCTACACCCTATCTATTGAAGGGGGGGGGGGGGGGGGGGGGGGGGGGGGGGGGTGTTCACTACTATCATAGCACCAAGTGATGGATACACCAAAATCCTTGGTTGTGAGAGAACCTAAAACTCACGGTTGACGAGTACACCAAAAACTCAAGGTATCATGAGAGTGGTCTGTTTAGTTTGGGCTTGAGGGGGGATTGTTGGGCTCAAGCCCTTGTTGGTATACCTGTAGGAACATATCCTCATAAGCATGTAGTTACACCCAGTGAGAGCCACTCTTTTAGTGGAGTGTGCATGGGAAACTTTACCTTATATATTGTAAAAGCTTTTGTCTACACGCCTGCATCCACCTAAGCTTCACCCATCAATTAGTTGATAATTTTTTGATATGTATACATAAATAAATGATGTAGTTTTTTAGGGTTCAAGATAGCTGATTTTCAAAACAAGGTCTTGCATGTGTCCTAGTGCAAGCTACATGTTTGAGATTTTCACTACACATGCCAATTTGTATGTTACGAGATTTGATACTATATGTAAGTTGTAAAAAAAAGCATTCTAACTATTGGAATGTGTGAATTGACATGATATTTGTGGGGGAAAACAGAATGGAAGATTACCTTATGCTCACAAAATTCTATCATATAGCAGAGGAGCTACACAAGGTGTATGGGCTAAGCCTACTAGGGGTGCTTCAAAAGGATCTAAATGAAGTTATGCTCTCAGAGAATTAGTGGTTAATAGTGTTCAAGTTTAAGCACAACAAAGGTGCCAAGATTTATCTTAATCACGTGCACCCTCGCTTCATAGATAGTTGCATGTTGTTATTCCACAAGGTGTATCAAGCACCACCAGCTTGTGGAGATATTACGATGAATTTTGCTCAAGGGTACGCTTCGAGAGGTGCCATGCTACCAAGGAAAGACCCTTTTGGCCACACCGTGGCATGGGCCAAGTTTGGTGAGAACGTTATTCAGATGTGTAGAGCAAGAGGAGGGGGATTGGAGCGGAAGATTGAGGGTTGGAGAAAGGAAAATGGTGCCTCTAAGGCTACCCATTACACTAGGGAAAAGCCTCACATTGCACAATCAGGAAGAAACTTGTGCACAGAGACCGGGCCGTGGCTTATCGGCATATTTTTCCAGTCTGTGACTATGTTGCTAATTTGAAGTTAATGGTGGAAAGGATTTCGGCCAAGAGCAAGCACACTATGGATAGTCTCTTTGAGATGAGTACCTCAATCCGTCTAAAAAAGTAGGAACAGCTTAGGTGTGAGGGGTCCAACATTGTGGCGAAGTAGATAAAGGCAGACATTGAATTGTGTACAATGCGACTACAAGATCTTCAAGTGACAAAATTCCATTTAATGATAAAGAGGTGACTTTAGGTACATTTGATACTTCATTGGTATTTGTGTAATGCATTTTGATAATACATCTTGCAATTTTGAATTATGCATATAGTTGAAGGTTTCCCTTGTACATCAGCATCCTTGGTCTTTGGTGGATACAATACTCTTTGGCACTATTGACTACTGTAGAATTGTCTTTAGTACCTTTCCATGGTCTCCTTGGTATTTATAAACACTACCCTAGATAATCTTTGTATGAATTCTACCTAACTTTGGTAGTTTACTTTTTCTTGGTACTACCTTGAGGCTTCCTTGATATAACGCCAATCATAGCTTTCTCTGGGACTGCATTTCCTTGGTCTTTGGTGCATACAATATTGTTTGGTACTTTTAATGATTGTACGGCTATATCAGGTAATTGTTTATGGTCTCTTTGGTATTTGTAGATACTGCCTCCCATTGTATTCGGTATTGCTTCTAGCTAGCTTTGGTATGTTTACTTTGTCTTGGAAGTTCGTGGGTACTTAGACATCTAGGATGGTACTGCCTTGGTGCTTCCTTGTTATAGTATCAAATCTAGCTTTTCCTTGGTATGTTTGTGATCTCTTTCCTGCGTAAGTACCCTTTGACTCTTTGATACTCTATTTTGGTAGGTAGTTTTGGTCCTTTGCATTGTGTTGGCAGTGCCTTAAACCTTACCATTGTAGAATGGGACCACTTTGGTACCTCCTTGGCATAGTGCCAATTGTTTAGTCTTGGTAACTTTCCATAGTTTCTTTGGTAGCTTTTAATTCTTGCCTTCTAGTATTTTTGGTATTGTCTCTAGCTTCCTTGGTTCTCCCTTGATATACCACCAATCATAGATTTCTCTAGGACTGCCTTGGCATCTCCTTCGTCTTTGGTGCATACAATACTGTTTGGTACTTTTAATGATTGTAGGGCAGTCTCGAGTACTTTTCCATGGTCTCTTTGGGATTTATAGTAACTACCTCAAACTATATTTGGTATTGCTTCTAGCTAGATTTGGTATGTTTAGTTTTTCTTGGAAGTGCTTGGGTACTTAGTCATCTAGGATGGTACTGCCTTGGTGCTTCCTTGTTATAGTACCAAATCTAGCTTTTACTAGACGATGCCTTGGTATGTTCTTGATCCCTTTGGTGCATAAGTACCCTTGGTGTAGTGTGGGACCATTTTGGTTCCTCCTTGGCATAGTGTCAATTGTTAGTCTTGGCACCTTTCCATAGTCTCTTTGGTAGTTATTAATTCCAGCGTCTAGTCTTTTTGGTATTGTCTCTAGCTGCTTTGGTGCTCCCTTGCTATACCATCAACCATAGATTTCTCTAGGACTGCCTTGGCATCTCCTTGGTCTCTAGTGCATACAATACTGTTTGGTACTTTTAATGACTCTAGGGATGTGTCAAATACTTTTACATGGTCTCTTTGGGATCTATAGGTACTGCCTCCAGCTATATTTGGTATTGCTTCTAGCTAGATTTCGTATGTTTACTTTGTCTTGGAAATGCTTGGGTACTTAGACATCTAGGATGTTATAGACTTTGTGCTTCTCTATTATAGTACTAGATCTAGTTTTGACTAGAAGATGCCTTTGTATGTTCTTGATATCGTTTTTGCATACAATACCCTTGGACTCTTAGGTACAGTTTTTCATAGTTTTTGTAGGTATTCTTGGTCCTTTTCTTTGTTTTGATAGTGCCTTGAACCTTATCATTGTAGGATTGGACTGCCTTGGTTCTTCCTTGGCATAGTGCCAATCGTGGTCCTGGTACCTTTTTCCATAGTCTCTTGGGTGCTTTTTAACTCATGTCTTCTTCTATTTTTGGTACTCTCTCTAGCTAGTTTCTGTACTAGTGCCTAGTTACTACCTTGGTAATTTTCTTGGTAGTCTTAGTGGTTGTGAATCTAGGTATCAATTCCAAATATACATGGGTATTGCTGGTGCAATGATTGATATTTTGTGTGCAATGTCTAGTGCATTGCGTGTTCTATGAGATTGATTATTTTTCTTATGTTGTGTAACAAACATAGCATGACAAGATGGAGGCCTCTTGCAAGGGGGGATAGGTACATTGACAATTTGTGAATGGGATGCTCAAGGAAGTGAATCAGGAAAACGTTTCACCCTCTTCCCTAGTCCACCCCTTGTAGAGATTGACAAAACAATGCATGTGTTTGGCATGTGTGCTGCATGTGGCAAGTATCTAGAGGTGGCACATGTTGTGGGTAGCTTTATGTTAGAGTGCAGGCATCAATACCACCCTCTCTACTTTAGTGCACTTTTTGTACACTAGTGGCACATGTGTGAAAGAGGGGTGTGGTATGGTAATTCCTATAGTGGCAAAAGCATATATCAATGGGAAGTATACTCTAAAGGGTAAGTTGGCAATGTTTTCAATATGTTGATTCTTTCTAATTTTGGATTATGATGTTGATTGGGTGATTCATTTGTGATTGTGAATATGAGGAGGATATGACACCTGCAAGAGAAGATGTGCAAGGAACAGACATGTTGGGTGTGAAGAATGGTGGACTTGGACCAGCAAAGGTTTCTATTAAGGATGTGGAGGACCTTGCCAATATGGGATGGGTGACGTCCTCATGGACTTGGAATCTAGTTGGAGGAAGGAGAAACTGGAGGGGCAAGATGTGTACACAATGGGTGATAGCCAAGGGGTGGATACTTCTATGGAGAAGAGGGAGGTTGCTGAAGGCGAGGATAGTGTTGGAATGAATAATGTTGATTCCTCTGCAACAAACATTGACAAGCCACAAGACAAGAAAACCACTTTTGATCAACCCTCTGCAATTGACAAGGTGCTGCTCCGAACTGTAGTTGCGACCGTGGTAGGGTAGGATTTTGTTGAAGAGAATGGCAAAGGAGCAGGCGGATGGTGTGAAGAAAGCGTGCAATAGTGAAGATGGTGCTAAAGGTGGGACTGATGAGAAAGATGTAAACAAGGAAAAAGTTTAGGATAAGGTGATTGATCCCATTTATGTGGACGTGGATGCTACTGATCCAGAGTAGGTGGCTGGTGCGATGCCGACAAGTCCAATTGATTTTGTAATGGAGATGGTCTATGAGCTTTGAGAATAGCGGAATAAAGAGAATTAAAGTGAGCATTTTTGTGAGATCACTTTGAGAAAGATAGAGGGTGAACTTAATTGATGGTAGCAACATGAACATAGTACTTAATTAACTTGGCATGAAAAATACTTTTGCAAGAGAGAGAGTATTAAAGAACATGACAATAGTTGAGGACTGGATTAGCCGGTCCCCCCTGCAAAAAGAATTTGTGTTATAGATTCTCCCATCAAGAGAGACTTGGTACAATATACTCTTTGTGTTCCTTGTGACCTTTGTGATGCTATGAAGATGAAAATCTTCATGCATCATGATCATAACATAAACTTTGCAAAAAGCATTAACTATCTCGAGCCTCAGTACCAAGGCCTCAAACACCTTCGAAGGTGGAGAGAGCTAGTGGGGAATGAGGGTAGGGAAGAGGAAGAATAATCATCCATAGGAGAAAGAAATAGTTCCTCACTTATCATAACTCTTCTTGCTTATCATAGCATAATAGAATAGTAATGAAGATGAATAAGATGGCAATCTTAAGCATTGAAGCATGGCTCTTGGTTGGATTTGCATTCAATAGCCAAGATTGTTGGTGTAGGCTCTCAACTTCTCAACAAACCTGGAAAAGGAGATGGATCTCTTGCACTTTGTACTCCACACAATGAGAGAATGTGCATGTGTGTGTCGGAGAGTATACCCCCTCTCAAGCTTGGTCCACCTCTCTCTCTCTCTCTCTCTCTCTCTCTCTCTCTCTCTCTCTCTCTCTCTCTCTCTCTCTCTTATTATTTAATTATAACATTTGGACATGTGTCCTCTTTTTCCTCTTTGAGAGAAAAACTTAATTATTTATTTTAATGCATCTAAATTCTCATTGGACCCCTTTAAAGCCTATCCAATAGGATTCAAGCACATCATGAGGGCCACATGTGGAGGATTTTGACAAGTGTCTTTTATGCTTCTTAAGTCATTTGGTTTGAATTGAAAACTTCAAGCACTTAGTCAATTCTCAAGCTTTGGGCAAGGTTCCCACAAACACTTTAAGTACTTTAGTTAGTTAAGCACGGCAAGCACCTCATGCTTGGGTGGGATTCCCACCTCAAGTACTTTGCCTAAGGTCAAAGGACTTTTTAACACTAACTTTTGGAGGTCTTTAATGAAGCTAACCCTAAGGTCTTTTAAGCTCCATTAGATGCACGTTTCTCTTTGATAGACTACCTCCTTTTGGACCCCTATTGAGATGTAGCCATCTCTCCTCTTGGTCCCTTGTTGAGGTAAGTCTAGAAGCACTTATTGCACATTGCTCTTTGGTAGACCGTCTCTTTTGGACCCCTATTGAGATGCAACCATTTCTCCCATGTACTTTAAGTAGTAAGGGACTTTTGGATCTTCCCTCTTTAACCTCGAAAGGTTCTTTCCCCATAGATGTATGTACAATATCATTGTACGCATACTCTATAAGAGGTAGGTACTTCTCTCATTTAGAACTTTGATCTACTTCCATGACATAGGCTTTTAGTAGATTCAAGAATTGTTAGATTAGTTATTTCACTTTGGTCACCCGCTTGTGGATGATAGGCCAAAAGAAAAATTTAATCTACTTCATAGATTCTCAAAGAGACCCTTCTAGAAACTACTCGTCATTCTAGGATCTTTGTCCGACACTATGGAAGTTGACAAGGCATGATACTTGAAAATTTGAGATTTAAAGAGGGTTGTTGTTTGATGTGTCTTAATAGCCTTTTTGACAAGCATAGAGTATGTTTTCTTGCTAAACTTGTCGCCGACTGAAGAAGTCCAAGTTGCTTCCCTCGATCCAATTTCACTTGTTGGTATACCACACATTTTGAAAACATACTCTTGTATGTTTATTTTTCATGGTAGACCAATAGAAATACATTTCTACTCCTCGAAGAGTAGATTATGGAATCTCTCTTTGCCCCGCATAAGGAGAAGCATGGGATTCATATATGACTTTCTTATTATATAGGTGAGTAACACATAGCCTATTGCCATTTGGAAGATAACCATCCTTCAAGGTGGATGGTCTTTTTTCTTCCCTAATGCAAAGGTTGTACTTACCTACTTAAAGTCTCAGTCAGTAGCATACTCATCTATCATAAAATATAGATCATTGTGAGTTTCTATAGACACCACATTTACCCTTGGCCATTGTGAAAGTGCATCTACCACTTGATTGTGCTTGCCAGCAATGTGAGCAATATGAAATTCAAATTCTGAAAGAAAATTTTCCCTCCTCAATTGTTTGTTAAAGAGCTTGGCTTGCGTCAAAAAGTACTTGAGACTTTGGTGGTCTATTTGTAAAATGAATGGAGTCCCCAATAAATAGTGCTTCCATGTGTCTAGGGCATGTAGAACAGCTAAAAGGGTGAAAGCATGTTAACCTGTCGTGCTTTTTGTGCTAGTTAGCATGTTTCAAGTTAGCACATCTTCAAAAAGTTGGGCGTCCGGTAAATTTTTTACAAATAATATCAAAATTTATCGGAGGTTGTACATTTGGATTCCTTGTTCCAAGTTCTTTCTATTGATATATCATATGTAATAGATCTTGGAGATGTAGCTCAAGTTATTGTACTAGTTAGCATATGTCAAAATTGTGCTAGTTAGCATTGTCCGGGACATGAAAAAGCATGACAAGTTAACATGCTTTCACCCAAAAGCTCTTTTTTGAATATGACCAAGACCCGTTCATTAGCATTGAATTGAGCCTTCGGCTCTCATATGCTATGGAATGACCTTCTTGAAGCAAAACTACTCCAAGGCAATGACCACAAGCATCACATTGGACCTCAAATGGCTTTGAGAGATCCGGAATCATGAGGACTAGTTGAGAGGTAAGCTTCTCTTTGAGCTTGTCAAAAGCATTTTATTCTTTAGCAGTCCATGAGTACTTAACGTTTTTCTTTGTTAAGTCATGCAATGGTCCTGCTATTTGAGAGAATTTTGCTATGAAGCATCTATAGTATGCACACATACCAATATGTAGATTCCTTGAATTAGGGCATTGTAAGGTCTCCAAACCCGCCGACACCAAAAGTGGGAGGGAACCGTTGACAGGTCTCTAGGCCTACTAAAGTCGAAGTATTTAACAAGAAACATTCCAGGGAATTCACCCTTACCATTGGCAATGGTTTAGGTTTATAGCCCTAGAAGAGACCTAGTCCTGTCTCGCAATGGAAACGGGACCCAAAACAACATTTTCGGCCCTAAATCTTCATCCTTTAGATTAAGGTCTCCTTAGCCAACGCTTTTTTCCCTCTAACATATGTGAGGGCACAGCCGCTGGTGGATTCCTCATCCAAGTGAATTTTCTACATGTTTTAGTGCGCGGGAATGGATAGTTACCTGACTAATCAGGTCCACCCGTCCATGATTGACAACCCGAGTCAATCCCCACTTACCACCCCGCACTCACACATGATTTTTTTTGTTGTTTACTTACTACCACATTCTTTTCACACTTAAAATAATGATTTCTTTTTAATTTTTTTTTTCAACTGCATTTCCTTAAATCAACCTTTTAAAACAGCATTGAAGACATTCTTTCAGAAAACAGACATCTTTATACTTAAGACAAGGTACTGTCATTTTAAGGTATCACTGACCAGTACTAACTTGTCTCAAGACCACCTATACAAGGGTGAAAAACGGCACCCATTCCTTATTTATATAACCGGGGTGGAAAAAGTCTTCACCCAAAGTTCGGGCGCCCATACGCCAAAAACCAGTTGCCCATACAACCGGGCGGTTCCTCTAGGATAAACTTAAAAGTACTATCCATAAACATAAACAAGCACGAGGTAAAGACTCCACACGTGTAGAGGTAACCGACTCCTCCATGATGGTATCTCCATCATTACTCATTATCTGGAGTAAAAATATTTCCAAGGAATCAGAGGTGTCTTGAGACAAGTTGTCTTAAGGATGGTCAAACATTTCTTTCCTATTTCAACCAGTAATAACCCAATCATTCCTTTCCTAATTACACTCATTGATCGTGGGTTTCGTGGAAGTTACCTTCCTTTTTCAGCCAGTGTTTTCCTTCTTAAACCTTCATATGCAATGCTTAACTTAAAATGAATTCTAAAAGCTTATTAATAGCATAATTGAAAACCACCTGGGACTGGTCGTCCATCTGCTGTGGGCCAGGTGCCCGTAAACTCTCCTCTGTGGGCCTATGGCTAGGCTCTGCTTCATGGTCATTAGTGGCTTTGTTGCGTTTGTTACTAGTATCTTCATCTTCCGTCATAGGGTTTCCCCTGGTTCTCTTGGGGGCCATTTCGGCAGCCTTATAAAAAGACTTAATCCATTAGAGGATTTGTTGAATAACATTTATTTTTCCTTGTTTACCCAAAAATAAGGGTTTTGGACCTCGGTTAATTCTTTGGTACTTAGATAATTTTATTTCTTCAGTTTTCTTATCCATTATATACAAAATTGGTTACTTTTGACCAAAATATGTACCTAAACTATTTATCTAAGGTTAGGATAATTATAATAGATTTTTCAAGGTCTATTCCTTCTCTGATATTGATATCAAAGGTTTTCTATTTACTTTACTATATTTCCCTTTTTTATTTTTTCCAAAATTGGAGTAATTTTATTGGAGTATATAATTAAACTAATTTCCTAGAGGTAGCATAATTATCACAGGTTCCTTGAGGTCTAATAAACCTTTGACAAAGTTCTCAATTCAATTTAAATCTATTTACTAATTTCCCCTATTTAAATAGCTCAAAAAACAGAGTAATTCTACCTAATTAATTAGCTAGATTCATTATCTGAGCTTTTCCTAATTATTACGGGTTTCTTAACACCCAATTAACCACTGATAAATATATTACAGCAATTGAAATCAATTTACTAATTTCCCCTATTTAAATATCTCAAAAAAGAGAGTAATTATGCATAATTAATTATCTAGATTCATTATCTGAGCTTTTCCTAATTATGACGGGTTCCTTAGCACCCAATTAACCACTGATAAATATATTATAGCAATTGAAATCAATTTACTAATTTTCCCTATTTAAATAGCTCAAAAAATAGAGTAATTCTGCATAATTAATTAGGAAAATTACTCAGAAAATTATAGGATAATTTTCTTAGCTTAATGACTGTCTAATGCAACTCTGATAGTTACCTCATCTTAATATAAGCTTAATTAATATATTTATCATTAATTCATGGTTAATTTGGCTAATTTCAGCCATAATATGATAGGATAATTAATTAGCTTAATATTACTAAGCTTAATTACACTAATCAGCAGAGATTAATTAATTTAAAGAGGTTTAAGGAGCATGCATAGGCCTAATCTTTGATTTATTAACAATTTATCTTAATCTAACCTTGCTAATTAAGAAGGATTAGGTTAATTACCGTTAGGGTTAATCAATTAGAGATTAAACTCTAATGATTTCTGCGTAGTGTTCTCTCTAGATGAGAGAGAGAGTAGCAGGGCTCCGAGTCTAACAAGATATGAAGAGAATGGTCCTATTATAGGTTTTTCTGAGCATCTGGCAGCTTTTGGCAGCTTTCCACTAGTCCAAGCAACCCCCCAGCTTAAAAATGGCGCATTTTTCAGCCATCACTGCTTCTGGCTAGTTTCCACAGCTTCCATACTCACCCCATACGTTCCAGAATTTGCCTATTTGATTTTTGCAGATTTTCTATGATGAAATTTGGAATTTCCTATTTAACTCTAGAACCTTAGTGTAAAGAAGTCTTTTGCTAATGATTAAAATGAAACCATTCAAATTTTTTTATTAATTAAATTTCCATGGTAATTTTCCAGGTCCCGTAACTGTTCCTGTTTTTATCGGAATCAGATTCTGAAAATTTCTAGACATAGTAAAGCTCTGCTTATAAATCCAAAAATACCAAAATAATTAGTGTTTGGAGTCCTGCAATAGCATTTTCCATTAAGTTTTCCAAGCTTAGTACAGTTTTGAAGGTTTCGGAAACTGGAAACCTTACAATCACCCCAACTTAAGGATTTGAGATGTCCTCATCTCAACCGAAATTGGGAAAATCCTTGTGAAGGGATACTTCATCCTCCCAAGTGGCATCCTCTGTAGGGTAGTCCTTCCATTTGACCAAATATTCTTTGATAACCCTATTTCTTAAACTCCTTTCCCTGGTATCGAGAATACAATCTGGTTGGAGTTCAAGAATTCCTTGCTTTTGCATCACAATTTGTTCGTCATCTAGGGTATGATTTGGATTTGGGATGTAAGGTTTTAGAAGACTGATATGGAAGACATTATGGACCTTGAGATGCTCAGGTAATTTTAGTTTATAAGCTTGATCACTGATTACTTTAATCACTTCATATGGTCCACAATATCTGGGGCTTAGTTTTTTGTATTTTCCCAAGGATAGAGTGCTTCTTTTTGGCCGAACCCTTAGAAACACTTTATCTCCTTGTTTGAAAACCCGATCAGACCGTTTTTTATCAGCATATTGTTTCTGGCGATCTTTGGCTGCCTGAATGTCTTGCCTTATGGCTTTGCTTTGGGCATCCATTTCCTCTAACATCTGTTTTGAAGCTTCTACCCTTGTAGTAGGGTCAGATAAATTTAGGGGTGATATGCACTCATGCCCATAAAGAGCATTGAATGGGGACATCCCAATGCTTTGATGAAAAGCGGAGTTATAGGCGAATTCCACCAAAGGAAGAAATTGGATCCATTTTCGGGGTTCTCTGCCACAATAGGCTCTAAGGATGTCTTCAATGACTTGGTTTACTCTTTCTGTCTGGCCGTCTGTCTGGGGGTGATAGGATGTACTGAAACATAACTTAGTTCCTAATGATTCAAATAAAGCTTTCCAGAATTTTGAGGTGAATTTTGCATCTCTATCACTGATTATTCTCTTAGGAAGCCCGTGCAATCTGAAGATTTCTTTGATAAAGAGACGGCTTATGTCTGATGCGGTATAAGTTGTTTTTACAGGCATCAAGTGGGAGACTTTAGTCAACATATCTACTACCACCATAATGGAGTCATAACCCCCTTGAACAGTGGGAAGTCCTGTTACAAAATCCATTCTTATGAGTTCCCACTTCATCTGAGGAATGTCCAAAGGTTGAAGTTTTCCTGGCATCATGACTCGTTCAGCCTTAATCCTTTGACAGGAAAGACATTGTCTGATGTAGCGAAGTATATCTCCTTTCATTCCTGGCCAGAAATAGCTTTTCCTTATGGCATTAAGGGTCTTTGCATAGCCGGGATGGCCGGCAACTGGAGCATTATGTCCTTCATAAAGGATTAACTCCTTTAACGTTGTATTTTTAGGAATGTAAAGCCGATACTTATAATAGAGAAGCCCCTCTTCAAGTGAATAATCCTTGATCTTGTCTTTCTCTTTTTCTTTTAGATCCGGTTGATTGATAACCTGTAAAAGTTTTTGATAATCCTTATCTTCCAGGGAATCTTCTTTAACCTTGTAGAGGATGGGATTCTCAACTGTGGAAATAGCCCCAAGAAAAACCTTACGGCTAAGAGCGTCAGCAACCACATTCTCTTTCCCTGGTTTATACTTTATCTCAAAGTCATATTCCTGTAACAGTTCAATCCATCTTCTCTGCCTCATGTTGAGTGTTGCTTGTGATAAAATCCATTTTAAACTCTGATGATCGGTGATTAATTGAAATTTTCCTCCTAGAAGGTAATGCCTCCATAGTTTTAGAGCATGGATGATAGCGAGAAGTTCCAAATCATGAGTTGGATAGTTCAGCTCGTGGATTCTTAATTTTCGTGAAGTAAAGGCGACTGGTCTACCTTCTTGGTTTAAGACTCCTCCTATAGCAAGACCGCTGGCATCTGTTACTACTTCAAACTCTTGAGTGAAGTCAGGAAGTTTGAGTACGGGAGCTGATGTGAGATTTTGTTTTAGCTTGAAGAAACAATCTTCCTGTTCTTTCCCCCATGTAAGTTTGGATGACTTTTTAAGTAGCTGCGTCAGGGGATCGGCGATAACTGCATAATCTTTGACAAAGATTCTATACCATCCTGTAATGCCCAAAAATCCTCTAATCTCACTGACTGTTTTGGGTTGTGGCCAATCTATTACATCTTTAACCTTTGCGGGGTCTACTGAAATTCCTTCAGGATTGATTATAAAACCAAGATAACTAACTTCTGGTGTGGAGAACACACATTTACTCATCTTGGCGTATAACTGATGTTGGCGTAGAAGATGGAGTACTTTACGTACATGGTCTTCATGATTTTTTTCATCCTTAGAATATACCAGGATATCATCGAAAAACACCAACACAAAGTCATCCAGATATTCTCTGAATATATCTTGCATGAGACGGTTAAAGGTGGCTGGAGCATTTGTAAGGCCAAAAGGCATCACTATGAATTCATAATGCCCATACCGGGTGTTGAAAGCAGTTTTGTAAATATCTGCCTCCTTAATCCGGATTTGGTGGTAACCTGATCTGAGATCAATTTTTGTGAACACCTTGGCTCCATGTAACATGTCAAGCAATTCATCGATGCGAGGAATGGGGTACTTATTCTTTACTGATACCTAGTTAAGCCCCCTATAATCAATGCAGAGACGTAAGGATCCGTCCTTCTTCTTTTGGAATAGAACAGGTGCTCCCCAAGGTGAAATGCTTGGTCTTATGAATCCCTGCTCAATAAGCTGACGAAGTTGTTCTTTTAATTCAATAGCTTCAGGGAGGGACATTTTGTAGGGTCTTCTTGAAATTGGTTCACTACCTGGGAAGGTTTCAATTTCGTGGTCTATATCTCTAGGAGGAGGTAAATTCGAAAGATCTTCCGGAAATATATCCGAAAATTCTTTAAGCCATTCTGGAGTTGGGTTGTCCATTGAGTCATCTGCCTTGTTAAGTTTTACTACAAAGATCTGTTGCCCTTTTCGTAACCCCTTCAGAAGTCGGCTAGCCTTAGGTTTCCCATTTAATCCCTGTACTAAGGTTTCTTCACCTAAGTGATTTTTAAAGGTTATGTTCCCTTGAGCACAGTGAATTTGGGCTTGATTTTTGATTAGCCAATCCATTCCTAGGATACCATCATAGATTCCTACTGGAAGAGTTCGGAAGTAGGATGAAGTCAGGGTTCCCCCTAGTTCAAACTCAACTTTCCCAGCTGTAAATTGAGATAGAACCTCTTTCCCATTTGCTAATTCTACTACTAATTTCTTGGTAGGATATTGGTTCAATTTAAGTTTTCTTAAACATTTAGGGGAGAGAAAAGAGTGTGTGCTGCCACAATCTATAAGTAGTTCAAATTGTTCACCTTCTCTGTTTGCAGTGGTTTGGATGACAGCGTACTGTTGTCGAGCTCCAGGATTATCAATGGCAGCAAAAATAGTAGCTCTTTCATCTTCCTCATCCTGCAATGTAGGTTCTCCTAATGCAGCATAAGTTCTGGCTCCTCTACCTCTTCCTCTGCCTCGTCCTCTATTGCCTCTACCTCTTTGATTATTCCCTTGTCCTATTTGAGTCTGAGAAGGGGCTCCGGTAGCCGTTTGAGGATTATGTCCCTCAGGACATTGGCTTTTGTAGTGTCCCATTCTATTGCATCCATAGCATCTGATGTTGGGAAAAGTCTGCTCTATACTGGCTGTAGCTGACACTGCCCTTCGCTGACCTCCTTGATTATAATTCCCCCTTGCTCTTCCCTAGAGTTATTGTAGTTGTAATAGTTTTTGGCAGGAGGGTTTCCTTCCGCTGCAAGTGGTTTAGCTCTTAGAAGAGCATCTTGAATAGAAGTGGGTCTCATAGCTTCCAGCCGGTTACTCAAGGGTTTGTTTAAACCCTGACAAAAACGAGCAATCTGTTGTTCCATAGTCATTGGTGGGGCATAACGTCGTAAAGACAAATATTTGGTATAATACTCTTCCAAAGTAAGCCCTAACTGTTTGAGGGCAAAGAACTCATTCATCTTGATAGCTTGGTGAGCTGGAGAAAGATATCTTTCTTTCACTGCCTGCTTCATTCTTTCCCAAGAGGGACTAATGGAAGGATTATCTCTACAGTATTGTTTCCACCAAAGTTTGGCGTCTCCGGTGAGCCGGAACATTCCTAACATTGCTTGATTCTCTGAACCAGTTTCTGCTGCCAAGAAATAATCATCCATGGCGTCGAGCCATGCTTCGGCATCACGTTCTAAATTGGTTCCTTCTCCCTTGAAAGTTGGGAGTTGAACTTGTTTTAACAGTAGTTTCTTTTCCTGGGTGGGAGTATAGAGACTTTTGGCAATTCCCTGGGTTTATAATTAATGAAGAGGTTTTAGTGTTTATACTACTTTTGTTTTGTCATGCAGCTCTCTAATGTGTATACTTTTTAACATACTAAAAACAGAAATATGACAATCATTAACATCGTTTCAATTTAACTACACAAGCATGTCATAAAACCATGGTATATAAAAAGGTTGATACAACACTGACTTATACTATGTACAAGATGGGCTCATACTATATACAAGATGGACTCATGTTATATACAATGTGTGATTCCCTAAATCAACAACCTCTTTACCACTGGTGGGTCTGACAGGGGATCAAAAAAGATGACGTCTTTTGGTCCCCTAAACCTTGGGCCTACCCTCATGGGCCTAATCCTACCTGGGTATATTACTGTGGCTACCTGATCATAGACCCACTGATTTTGTAACACTTCTACCCCATCTACCACAATGGTTTGATCTGGATCTTCAGTCCCACTAAAGAAGAAAACTTCGATGGTCTGAAGTGTTTCTGCCCACTTGAGTCTTTTTAGATTGAGTGTCAACCCTTCTAACTGTCCCGCATCAATCAGGAAAATTCCGCCAAACTGTGACCAGCTGATTCCCCATGTAGGAGGAGGGGAAAACATTAAATCTAACAATTGCGTGATGCTCTTGGGAAGTACAAAGTTGTTGGAGCTGCAAGCAGCCTCGAACATGATGTTGAAAATAATAAACTTTTGGTAAGCTTGGCGGATATTTTCCTGTATTGATAGGGAAATTCTCATTTCACAATATACTATAATTAAAAATGCAATACAACTTATGCCTATTTCCCAACTTTTACCCTTCTAAGGTCAGGACCTTATTAAACCTGGCTCTGATACCACTTGTAAGGTCTCCAAACCCGCAGACACCAAAAGCGGGAGCGAACCGTTGACAGGTCTCTAGGCCTACTAAAGTCGAAGTCTTTAACAAGAAAAATTCCAGGGAATTCACCCTTACCATTGGCAATGGTTTAGGTTTATAGCCCTAGAAGAGACCTAGTCCTGTCTCGCAATGGAAACGGGACCCAAAACAACATTTTCGGCCCTAAATCTTCATCCTTTAGATTAAGGTCTCCTTAGCCAACGCTTTTTTTCCTCTAACATATGTGAGGGCACAGCCGCTGGTGGATTCCTCATCCAAGTGAAGTTTCTACATGTTTTAGTGCGCGAGAATGGATAGTTACCTGACTAATCAGGTCCACCCGTCCATGATTGACAACCCGAGTCAATCCCCACTTACCACCCCGCACTCACACATGATTTTTTTTGTTGTTTACTTACTACCACATTCTTTCCACACTTAAAATAATGATTTCTTTTTAATATTTTTTTTCAACTGCATTTCCTTAAATCAACCTTTTAAAACAGCATTGAAGACATTCTTTCAGAAAACAGACATCTTTATACTTAAGACAAGGTACTGTCATTTTAAGGTATCACTGACCAGTACTAACTTGTCTCAAGACCACCTATACAAGGGTGAAAAACGGCACCCATTCCTTATTTATATAACCGGGGTGGAAAAAGTCTTCACCCAAAGTCCGGGCGCCCATACGCCAAAAACCAGTTGCCCATACAACCGGGCGGTTCCTCTAGGATAAACTTAAAAGTACTATCCATAAACATAAACAAGCACGAGGTAAAGACTCCACACATACAGAGGTAACCGACTCCTCCATGATGGTATCTCCATCATTACTCATTATCTGGAGTAAAAATATTTCCAAGGAATCAGAGGTGTCTTGAGACAAGTTGTCTTAAGGATGGTCAAACATTTCTTTCCTATTTCAACCAGTAATAACCCAATCATTCCTTTCCTAATTACACTCATTGATCGTGGGTTTCATGGAAGTTACCTTCCTTTTTCAGCCAGTGTTTTCCTTCTTAAACCTTCATATGCAATGCTTAACTTAAAATGAATTCTAAAAGCTTATTAATAGCATAATTGAAAACCCCCTGGGACTGGTCGTCCATCTGCTGTGGGCCAGGTGCCCGTAAACTCTCCTCTGTGGGCCTATGGCTAGGCCCTGCTTCATGGTCGTTAGTGGCTTTGTTGCGTTTGTTACTAGTATCTTCATCTTCCGTCATAGGGTTTCCCCTGGTTCTCTTGGGGGCCATTTCGGCAGCCTTATAAAAAGACTTAATCCATTAGAGGATTTGTTGAATAACATTTATTTTTCCTTGTTTACCCAAAAATAAGGGTTTTGGACCTCGGTTAATTCTTTGGTACTTAGATAATTTTATTTCTTCAGTTTTCTTATCCATTATATACAAAATTGGTTACTTTTGACCAAAATATGTACCTAAACTATTTATCTAAGGTTAGGATAACTATAATAGATTTTTCAAGGTCTATTCCTTCTCTGATATTGATATCAAAGGTTTTCTATTTACTTTACTATATTTCCCTTTTTTATTTTTCCCAAAATTGGAGTAATTTTATTGGAGTATATAATTAAACTAATTTCCTAGAGGTAGCATAATTATCACAGGTTCCTTGGGGTTTAATAAACCTTTGCAAAAGTTCTCAATTCAATTTAAATCTATTTACTAATTTCCCCTATTTAAATAGCTCAAAAAATAGAGTAATTCTACCTAATTAATTAGCTAGATTCATTATCTGAGCTTTTTCTAATTATCATGGGTTCCTTAACACCCAATTAACCATTGATAAATAAATTATAGCAATTGAAATCAATTTACTAATTTCCCCTATTTAAATATCTCAAAAAAGAGAGTAATTCTGCATAATTAATAAGCTAGATTCATTATCTGAGATTTTCCTAATTATCACGGGTTCCTTAACACCCAATTAACCACTGATAAATATATTATAGCAATTGAAATCAATTTACTAATTTACCCTATTTAAATAGCTCAAAAAACAGAGTAATTCTGCATAATTAATTAGGAAAATTACTCAAAAAATTAAAGGATAATTTTCCTAGCTTAATGATTGTCTAATGCAACTCTGATAATTACCTCATCTTAATCTAAGCTTAATTAATATTTTATCATTAATTCATGGTTAATTTGGCTAATTTCAGCCATAATATGATAGGATAATTAATTAGCTTAATATTACTAAGCTTAATTACACTAATCAGCAGAGATTAATTAATTTAAAGAGGTTTAAGGAGCATGCATAGGCCTAATCTTTGATTTATTAACAATTTATCTTAATCTAACCTTGCTAATTAAGAAGGATTAGGTTAATTACCGTTAGGGTTAATCAATTAGAGATTAAACTCTAATGATTTCTGCGTAGTGTTCTCTCTAGATGAGAGAGAGAGTAGCAAGGCTCCGAGTCTAACAAGATATGAAGAGAATGGTCCTATTTATAGGTTTTTCTGAGCATCTGGCAGCTTTTGGCAACTTTCCACTAGTCCAAGCAGCCCCCCAGCTTAAAAATGGCGCATTTTTCAGCCATCACTGCTTCTGGCCAGTTTCCACAGCTTCCATACTCACCCCATACCGTCCAGAATTTGCCTGTTTGATTTTTGAAGATTTTCTATGATGAAATTTGGAATTTCCTATTTAACTCTAGAACCTTAGTGTAAAGAAGTCTTTTGCTAATGATTAAAATGAAACCATTCAAATTTTGTTATTAATTAAATTTCCATGGTAATTTTCCAGGTCCCGTAACTGTTCCTGTTTTTATCGGAATCAGATTCTGAAAATTTCTAGACATAGTAAAGCTCTACTTATAAATCCAAAAATACCAAAATAATTAGTGTTTGGAGTCCTGCAATAGCATTTTCCACTAAGTTTTTCAAGCTTAGTACAGTTTTGAAGGTTTCGGAAACTGGAAACCTTACAGGCATGCTTTTATTACCTCCAACTTTGATGGATCCATACGGATACCATCTTGAGATATAATGTGGCCTGAATATTGAATCTCTTGTACAAAAATTTCACTTTTCTTTTGATTAATGCAAAGCTTACTCTCTCTCACAACTTGAAAGATTACCTAGAGGTGTCACTTGTACTCCTCAAGAGAATTTGAGTGGCCTGAGGATTTTTGTCCATCGTGAGTTTGAATGAGGCTGGAGCATTTTCCATGACAAAACTAGATGTTTTCATTGATGACATCCCTATTAAGCTACCTCCAAAACGAGGGGATGATGACCATGCAATAGAGCTTCTATTAGGAAGCTCACCGCCTAATAAACCTTCTTATTGAGTTTCACAAGATCATGGAATCCATTTAGGAAATTAGAAAACTCTAATTCCTCTTGATTCCCTTTATTGCTACTTGTGAAAACATTATAATCATTTACAGATTCTCTAACAAAAATCATATACGCAAAAAATAGAGCTTTTCATTGACTTATCAAAAGCAAGCATATTTACCAAGGATATGGTGTTCCCCGACTCATTGGCATCTATGTACATTCTCTTTTCCCTGTAGGTGAAGTAGATTCTCCTTTCAAGGAACTTCATGTTGGCAACCATGCAGTTGAACCATGGTGCCCCTAGTATAACATCCTCATGTTGGAGAGAAGAGATTAAAAAAATCTTCTTTGTTGTCGACATAGCTTTGGACATGAAGCCTCAACTTTCCAATCAAGGGAGTCCCTTGAAAGATGCATCGGTAGTTACAGTATCTCTCATCTCAAAAGCTTGAATGCCCAACTAGGTGGCCAGCTCCATTGATATAAATTTGTGAGTAGAGCTAGGGTTAAACAAGATGAAGGAAGTATGCTCCTTTTTCCCCAAGCATAGAATAGTATGAGCCTTTGTGTTGACCGATGGGTCAACAACACAACATAACTCAAGTTTCGTACCAAAGTCTTATCTTTTGTGAGTTATGAAATGCTGAAGATTATGGCTATAAACGTCATCTGTAATGAGTAGTTATTCTAGTTTCAGAAGCCGGGGTGCAATGGCACTTCCAGATTGTAAATACAAATCTATTTGACCCTTTCAACCCCATTTTTGGTTAAACCTAAGGTAGCCTTAGTATATAAGGTACTGATAGTTGTTTTTCGGCTTTCCATAATTGCCATAGTAAGCTAACTCACCCTATCAAATCACTCAAACATTTTGGTTATCCCTACCATTTCACTGTACATAGGCGTGTGTGAGTTAGGGGACTTTCCCTATATTTTCTTAAAAACCCTTAATTAGCTAGTCACTGGGCTAGTTGAGCCAAAAAAATAAAAAAATAAAAAATATAAGTATATTATGGCCCATTTGTGTGTAAATATTTCATTGTATATAGGGCCTAAATATAAGGATTTTTCATAATTATTTTGGTATTTATTTAAATATTTATACTTAGGTGTGTGTTATTTATGCTATGTACATTGACTCACCATTACCATATTTTTTCTTACCATTTTGCATACTCTTTATTCCATATAAAAATAATTTCATACAAGCTTCTCTTATTTTTGGTGTAACTCCATCCCAACAAAAATCCAAAAAAACTAGTTCTATTTATGTGTATATTTTTTCACTATTGTGATCTTTTCCTTCCTACATCTATTCTCTATTACTCTCATAAATTAGACCACAAAAAATATTCATCTTTTTATGGTAGACTTACAATGAGAGAGATTTATTTTGACCCCTTTATATTTTTTCCACCTATATTATTTATATTTGACATGTACATATTTTTTTAGACCCCTCAATATTTGATTTTCATAGTTGTACTATTCACTTATATCATGATCTCAACAATATCTTCAATTATAGACCTACCAAATAAGGTCAAGGGTATGTGGAATGCATGCATGCACCATGGGGAGCTCACTCTTGGAGGTATTCAAAAGAATCATCCAAAGAAAGACCTCACAAGGACTTTGTGTTGTGGAAAAAACAGTCGGTTTTGCTGAATTTTTAAAGATCACATGCTCCCCGAATTTGGAAAGGTGATAGAAACAAAAGTTGTAGCTCGTGAGCTGAAATTTTACCTCAAGTTTTTTCATATTTTTTTGAGCTACGAGCTGTGAGCTATGATTTTATTGGTGGACCCCAGTTTGCCCATGCTATGCAGCCACACTCCCTCTTCCACTTTATCATTTTCCTCTTTCACACACACTCCTCCCTCTCCTTCCCACTCCCAAACCTGCAACTCCCATGTCCTAATTCACCCTCTTTACCATTTCCACGTCTCTCACACCTCCATAGCCTTCATCCTCCATTTCTACACCCTATGTGTCCCCCTTTCTCTCTACATATATGTCCATATTACCATACTCTCTTCAACTTTGTAAAGAACTTCAAAAAATCAGCAAAAATCCAAGGATAACCTTTGCAAATGAAGGCTTTTATCATGAATTTTTCAAGGTTTGAAGATAACATAGCTTCATCGACACGCGTTACTTCGCCATGCTGACTGCTTCTTCTTCCGGTGCTGTAAAGAGGTGAATGTCAACTTCTCCAAAGCTTCAACCTCTCTTTACAAGCTCATCCCTTCTCTAACTTTTCTCATCATATATCTCACCATATGGTGAATGATTTTGTAAATATTTTTTAGTGATAATTACTAACCACTAACCTTATTGTAAAATGCACCCTCTACTAGAGTAGGCACTCCCAAATTATTCACTCAATCCTCTCTCCTATCATCCTCAATAATTCTCTTCCCCTGAGCCCACATCCATGTGACTCAAAGGACAAGAGAGACCCACCCTCATTAAAATTTAAAAAAAAGCATAATCTTTTATTCCTTCAAATAAACTTGATTAGGCCTAATCCTAATCGGGGCTTCTAAAACCTATAAATAGAGCCCTTCTCTCCCTTGTAAATCATCACATGATCACACTACACCACACCATTCTCAACACATAACACACCACTCTTCAAGCCTAGTTGTGTAGAGTGTGTGCATTGTGAGTGCTCTATTCCATCACTACACATAGGTGCATGAAGAAGCTTGAAGTTAGTTATGCCATCTAGAGGAGTGGAGTGATACTATATTCTGCAATCACACTTGTAGCCTACTCTTGTCCATAAATAAGATTCATATTTTTGGGTGCAATTGTATGCTGCAACTACAACTCTTCTCTCCAAATTTTTTTGATAAGTTGGCTCATCAGGTGGTTGAAGGTATATTGTCCTTGAAGTTTGTTGTGCCATTTCATGCTTGGTGGTTTGAGGGCTTGTTGAATTGTTTGCCAAAACTTTCAATTGTAAGAGGGTGCGCGGTGAGAGGGCTCCCGTGACCCTAAGACAATTTGTGTATCGGCAACAAGGTCAAGTTTTGTGTTGTCTCTCTATTTCTCATCAAGCTTTGTGTGCATCTAGTCTTTAAGGCTAAGAATGAGTTGCTCAAGTTGATTTGTGCGCTTTACCTCTCTCTGGCATGGTGAATGTTTGTGTTTGGTGTGTGTGGCTATCTTGCATTCCCCTCTCTTTGTGCGTTTGAGTACAAGGAGATATCACGTGCGTCCTAGTTTGCATCTACAACTAGGTGGTGCCCCTTTTCTTGTTTGGTTTCTGGCTGTGGGTTGTTGTTGTCTCTGATTGTGCTTGCCCCAGCCCCAATTGAGCAGCACGGGAGCCTCAAAGGGTGTTTAGAGGCCGCTCTTCTTGTTGCCCACCCCGGACCGCCTCAGTACCTAGGTCATTTTGTAAAAGAGACTTTTTATCATAATCAAAATTTTAGCGTTACCGTCTACTGTGTGTGAGAGAGAAAGAGAGTGAGCATGAGCTTTATCCTCTTGCTACGCCCTGCTTGCTCAACACATTGGAGATCCGACTGCACCATTGCTATAGGCTCGAGGAGAGCTATGCGACAACGCCAAGCATTCCACGCGAGACGAAGCGCACACGCCGACGCATCTACGAGATATTTGTGGCCGTAAGTGTATCAAACAATGTCTGTTTTCTGCGTGCTAGTAGTCTATAGAATCGTGGCGACATAAGCTACGTATAGATACTCATAAATTTCAGTTTCGAGAACTTTCAAAATTCTACTCTGTCATCCTACGCGTTTTCTGCAGATGGGTTTAGTGTGAGGGTTTTGAGTGTAGAAGCTCAGGGACATGTGTATCCTAGTGAGGGGATGGTGTTTCTTAAGTTTCGTACGAATCTGGCATGATTAGGTGAGTTACCTTCCGTATGTGTGTATGTGGCTAGGTGGTGTAGTTGAGAGCAGTGAGGTTCTTGATTGTGGTTTAGTTGGCCTTCCAGAGTGTTGTATGTGTAGGATGGTCTCAGCCTGACAAGCTAAAGAGATTTCCTCCGTGTGCCTATCGTGTCATCTGTGTCCTCGATTGACATTATGTTGATCTAGGTAGTGTTTGCATGCACTTCATGGGTGTGTGAGTCGCTCCTCCAACATTGGCGCCATTGCTGGGGATGCTCCCACAACAAAGTTTTGTGATGAAAATGGCTATCATGTCATTCCTTATTTTGCAGTGAGTGTAATCCAGGAAAACGAAGAGAACCAGACATCAACAAACTCTCAAAATAAGGAGAAAACAAAGAAATGTGGAGAATCAAAAAAAGAAGAAGACGACGAGTTCTATGACTCTGTAGAACACTTCGAGCTTCAAGAAGATCAACGACCCGGGAATCAATGTCATCGCTACATGAATAAAGTGCATCAAAAGTGGATTCCAAAGTCCTCGGTGAAGACATAGCCACCACAAGCATCCTCATACATGGCTCCTAATAAGGATGCAAAGACTCAGCTAGGAGGAAAACGACAAGAGCAACGAGCTAATAATGCTCTAATCAATAGGCTAGAAAAGTCCTCCAAGAAACTACCACCCACGAGAAAACAGACAGTAACTTTCCACTGCCAGCCAAAAAATCAAGGGAAAGTACAAGAAGTCAACCTTGCTGAGGATAGTAGCGATAGTGATGAATCTTACGACATCCCCTATCATCAACTCAGGCCATCACTATCACCAACCCCTTCAGCAACAACCATGACAGGTCAAAACAACAGGACAATGATTCAAAGCCAAAAAGCTCGACAAATCTGGATACCAAAAAGCCAGATCGGCCAAAAACAGATATGGATCAAGAAGACAAAGATTTCTAATGACAAATCACAAGATCCAACGCCAAAACAAAAACAAGGAAAGCGTGCACGAACGGGTAAGAATATCACAAAGTTGCAAGCTTTCACAAATCAAGTTTGGGCTCCAAAGAAGTTGATTCAAGCACAAAAAAGTTAGGAATTCATTTGGATTCCAAAACAACCACAGTATCAACTTTCAAAGCCTAAATCCCGTCCCCAACCAAGCGTACAAGGGCTAAAGCAAAGAACACTGTCGACTCACACAACAAATAGGTGGATGCCAAAGAAGTCTCTTCAAACACAAACGAAGCACGGGAAAGTATGGGTTCCCAAATGAGCGTCAGCAACAAAACAGCCAATAATCGCAAAGAAATGGGTACCAAAGAAGAACAACAAAACTAATGTCAGTGCATCACCGCTTGAATTCTTACAATTCTTCCTACGATTACAGTACAGTTAGAAGAGAGCAAGTCGCTTCAATCAAGCAACGATACACGAGCTTCAAATACCATTACATTGCTTAGAATAGGAAGCCTCGCCAAAAAATGCCAATAAGCAAATTGCTTATACCCACATCTTGCACAACATAAATCTTTTCCATGCATTGATTGTGTATCCATAATAGGGCTACATTACAAGGCCTGCATAGGCACAACTTTTAATTGCCCAAGCACAACACATACCCTTTGTGATACCCTATCGTAAAGGATGACTCCAAATAGGAAGGGGGGAGGCATTCTAAATGCGAACCTAACATTATGACTATTAGAGGGAAATGTTTTGTGAGATGCATTGAAATTTTGCGTTTTATTGTGATAATTTTTTGACGAAATTTAGAGTATATGCCCTCATAGTAGTGTTACAGAGGAGTATGGGGACAAAATCCATATATGAGCCCCTAGGGACATGTGTATAGTGTACATAGCATTTAGATTTTTATTTGAATAATTTTTCTTTTGTTGAGTTGTTTTAAGATTTTCTTTGTTTATTATTAAGAAAAAAATAAAAAAATCCATAATCCACATGAAGAAAAGACTGACGAGAGGCCTAAGCACTACAAAGAGAAGAAGGTACAGGAAAACAATGAAACTTCACGAAGTATGTCTCAGCAGCCACTAAAACAGCCGAAGAACTTGTCACAAAGCAGTGTCAACATGCAACAGACAAGTCATACAAGTAAGAGTCGAGTAGCTAAGCCACAAAATGAGTGAGGTGTTAGTCCCAAAGCTTCAAGTAATATTCTCTGTGGTCTAAGCGTCTTAGCTATTCTAGGTACTGCTCCAGCTGGAAGAGTTGAGCATATTTACGTTGTGTCGCTCATGCTGGTATAGGTGAGCAAAAGAGTCGAAGTCTAAGTACTTAAGTCTGGTGAAGTGAAGGAGAAGGTCCAAAAGACACTCACCTACTGAGCACAGTGAGATACAAGTGGAGAAACTTCTACATCGAAAACCCTTCTTGGAAAGGTGGAATCTATTGAGACATCTTTTGATGTCACATGTGCTACATTTATTCCTTGAAACACCCATCATCTCCTTCTTTCACATTGCATGCTTTTGTTGACAAATTTCTCATATGCATATAGAGTGTCCCATAATTGGCACTTGCATCAGGCACTCTTTTCATGTTTCACCCAAGCACTCACCTTTCATGAACATGTACTTCACGTTCAACTGCTCAACTCCAATAAGAGCGTATACCAAAGGCATTTTTTTTCCCACCGGGTTTTTTCCCTTTGGTCATCCAGGTTTTAGACCCTAATCTAAAGACACCTATCACCATCCTCTTGTACATATTCCTTCTACATCAACAATAAGGAAATGCTACTCAAATCAATTGACAAAATGAATTGGAGCACCAATTTCAGATCATAGCATACTTCTCCTCAATAGTGAGTCGAAGAATGGCCTACAATGACAAAGTTGCAGACAACACTAACAACATGATTGCACAGGAAAAAAGAAGTCCCCAATAAAGAAGAGCAGACATAAAAGTAATCAAAGGATCTCAAAAGATGAACGGTTATGATGATAGATTTCCGCTTTAATGGATCATAGTTCTTGTTGTGGTTCGACAAAGTTACAAGCAGTGCAACAGATGAAGCCAAAACGACAGCAAAGACCACATCGCCATCGACAATCAGGTCATGTTGTGGACGACATGACCGCGGAAGTGGGGAGTGTTGACCGCTGGGTCAACAACACAACATAACTCAAGTTTCGTACCAAAGTCTTATCTTTTGCGAGTTATGAAATGCTGCGGATTATGGCTATAAACGTCATTTGTAATGAGTAGTTATTCTAGTTTCAGAAGCCGAGGTGCAATGGCACTTCCAGATTGTAAATACAAAGCCATTTGACCCTTTCAACCCCATTTTTGGTTAACCCTAAGGTAGCCTTAGTATATAAGGTACCTAGGTCATTTTGTAAAAGAGACTTTTTATCATAATCAAAATTTTAGCGCTGCCGTCTACTGTATGTGAGAGAGAAAGAGAGTGAGCGTGAGCTTTATCCTCTCGCTACACCCGGCTCGCTCAACACATTGGAGATCTGACTGCACCATTGTTGTAGGATTGAGGAGAGCTACGCGACAACGCCAAGTATTCCACGCTAGAGGAACCGCACACGTCGACGCATCTACGAGCTATTTGTGGCAGTAAGTGTATCAAACGATGTCTGTTTTCTGCGTGCTAGTAGTCTATAGAATCGTGGCGACATAAGCTACGCATAGGTACTCAAATTTTAGTTTCGGGCACTTTCAAAATTCTACTCTGTCATCCTACGTGTTTTCCGCAGATGGGTTTAGAGTGTAGAAGCTTAGGGACAGGTGTATCCTAGTGAGGGGATGGTGTTTCTTAAGTTTCGTACGAATCTGGCATGATAAGGTGAGTTACCTTCCGTATGTGTGTATGTGGCTAGGTGGTGTAGTTGAGAGCAGTGAGGTTCTTGATTGTGGTTTAGTTGGCCTTCCAGAGTGTTGTATGTGTAGGATGGTCTCAGCCTGACAAGCTAAAGAGATTTCCTCTGTGTGCCTATCTTGTCATTGTTGAGCCAGCAGAGGATCACACCCACATTTTTGCTCACACTCATCATTTTGTAACCATTGATTGTAATAAATGTCTTTTCGACATTAATTTTGATTTGAGCCATTCATTAAGTAACGGGACTCAATTGAGTTTCCAGCTTGTAATCCCGAAGTAATTTCACTTGCTGATGTAATTAGTTAGAGATGTTCTCACCTCCAAGGCTGAGGTATATAAGCCAAAGTTTTTGTAACCTAAAGGGGGGAGATTATTAATCAAAGTGGTTTTTTGAGCACCGTGACTGTGTCTGAGAGAGAGTGAGAGAGAGAGAGAGTCTTATCTACTTGCTACGCGAGCTACGGAGCCGCCATTAGAGAAGCGACACCGCCATTGTGTTAGCAACGGCGAGAGCTACACACAGATATCAAGAGTGCACGCTATCGGCTTCTATGTGTGGTAAGTTCCTACGAGCTTCGGTGTGAGTTTTCCTCCAACTCGTGTGTCGGAATTGAGTGTGCAGCATATCTATAGAACCACAACGAGTAGAGCTACACATAAGTACCATCGGGGTCAAGTTTCGTCACCTGTATTTTTCGGCCTGTCTTCATAGCGTTTACCGCACGGAGTGGTTATAGGTTGAGTTTGCAGTTCAAGTCTTTAGGGTGTTGTTCTTACCTAGTGTATAGACTTCCCCTTGAGTTTGAGATCGATTCAATGATTCTAGATCCTGTTTCGTATAGCATTCGTTCGTAGTACGGATTTCAGTCACTTGCGTATTTAGAACTTAGATTTGATTTCCTTAGTTAGTGATTGTCATTAGAAGGTCGAGTAGGTGATTTGACACCCACCTAGTTGTTTCCCATGCGCCTGCGGGTCAAGCTCCGTCCTCGTCTGACAAATTCTGTTGTTGGTTGAGTTCTCGCTATTTAGCTTCCGCTAACGGCGTAACCATTAACATTTGGCGCCGCTGTCGGGGACGAGAGCCCTAAGTAGGTGACCTTAGACTAATCCTACGAGGTGAGTCATATAAACTACTTTGTATACTTTAGTTAGAAAAGATCTAGGAGTGGGACTCCGAAGATCTCGAGAGATACTAGGAAGTGGGATATTCCTGGGTCTTCCGTGTTGACAGTATTTTTAGTTTAGCTTAGATTTGTTTTGTTGTTTTGTTGGTGTTGAGTAGTTGTTGATAGAAGAAGAATTTGCTAGTCCGTGAGTGGCAGTGATCTCTTTAAAATCACAATTACCAAACCCATTTTATGATTAGGAATAGCTAGGTAGGACTTCATTTAATCCTGATCTAGAGCTAGTAATCATTGGAGTATTTGCTTGATATGGTTGATTGCATGTTAGATCACTAACCGTCGAGTTAGTAGTGAAAATTGCAATAAACAAAAGTCAGAGAAATTTTTGTGTATCTGGGAGTTGCTGAGCACTAGAGAAAGCTTTAGAAAGGATTCTGTGCCAAAAAAATTGGAAATCTGCAACTTTAGACATCATACGCGTATGATGTCTAAATGACCAAACAGAGACCAAAACAGAAATTTTGACTTTACCAAAGTGTTCAAAAGGGAGGTTATACCCTAATTTCAACTTAAAACAAGAGCATTAACACTCAAAGAAACCCAAAAAGACAAGTCGGAGTCCAAGAAACGCAAAGAATAGGAAATTTTGGATTCAGATCTTGTTTTTACTTTCAAACCTGACAAAAACACTTGAAACTCAATTATAAACATTGGAGAAGGCTTAAGACCAAGAATAGTCAAAATCTGGGACAAAAGACATCATACGCGTATAATGTCTTTTGGCACATCCACTACTTATTTTTTATATCTGACCTGACAGGATTGTTACAAGCACTGTAGAAAGCATAAATATCAAGTCTTGACCCAAATTGATGAAAAAGACATCATACGCGTATGGTCTTTGACCTAATTTTGGACATATTTTGATACTTTGCCAACACAGATCCATTGTAATAGCTGTCTAGAGGTTATATTTCAAGTTTTATCCCATTTGGATCACAATTGACCCAAAACAAGTCAAAAGCGGAAAATTGCCAAGAAAAGCCTAAATTAGCCATAACTTGCTCAAACAGAGTTCAAACTAAATTTTGCGAGTGGACAGAGCATAAGGGGGCTACTGAGAGTGAGCATAACCAAAATAGTCCAAATCTGTGAAAAAAGACATCATACGCATATAATGTCTTTTTCAGCATAACTGCAACAAAATTCTCACTTGATGAAACAGAAGTTGTCCAACTGACAAGATTAAACAATTGACCAAGTATCAATCAGTTTGGATCAATTCTGACCACAAAAAACTTGGGAAAACAAATTGCCGAGACGAAAAAGTTAGGGGAATTGATAAATTTGAGATCGGGCAGGAATCTCCAGAATAACCAACCAAAACAAGGGGAACAAGCAAGTGTCATATCAACCGAGGGAAGTGTAAACCAAAGTTGGGTGCAACCATTAGAGCCGATCTTTGAAGGAAGTGTTTCTGATACTTCTTCGGAGAGATCTTACGAGATTTTCACCGAACACTTGGAACACTTGAACCTGAACAACAGAGAAAATATGGCAGCAGGACCATCAAACCCTTCCGCCACAATGAAGCTATTGTTCATAAAATACCAGTACGACAATGAGCAATGTGCCAAGATCTACAAAGATGGAATGGACCGCTATTGTGTAAAGATAGAAGATAGACCTAGTGAGTTCAAGGACTTAGTGCCTGTGAGCTATAGCGGAGATAGATATCTAGATGACGAGGGTACCATGTACTTGGTAGTCCTAAACCCTAACATTGTGGACAAGTGGGGATTGATGGGCACCAAAGCCAAAGTAGATGAAGAACTTGAGGAGAAAGCACCAATAATGAACTTCCCTGATGCGAGGTTAAGAAGAGAGAATGAAACTACAAGGATCAACACTGATAACATCTATGTGGGGCTATACAAATATAATAATGGGGAGCAAGATCTCTATTATAGATGTGAAGAACCCTACACTGGAGAGTTGACAGACCAAAAAAGACTTTATGTCTTTACCTACACAGAGGGATCGGAAGTGAAAATTGCCGCTTACGACAAGTATGGGAGGCAATACTCAACAATGGGCAAGAAAGAATTAGAAGGATATACATACTTTGGGGGACCACTACATCAGTATTATGTTACTTCTAGCTCACAAAGACCAGCACCAACAAATGGAGTGCAAAACCCAATGACAACAGGAGGACAAAGAACTCAGGTTGCTGACTCTTTCAGTCAACCTCAGTACTCGAAGCCCGGACCAATGGGATCATTACATTCCAGAGAGTCAATGGATACGAATCGAGGTAGTGCAGTTCCAATCCCCACATATACCACTCCAGGTCCAAGGTTCGAAGCGGAACCATCACATTTACCTCCTAGTAGTAGATTCAGGGCAGGGGAACCGACAAGGGTAACCCATGAAGTCCATGATGCTAGAGAAAGCTTTAGCCGGGACACAGGAGCAATGAGATTGGTAGCAGACCATAGACGTATGAGACCATCTCAAGTAGCCAAGTGTATGCCAAAGAAGTATGGTGGTTCAGGAGATCCGTATGCACATGTGTCACTCTTTAAGCAAGTCTTAAGAGCTGAGCAGATAACAGATTTCCATACACAATACGAGGGATTTGGTCTTACTCTAGAAGGTACGGCATTGACATGGTTTCAACCACTGAACATAGGGGGATTCCATGACATTGACCATTTGCTAAGAGAGTTTGCTGAGGAATTCTCAAAACGAGGGATTAAGCACAATACGGTCTCACAAATATATGCTTTTAAACAGAGAGAACACGAAAAAGTGAAGGAAGCTTCACTTCGCTTCAAACAATACATTGAGAGATGTCCAGTACGTGAACGACCACAAGATGACAGACTATCTGTTCTCTTTATTGAAGGATGAGAAACGACACTCTCAAGAAGGACTTGCACTTGAAAGCTTGTACAAGTTTCGAGCAAGTAACGAGAGAAGCATTGTACTTAGTGGATAACTGTACGGTTTATGGAGAGGTGTCAGCGGATACAGATTTTGCATCCAGTAGCTCTTCCTCCGTAGCGAGCGAGACTACCACTAAAAAGAATGTTCAAACAACAACCATGCCAAATGTAGAGCAAATGATAGAAGATGCTCTAAAAAGGATGGCACCATACCAAAAACCATTGCCAAAACCACTGAAATGGTGTGCTATTGAACAAAAATGGACAAACCATCCAACAGAGGAGTGCTATTACAACAAAGGGTATGTAAGGGAGCGTCAGTATGCACCTCCTGCTCAATTAGCACCACCTCAGGTACATCCAGTACCTCGATACCCAACGGGAAATGTACCAGGACCTATGGGGATAGAAAGACCGCAACCGGTATTGGGACAACAACCACCTTTACCAGGAGCAAGACCAGTGGGCATTAGATATGCACCAACCTTAGAGAATCAGGAAGAACAAGCCTTAGTGCCTGTTCAAGCCTATTATGAAGAATCTGGTGCACACATGTCTCCAACTGTGTATTACCCACCAGAAGAACCCAAACAACCAGAACCATGGGGCATGATTGGGAATGTTGGAACACCAACAGTTACAAGTGCTTCTGATGAAGAGAGATACAATTTGGACGCAAGAACATTGATGTTCATAGCTCATGGAGGGTTAACAGGACAAAGACCATCCTATCCACAAAGGACGAATCAAGTGGGACCAAGACCAGCACTAGGACCCTGTTACAAGTGTGGAGGTGACCATCTGATGAATGTTTGTCCACATACGGAAATCATTAGAATTAACGCTTATTGCACTGAGTGTGGGGTTACTCACTTCATTGAGGATTGTTCAAAGAATCCAAACAAAGTGCAAAAGACGACATTGAATATGCTAGAAACTATTCCTACCAGCAGTGGGTCTGAAAATGAAACTCTGATACCAACGCAAGTTGTTACTAGAGCTCAAGCTAAGAAAACCACTAGAGAACCTGAGAATGGAAAGTTAGCGACTGAAGTGGTTAGTCAAGGACCGCGGAGTCAGAGAAACACATGGAAAGCTAGAAAAGCACGCATGAAGTTGAGAAAAGAACGTGAAGACGCTATTCTAGCTGAGGAACTAAAGCGAACTAAAGATAGATTAGAAAAACTTGAGAGTCAAAACGGGAAACGAGAGATGAGCCCGGAAAGAACGAAACAAAAGAGTATCAAAGAAACAACGAGCTTAAGCTCAGGGGGATCAGTGCTAGTCGACAAAGTACACGAACCATTGGACGCACTGATGAGAGCTTACGAAGCTAGGTTAAAGAACAACCAAACACAAGAACAGAGGTGGATGACATACCCAAACGCGGAATTGGAAAAGCAGAGACTTGAAATGTGCCAGAGAATGATCGAGACTGCACAAGCCTTATTAGAACCACCAAGAGAAACAATGAATTGTGGAACGGAAAACCCAATTCAGCAAGAGACTATCATTTCACGGGTAGCTGAAAAGACTCCCAGTGCACAAAAGCCTGAAAATACACACAAGGATGACCGCATAGTATTGAACACAACCGATCAGGAGATAGAGAGTTTTCATCCAGTCATACAGAGGTTTACGGAAGAGATGAGGATTACAATGAATTTTGGAAACAAGTGAGAGAGGCAAACTTTGCAAACGAGCTAAGTTGCCAAGCTAATCAGACAAATTGGGAAAAGGACATCAGGAATCCTCCCATAGTGGAATTTGAGGCAGGATCTCAAGTGGACTTGGATCTGCAATCTTACTGGGGAGATGGGGGCTCTGTTAGAACAATGGAGAGCAAACCTCATTCACTGAATACCTTACCTTCATACTTAGGAGAGTATGAAGCAAAATCCGAGATTAGAGCACTTCCCTCACGAAGAATCTCATCAGAAAAAGTCATGGACTCGCAAGGATTGATAGAGATCTTGTCAACACCAGTGACATGCACTATCACTCTAGCTGAGCTTTTGAGGCTAAGACCACATATGTGGACCACTGTAGGAAAATGCTTGGAGAAATTTGGGATAAAAGACCCAACATCGAGACTGCAAGAGGGTATACAAGAGCTGAGCAAACCACAAAAGAACGCTAAGCCTGTACCCTTAAACAAGGTCGGAGAGTATTGCGAAGGTGAAGAGGGGAATACAACCTTACCAGTTGAATTCCAAGGAGTGAACACGATGGCAATACTAGACAGCGGAGCTGGGGTAGCCATTGCTACAAAAGAAATCTGGAAAAAATGGGGGAAACCAGCAATAAGGAAGACTAGGTTGAAACTCCAATTAGCAGATGGACACATGGAGAAACCTATGGGGTTATTAGAGAAAGTCGTAGTGACTTCTTGCGGCATTGAATACGAACATACTTTTGCTATTGTCGATTTTGGCAAGGAGAATAACTATGATATCATACTGGGAAGACCATTCATGAGACAGTTGAAAATGGTCCAGGATTGGGGCTACGATCACATATACCTGAGAAATATGGAAACCACTACACGTGTGAACCTGAAAGACCATAGCTACAAAGATGTGAACCGAACACCGGTAGAGGAGTTTGATTCAGCTACTTTGGCGGGATCCGAATTTCCAGCTTGGTTAGGTAAGCCCAAGGAGTTATGGATGTGTGGAGCCTCGAAATGTGGAAGTCTGAGGCGAGAAGAATGTGTTTTAGAAAGGGCTATCGAAGACGAAACTTATATAGGAGAACCCTTTCCAGAGGACACGCTTGAACCATTAGAATGGACACACATTCTAGCAACCCTAGATGTTTGTGCAATTCCGGATGGTCCCACAACGAAATTTTGCGACAAGGACGGGTACGACGTGGTTCCGTACTTCATGTTGAGAACTGTACTCAAAAAGAAACTGAAAAGAACGATACACTGGAAAAGGAAGATGAAGAAGAGGTGTTTCACGACATTCCCGATCATCCAGAGTGGGGAAATGAAGCAGACAACGAGTCAACGGACAATTCAAGCGAAAACGAAGAAACTATAACGGATGTCCGATTTTATGATTTTCGAACCAAACTAAACAACGCCAGAAACGCTATAGAGCAAAGAGAAAAACAAAGGGGGTTAGAACCAATCCGATGCCTAGAATAAGAGGAAAAAATCAATTCCTAATGCTAGTAAAGGCGGAAGATTGTGTTAAGGACAAGATTTCTGGAAGAATGAGAGGCAATGATCAAAAGAGCTTACGAAAAGACAAAAGAAGCTCAAGAAATCAAGTTCAAAGGAATGAAACGAAAACTGAAACAGAAAAATCAGAAAAGAACAAGCGCAACAGAGAACACACGGAGTCCAAGTTAGAACGTAGAAACAAGTACAGAGAGCTCAAGAAAACTCTGAAAGAAGTTTGGACGACAGAAATTGAGAGTGGAGAGGACGAAAACGCCAAAATCAAGGAAAACATGGATGTTCCCTCTCACTACAGGAAATTCACAATAGAGGATAGGAAGGTGGTATTAACCCAACCTATTCGAGAGAGAAGGGAGAACGAATCTTATGACGGACCGGAGGATGCAAAAAAAGTTGATTTAGCAGCTCCAGGTGAGACACCTAGACCGGTGTACATAGCCACAGATTTGTCTCCAGGCGAGGAAGAGAGACTTTTGAGTCTTCTCAGAGAGTACAGGGATGTGTTTGCATGGTCTTATAAGGACTTAAAGGGAGTTGACCCATCGATATGCCAACACACAATCCCACTAAAACAAGACGCAAAGCCTAGCAGACAGAGACCATACACATATAATGATACGTTTGCTAAGCGAATCAAAGAAGAGATAGATAAGCTAATGGAAGCTGAATTCATATACGAGATTGAACACACCGATTGGGTATCTCCGATTGTGGTGGTACCCAAGAAGAACGGAAAACTCCGAGTGTGTGTCAACTTAAAGAAAGTGAATGCTGCAACAATCAGGGACAATTATCCCCTGCCGATAACTGATCATGTTCTAGAGCGTGTATCAGGGAAAATAGCATACTCCTTTCTTGATGGTTTTTCACGATATAACCAGCTAGCCATAGCACCGGAAGATCAACATAAAACAGCTTTTGCAACGGAGTGGGGAATTTATGCTTATCGGGTTATGCCTTTTGGTCTAACCAATGCTCCCGCAACCTTCCAGAGGCTGATGACGCATGCTTTCAAAGAATACTTAAGGTTGTTTCTAGAAATATACATGGATGACTTATGTGTACATTCTCTTCTGAGAGATGAGCATCTAGAACACCTAAGAAAAGTATTTGAGAAATGTAGGACATATCGCATTTGTCTCAATCCTGAGAAATGTGTGTTTATGGTCCGACAGGGCAGAATTCTGGGACATATTGTCTCACAAAACGGAATATCCACGGATTTAGAGAAGATAAAAGTTATAGTGGATATGCCTAGACCAACCAATGCGAAACAAGTACAGAGCTTTATGGGACATTGCGGATATTATAGACGATTCATTTACATGTACGCTATAATAGGCCAACCACTTTACAGGCTAATAGTGAACTTTGAATGGACAGAGGAGTGTGAGGAATCATTCAAGAAATTGAAAGAGGCACTCATTACTGCTCCAGTCTTGAAATCACCAGATTGGGAGAAGATATTCCATGTGCATATAGATGCTTCGGCATATGCAATAGGATGCATTCTGGCTCAGCCAGAAGAAGGAAACATGGATTTTCCTATCTGTTACGCCAGTCGACAACTCAACAATGCAGAGAAGAATTACACCACAACAGAGCGAGAGGATTAGGAATGATATATGCTGTGAAGAAATTTCGGCATTATCTTCTAGCCAACAAGTTTGTGTTTTTTACGGATCACCAAGCCTTGCTCTACCTAGTGAATAAACCATGCAATACCGGGAGAATAGTGAGATGGTTCATTATCTTACTGGAATTCGACTTCACGGTAGTAGTAAAGAAAGGAAAAACACATCTTAGAGCTGATCATCTTTCGCGATTGACGAATGGAGAAGACCCTATAGGAGTAGATGACGACATGCCAGACGCGTACTTGTTCAACATAGAAATGATACCAAAGTGGTCTCAAAATGTCGTTAGCCTATTAACCTATGGAGGAGAGTTTGATAGAAGAGAATACAAACAGAAACATATTGCTATTAAGCAATCCAAGAATCTTCAATTGGTTGCAAGAAGGTTGTATCAATTGGGAAATGATCATGTTTTACGACTATGCATCAATCCTGAGGAATATAATATATATCTGCGCGAAGCACATGTTCAGGAATGTGCATTTCATTGTTCAAGAAGGAACACATATAGGAATTTGTTACAATTGGGAGTCTATTGGCCAGGAATGAAAGAAAGCGTACATGAATATGTCACTGTATGTATTGTATGTTCATCAAAACCGCCAGCAGAGTATTCGACATTATATCAGATAATGATCGCTCCGGAATGGATTCAGTATATTATTGAATATCTCACAAATATAACTTTCCCAGAAGGAACATCAAAAGCTCGTCAGAAATCTGTAGAGACAGAAGCTAGAGATTACGATTTAATAGGAGATCAACTCTATAAGAGAGGTAAAGACAACCAGCTTAGGATTTGCGCATCAGAGTATGTGATAATCCTGGAGCAAGCTCATGGAGGAGTAGGTGGAGACCATTTCTCAGGTGATAAGACAGCAAAACTTGTCTTAGCCGCAGGAATATGGTGGCCAACATTACATATGGACGCTGAGGAATACGTTAAACGGTGTGATGACTGTCAGCGGACCAAAGTACCACTTAAAAGAGATGATATGCCGCTTAGACCAATGATGGGGGCAAGAGATTTTGCAAAATGGGGGATTGATTATGTCGAACCCATTTCACCTCCTGCATATAAGACTCATGCACAATACATTGTTGTGGCTACAGACTATCTAACAAAGTGGGTCAAAGCAAAGGCAACTCAAAAAGAAGATGCCAGGACCATGGCACAATTTCTATATGAATACGTCTTTGTACGATATGGATTGCCAATAGAAATTGTGAGTGATCGAGGCACACATTTTATAAATGAAGGAATAGAGATCCTTCTAGATGAATTCATGGTAATCCATAGGAAATCAGCCACGTATCATCCACAAGCAAACGGACAAGCTGAAGCAACAAACAAAACCATATGCACGGTCCTTACGAAGATTGTATCTGAGTCAAGAACTGACTGGGACCAGAAGTTGCATTCAACATTATGGGCATATAGGGTAGCATATAAAACATCAATAGGAACGACCCCATATAACATGGTTTTTGGGCTAAATGCTATCTTACCAATAGAATTCTTGATTTCAACCTTAAGGGTGGCTAAGGATCTAGAGTGGACAGGGCACAAGCTTTCTGATAGAATAGATGACCTGGAAAAGCTAGACGAGCTTCGCCTAAAAGCAATAGCTTCTATCTACGCTCAAAAAAGGCGACAAAAGGAATTTTTTGATAAGCATGTGCGGACTCAAGAGTTTAAGGTTGGGGACTATGTCCTAGTTTACACTCTGAAACAGCATGCTAAGAAGCTTAAAAAGCGAGGGATGGGACCTCTAGTGATTAAAGATCTATCACCAAGTGGAGCCGTCAAGCTTGCTACATTAGACGGAGAAGAAATGCCCAATTGGATTAGTGGATGCAGAGTGAAAAAGTATCTTTTGCCGCTAACCCAAGACATGCTTCTCAAAATACATCAAGAAAAGCTGCGTGTCCAGAAAAAGAAAAAGATTGTGGAGGAAGCGCAAGCCGAGGCGAAGGAAAGAATGGAGAAAAGAAGACTACTGTGTCATAAACAGTGCAATGAAGGAGCAATACGAATAAACGGAGTCGGTATAACAGAAATGGATAATGACAAAGAAGAACCCATCATTGAATGCAAAGTAGGAACCAACCAAATCAAAGCCAGAGCACTATTGGATTCAGGAGCTCAAACTAACCTACTTTCACTCAGTTTGTATAGACAATTGACAAATGACACTAAATTACAAACTGCCAAGCAAGAGTTAAAGAGTTACTCTGAGAATTCAATCAAAACTATCGGATGCACAGTTTTGCATATACAGATTAACCAGTATGTGTATCCTCATATGTTTTACGTGGTTGAAGACCAAGCTACACAACATCCATTATTGCTAGGACAACCATGGCAGAAGCAATACAATGCAATGATTGACTGGAGTTCTAAATCAGTGCTTATCAAATACGAAGGTAAAAGTCAATCAGTTAAGTTCACCAAAGGAGCAGAGCCAACTCCAAAGGAAGAATCCAAAAACAAAGGTAAACAACAACCAGAGAAAAAGAAGAAGCAATGGCAACCAAAAGTTTCTATACAACTGGATTTCTCTTCGACGAGGAACTCTCAACATTGGATAAGGAAGACAAGCAATAATATAACAGCTCAACCTTGGGAAAAAACGGAGTCAAAGTTGGTATGGAGACCAAAAAAGGTTGTGCCAGAGAACACAAAGGTGGAAAACAGAGTCTTCAATACCAGACAATAGAGTGATTTCAGACAATCAAGGACAGTGAAACAGATCTGGATTCCAAAGAATTTCATGACGGCACAAAGCTATAGCAAGCAAATTTGGATCCCAAGGATTTGTAAACAGGAACTCCCTTCAGTACAATCCACGGAAAATCCTAGGTATTTCAAGGCGAGGAAATCAACACAAAGAACAAAACAGGTTTGGGTCGCAAAGAGTTTGTGGCAAGCACAAGCGAAGCGGAAGCAGATTTGGATTGTGAAAAAGAACAACAAGGTAAAGAAGAATCCATCTACTGATTCTACTACCGAAGTGCCAAAACCAACCCAAAACCCGACCACCAATCCTTCAATCAAACAAAGAGCAGCTTTATTGGAAAGACTGTTGTATCATCGCTCTACAATTGCATTGGGAACTTATGACCAAAACAACTACAATGCTTCGCCCACAGACACTTCATAGTCGTCCGGGAGGACTCAGATTAGGAGGGGGGGAGGTATACAGGTATACAGGAGCTACAAAGCAGCTACAAGCAAAAAAAACAAAGAAAAACAAAAAATTATATTACAAGGGCAGTGTCTTACATGATTTTGTAATTTTTATGTTTGATTGCGGATATTGATAATATTTATGCCCTTATATACCTTGTTTTGCAACAAGAAGAGATCAAATGATGAATTTGGGTCTCTAGATGTGTAAATATCACTAAATAAGAGTGTTTTTGGAGCTAAAAAGTGGAAAAAAGTGGTAATCCAAGTCCAGAAATCACAAATAAGTGTATATTGATGTACACAGGGTTACCAGATATTTATTGTGTATGTTTGGAATTTTTTGGCTTCAATTTGCTATTTTCCTTTATTTTTTATGATTTTCTTAATAAAAGTAAAAGAAAAAAAAAGCAGGTGAAATGAGATCGGAAAAAAGAAAAGAATAGACGGTGATGGTCCTAATGACAAGGGCAACCCATGGTAAAAATTGGGTACAATTTTGAACAAGTTGCGGAAAGTCCGAAACGGCAAAATTTTGGCAAGTGGACGGAATTCTAAGAAAACAGGTCAAACGGAGTCCAATTTGGGAAATTTCAGATCCTAAAGCGCATCTCACAACGAGATAGGAGCACATGACAAATTTGGTGGCAAGTGAACCGGGAAGTCCGAAGTTAAGTATTTTTCACATCACTTTCAAGCTCATTCACACTATTACCTTCTTGGAGAAGAGCAGAGAGCCACAGGAGCACATATCTTCTACGACCTTCTACGACTTCCACGAGATCTCAGAGGACACCAGACATGAGAGGTAGACTCGTTGCCATAAGCTTTTGATGCTTATCATTAACTTTTGTCGCGAAAACTGACCAAAACCAAAAAACAAGAGCAGACGGGGAATGAGGTAGAATGCTAGGTAGTGGCACAACCGCCTAACCAAACCTTGCAAGAACTTATAGGTGGGTTACCCTAGTATAGAAGATGGGTTTCTAACACTCAAAGCTCGAGAAAGAACGACTGGAAAAACCCTAGGTCAACAGGGCCTGCAAGAGGCAAACAGGAAAAAGTTGTCGAAACAACACGAAACTTCACAGGAAGTTCAACCACATCAAGGACAATGCAGCCATAGAATATCTCCAAGTTTGAATCACAAAAAGTAGGTCGGAACAACCGATTTGGCTGCGGACACACAAAGCGTCATTTTGGCATAACGGCTGAAATTGACGACCGAATGAAATGAAACTTCACAAGCAGCTTCAAGTAACTATTGATGACTTATGTTTGCAAGCAAAACCCAAAAGAAAACTGATTCACTTACCGATGGTGAAAACGACGCTTTCGGGCAACCAAAGGGAGAAAGATGGAGAACGGGGAGCCAAAGTCAAGTTCAACCAAATAGATGGCTTCACAACATATCCAATGAGCAGGAAATGCAACTCTCGAGAAGAAAAGTTGAAGAAATTCAACTCCAAGGCAAAAAGACGACTTCGGAGACTGAAATGCCTATAAGGGGTCTTTTTAGCTAAACTGATGACTTTTTAAGTTGAAAACTAGTTAGCAGGGCTTAGGGCACTAGCACAAAGCATTCTTTGCACAAAAAGACCAACATTTCAAGAAAAGACATCATACGTGTATGATGTCTCACAGTATGAATTTCACATCCATTTCACCATTTGAGTGCATAGCCTCATTCCACATGTTCATCACATCCTATGAACCAAGTATCATGAGAATTGGAGTTAGAAAACCCAAGGAAAACCAAAAAGACGCAAAGTAGGCCATAAAATTGATTTTTGGTCCTAATTTTGTCAAAATAACTCCAAACTCATTGAAACTTTGTAAGATTGTTGTTAAACACATCTACAAGCTATCTGGAACCAAAAAGCACCATTTTGACACAAAAGACATCATACGCGTATGATGTCTATTTGCACTTACAGAGCCAAAACTGCTCATTTGCCATCATACATCCATTATATATATCTAATACATGCTACATATGAAATTTGGAACCATTTGGTCAAGAGGATCACCCCATTAGCCCAATTGAGGGAAAATCCTTCACCTAAAGCCTATTTTTGGCCCAAATCCAACATACTCAAGTCCAAACCAAGATTTGAGTAGGAACAGTCCTTCACTAGTACATGGGGAGTCCACAGAACCAATCCCATGCAAAATTGATGAAAAAGACATCATACGCGTATGATGTCTCCAGAGCCATTTTTAGCCCAAAATCTATCCAAACTTCATAAATCCACTGAGTAAGCCTATCTAAAGCCAAATCCAAGCTTATAGAGAAATTTGGTCCAAAAATACACTAAAAGACATCATACGCGTATGATGTCTCACTATGTGATTTTGGCACCTCAGGGCTTCAACCACCAAACAGAAGTGATCTACATGCCATTTGAAAGTGAACCACCAAGTTTTATCCAATTTGGATCATAAAATCCAATTCCCTTTAAAATTTTGCCAAGAGCCGGAACTGGACTAAATTGGCCAAAACTTGACCAAATGGGATTCAAACTCAAATCCAAGCATATGATAATCATGTATACACTATCAGCTACAAGCACAACCAATATGAAGTCATTTTGACACAAAAGACATCATACGTGTATGATGTCTCCAGCATGATTTTGAGCCCATTTTGCATATTTTTCACCTACCTTGCATCCTTAGGCCCTAAATAGCTCATGTTTCAATTTTCAAGTCATTTGGATAGTTAAAAGCTTCATTTCGGCTTTCAGTACTAAAAAGACGCTAACTTCTGAAATTGGAGTTACAGGATCCATGGATTCCACCAAGTCATCGGCAACGAAGAGAAAAAGACCGACAATCAAAGATGCTATTGCAGAAGCGGAACCATTTGACATTCCAGCAGAAACCCTCAAGCCAACCAACACTTGGGTGGAGGAAGCAGTATTGGAGAAAGAGGGAATAAAAATCTACCAGGGGACTTTCAGAGATCCTCAAGGGCAACATCCATTCAGAAGGATGGAAAAGCCACATTGACAGCCATGGATGGAGAGAAGGTAGAAGTACAGATCACTCCACAGCTAATTGCAGACGCATTGAAGCTGCACAACAAAGGGAGCTCGGTCAGGGAAATAAGGGAGGCCATAGAGGTCTATGGGCCCAAGAAACAGAATGCGACCTATGGAGATATGGCGGACCCAAGAGCGGCAACCCTTTGCCGACTATACAACCAATTTCTTCATGTTTGCAGTAAAAGACCGCAAAAGTATACGACACCACCCCATGCCATTGCGACCACCATCACATGGGCATTAAAGAGCAATATGCCAAAAGAGGTGAATTACGCTCAACACATCCACGAGCAAATAATTGCCATGCACAACGAGAAGCCAAAATACATAGGAGGAGCGGAAATTTTGACAAGAATAGCTTATGAAGCTATTGGAGCTAGAGATCAGTGGCCAAAGGCTCCCTCCCAGAATGAGTGGCTTAGAGAAGCCGACGAGGAGGAAGAACAGCCTGAAGTATCCAAGAGGGCATCCACAAGAGCACGCCGGAAACTAGAAGTAGTTTCAGAACCTGAAGAGGATGTGGACGAGCCACTTAAGAAGAAATTAAAGAAGAAGGTTGCTCCCAAGCAAACCAAAAGTCAGAAAGCGGCAAGAATGGAAAGATTAGTGGAGCAGTTTTGGAGAATCCCATAACTATGAAGTTGTTGGAAAACTTCACCTTGTAGGAATGGGTTTTCCATAGCTTGTTGCAGCTTAGAAACAAGACATTTGATAAACATGGGAGCATCATCATTAGCACTTTCATGTGCAAAATCAAAGTTATCAATGTTCATTTTACTCTCTTGATTATTGTCAGCCATGTTAACAGAATTTATGTATGTACTTAGTGTATGCTTTGGCAATTCAAAACCTTAGTTGCCACTCCTCTTAGCCTTTGAAAATCGGCTCTTAAGTATCTACACCCACGGCTCAAAGTGGTTAATTATAGAGAGTAGAGGAGTACGTCTAACATAGCAGAATTGCCAAGGGTTAGCTCCTTTCGGACTTCTTATGGCTCAATAATGGTAAAGCCGTAGGCAAGTCTAAAAAGACTCCATTATTAAGTCCAAAGCTCCCGAGGTGTGCACCATCCCCCACATAGTGGGCTTAACAAATACGATCAATATATTAAAGCTTATGAGGAGTCAGAGGCTATTTTGGAGCAGCAACCTGTCGCGCCATACACTGAAGAGGAGGTACAGCAATTAAAAGCTGAGCTGAAAAAAGACGACAAGGGGAAAAGGAAAGTAGATGGGTCTACTAAGCCTCAAGAGAAAGATGGGCAAGCCGACAAAGGGAAAGCCAAGGAAGCTGAGGACAAACATCCCTCTATGACTGATGTACCAAGCTCAAAGAAGATGGAAAAAATTGTGGAAGAGACCACAGTAGAGGTGGACACAGATGTTTTGGAAAAGCCAGAAGCCGAGACCAAAGAAGAGAAGATAGATCCAATTCAGCAAAAGAGAAATGATTATGAGGATCTGGTAGAGATAGGATACACCGAAGAAGAGGTCCTCCGTAAACAGCTCCAAGATCTACAAGAGCAACAAAGAAGAGAGACAGAGACACCACAAGAAGAATCAGGTGGAGCAGCCATAGAGCTACCAGAAACTGGAGAGGCAACCACAATTGAAGATCCAGCCCCAGCTCAAGAGGTGGCCTTGACTTCAAGAATCTCTGAAGAAGAAGAACAAAGGCTCCATGACCAAATAGAAAAGTCAGCAGAGGAGAGTGCCAAGGCGGAAATGGAATGGGAGAGGAGACTCCTAATCTTCATTAGACTTCAGGGACTAGACACAAAAGTTCTCCATGAACAGTGGATGCAACCCAGCCTGCCTTTCCCTTTGATGAAATTTGAAGTGCTGAAGACGAAAAAGAGACTAGAAGAGGAGCAATATGTCGCTCTTTACGAAGGCGACATCACAAAGGAGGAACAATCAAAGAAGATAGTAGATTCACAACCTAGATGGAGGAAAGGTTGGCTGAACAAATACCTAGCCTACCTCATCTACCTGGTGGAGGCACCAAAGGAGATTCGGGAGGATGCAACCTTCTGCCCGGTGCCAAGAGTCAGAAACTGGAAAGAGCATGGCAGGATTGCAGAAAAGAAGCCAAATTGGCTTAATTATCCCAGGATGCCAGGACCAAAGGTAGGAGAGAGAATAGGTAAAGCCTACATGGTGAAAACCCTAACGGGCACCATCAAGCTCTTTACTGGCTCTCCTGACCTTTCATGTCAGATGCTCAAGAAAATCTGCAGGACTCTCTTAGCTTGCATTGAAGTGTTCGCGCCAGATAAAGCCACGACCTCGAGTCTACTATCGACGGCCGAAACGGTGTCTGATATGATGTACGATCTTTCATTGCAGCCTTCTCCAAAATTGTTACACCTCCTATACCAAAGGATTATGTTTTTGCCTAGTTTCCACATGCAAACATTCGAAGAAGCTTTCTACACCGGCTTTTTCGCCCACGAAAGCAAAATATTCGGCCCAACCTTGACCATCGGCAACCTACGATACGAATCAGATTTGCAGATGCTCAAGACGACAGGACTTTATTGACCAAGCATAAAAGTCATGTCAGGGATGACATGAACGCGGAGGGGGGGGAGTGTTGAGCCAGCAGAGGATCACACCCACATTTTTGCTCACACTCATCATTTTGTAACCATTGATTGTAATAAATGTCTTTCCGACATTAATTTTGATTTGAGCCATTCATTAAGTAACGGGACTCAATTGAGTTTCCAGCTTGTAATCCCAAAGTAATTTCACTTGTTGATGTAATTAGTTAGAGATGTTCTCACCTCCAAGGCTGAGGTATATAAGCCAAAGTTTTTGTAACCTAAAGGGGGGAGATTATTAATCAAAGTGGTTTTTTGAGCGCCGTGACTGTGTCTGAGAGAGAGTGAGAGAGAGAGAGTCTTATCTACTTGCTACGCGAGATACGGAGCCGCCATTAGAGAAGCGACACCGCCATTGTGTTAGCAACGACGAGAGCTACGCACAGATACCAAGAGTGCGCGCTATCGGCTTCTATGTGTGGTAAGTTCCTACGAGCTTCGATGTGAGTTTTCTTCCAACTCGTGTGTCGGAATTGAGCGTGCAGCATATCTATAGAACCACAACGAGTAGAGCTACACATTAGTACCATCAGGGTCAAGTTTCGATCACCTGTATTTTTCGGCCTGTCTTCATACGCGTTTACCGCATGGAGTGGTTATAGGTTGAGTTTGCAGTTCAAGTCTTTAGGGTGTTGTTCTTACCTAGTGTATAGACTTCCCCTTGAGTTTGAGATCGATTCAATGATTCTAGATCCTGTCTCGTATAACATTCGTTCGTAGTACGGATTTCAGTCACTTGCGTATTTTAGAGCTTAGATTTGATTTCCTTAGTAGTGATTGTCATTAGAAGGTCGAGTAGGTGATTTGACACCCACCTAGTCGTTTCCATGCGCCTGCGGGTCAAGCTCCGTCCTCGTCTGACAAATTCTGTTGTTGGTTGAGTTCTCGCTATTTAGCTTCCGCTAGCGGCGTAACCGCCTTAACAGTCATCTGTGTCCTCGATTGAAATTATGTTGATCTAGGTAGTGTTTGCATGCACTTCATGGGTGTGTGAGTCGCTCCTTTAACACTTTGCAATGAGTGTCCTCTTTTGGAGCTTCAACCACGGAAGCTCTAGGAGTGTCATTGATTATATTTCTTTTGGGGCAAGAACAATAACCATGTCCTTGCTCCCCACACTTAAAGAATTTATGGTTTTTATGAAAGGCCTCTAATTCTTTGGGAGAGAGCTTATTTTTACCTTTGTAAGCTCCTTCTCCTTGTCCTTGCTGTTATTGGTGTTGATGTTTCTTTGGGAAGAGTTTTGAGCATTGCTCTTCCCTTTATCTTCATTTTGATTCTTGTTTTCCATGGGCTTGAAATTTCTTCTTGCCCCTTGCTAGAAATTGATCCTTGAAGCAACCATAGTTTGGTGGATGACTTTAGTGATAGTGCTAGGCCGTTGTGAGTTGACATACTCTACCATTTTATCAGGTAATCCCGCACAAAATTGCTGCTTTTGCTCGATAAGTTCTATCCTTTGAAAGACTGTAGCTTTGAGATGTAAACCCCAAAACTTGTATACATATTTGTGGCGAGACTCATTCAAGAGTAACTTCAAACTTCACCATTCAATGATCACTTTGTCCTTGGCATTGCTTGCAAGGAATTGCTTCATGATGAAAACTCATAGGGTTTTCCATGTCTTTGAGGCGCCATTGCTACGAAGGCTAGCCCACCATTGACGAGCAGAGTTTTGGAAGTGCATAGATACATGGTGTATCTTGGAGGACTCCGTGAAGCCCTCATCTACAAAGGCCGCATCAAATTGTTAGATGAAGGACAATACTTTGTGTGTGGCACTGACGGTGCCATCATAGGTGAGAAAAGAGATACTCTTCTTGAGCTTTTTTTATCTTTGCCATGCAGAGTATGATTTGCAATGTCCTCCCCTCTTGTATTCTCTAGGATAATAGCCATAGATTTTATCGGAAGAGGAGGAAGGTGAAGAAGAAGGAGAAGAGGGTGACCTCTTTCTTGCCTTTTTTTCCTTTGTTTCCTCTCTTCCCTTTCAAAATGACAAGGAGAAGGACTATGGGTTGACCGTTTCCTCTTGGGAGGAGTTGGCGACAGTCTAGACCGTCTTCTTTATGGAGCCACATCTTCAAAGGAACTTAGAGATTCATTATTTTCGTGTTCTTTGGATTCTTCCTCTCGTATGGGAGAGAGCCTTGTTTTGGGGGTCTCATCAAGAGGCCTCCTAAACTCTCTCTCTCCTCTTGGAGAGGAAGGGAAATCCCATAAGCAAGAAGTTGTTGGGTAACTTCATCTTGCAAAGTAAGGTTGCCCATAGCTTGTTGATGCAACCTAGTAACAAGATAATTGATAAACATGGGGGAATCATCATTAGCGCCTTCATGTGTAACATTAAAGTTATCATTGCCATTCTACTCTCTTGGTTATTGTCAGCCATGCTAATTATACTTATGTATTTACTTAGTGTATCATTTGGCAATTCAAAACCTTAGTTTCTACTCCTCTTAGCCTTTGAAAATAAGCACTTAAGTATCTAAACCCATGGCTAAAATTGGTTAATTATAGAGAGTAGTGAAGTGGGTTTAGCATAACAAAATTTCCAAGTGATAGCTCCTTTTGGGTTTCTTATGGATCAATAATGGTAAAGTCGTAGGAGGCAAGTTTAAAAAGATCCCATTATTAAGACCAAAGCTCCCGAGGTGTGCACAATATCCCACGTAGTGAGCTCAAAAAAATCGATAATAGATCCCAGTCCCACTTACCCTAATATAGTCAACAAAATCAACCATTCATAGGCTATTTAAGGCCCTCTCTTCTTAAGCAAGAAAAGAGAAACCAAATGCTTTGATACCAATGTAGTGGAAATGGCCTATGAACTTTGAGAATAGAAAAATTAAGAGAATTAAGTGAGCACTTTCTATGAGATCACTTTGAGAACACAGAGGGTGGCGTTTGTATTAAAGATTCTCCCATCAAGACAAACTTGGTACAATATAATCTTTTTTTTCCTTGTGACCTTGGTGATGCTATGAAGATGGAAAGCTTCATGTATCATGAGCATAACATAAACTTTCCAAAAATAATTAACTATCCCAAGCCTTAGTCCCAAGGCCTCAAACACCTTTGAAGGTGGAGAAAGCTAGTGGGGAATGAGGGTTGGGAAGAGGAAAAAGAATAATTCATAGAAGAAATAAATAGCTCCTCAATTATCATCACTCTTCTTTCTTAGCATAGTAATGAAGATGAAGAATATGGCAAGCTTAAGCATTGAAGCATGGCTCTTCGTTGGATTTGCATTCCATAGCCAAGATTGTTGGTGTAGGCTCTCAACTTCTCAACAAGCTTGGAGAAGGAGATGGATCTCTTGCACTTTGCACTCCACACAATGAGAGAATGTGTGTGTGTGTGTGGGAGAGTATACCCTCTCTCTCTCTCTCTCTCTCTCTCTCTCTCTCTCTCTCTCTCTCTCTCTCTCTCTCTCTCTCTCTTATATTATTCAATTGTATCATTTGGACATGTGTCCTCTTTTTCCTCTTTGAGAGAAAGAACTTAATTATTTACTTTTATGCATCTAAATTCTCATTGAACCCCTTTAAAGCCTATCCAATAGGATTCAAGCACACCATGAGGGCCACATGTGGAGTATTTTGACATGTATCTTATATGATTCTTAAGTCATTTGATTTGAATTGAACACTTCAAGAACCTTAGTCATTTAAGCATAAAAATCACCTCAAGCTTTGGGCAAGGTTCCCAAAACACTTTAAGCACTTTAGTTAGCAAGCAGGACAAGCACCTCATGCTTGGGTAGGATTCCCACATCAAGGTCAACCCTAGCTTACGTAAGGTCAAAGGAATTTTTAACACTAACTTTTGGAGGTCTTTAATGAAGTCAACCTAAGGTCTTTTAAGCTCCATTAGATGCACGTTGCTCTTTGATAAACTACCTCCTTTTGGACCCTTATTGAGATGTAACCATCTCTCCTCTTAGTCCCTTGTTGATGTAAATCTAGAAGCACTTACTACACATTGCTCTTTGGTAGAGCGTCTCCTTTTGGACCCCTATTGAGATGCAACCATTTCTCCTTTTTGTCCCATGTTGAGATAGGTATCGAAGCACATATCTATATCCTAACTCTTGTTCCCCTTTTATCTTCCCATATTAAATGATCAATTTAATATGAGAAAATTATTTGGCAAAGCTAGATATTATATTTTATAACAGATTTCACATTGTTGGACTTGTTTTTTGCAGTAGGAAGAAAGTGCATTTGTGGACGTTCCAACAAGTCCCTTGATCTTGGAATTGACCCTGTAAGTAAGTTGTTGTAGGATCTTGATTGTGTGCTAATTGACTCAAAATATTATTGGTACTCTAGAAATTGATATGTGGTGGCTAAAGAAAAATTTAGTTGACACAGAGCTACCAAAAGATGTTATGGCTTTAGGGAGGCGGCTCATTGTATTTGATGTGAATGGTGTGCTCCTAAAGAGCTACAATCAACCACGATCGGAGATGTAGTTTTTGTACCTCCCAATGGAGGTGAGACCATTTGTATATCGTCTAGGTTGAGAGTTATGGTGTGCGGTTAGGCCGGATGTAGAGGATGTTCTTGTAAAGTTGTCCAAGCAAGTAGATATTATGATATGGTCCTGATGTATTCTTCAAGGGGAGGATTCTTGAAAGGAGCTTTTGCTACACCAGATTGGAGGCTAAACTGCATAGAGGCATGACCCTTGGAGCCCCTCCACTCATTTGATTTTCTTAGAGATGCACAGAGTGGGCTTGAGCAAAAGATGGCAGAAGCATTTTGCATTGAGATTACTTTGGCCTTGAGAGCAGTTGAAGGGGGATTTCAGCAGCAAAAACCCACATGCCTTACATGGAACATATTGGTTAGTACAGAATAGGTCACATGATCGACAACAGACCCCATGCCTCATCGGGCCCCATGGTTGAATGAGGGGGATACAAAGCATGTGCTAGGACATTGTCAAGGCTCTACCAGCAGAGTAACACATGCCTTGAACCACATGCCTCCCAATTGGATGGGGGCCTTCACTAACCTAGAAGTCCTCATCATTTTTGGGTCTAGCTTAGACTCTAACCTTTGCATGTTCTTTGAGGTTCAACAAGAGGGTAGACTCCTCAAAGTTACTATTGAGGCACCAAAGGCAGCAAAGAGTTATTTCTAGTGGATTCAAGGTGTGGTCATCAGACGGAGGATATGTGTGCTTGATCAAGACGCACTAGATATTGATACTAGAGATTGGAGGCTTTGAGCTTCAGAGAATTTCCCTTTCTCATGAGTGTAGTGGGACCCACCCTAGGGAGTGAATTTGGCGAGACCCTTTTGCCTCAGTCCCTCCCTGCTGTCTGCAGTAGGTCAATGGCATGAGAGGTCTCACAGTTGAGCTATTAACAGATTTCTAGGAGAACTTGTGTGACAACAGACATCCGAGGAGAGTCAAAATGTTCCATCGGCTAGTTGCCTATTAAGCTATCATAGTTGAGATTTTGATGGTTAACATTGGACACCCAATGGGCTATGCCACTTGTGCCCACCCACTTGAGTCAAAGAGGCATTGGATATGGTATTTCCCCATGGTGCAACTGGTTTGGCTTTGGATTTTATGGTTGATTCCATCCTTGTTGTCAACTAAGCAATACACTTGGGGTGTTTCTGCCTAGTCCACCCTCATAGACCCTACACTTTGTTTTGAGCTAATATCAACTAGCAAGATGATTGTGATACAAGAGGGATGAACTACACTCCAGCATACCACAAAGCTTACACCTTAGGAGTAGAGCAATGATAGACATCTTTGTTGGGAGCTTATCCATGACTTGACTCTTTGTTGCATTTAGAGAGCTCGTTGTCTTGGTATCTTCAAGTCCCACCCCATCTCACTAGTGGAGGTTGTATGAGATATATGGTTGATACTCGTCCATACACTTTGAGGACCATTAGACAGGCTTTAGGGAAGCTTTGATTGTATACAAGAGCGTCATGAGACATTCCTATGGATTTTTCATCCGGGGCCTTTCTAACACCATGGTTCATGGGACTCCTAGATGGCACTACCATCCACCTATGTTGTTGTTTCCTCACCCATATCTGGATTTAGCCATCATTTTATATATCTCAACTTTTCATTGGCAGAGTCTCTCCTCATGCTAATGTAGCCCTCTCTTGTCAAGACAGTTTGTAGCCTATTGAAAATTTTTATTAACAAATAGGATCTTTTTCTTGGGTAAAAAAACATGCATAACGATAAAAATATAGCAGTAGTAGCTAACACGTTAAAGAGCATTAGAACCTAGCTAGTGTATGTTGAATCTTTAGTGCTTGATGAGGTCTTATTGCTATTTTAATCAATAGTTTACCTATTGAATTTTGTCAAATTGTGACTGTCTAAAAGTAGAAAGATCCTTTGAATTGTTTGGATGGAATTGTTAACTCCTTGCAAGAAGAGGATAAAAAAGCATCATGTGCTACTTCTTCCATAGTTCTCATTGCATATATAGGCAGTGGTTGCACTTCTACCTCAACTTCAACCAAACCATCCACTATTACTAGATCTTGCACAAATTGTGGGAAAAATAATCATCAAACAAAGGATTGCTTCACCGAAAATTCTTATGTTTATTGCGATAAGACGAACAATCCTTCCAACAAGTTTTCCAAGAAGAACAAGAGTCAGATAGATATTGTTGATGCTAATGCTGATGTAAAAATGGTCCTAAAGTGATGTTCTTTAGTTTAGTTCTCATAGTCAATAAATATTGCATGGGTCATAGATAATGCCACACAAAAAAGTGGTAAGACCTATCATACTTGTCAGTTTGGCTGAGTTTGATTGTCCCACTTTGACTTTTGTCTGAGCGAAGTACACACACATCAATGTTGGCTGAGTTTTGTTGTCCCACTTTGATTGTTGTCTGAGGGAAGTACACACACCTTGATATTTTTGTCCCACTTTGATTGTTGTCTGATGGAAGTAAACACACCTTGATGTTTTTGTCGGGGGGAGGGGGCGCATGCTTCTACTCATGTTTTAAGTGGTTTATGACTCTTCCATGTGTCTCGTACAGACACATTTTTCATTGATTTGGGCTTGAGGGGGGATTTTTGGGTTCAAGCCCTTTTGTGGCATGTGGGATATGAGAAATCACTCGTGTGGTACATAAAAATAGACACACGCTTACCATTCCTTTACTCTAGTTATGCATGGTAAAAGAGGTGTTTAGTCTAGTTAGCCCATTTCATATATATGTAACAGGTTCAATAATCAATAGAGTGTTCTCCTTTGTTGCTATGCCATCAATTTTCTCTCTCTCATTGTTTTTTTCATGCCCTCTCTCTTTTCCATGGCTTGCATCAACAAGCAACACCCACCACAGCCTTGTATTCCCAACAATCTCCATAGAAGGATGATTATGCACTAGATGAGGAGAATGATAATTCAATCTACAACTAGTGCTAGACAAACCTGCTAGCTAGATATGAGGAGAGAACCATGCAAGTGCATGGGTGTAGCTATATGCAAGGACATATATATAAGGAGAAAACCATGCAAGTGTATGGGTGCAGCTACATGCATATGAGGGTAAGGTTAACTCTAATGATTTTGAGGTTGATTCAAACTCTAGTTTTTCTCTATAAGAAATCTTTGCAAATACAGATGTAGAGTCTTTTCCTTATGATGGGCTAGATTTTTCACTTGATATAGATGCCTTTTGTGATCTTGACTATCAACCACTAGTAAGAGATCATGAAGCACCAAGGAATGCAAACTACTCAGAGCTTAGTGTTATCAGTTTAGAGGAGGTGAAACTTCTTCTTTCGAAAAGTTCTATGATGTATAGCTCGCAATCTAGCAGAATGATTCCATATCATATGATTCCTATCCATAGGGTGTTCAGGAAGCTTTGCAGTTATGTAATGTTAACCCACTTAATTATGATGATACTATTACTAGGAAAATTTATTATATTGATAGCCATTTTTTGGCTCTCTATAAGTGCCATAGTGAGATACCTCACCCTATCAAATCACTCAATAACTGTGGTTATCCTCACCCTTTCACTGTACATAGGCGTGTGTGAGTTAGGGAATTTTTCCAATATCTCCTTAAAAAAACCCTAGCTAGCTAGTCATTAGGCTAGTTGAACCAAAATAGAAAAATAAAAATATATTATGGCCCATTTATGTATAGATATCTCATTGTATATAGGGCCTAAATATAGGGATTTTGAAAATAATTTTTGGTATTTTTGTAAATATTTATATGTAGGTGTGTGTTTTATTATACTTATGTATGCCTTATTTCACCCTCTTGCACCATCAATATATTTTTATTACCAATATGTACATCCTCTAGTCTCATAAATATTTTTTTCTTTTATACAAATCACCCTCACGCTTGTAAAAACAAAAAATCGGTTTCTACTCCCTTAGTCACATTTATTATATAATTTCATTTACTTGCATACTTTTTTCTCTTTCACCCAAAATAATACAAAAGAGGGACCATAACATATGATTCCAATATATCTTTTCATATCCATCATCCTTCCATATTTCTTTTATTATGTACTCATTATTCTAACAATATGTGCTTATTGAGCTAAAATCCATGAATAGTCCATACACTAGTCCCACCATGTATATATTTATTTATTCACCAATGATCCTCCTCCATGCATGTGTAAAGATAACTTGAATGCTTTTTATCATGATATGACTTATGGAGGGGCTTACTCTTGTATGCACTGTGCAAATTCAACAAAGGAGGAGGCCACTAGAAGACTTTTGCAGGCATAAAAATTAGATTTTTTGGTGAGATTTTTGGCTCCTATCTCCACTCGGAACTTGAAGAAGTGTCCAACAGTCAAAACATAGCCCACAAGCTGGATAATTACCTCAATTTTTTGAATAATTTTTGGATCTATCATCGGTGAGATATAAATTTTTTGGTGAACCCAAATCTGCCCACGTTTTCTCACAAGTCATCCCTAGTCTTCTCTCACTTCTTTTCATGCTTCTACACACACACACACACACACACACACACTCCTTTTGATCTCTCACTCAAACCTAAAACTTCCACGGTTTCTCTCACCCTTCTCACCATTACCCTCTCCTCTCACACCCATATCTCTTTCTTGAAGCTCTACCTACATACATTATTTCCATATCCATCTTTATTACTCCTATATTACAATTTTATTTTATCTTTTCAAAAGTGCATAAAACCTCAACAAACGAACCATGATTAGAGCTTTGCAAAATGGAGGTTTTATCAACAAAAAACCCTCATATTCTTGGAGGTTCTCAACTATGGAAGTGGCGTGAAGAAAAGAAGATGAAGAAGACCGACAATCACTTTCGACAATCTACGGACGAGTGAGTCCAAGATATCTCAATGGTTCATCCATATCATTCACCCCTCTTTTCTTAGCCTTCAAGTCATTCTACCCAATGTAGCTATATTACCAACTTTTTCTACCGATTACTGACATTAACTGCTAACCCTTTCTTGTAAATTGCACCCACTATACTTCACCTTGGAGTAGGAAACCTCACACAAAAATCACTCACCTCTCTAGAATCTTCTCTATTTCACCTCAATAATTCTCTCTTCTTGAGCCCACATATAAAAAAATTTCATAAACATGGTTTTCTATGTAATTGTTGATCAGGAGATAATCCTAATAAGGGCTCTCCTCACCTATAAATAGAGCCATTTTCACTTTGTAAATGGTATATTCACTACTTTGAGCATACCATTCTCCATCTTAGTTGTAGGGGGGGGGGGGGGGGGGGGGGGGGGGGGGGGGGGGGGGGGGGGGGGAGAGAGAGAGAGAGAGAGAGAGAGAGAGAGAGAGAGAGAGATCTATATACCATTAGTTGTGGTGTAGATGAAAGATTCTAGAGCTAGTTGTAGCATTTCAAGGGAGTGAGTGATTCATAACTTCCAATCAAACTTGTGCCTACTCTTGCACATCAATTGAATCAATAATTTGGGGGCAACTGCGGTTCAAAACTCTCTTGAGTCACTCCAATTCACGCTTGGAAACCTCATCTCGTTTGGTTTAAGGTGACGCGTTCTCATTTTTATATTATTTTGTAGTATTTGCTTGTATGTGACTCAAGAGATCTTGTGTTTCTTTTGTTGCTTGTAAAAACATTATAAGAGGGTTATATGGTGAGAGGGTTCCCATAAAACTAAAGATAATGTGTAGATTGCAACATCATCAAAGTTAACTGTGTCTCTTGACTCTCCTCTCAGTTGTTTATACACCCATGTCAATCATTAATATCAAAGCTAAACTCTTGCATAAAACTCTCTCTCTCTCTCTCTCTCTCTCTCTCTCTCTCTCTCTCTCTCTCTCTCTCTCTCTCTCTCTCTCTCTCTATCTATCTATCTATCTATCTATCTATCTACCTATCTATCTATCTATCTATCTATCTATGTTTGGTGTTTGTACTTGTAGCAATGATATTAGTGATAGTGTACCCTTCCTTCTCGCTTGTATTGCTTAGGGATTCTCCTTTGTTACATCCTAGTTCGCTCTATAACTAGGTGGTGCCCCTTCACTTGTTGTTGGTGATGTGGATTTGTTGTCCTTTTTCTTGCTTGTGGTGGTAGACCCAGCCCCAATGGAGCAGCAAGGGAGCCTTGAGGGGTGTTTAGAGGTTGCCTCTCTTGTTGCCCGCCCCGCCTCAATTTTTGTGTCCCCACTGAGGAGGGCTTGTGTATGTTTCTGTGAATACTCAGCCTTTAGAGTAATGAAGTAGCTTGCATGAATCACAAAAATTGGTGTGACTCATTTGTTCCCATTGCAAGGCAAAAAGTGCATATCATTGTAAGCACAAAATTACAATTTCAACTAGTAATCTATAGAATTTTGGGCCCTTTTATTTTGACCAAGATAAACACTTCAGTAAATCCTTTTATTTTGCCTCTCATTAGGTACGATCTTAGTTTGGACGTCTATATTTTTGTTTTGTTTTAAGCATTATGTCATGCATAGACCATGGATAATGTCCCAGGAATAGAGGCTTTTCTCTTTCAATTCACTCCACACATTAGAGTAAACATTGCAATAAGTAGAAAGATCCATTTTCAACAATGTATGGCGTTCATGTTTGGTGCTCAAAGAATAGGAGAAATTCTTGCGTCACCAAACCCTGTCTTCATTGTGCCTCTTGTTGACTATCATAGATTCTTTGATGTGCATATTTTTATTTTGTTGTAAAATAGATTGCAATTTAGAAAATTTTATTGTCTAAATCTTTTTAAGAAAGAAAAAAAATGTGTGTCACTTTGAAATCAATTCAATGGAGGCCCAACGCCAAATTTCAAGATATCCTCTCTTCTTTGAAGATCTTGGCAAGGATGCTAAGCTATTTCTAACAAATTTCAAATTGGCTTGTCGCATAAAAAGAGTGATAAGAGATTATGAATGCTTAGAAATATTTGAGGTAGTAAGAATGATGGCACTTGTTTTGACTCTCTATCTCAGGAGGTTAAGGGAGACTATAAGGAAGTCATTGATCATTTCAAGTGATACTTCTTTGACCCCCAAAACACTCAAAAGATATGGGAAGAGATCATTTCTCATAAGCAAAAAGACCTAGATGACTACTACATGTACAAACAAGATTTTCTATGTCTTTGGGTTGTATGGGTGAGAAATGTTGCTAAACCTGGTGATGGTGCATAGTTCCTAAAGAAGGAGAGGTTCATATCCGGTCTCTTTCCTACGCTGAAGATAAAAGTTTAGGCGGGTGCACCTGCTACCTTTGATGCAACTGAAACTAGGACTACTGAGAAGTATAGAAAACTTAAGTGCCTAAGGGGAGAGGTTCCAATAGAGGGTCCTAGACCCAAAGGAAAATTTCAAGCATCAACATCTATAGAGATTCCTGAGGTAACAGTTGAGGTGATTGAGAAGATAAATGAGTCCTTGCGCAACTTATCAATTCACCTCGCACAAGTTGTAGGTCCCAAGGGACAAACAAAGAAAGCTAAGAATTGAGAGCCACAACCTAGGCAAATTTTGCAATGTTGGAATGGCGGAGAGTCTGGACATGGGATGTATAATAGTCCTTCACCCCGTGGGGATCCAAGGAGACCTAACGTGAATTATGTAGTGATGAATGCAGGTGAAGGAACTAATCAACAACCAGTGCTTCTACAAAGAAAAAATGGAGCAAGACCACCTCCACAAGGAGTGGAAGGAGTTCCACCTTTGCCAAATCCAAATGTGTATGTGGTAGAGGTGACAATTTCAAATGAGGTTGACATGGAATCAAATGGCATTAAGCGTGTCCAAGGAAAAGGTAAGGAGAAATAAGAAGTCATGTCACAAAGTGACCATGGATGAGAAAAGAAGTCAAAAGAGACCAAGGAAGCCAAGAGGATTGGACATCGTATCAACCTCCAAGACTTCCCACTTGGACGTGGTATGGCTCCATACAACCTGTTGGAAGACATGAGAGATAAGGGCCCTGATATCTCATGGCCTCAACTTCTTGCATTATTTCCACAAGCTAGAAGGAATTTAATGAAGGCAGTTAGCATTAGGAGAAAGGTAAAAGATAGTGTTCCTGTTGTAAAAATTTCACAAGCTGAAATGAATGGGGATATTACACATGTGTTAGATTGTTATATTAAAGAAAGGTTGGTTCGGAAAGGTCTAGTGGATGGGGGTGCACAAAATTATATCAATATAGAGGGACTCGTGCAAAGACTAGGCATGCACATCCATGAGGCACCTGAATTCAAAGTGAAAATGGAAAACAATAGCAAGGCTAGGTACGTAGGCATTTGTAAAAATGATTGTATGGAAGACTTTGGCATTAAGAAGGCAGTGGATTTTTATGTTATGTTGACCAAGGGAAGTGGCTATCCATTTATCCTAGGAAGACCATGGCTAATGAAAATGGGAGATTTGCAAGATTGGGAAAGTGAAAAGTTGATTTTCAAAAATGACAATCATAAGAAGGTCTTCTTTGACATGAAGGAGCAACTTCAAGAGGAGATCCATGAAGAATCATCACTAAGTGATACAGAGGAAGACTGGACTGATACCACCTTAGAGGAAGAAAGTAGCGGCAACATTACTGAACAGGATTCTTCCATTGAAGTCATGAGGGTAAGGTTTAAGCCAAGCAACTGAGAAACCTCTTTTCCAGGCTTAGAGTATGTAGGTCCTCAAGAGAACCAAGGTTTGGAAGAAGAAGGGATGCTAGAAGGTATGCTATCAGCCACACTTACAAAGGAAGAAAGAGGGGAGTTCAAATGTGTGCTAAGGAATTTTCCTAAGCTTTTTTCTAAAGACTACACCGACGTACGTGGAGTAGATGATGTTCAACACAAGATTGAGCTAAAGCTAGAGGCCACACCTAAGGCTCAAAATCTATGAAGGCTAGGAGTCATCAAGGAGAAGGATTTTCTCAAGGAGGCAAGAGTAGCAGGTTTCATTTATCCAGTGGAGAATTCAAAGTGGGTCTCTCTTGTTGTTGACACTCCCAAGAAGAACAAGAAGTGGAGGGTGTTTGTGGATTACCGTCCATTGAATGAGGCAACAAAAAGAGATCAATTTTCCCTCCCATTTCAGGATGAGATACAAAATGAGGTACCTGGTCACAAGAAGTACATTGTGTCTGATGGCTACATGATGGCTACTCAGGTTACTTTCAAATAGGTATCCCATTGGAGGATCAATTGAAAACAACCTTCATCACTCCTTGGGGTTGTTATGATTTCAGAGTCATGCTATTTGGCCTAACAAATGCTCGTGTAACTTTCCAACACTTCATGAACATGGTGTTTCAAGAATTCTTTTTTGGAAAGTCCATTAGGGGTTTTATTGATGATTTTCACATTTATAGCTCAAAATCATTGCATCTACAAAGTGTAGAAGAAGGTTTAAAGAAAATCTATGAAATGGGAGGTCAGCTCAGTCTTGACAAATGCCACACGATAGGTGAGGATGAAGTGATCTTACTTGGTCATAAGGTATCCTATAAAGGCATTGAGGTGGATCCTTCAAAGTCAAAGTCTCTTACGGAGTTACCATCACCCAAGAATCTCAAAGAGGTCATCGCATTCATTCAAAAGGTGAAGTATATGTCCCGCTTCATTCATTTAGCCTCCGAGTTACTTCACCCCTTGCAAAAATTGACACAAAAAATTGAATTTTTTTGGTCTAATGAGCTTGAAGAATATTTTTGTAACATTAAAGTCATCCTATCAGATCTACCAACACTCAAGCCTCCTTGTTAGGAGTTTCTTAGCTCTAGTGTTGGGAAGGAAACAATTGGTTTTGTTTTTGTTACAACAAGATTCCCAAAGTACCAGGATGCGACCCATCTACTTTTCTAGTAGGTTCATGAATGCTTTGGAGAGAGGCTACACAGAAGTAGAAATAATGATGCTTGCTCTCATGTTTGCAGTAAGAAAATTTAAATCCTACATATTACCAAAACCTTTGTTAATTCTCATGGTAGAAAATTTGTTTCCTTGGGTGTCTTCTCAAATGAACCTTTAGTATTAGAATCTCAAAGTGGATTATGGAATTGTAAGAGTTTCAATACTCTTTCAAGCTAAAATATAGTGTGCGTGCACAATTGGAAGGAATTCTCAGTTATAGGGTACATGAGAAGGAGATTAAGTTGCCAGAAGTAAAGAACCTACCATTGCCACCACCTAAAAGTATTCCTAATTCTTTTACCTTGTTCTTTGGTGGATCTTTTCGGTGATCCATAGGTAGAGCAAGGGGAGGGCTCGTGTTTCTCAACCCAAGTGGAGAGGTGGTCATGAAAGACAAGGTCAATCTACCAGGTTCAACTAGCAACAATGAAGTAGAATACAACACAATACTTCATGGTTTAAAGATCTGCATTGGTAGAGGTATACAATGTCTCATGGTAAAGGGGGATGCACTTCTCATTGTGAAGCAGATTTTAGGCAATGCAATAATGAAAGCCTAAGGACAAAATTTCATTCCATCCGTGGGTTGTTTAATCAATTTGAAGAGGTACAATTATATCATATTTCTAGGAAAAAAAATGAAGATGCTGATTTACTTGCACAACAAGAAGTTACATGTGTTGAGAAAGAAGTGCACTTCATCATGGTGGCAGCAAGTGTCAAGCAACCGAGATACTAGGGATTGAAGTCATTGGCTCCCATTATTTGCTACATTTTGGAGGGAGAGTTTCTACAATACTTTACAACAACTCAGAAGAGGAGACTCATGAAGAAGGCAAATTCTTGTCTCTTCCTAGAAGTCTCACTCTATCAAAGAGGGAAGGAGAAAGTGTGCAAAAGAGTACCACTATCAAGGAAATTCCAGCCATTCTAAAAGGTTTACATGAAGAGGCAGGTGGTGGTCATTTTGCCCAAGATAACTAGGAAGAAGATTTTGCTTGCAGGCTATGTTTAGCCAAGCATGCATGTGGATGTCCAACATTGGTGTAAAAGTTGTCACAATTGTCAGGTAAATGAAAATAAAATATCGGTACATGGTCCAAGGCAAATTGTGCTTGCAAATGGACCCTTTGAAAAGTGGGGAATTGATGCTATGTGTCCTTTTCCTAGAACAAAAAATGGTAAACTCTACATTCTAGTGATTGTTTATTACATGACTAGGTGGGTAGAGGCTCAAAGTGTGGCAAGGGTAAATGGAAATATAGTGAGAAAACTTGTCTACACTAATATTTGTTGCAGATTTGGCACACCTTTGGAGATTGTTTTTGATAATGGTCCAAGGTTCAAAAAAGGTTTACTCACGGAAGTTTGTGAAGAGCTTCACATTCTACATTGTCATAGCACACCCTACTATCCACAGTCAAATGGTTTGGTGGAAAAGGCTAATGGTATTATTGCAGGCATCATTAGAATGATGGTGCAAAACAAGATAAAGTTGTGGGATGGCTTCTTGGATGGTTCCTTGTGTGCGTATTGAACCACATATAGGGAAGCCACAGACTTCACACCATTTCACTTGTTCTATGGTCAAGAGACCTTGCAGCCTATTGAGCTCGACAATCCAACCATGCGGCTTCATGGAAAAGGGGCACAAAATGACCAAGAAACATGGGTAGATCTACTTCCTTACCTTAGTCAAACTTGAGTGGAAAAGAGAAGCAGTTTACGAGTGCTACAAGAGGAAGCTATGCAAGCAAAGGAGAAACTTGATAAGAGGGTCAAGGACAAAGGTATCAAGGAAGGTGGCTTGGTGCTAAGGTATGACAATCAACTTGTTAATCAGTTTGATGCCAAGTTTGAAGCTAGATGGCAAGGTCCGTACATTGTGAAGAAAGCCTTCCACTCAAGCTACTATCAGCTCATGGATTTGGCCGAAAAGGAACACTCTAAGAAGGTGAATGGGTATCGGTTAAAACCCTACTTGAGTCACATTCTACTATCGGGTCTACGAAAGCAGGATCACAAATCTACACCATCATGTAAGTATTTTCAATTGATGCATGTGTGCATCTCAAGCAAAGATGATGATAGGATACAAAACAAAGGTCGCAATGAGCCAACAAATATCATCGAGATATTGGAGCTACTTTCATTGGAAAATATTTCTTTTGATGGTACATGAATGTACCATCATCTTAGGGAAGGGCTAATGATAGCCATTTTTTGGCTCTCCATAAGTGACATAGTGAGCTACCCCACCCTATCAAATCACTCAAACATTGTGGTTATTCCCACCCTTTCACTGTACATAGGCGTGTGCGAGTTAAGGAATTTTTCCAATATCTACTAAAATAATTCTAGCTAGCTAGCAATTGGGCTAGTTGAACCAAAATTAAAAAATAAATATATTTTAGTCCATTTATGTGTAGATATTTCATTGTATATAGAGCCTAAATATAGGGATTTTTAAATCAATTTTTGGTATTTTTGTAAATATTTATATGTAGGTGTGTGTTTTATTATACATATGTATGCCTTATCACCCTCTTGCACCATAAATATATTTTTACTACCAATATGTACATCCTCTAATCTCATAAATATTTTTTTCTTTTATACAAATCACCCCCACATTTTCACCCTCACCCTTGTGAGAACAGAAAATCAGTTGAACTACTCCCTTAGTCACATTTATTATATAATTTTCATTTACTTGCATACTTTTTTCTCTTTCACCCAAAATAGTACAAAAGAGGGACCATATCATATGATCCCAATATATTTTTTCATATCCATAATTATTCCTTTTTTTTTATGTACTCATTATTCTAACTCCATGTGCTCATTGAGCTAAAATCCATGAATAGTCCATACACTAGTCCCACCGCGTATATATTTCTTTATTCACCAATAATCCTCCTCCATGCATGTGTAATGATAGCTTGGATGCTTTGTATCATGATATGACTCATGGAGGGGCTCACTCTTGTATGCATTGTGCAAATTCAACAAAGGAGGGGGTCACTAAAAGACTTTTGCAGGCACAAAAAATAGGCTTTTTGGTGAGATTTTTGGCACCTATCTCCACTCCAAATTTGAAGAAGTGACCAACAGTCAAAACATGTCCCACAAGCTAAATAATCACCTCCATTTTTTTCATAATTTTTGGAGCTATCATCGGTGCGATATGAATTTTATGGTGAATCCTAATCTGCCCACTTTTTCTCACAAGTCACCCCTAGTCTTCTCTCACTTATTTTCACAGTTCTACACATACACACACACACATTGCTCTCAATCCCTCACTCTAACCTAAAACTTACATTATTTATCTTACCCTCCTCACCATTACCCTCACCTCTCATACCTATATCTCTTTCTTGAAGCTCTACCTACATGCATTATTTCCATATCCCTATCTATTACTTCCATTTTACAACTTTATTTCTTCTCAAAAGTGTACAAAAATTCAACAACCTAACCATGCTTAGAACTCTGTAAAATGAAAGTTGTATTAACAAAAAACCCTCATATTCTTGGAGGTATTCAACTATGGCGGTGGCGTGAAGAAAAGAAGATGAAGAAGACCGACGATCAATTTTGACAATCTACACACGGGTGAGTCCAAGATATCTCAACAGTTCATCCATCTCATTCACCCCTCTTTTCTCAGTCCTTCAAGTCATTCTACCCATTGTAACTATATTACTAACGTTTTTAGTGATTACTGACATTAACTGCTTACCCTTTCTTGTAAATTGCACCACCCACTCTACTCTACCTTGGAGTAGGCAACCTCACACAAAAATCCTTCACCTCTCTAGAATCTTCTCTATTTCACCTCAAAAACTCTCTCCACTTGAGCCCACATCCATGTGACTCAAGAGACAAGAGAGCCCCACTCTCATAAGAATATATAAAAATTTTCGTAAACATGGTTTTTAATGTAAATGTTGACTAGGAGATAATCCTAATAAGGGCTCACCTCACCTTTATATAGAGCCCTTTTCTCTTTGTAAATGGTATGATCTCTACACTATTTCTCACTACTTTGAGCATACCATTCTCTATCTTAGTTGTAGGGAGAGAGAGTGAGCTCTCTATACACCATTACTTGTGGTGTATTTGAAATCTTCTTAAGCTAGTTGTAGCATTGCAAGGGAGTGAGTGATTAATAACTTCTAATCGAAGTTGCACCTACTCTTGCACATCAATTGAATCAATAATTTGAGTGCAATCGCGGTTTCAAAACTCTCTTGAGTCACTCCATTTCACGCTTGGCAACCTCATCTCATTTGGTTTAAGGTGACGCATTCTCATTTTAGATTCTTTTGTAGTATTTGCTTGTATGTGACTCAAGAGCTCTTGTGTTTGTTTTGTTGCTTGGGAAAATGTTATAGAAGGGTTGTATGGTGAGAGGGTTCCCATAACCCTAAGATAATGTGTAGATCGCAATGTGTCTCTTGGCTCTCCTCCAAGTTGTTTATACACCCGCGTCAATCATTAATATTGAAGCTAAATTCTTGCACAAAAACTCTCTCTCTCTCTCTCTCTCTCTCTCTCTCTCTCTCTCTCTCTCTCTCTCTCTCTCTCTCTCTCTCTCTCTCTTTGTGTGTGTGTGTGTGTGTGTGTGTGTGTTTATAGTAGTTATATTAGTGATAATGTACCCTTCCTTCTTGCTTGTATTGTTGAGGGATTCTCCTTTGTTGCGTCCTAGTTTTCTCTATAACTAGGTGGTGCCCCTTCACTTTTTGTTGGCTATGGGTTTGTTGTTTTTTTGCCTGTTTGTGGTAGCCCTAGCCCCAATGGAGCAGCAAGGGTGCCTTGAGGGATGGTTAGAGGTCGCCTCTCTTGTTGGCCGCCCCGGACCACTTCACTATCTTTGAGATGTATGCTGAATCTTGTGATCCTACAACCAAAAGATATCTAATAGAGAGCAAGAAGGATGGGGAGTTCTTTTTTACAAAACACGATATCTCTATGTGTATTACATGTGATGATGCTTTTTTTTATTAGTGTACATGGAAATCACGGGTTTCTTTGGACCAAGATATAGGAACTTTAAAGTATTCTTGGTTGATGAAGGAAGATCTAGAGCTTATTGTGCTTTTAAATGATGATTTGGATGGAGCTTATGTTCCTTATAAAAGATGAAATCCAAGGCTTAACTTCCAAATACAACTTAAGAAAATCAGAAGGAACCTATGAAGAAGAGATTATGCAGATACTATATTTATCTTTAGAAGATTTCAAGCTTATCAAAGCTGAATGCCTACATCTTTTTAGGCAAAAAATAACATTGTGAATGTTAAAAAAAATGAGGTCCTCTTGTTGCACACTCATACTTCTCAATGATGCTTTGGATGGAGTTTATGTTCCTTATAAAAGAGGACATCTAAGGTTTTACTTCCATATGTAGCTTGAGACAATGGGAAGAAATAGATGAAGAAGAGCTTATGCAGATACAAGATATAGCTTTGGAAGAGTTCAAGCTTATCAAAGATGACATGCCTACATCTTTTAATGCAACAAATAGCATTGTGAATGTTACAAAAAAAGTTCCTCTTGTTGCACATTCATACCTCTCATACAGGAGGCAGTAATGCCAATTTATTAGCATTTATATTAGAGATAAATATGTCTACCTATTTGATTTGGTCTCGTGATATGGGAGGTTCTACTGAGCATAAGTGCTACAAAATAGTTATGGATTCCATTTGTTCTTTTCTCTGGGTGGAAACCTTGATGTATGTGGATATATGCAATGTTTTGAAGATATTATTAGCATTTTTGAAGATACAAAATAGTTATGGATTCCATTTGTTCTTTTATTTGGGTGAAAACCTTGATGCATGTGGATACATGGGATGTTTTGAAGATATTATTAGCATTTTTTATAGTACTTGATGCCTTTTGATCCATGTGCGAAGCACAATAGCTATGCATTTATGCAAATATGTGGCATGTTATACAAGTAGTTGATTTGATCGAGGAGAAGATGGTTATGTGCATAGAATTGGTCACTTGCTCTATATAATATATAACTCAAGTGGTATTCATGCTTTTTAAGGGTTATGGCAGTTCATTTACATGTTTTACAATACATTACGTTTATGGGTTATTGGATGCTTATGCTATATTGATGGGAAATTCTTGAGCTTTTAGCATGATCTTGGACGGGTATGCTCATATGAAGCTAAAGTCTGGGAAATTGTTGACAACATGTATACATTGCAATAGAGGTTATGTATTTACAGAGTATTCTTGATTATTATACTATGGTTGGCACATGCAAGAGGATGTGTAGGTTCAGAGCAGGTGGATGTCATGCTGCATTTTGAGCAAGGTTGAAAATTTGTAAAATTATGAGCTTTTGTGCACTCTCCTAGGTTTGTGTCAACTCACTACTGCTATGTTTGCCAGAGATGGTAGGGATGACTTATTAGATGCCTTATGTAGGGAATTGATGCTAAGCACCCGCTTTGAGTTACATAGGGACATTGGTGAAACATGTTGGACTTGGCTATTCCTTGAACGTTGTGTATGCCAAATGTGGTGCACTACAAGATGCATAAAGAGTGCTTGAGGAGCTTTCTACTAGGAATATGCTCTTGGAGTACATTGATTGTGGGATAGAAGAAGCAATATGTGCTTAACACTGCTTTTGTTGATATGTATGCCAAAATCAGGGCTAGAAGGAGCAATCTTATTTTTCCTTCTTCCCCCTCGCTTCTTGTTTTCCTTTCTTTTCTTTCTCTCGGTTTTGACATTTTTATTCTTCCCTTTTCTCCTATCTTCTCATGGCATGCACGTGCTAAAGAAAAACCTTCTCAACTTAGCCTAATGCTTTTGCGGAGGGTTGTCGTTGCCAATCTCTCTTTATTTTTCTTTTGTTTTGTCAATTATTGGGCAGTCACATGAGCGTATCCTTGTGAATCCAATTGTCAATAGTCTCCCAAAATCATTGAACACGGCATCGCCACCCCCGTTAAACACAAATCATTGGGTGCCACCAAGGGTTCCATAAATTCAAGAAAAAGAAAAAGAAAACAAGAAAACAAGCATTAGGCTAAGTTGAGAAGGTTTTTCTTTAGCATGTGCATGCCATGAGAAGCTGGGAGAAAAGGGAAGATTGAAAATGTCAAAACCTAGAGGAAGAAAAGAAAAAGAAAACAAGAAGCAAGGGGGAAGAAGGCAAAAGAAGAGGAAGGAGGATAGGGGATGGGGGCGTTTGGATCTTGTTCTCTACCCTTGACTTACTCTCTCTCGACCTCGAGAAGAAGGAAGGCAAGAAAAAGGTGGGGATCATTTTCTCGCACTCTCTTTAGACCTTGTGAGTAGGAAGAAGGGGAAACAAGGCAAAACAATATTGACTCAATCTCTCACCATCGTGCTAAATAACAAGAAGAAGAATACATTGTATCTCAAGGATGTCGGTCTCTCTCTCTGTTGTGCGGTATGAAGGACGGCAAAGACGAGCTTAAAGAGGCTAGGCTCCATAAAAGTACTTGAGCATCCAAGTGTGGGTAAATTTGAGACAAAATCTAAGGAACTAGGGAAGTTGGGGAGGTGAAGAAGATTGTGGAAGCAAGGAGAAAGAGATCGGATTAGGAAGAGGAAGATTATGCCCTCTATTGCCTGCTCCTTTGATCACAACTTGCCTTCTCTCTCTCTAACCCTTGGTTACAATTAAGGGAAGGGAACACATGTTTGATTTGGGTTATTTCTTGTAATTAGCTTTGATTCATTAAGTAGTACAAGTTTTGGGGTTTCAAGGTTTCTTTTGTGCAACTTCTACATGCCGTCTCTCTCTCTCTCTCTCTCTCTCTCTCTCTCTCTCTCTCTCTCTCTCTCTCTCTCTCTCTCTCTCTCTCTTTTTCCCACATTTAAAGGCCCTCTGCCTTCGTGGCTCACCTCTCAAATCCATATCCCTTGACAACAACTTTCCATGTGTGCTTTCCTCTTTACATACATCTTGCCCATTTTCCTATTGATGGTTTGGGGCAAGCCTCATTCATTCTTGTTAGCACAAACGACAAGAGAGAAAACCATTTCTAAAGTCCATTTGGGTTTTGAAGAGCCAAAAAAACTTTAGAAATAGCTTACTCTCTTGTTGTTTATGCTAACAAGAATTCATATCGCTTGCCCTAAATCATCAATAGGAAGAGGGTCAAAGTTGACAATGCAAAAGGATAGAGCAATGGGGAGAATACGAGAGCGAGAGAGAGCGAGAGAGAGAGAGCTAAACCAACCTACTGGGAAATGAATTTGTGATTATAGAATGGGGACAGGGTGTTGCTTATATACTAGCATGGGGACCCTTAAGTTACCCCCTTGGTAAATTTCCCTACCCAAGACTTTGTCAAATAAGTAAAATAAATACCTAAACCCAAAATAAATATTGGGATCACATTGGGCATGTCACTTGAGATGCTATAACTTTAACACCCTCTTTCCATCTCATAGTGAAGATATTTCGGAAGACCAAGTCAATGAAGAAGCTACAATGGACACCCTAGTAGAGGTACGTCCTTCCATTGGATACAACTCGGCTATGCGGCCACCAATATTTTAACCTGATAAGAATTCCATCTTGAGCACCCTTTGCCTCATAGAATATTGAAATGTAGACCACACTACATTCAATAATCCCTATTCATGAACTATGAACACATCACGTCCAAACATTCCTAGACATGAACTTTGAAACACATCATATCCATAATCCAGCCAACAACAATGAATCTGTGTATGTCACATTAGTTCCTTTTGGCAGATGCATGTTCTTGAACTTTGATCAACATACTCAAACAACGATAACTTGAACTCTAACACATGGGTCCAAATCACTTCAAGGGATCTTCTTTTGCCCCTCTTTGCTACTCCCCAAACTCTCTCTAGTTAAAGCTAGTTATTGCAATCGCCACCTAACTAGAAATCTAGCATCGTAACCATTTGTTATGGTATTGATTCAACTTTGACACTAAAGAGCATTACTAAAACAAGCCATCAAAAACTTGGGGAAAAAGTCCCTTAGAAATCCTAAGCTATTTAATATCAAACATTGCTCAATAAAAGGCTTAGCCCTTGGGTATACTACTTGTGCAACCAACAACCTTGAGTAGATAGCCTGAAGTGGACTGAAACAACCAAACTAGTGTGGCCCTAAGATGGTTTAGAGTGGCTAATCCCAAGAGACTTTATGCGGCCAACTCCTAACGGTCAAATCATAAGTCACTAACCCTAAGCAGGTAGCCCTAAGCAAAGTGAAATAGCCAAACCAATGTGGCCCTAAGCATATTCAGAGGAGGTTTAGAGAAACCAACCCTAGGAGGCTTTACACGACCAACCTTAAGTGGATTTACACAACCAACCTCAAGTGACTTTACACAACAAATGCAAAGCGACCAAACCATAATCGGCTAAACCCTAAGAGGATTGAAACGGCCAAACCAACAGGACTCTAAACCGATTTAGAGTCGCCAAAGTGGCTTTATATGGACAACTCCTAGGAGCCAAACCATAAGCCGCTAACTCAAAGAGTCTATCCTTAAGCGGACTAAAATGTCCAAACCAAAGTGGCCCTAAGCGTGCTTAGAGCAACCAATCCGAAGCAGATTTACACAACCAACCCTAAGTGGCTTTACACGGCCAATCCTAAGCGTCTTTACATGCTCAACTCAAACCATAAGCGGCTAACCCTCAGTGGCTAGCCCTAAGTGCACTAAAACGACCAACATGAAATTTAAATATAACCAAAATGTTAATCCTAAATTAAGCTTAAACATAATTGTATATTTAACACAATGTAAAATCAATACTTTAGACTTAAAAACACTAATTATAAACCTAAGTTTAAATTTTTAACTTATCTTTAAATTACAAAGATAAATTTAAAAGTTCTAGATGAATGAAATTAAAAACCATGAATCAAACACTTAAATTTCAATTCAAAAATATAAATCTAAATCTTCAAACTTAACACAAGTTGATAGCAAAACTTACTTTTTTAACATAAAAAAAGAAATTTTAAATTAGACTTAAAGTAAGACTTCAATTTTACATTGATATTCAAAACGACTACAATTAATTAACAAAACATAATTGAAATACTTCATATTTTGATTGAATTTTCTAATTAATTGTTAAATTTTATTTTTCTTTAAACGTCTTTGAATTGTGTGTGCATACATGTTTGTCTTTGATTGTGTGTATGCAAATATACATTATATATGTGTAGATTTGTTTTGTGTGTGTGTGTGTGTGTGTGTGTGTGTGTGTGTGTGTGTGTGTGTGTGTGTGTGTGTGTGTGTGTGTGTGTGTGTCTCTCTCTCTTTTTGCACGGCCTTAGAGAGAGAGAGAGAGGTGGAGCTAACCCAGAACAAAAAGGGAAAAGTTGGGTTTGCTTCATACCACAAATAGCTCAAAATGAGCTCATGACCTAGCTCAAATAAAATTGCCCTTGCGGAGTGTCAATATCATAGTCTATATATGCATTGATATCACAATTGATACTATTGACACGCATATTGATGCAAATAGTGACACCGTGTGAAAGTCCAAAAAGCATCGTTGTATTTGCGTCGATATGCTAAAGAGACACTAGTAAGGTTCTTTCCTTTGAGCATTCCGGCTTCTCTGGCATCTTCTTGTCTAGATCCTATGTGATCTTGGCCACCAATGCCCTTTGATCTTGCCATTCTTCCACCTCTTTGGCTTTTCCCTTGGCTTTCTAGATGGCTCTTTGCTTCTCCCACTTTAAGCCTCTTCAGTTTGACTTTTTGATCGACCGGCTCGTTTGGGAGATCTTCATCGATGACAATCCCATCACTCTTGCATTGTGACTAATTTTATCACCTTACCTTCAACCACTTCAGCTTTTATATTATCAAGTCATTGATGTAAAAAGTGTCCATACCTATTGCAAGTATAGCAACTAGAATAACGTCTTGTAAAATCATCTCTACCCCACCTCTACCTCCAAAATTTTGATAACGCCCTCTCCCTAGCCCATTATTAGTAACTAGCATCATTATTTGCATTCTCTAAATAGTCTTGGTTACCCAAATTTTGGTTTTGTTATGACTATCATCCACACATCTTTGCCTTCCTTAAAATGGTGCATTCTGATTTAAACATGTATTTCACAATTGTCTAAATTCTTTATAGTGAGTACATTGGCAAGAGTCATTCGGCCTGTGCTCTTTTGATTTACACTTTGTGCACCACACTACAACATAACACCAAGATTTTGACGCAGCAGATTTCAACGGCCGTACCTTTCCACGCGTTTTTCAACGGACTTGCAGCCCGTTGATACACACGTCAAAAGGGCCGTCAAAATACCTATGGAAATATGCGTGGAAACGTAAATATTAACACTCATATTTCCACAGGTATTCCCACGCTTCTTTCGACGCATATTTCGACGCAAAAAAATTGGGGGAAAAAAAGAAAATATGTGCGCAGGCGGTCATTTTCGCCTGCGACGCGCTCAGATCTGCTGCTCTTGGCCAAAACCTGTTGCGCAGGTATTATGAGCTCTCTCTCTCTCTCTCTCCCCCCCCCCCCCCCTCCCACAACCCCCCCACCCCCCCAACCTCTCTCTCTCTCTCTCTCTCTCTCTCTCTCTACATCATGTGTGTGTGTGTGTGTAGGAAAGAGAGAGAGAGAGAGAGAGAGAGAGAGAGAGAGAGAGAGAGAGAGAGAGAGAGAAGTGTGTGTGTGTGTGTGTGTGTGTGTGTGTAGGAAAGAGAGAGAGAGAGAGAGAGAGAGAGAGAGAGCAGTGTGTGTGTGTGTGTAGGAAAAAGAGAGAGAGAGAGAGAGAGAGAGCGGTGTGTGTGTGTGTGTGTGTGTGTGTGTGTGTGTGTGTGTAGAGAGAGAGAGAGAGAGATAAATGTGTGTGTGTAGGGAATCAAAGAGAGAGAGAAACGTGTGTGTGTGTGTAAGAAACTAAAGAGAGAGAGAGAGAGAGAGATAGAGAGAGAGAAATGTGTGTGTGTGTGTGTGTAGAAAATCAAAGAGAGAAAGAGAGAGAGAAATGTGTGTGTAAGAAATTAAAAAGAGAGAGATAGATAGATTTTATTATCGTCCTCGGAGGTCAAATATGACCTATGGGACCAAAGTTACATGTGATGTAGTATGTGTACGGCTGATGAGTGACTCTCGATGCTCCAAAATTGTAGTGATGAGAGTCGCAATGGAGAGCCCACACTTTGGTTGGGAGAGGAAAGTGTGTAGGTCTAAGTTATGGCTGAAAATGTGAGAGAAGCAAGTTCGGATGTGATCAAAAGCTGAGCACTCTAGTAGTGTGTGGTACTCAGACTCTCGAACTTGCAGTGAGCATAATGTGCACAATCGATTTGACTCTTCTCCATTGCCCCAACACCCTATCTCGCATCGAAGGAAATGGGCGCTAAGCCGAATTGCTGCGATAGTGCGTATCGCGGACAAGGGAATAGGCTCAAGCATGTAAGTGTGAGTACGGTTTCCTCTCTCAGCGAAGAACATGGTTTTGTAGTTGGGGGCAATATAGGTGGTGTAATGTATGAAGCGTGACCCACCGGATTTCTCCCAAGCCGTAATACATTGGCGTTGTAGAAAAGCTTCATTCACTTGAGAGTCAATTGAAGCATCATGTAGCAAGTGTAATGCATCCCATCTCCCAAACCACTTCTTTATGTCTTGCATCCATCCCGTGCTCAAGATCTTGCTTTTATGCGTCTTTTGAACTTTTTTGCTTGCTTCCCATGCAATTGTAGGAAGTCGATGTGAGGGGTTTTGACGCATCTTTATCATGTACTCCACAACCCTTTCCATGCCCATAACCTCAATTGGAAGAGATCCCGACTCAAGAAGTAGGAGCATATATGGTGTTTGTGTCTTAACTTGGAGAAAGTTTGTAAGAAAACGCTTTTGGACATTCTCAAACTCTTTCCAAGTAGACTTTGAGATGCTCCCACCCCACACTTCAACTCCATAAAGAAGAACCGATGTCACCAATGCATCAAAAAGATACTTCTTGAGAACCCAACACTTGATGTTTCCCACATTACACATGTTCTCAAATGCATAATATGCTCTCTTTCCCGCTTCCAAACGACGCATAGCACATTCATGCCACTTGTGATTGGATGGAACCTCAAGGCCAAGGTACTTAAAGCTCTCAACAACTTCAAGTGTCTCGTTGTTGTACACAATGCATGGCTTCTCCTTATGGTTGGTTTTCACAAGCATAACCTTTGTTTTGGATTCATTTACAATCAGCCCACTATGCAAGAAAAAGTTCTCAAGGACAACCATAAGCTTTTGTGCATCTTCTAAAGTGTGTGCTAGAAGCACTACATCATCCGCATACAACAAAAGCATGATTACCGCATTGCAAATAGTGACCTCTTCAATGCCTTCTTCTTGCATAAAGTCAAGTACCATTTGTTCCAATTGATCGATGCATAGACCAAAGAGAGTTGGTGACAATGGACATCCTTGTTTAACCCCAATAGTGCTTACAAAAATTTTTGAAATTTCTCTTCCCATGCGCAATTGACAAATCACCTTCTCATAGATTCGAGAAACCGCAAGCATAAACTCACTTGGCACTTGGAGTTCTTCCATCCTTCTCCACAAATTGTTACGTGGAATCATATCAAAGGCTTTCTTAAAGTCCACAAAACAACAATACAATCTCTTGCCTTTGAACCGACTTTCCTCCATGAGAACACGAAGAGTGACAAGATGATCAATGGTGCTATGGCATCGACGAAAACCCGCTTGTCCCTTTGCACGCTTGTCATTCTCTTCAGCCCAATCACTCAATTTCATCTCCATTATGCACCCAAATAACTTTGCCATAAGAGACCCAATCATTATAGTCCGGTAGTTGCTTACATTCTTTACATCCCCTCCTTTATGCAAAGGCTTAACCCAATTAGTACTCCAATCATAAGGCATACCATGTTGAAGTGCAAGGTTGAACATATCACACATCCACTCATGGGTAAAATCTCCCGTCCATTTGATCATCTCCGGCTTGATACCTTGAAGATCTCCCGCTTTGCGAGTGGCCAACTTTTCAAGCCCACCGCATACATCCTCAATAGTAAAAAAAGACGGCATACATGGGAGTGAACCATAAAATGGCATTTTTTCAGTATTTTCTTGCTCATATAATTCCCTACAATGTGTGTACATATCCACTAGACTCAAGTTACCAAAATTCTCAACCCACTTGCCTCTCAAGTTTCTCCAAAATCTTCCACATGCATGTGCCTTTTCTTGGACTTGAAATTCTTGTTGCTTTACTTCCCATCTTCTTCTCTTCTTTTGAATCAATGCCTTGTATGTATGCAAATGACTTTGATAGTTGTCTTTGTCCATAGTTGCATCAAGCTTTATCAAGGACTTTCGAGCATCTTGACATTCTTTATCAAACCACCTTTTGCGTGATCTATCTTTGTTGATACCATGGAGATGCTTTATGGCAAAGCATTCTTCCGCACAAGAACAAATAGCTTTCTTGAAAGCTTCCCATTTAGTTTCCAATGGTGCATCACATTGAAGCTTTGTCATCCATAATTTTTGCTCAACCATTTCAATGTACATTGGTGCCCGTTTGAAATCCATACATAGTGATAACTTCTCTTTCCTTTGGCTGAGATTATCATGCTTAGTTGCTTCTCCACATGAAAGGTCAATACATAAGGTGCGATGGTCGGATTCCGGGGTCCATTGACCAAACATAAAACTCTTTATGCGATACATGATGGCTTCAGAGAGTAGCATATAGTCAATCACACTATCCCCATTATGTCTTCTACATGTAAATCCATTGGTTCCACTCCACAAAGATACACCATTGGCAATGAGCATACCCGTGCTATTACACATGTGTAAAAGTAACTTTCCATAGTGATCCGGCTCTTTCTCATCCATTGAAGTACGATCATACAAGTGAACTTCCTCCAACTCCCTTGAAATGTATGGCATATCAAATTGTTGAGTATCATGTTGCAATGTTTTTGTGCGAGCATTCATATCCCCAAATACAATAACATCACCTTCACCTTTGAAATAAGCAATGTCCTCTTTCAAATCAGAAAATGGTTGATCTCTATCCATGCAAGCATAAAAGGGAGAATCATGATGAGGAATGTAGCAACCGGCTACAAAAATGGGTGCTCTTTTTGGTGTCATAATTTTCAGCCATACATAACGTTTGTACTTGTCATCTTTCACAATTGATACAAAATCTTCCAATCCTTTCTTAACCATACATGCTAACCCTCCTTGTCCTCTTCGTTGCTTGAGATTCTTTGACCACATCAATGAATTTACATTGTAATCCTCCAAGCCGTTAATCCTTTGTGTATCATGCTCCCAAGTTTCAACAAGAAGTACAACATCGGCTTTGCTTGTTAGTTCATCAATGCCAACCCTCGCATTCCATGGGTATCCATTACAATTCCAAAAGCATATTTTCAATTGTAACTCGGTCTCATAGGTCACGCATCCCTATTTGCTTGAGAGACTTGCCTCCTCCTTGGGCACATTTTCTTCATGAGAGATTTCCTTGTTTTTATTATTCTTTTCCTCATATGCCATGCGACGCATATTTTGTTGCTTGATAGTGCGATCTTCACATACAAAACATTTTGTATTCCTCAAATAGATCCAACTATTATCAAGGATAATCTTTCGCTTGGTCTCATCCGGCATGGTGCATACAATTGGCCGTTCTCCCGAGCGAGGAGCTCCTTGCTTCCCCACTCTATGTGCTCCATAGACCATAACTCCGGACATGCCAAAGTGGGTTTTGAAGAAATCTTCAATAACAATGGCAAGAGAAAGAGGTGTCTCTAACTTCTCTTCAGGAGAGAGAGAGAGAGAGAGAGAGAGAGAGAGAGAGAGAGAGAGAGAGATGTGTGTGTGTGTGTAAGAAATTAAAAAGAGATAAATGTGTGTGTGTGTGTGTAAGAAATTAAAGAGAGAGAGAGAGAGAGAGAGAGATGTGTGTGTGTGCGTGTAGGAAATTAAAGAGAGAGAGAGAGAGAGAGAGAGAGAAATGTATACATAGGAAATTAAAATTAAAGAGAGAGAGAGAGAGAGAGAGAGAGAGAAATGTATGCGTAAGAAATTAAAATTAAAGAGAGAGAAATTAAAGAGAGAGAGAGAGAGAGAGAGATGTGCGTAGAAATTAAAGAGAGAGAGAGAGAGATATAAAGAGTGATATAGAGAGAGGGGGGGGGGGAATTAGAGAGGGAGAGAGAGAGAGATAGGAAATAGAGAGAGAGAGAGAGTGATATATATATATATATAAAGAGAGAGAGAGAGAGACAGAGAGAGAGAGAGAGAGAGTTAGGAAAATAGAGAGAGAGAGAGAGAGAGAGGAAAATAGAGAGCGAGAGCGAGATCGAGAAAGAGAGATAGCGAGAGAGAGAGAGAAAGAGAGATAGTGAGAGCGAGATTGAGAGAGAGAGAGAGAGAGAGAGAGAGAGAGAGAGAGAGAGAGAGGGAGATAGGGTACGTAGAGAGAGATAGGAAAATAGAGAGAGAGTGAGAGAGAAAGAGAAAGAGAGATAGCGAGAGCGAGATCGAGAGAGAGAGAAAGAGAGATAGCGAGAGCGAGAGCGAGAGAGAAAGAAAGAGAGATAGGGTACACACACACACACACACACACACACACACACAGAGAAATAGAGAGATAGAGAGTGATATATATATATATATATAGAGAGAGAGAGAGAGAGAGAGAGAGAATTAACTAGAGATAGCTACGGAGATGGATAGAGAGAGAGAGAGAGATAGTAGTAGATAGAGAAAGTTGGCATGAAAGAGTTAGGTTGGCTGACCAGTTGTGTGAAAAGGACAGAAACTCTCTCTATCTCTCCCTCTCCCTTTAGAAGAAACTATGGAGCACAAGTACGGAGAGTTTGCTAGAGAAATCGTACAGAATCTATGATACGACTCCTACGAAATGGGCATTGATTTTCACGACATAACACCTACATCTGAGAGAGAGAGAGAGAGAGAGAGAGAGAGAGAGAGAGAGAAAAGGATTATGCGTGAAGGTCCAACCAATATAGAGCCAAGGATGGAAGCAGAAAAGGGCTTACAGACAGAAGACGATGGCATGGAGGAGATGTTGGATGCCTTCTTCCAGACAAGCGAAGAGAACGCTAACGAAGCAGCACAGAAGCCGTGCGCCTATCTCCTGAAGACATGTTGAGGAAGTTGGCACGTCAACCAATCTATGAAGGCACCAAAATATATGTGCTTCGTACTTGTCTGACGTTTTTGAATCTGCAATCATTGTATGGGTGGTCAGATGCAAGCGTCACTGCTTTGTTTAGGTGCAGTCGAGGCCTGTAAGTGTTTGTGTGAAGACGCTGATTTAAAATTAAGCTTAAAGTTAATTTAAACAAAGGTGTTCTGACGCTTTCTTTTACTTTCTTTGTGCAGGACTCTAGTATGGCAGACCAGTATCAAGATCCCGCTTCTATAAATACACATGCATTTATGGGCTTCGTCACACGGATGATGCCCAGCCAGATGGCTTCTTCGTCTCAGTACTGGGTAGCCAGAGGCACGGGTACTACGCCTCCAGGCTTCACACCCGAGGGTCCGACGCCTATGGGCGGGACACCTATGGGGGGACGCCTATGGGGGGGGGGGGGGGGGGGGGGGGGGCAGGCCTATGGGTACGACGCCTGCGAGGTCTCCCATCATGACCGCTTCGACACCTAGGGATAGGGCAGAGGCGAGTACGTCCTCATCCCCACAGCACAGGCATACTCGCAGATCTCGTTGATCATCAGGTGGAGGTGGTGGTTGCTGTGGAGGAGGGTCCACAAATGCTTCGACCCCTCCTCACTCACGACCTCCGTCCTACCCAGGCACACCTCTCGACACACCGCTTAGCGCACCTCGGACACCTTGGGGGGTGTTGGACGGAGCGACTCACACACCCATGAAGTGCATGCAAACACTACCTAGATCAACATAATGTCAATCGAGGACACAGATGACACAATAGGCACACCGAGGAAATCTCTTAAGCTTGTCAGGCTGAGACCATCCTACACATACAACACTCAGGAAGGCCAACTAAACCACAATCAAAAACCTCACTGCTCTCAACTACACCACCTAGCCACATACACACATACGGAAGGTAACTCACCTAATCATGCCAGATTCATACGAAACTTAAGGAACACCATCCCCTCACTAGGATACACCTGTCCCTAAGCTTCTACACTCAAAACCCTCACTCTAAACCCATCTGCGGAAAACGCGTAGGATGACAGAGCAGAATTTTGAAAGTGCCCGAAACTGAAATTTATGAGTACCTATGCGTAGCTTACGTCGTCACGATTCTATAGACTACTAGCATACAGAAAACAGACATCGTTTGATACACTTACGGCCACAAATAGCTCGTAGATGCGTCGGCGTGTGCGCTTCGTCTCGCGTGGAATGCTTGGCGTTGTCGCGTAGCTCTCCTCAAGCCTACAGCAATGGTGCAGTCGGATCTCCAATGTGTTCAGCGAGCCGGGCGTAGCGAGAGGATAAAGCTCACGCTCACTCTCTTTCTCTCTCACACACAGTAGACGGCAGTGCTAAGTTTTGATTATGATTAAAAGTCCTTTTTTTACAAAATGACCTAGGTACCTTATATACTAAGGCTACCTTAGGTTTAACCAAAAATGGGGTTGAAAGGGTCAAATGGATTTGTATTTACAATCTGGAAGTGCCATTGCACCCCGGCTTCTGAAACTAGAATAACTACTCATTACAAATGATGTTTATAGCCATAATCCGCAGCATTTCATAACTCGCAAAAGATAAGACTTTGGTACGAAATTTGAGTTATGTTGTGTTGTTGACCCAGCGGTCAACATTCCCCCCTTCCGCATTCATGTCGTCCCCGACATGATCTGATTGTCGATGGCGATGTGGTCTTTGTTGTCGTTTTGTTGTTGGAAAGAAAGTATAGACTATAGCCTTTGCAGTAGCTTGTCTTGTTCATCCAATCCGATGTACATAGTCTTCACATGATTCAGGAAAATCATAATTGATGACGAACTTTATGTCTTTCACATCCACGCTCCTAGCTGTAGCATCTATTTCTGTCATTATAGGTCTACTGCCAGATCTAAATTCAAAAAGAACCCAATGTTGTTTAACTTGACTCTTATCATCATGGATAGAGAAAGCTCCATCCATCACTTGCTCTAGCAAATCTGTCAATTCGGAGTATTTGTGATTCTCAGAAACAACTTCTACAATCTGTAGAATTGAGTGATTGGCTTTCTGATCTTGTGAGCGAGTGACAACTTTGTAAGGATTTTGTAGAAATTGTATGGCTAAACCCTTAACTTCTTTAGGCCAAGTTGCACTCCAATGCAAAGTCTGTCTGTCAGGCCGAATCCATTAGGAAAAAATTGGACCCCCTTGGGGCCATGTAAGGATCCCTAATTTTAAGGGATTAAAGCTAATTTTGTAGGGGATGGAGGGAACAAAGACAATAAATAGGGCTACTTTTGTAGCTCTCTCTCTAACTTCTCTCTAGATAGGAGAGGGGGGGAAAGTAGGGAATGAGGGTGGTAAAGTAGGAGGAATAGGGGGGATAAAGTAGGAGAGAGAGGGGAGTAAAAAGAGAGAGAGGAGTAAAGGTAGAAAGAAGAACCATTCTCTCTCTACCTATCACCAAACAAAGAGAGTAAGTAGTTATGACAAAAGCCACTTTTCAGTTCGTGCATCAATTACCCCCAAAAAATGAATTTTTTATAAAATCTTCAAAATGGATCTTTTAAGCTTTCAAAAGGTCCCTATCTATACATATATATATATATATATATATATATATATATATATATATATATATATATAATATTTTTTTAGAAGAATCTAGCTTTTATAAGCTCCAAATCTAAAATTCCTTGGGTCCCTCTCTACATTAACTCCAAGAATAAATAGACAATGCCACATCATCAAAACGTCCATCTAATAAAGCCTAAAAACTGAAATTTTTAAAATTTAAAAATTTCCCTCCTTTGAGCTCAAAAATTGAACCTATATATGAAAAAACATATTTTTAAGTCTTTTTATCCCAAAAAGTATATCTTATCAATTTTTTTTCCCATCATAACTTTTCACCATGTCTCTTCGCGACATAACCAATGAATCACCTGCGCTGTCATCTACTAGGTCAACTAATGTCAGTCTGCGTCTACCAATCGAATTTGCTCCCACAAAAAAAATGACGAGAAAGCATCTCAACCGGCATCCGTACGACGGTTTCGAGGAGAAACCAATGTTGACTTGTGGCTTGATGGAGGGTTGTATCCAAAAAATCCGCTCGTGGGCTGTCATCCGACATTCCGTACACTCCCAAGCTTAATCAAATATGTAGGAGAAGGAGAACGTGGTCTTCTTGGGTATTGTAAGAGATTGGACTCCAATCACGCAGGTGCGTCGGCATATTTCCGACAACAATGTCAAGTGTTACACAATCATTCCACAAATCTCCAACAACAACTACATTCCATAGAGAAACAACTCAAAGATCTTAAAGAGGAGATGAAAGCTACAGAAACAGAGGTAACTAAGCTACAGATTGCAATGATGCACCTAAAAGCCACTCCATTTGGCATGCGTGAGCGTAAGAGGGATTTCTCTTCCAATGAAAACTTAGCATCTAATGGAGGGGCACGTAAGAAGCGGATCACGGCAACCAGGTATTTTTTTAAATTCACAGTGTTTATAACTTCCACAAGAGGACCGTTGCAACCTTCTCCTAGGATGCATCTCAAAAGAAGATATACTTTACATCATAGGTTGTGAAAAGGCCAAACACATGAAAGATGCCATCACAAAGGAGATCCTAAAAAAGATCTCTAACCTTGTGTCTGAGGATGATGTCAAGAGAGCTTGTGATGAGGTTGGGATCAGCACAAATGCATACCATGCACTTCATGGATTGATGAAAGATGCATTACGAGAGCAAGGCATCACCGAGAATTTATTTCCTATTCCACATAGGGTCCGACTTGCAAAAAAAGAAAACAATGATCTCGTTCGGGAATCCCTTGGCGAATACAAACACATTGAAGGATCCATGGTGTACTCTTCCACGAGTGCCAAGTCACGTGGTAATATAAAGGGAGGCAATACTATTCCTAATGGGACAAAGTCTTTTAGTTATCATCAATTCAACAATATTTTTGTTGACTTGAAACGACTACAACGAGCTATGGTTAAATTTTATGCTTTGTCTCCACAAGGTAATACAAATTGTAATGTCGTTTTTTATTTGTATTGAATATCATTTAGTATAACAATTCAATTCTTTTCTTTTGTTGTTTCAGTACTTGGAGAGAAGCTCATATTTATTCTTAAGCTAGATGAATGTCAAATTGTCAAAGGACGGAGATTGGAACATATGAGTGTGACACTCATGAATGAGGCAATGTTTTTTGCAAAAGTCGATGCTATCGGTGATCATTCTCAGAAACCATCATTTAGTGTACAATCGGAAAAAGAAATATGGTGGTTAGGAGCTTTTGAAGTTCCGAAGGAGACTCATGAGGTGTTGGCATGGGTCTTCTCTATGATCCCGTGGATCACAGAGGTTATTAAGGCACAACTAGAGGGAGAAAAGCTAGAAGTAGATGGAGTAGGTACATTTGATGTTGAGTGGCACTTAGGAGGTGATCTAAAAACAATCAAATGTATACTTGGGTGTAAACGAGGTGCTTCATCACTTCTTCCTTGTCCATATTGTGTACGAGGATACAAGGAGAGTACTTGTGGCTCCACGTCTTCAAAGAAAAATGTCAAGGGAAGTCAGGCAACAGGGTCAATGGATGATGATGCAAGGGATTGGGTGTGCTCGGTGTTGAAGTGTCCTATCATGGAGGTCCCCAATCGGTCGACAAAAGATAAAACATGGCATCCCATTATCAATTTTCCACTTACAAATGTACACTTTTGCACTTTGCATGCCTTTATGCGTATATTTGATCTCTTGTTAAAGATTCACATAGAGTACGCTTTCACAATGAAACCACTTTCCAGATCCGTGGAAGCCATTGGAATAGTTGAAACAATTCTAAATTCGATTGGATGTCATGGTGGCAATGTTTCTATCATCGGTGAGGTGGATAATATGCATGAAGTGCCACAAAAAGTATCTATGAATGGTGTGAAAGCACGTAGGTTTTTCAAGAAACTAGAGATTCAAAAGGAGAGGGGTGAAGAGGATGCTCCATGGGAGCTATGGAAAGTGCTTTGCAAGTGTACGACCGATCAAGATTCAAATCCCGTGCTTGTAAATCTACATAGGCAAGTGTGGCACCACTTGGAGTTAGTGCTTCAAATCATGTGGAAACCCCAAACCACGAGCGAGCAACAAAATTTGTTCAAAGATCACATTTCAAATTTCACTAAAGCATTTGTGCAAGCGTGGGGAGAGAGCAATGTCACACACTACATGGTAAGTTACTTTGTTCAGTTCAAATTTTGATGCTATACATAAATATTTATTTGATCTAAGCATTTTTTCTTGATGTAGCATATTTTGTATGCGCATGGAGCATTCTTTATGTCAAAATATGGTTCATTAGACATGTGGAGCACTCAAGGAATGGAAAAATCACATTATCGAGCCAAAGATGTTTACTTTAAAAATACACGTCACGGTGGTGGAACTACAAGATCCAACTACATGAAGGAAATGTTTGATTGGTTCTTTCGTTGTTCTTTGGGGAGATGTCATGCCATAGAGCGAGCGCGAAAGTCAAGTCTTTCCAAGGAGGTTAGGAGACAATCTCGACTTACTGCTAAAGAGAAATGGAGAAACTCCACCGGACCTCTTAATCATGCTAGGTGGCGTGAACATCACCACAGAGTGGGCAAACGTTGGTTACCCAACATGTAAAACAAATGATGCTATGCAATGTAATGTTTATATTTGTAGATGTCTTTGTTGAGTTGTATATAATACTTCTCCATTTATCTATTTTTTGTTTTTTATATTTTGATGATATTAAGAGTTTTTTTAAGTGGCCTGGTCAAGTGTGAAGAGACCTTTTTTTTTTAAATAGAGGGATTTTAGAGAAGAAGGAGTCTCATTTTCAATCTTGCCCCTTCTTACACCATGGCACGCACAAAGCAAACAGCAAGAAAAGATCAACCTTTTTTTGCTCACCCTCACTCAATCGTCCAAGGTGCTCAAAAACCACCTTGGATACACGAACAAGAGCTCTTAGAAGAGATGGAGAGAGAATGGTCAGGTGAAGAGCAACAAGCTGGACAACCTTCACGCAAGAAGAAACGGGTAGTGACATCAGACACAGAAACCGAAACGGACAACGAAGCACGAAGCCCACCATGGAGCGGACAGGAGATCCCAAGCAATCATCGAGTTCCGGCCGGGAAGACATTGCCACGTGGCTTCGGCACTCTGCCGTCAGATCAGCCTAGAGGTGATCATGGGTTACTAAATGAAGAGGATTTTGAGGATGTAGCACACGAGCCAGTGGGAGCGCAGGGTGGAGTTGAAGAGCCAGTCGGAGCACATAGTGGCCTTGAAGATGCGTAAGCTCCCCCTCGCAAGCCCTGTCGTAAAAAGAAAAAGTTTTTCAAGGTTCGCCCTCGCAAGGCCCATGTCCCAAATCCTACCATCCCTCAACAACGGGCTCCTGCTGTGAAGCGACGCATTCCAAAGGCGTTGAAAGAGATTCGTCACTATCAAAAAACTTCAGACCTTCTCATACGCAAGGCACCATTCGCACGTTTGGTAAAAGAGATCATGCAAAGTTATTGAATGGCGTTTTGAGTTCAAGGTATTGCCATAGAAGCTCTGCAAGAAGTGGCAGAATATCATCTAATTTCTATTTTTGAAGACACCGTGTGCTATTCATGCAAAACGGGTGACAATAATGCCCAAAGATTTAGCTCTTGCGCGTCCAATCAGAGGACAAAGAGATTGAATTTGACTTTTAGGCAATTTTGCCAATGTAAAGATATCTTTTTGAAATATAACGAGTCGTGGCTTTTTCAAATATAACGAGTCGTGTACATTTGTTTTAAGTGATAAGTAAAGCTAAGTAGAGAGAGGAAAAGAGAGAGAGATGTGGATAAAAGAACTGTCAACCAAGTTTGGTTGATTGAATAACCAAAAAAACATTGTATTCTTATAATTTTTGCTTAAAAAACCTTTAATTAGGCTGTCTAGAGGCTTGCCGCAGAGGCGCGCGAGAAGCCAAAAGTAAATGTTACTTCTGACTTCTCGTGCGCCTCTGCGGAAGGCCTTAAGACAGCCTAATTAAAGCTTTTTTATGCCAAAATTATAAGAATACAATGTTATTATGTTTTTATTGATGGAGATTGGACTGAAAAAAACTCTATATTTTGATTCAGAGAATTACACAAGTGTATCACAAGATAGAACCAATCATATACTATCTATCGTACAATAAACTCAATATAGAAGTTGAAAAGTACAGGTTAAAATCAATTTCCATTCGAATTTTGAAATAACAAAGTACAAAGATGTGATATCTCATTACATACTTGAAGGAGTTAATTACAAGATTTATGCATCTATTGACTGCTTGAGCCATCTTAGATATGGCGAGCAATGTTTTCTCGGCGCTCTTGGGCGCAAGGAAGCTGTTTGTGCAGCACATCCCAAGCAATTTGTTCCACATTGCTTAGACCTACAGCTTGGCTTAAGGCCACGTTACAAAGCACACGACCACGAATGTGTGTCGCAAATGCAGCACTGGCAAGAGATTTATTTACAAGATATATAACTTGGGAGGCTTGAGATATGGTTGACAGGCATAGGATGCGGCTCATTGCTTTCATCATTGACACCCAAAATTGACCACAAGGAGCGTACTCCTTGTGGATTATCGCAAAGCCGTCCTGGGGGAGCTTGCCAAGGTAATGCGCAAGAGACGACTGCCATCCAAAAGCTTGGCGCCTACCATCTCCTCCCCACATGCATGCTCATCCAACTCCACAACATTCTACAAAGAAATCAATAGGTAAATAAGATTTCAGAATGCAACAATGAAAATTAACGTAATCACAAAACAAAAATCAATTAATACCTCTTGTTTTTCGTCATCTTCATCGTTTATGCCTTTGCTGTCAAGAGAAATAGATGAATTGGGAGCCATAGCGACACTCTCAAGTTCATCTATATGAACATGCATAGGAGTGCGTTGGGCTTCGAGCAATGCGCGTGTAGCTACAAACTCATCCTCCGACACAGATGAGTGCGGTGCATCTATCACCGCCACCATTGCCAACTCCACTGTATCTACCACACTCTCTCCAAGGGGAAGGAGGCTTCGATCCAAAGGATCGGAAGAGGGGTCAATGGTAGAGGACTCTACAGTGGCACAGACGATGGACAGACACTCATCCATGTGGATGTCAAAAGTCTTTTCAAGATCATGTAAAAACAAATATTCCTCCCCATCTATCACAATTGGGGAGAGGTGTTCAAAAAAAACCTCCGGAGTTAATGTCTCCTCCGGCGCATCTGCAGCGGGCTTAAAGGATGCTTCTGCACCCTCATCACCCATGGATTTGGCGGCATCCATGACACCTCCTGGGTAGGTTAGGGTAAGAATATTTCCCTCATTGCTTGCATCCCAGGGCGCGATAATGGGCTCCTTTGTGTCCTTGACGACACCCCCAAGGCGCAAATGAGACAAATTCACCTCAGATCTTTCAGGATCCTCCGCAAGAAGAAACACAAAAGTCACCAAGCGACTTAGAAACTGGGTGCCGACCTTGTTCTTTTTCAAACGTGAATCTTCGATGTACTGACCTGCCTCACCCGCAATTACACAAAATCGTTGAAGTCGCTGGGTGAAAGGCCGATCGCCTTTGTGTATGTAGCGAAGCAAATCGCATGGAATCCACAATTCCCCTTGTCCGACAATTGGTACAGCATACTTGTCGATGTAAAATTCAAAAAATTCTAAGATTGGCTGTTTAGGTGAATAGTTGCATTCACATCATGGAATTGGGTGAAGAAATTGTGAAGATCGTCATGATCTTGCCACTCGGTTGTTTGTAAAAACGCTTGGAAGCGTTGTAACGCCGTGGCTTTGGGAGGGGTGGAGGAGGATGCCATAATGTTGGCTCTTAAAGTAGGAATGCAAAGAGTGTTGGAGCTCAAATGAGAGTGTGAACAGGCAAAGAGTGTGAAAATGGTAGGGTTTAGGAGGCTTTATATAGCACGCCCCCCCCCCCCCCCCCCCCCCCCCCCCCAACAAAAAAAAACAATAATTAAAATATTAAACAATTTTCATAAAGTAACACAAATAACAAGAAGTTATAAAAAAATTACAAACTAAATTACAATCATTTAACTCAAAAAACACATCACTACAACTTTAAGATAATGTGCATTGCCAAAATTTGATACAACCATCTGCTTGAACTTACAATTGTGATATTATAAAAAATTTAAGTACAAACATAACTACTCTAATGATAAAATCAAATTCTCTTCCGTTGTCCACGCCTTTTCAATTTGAATCGTGCTCTCCATGCGGCTACCAATCTAGCCAAAAAAAAAATTAGCATACCCAACTTAGAGCAAGGAATAATCAAAAGAACATAAATATAACATAATTAAGAGAGAAAAATCATTCACCTTACGTCATCCGATGCAAAATTTTGTATCTTCTCCATGCTCTAAACCCATTATCATTAAGTGCTCCCGCACATTGGCCAATGTCCAATGCTTATTCACTTGGACGGTTTCAACGGCACCACTCGACAATTTGATTGCAATATCAAATACCTCAATTGTAGCATCGGTGGATTGCAATGAAATCCATTCACCAAGCTTGCACATCCACCTTTCATAGAAGTACCGCACGTAAAGAGTGGAGCGCACCTTGATGAAACGGATAGCAATGTCGAAACTTCCAACCTGACACCGAAAGCGATCTCCGTTGTGAAGTCCTTCAAGATACCCCCACTTCTCCCCAAGGATGGCTTCCAATGTATCGTATTTAAGATCTTTGCAAACATACATAGTATTTGTATGATGGAAAGGCAAAGATCCAAAGATGCTAGCGAAGACATGAGCAGGACAACACCATCCAAGCCCAACAGAACGCGAGGCTTTTCCAAATTTTAATGATGCTCTCACATCAGCTACAATCTTGGCTTTCAAAGACATTACAGTGAATGCATCTGGCTTTGGCCACTCCATGCTACGCAAGGTTGTAGCCTCCAAAGGTTGTAGCTCTCCGTAGCCTTCCTCATCTGTAGGTACAATGTACTTGTGGGTGTAGAAGAACACCCTCTGTCGTGCAAGGTTTGATGAAGTTGTGTTGGAGAAGATCATATCCCCAAGACTTGCATGCATGGCCGTAAATGTGCCTGAAAGGCACGAGAGTGGTTGCTCCTCCACAAGGCTAGAAGGAAAAACATCTACATAGAAACAAAACAGTCTGTGAGATGTAAAAAGTCCATTTTTTTGTTACCACCAAAACCATTGAAGTGCAAGGGACATACAATTACAAGGAAAATCCCTTGGGTTGGTGATCCCTCGTAGACGCATGTGTCCAAACATGAAAACATGTTGAACGATTGCCACCATACCCTTGTCTCTTACTTGCTTGAAGCCTAGTAGTCTTCCCTTCCAATGGAGATCAACGTTTGTTCTTTCACGAACACGATGGGGACCGATTGCGGAAGGTTGCATGTAGACCCACGCACCTTCTTGAAAAAGGTGAGCTTCCCATTGCTGCTCCTCATTCTTCGAGTTGTGGAGAACCATACTTTGAATGATGGGTTTGGGGCGTCTATTTTGACCAGGTTTGCCATGGATGCTTAAGTGGGAGCTTGAAATTGCAATGGAGAGCTTGGGGAAGGAGGAGGGAGACAAAGTTTAGAGAGAGAGTGGGAGCTTACAGTTGCAATGGAGAGCTTGAGGAAGGAGGAGGGAAACAGAGTTTAGAGAGAGAGTGGGAGCTTAAAGTTGCAATGGAGAGCTTGAGGAAGGAGGAGGGAGACAGTTTAGAGAGAGAGTGGGAGCTTAAATTTGCAATGGAGAGCTTGAAGAAGGAGGAAGGTGTAAAAGTTTAGAGAGAGAGTGAGAGCTTTTTGTTATGGAAAGGGGCTATGGAGGAAGGGAGTCTTGGAAAAAAGGTTCTAGAGTGAGAAAATGACTTTTTGATCATAGGGTAGGTTTGGGGGGAGTTTTGGATGGAATATTTTGAATTTATTTTTTTTTTAAAATTTTCAAATTTTAAGGTTTTTGCAAAAACGTAACTGTGGACCCACCACTCCCCCCCTCCCTTTTTCCCCCTCCCTCTTTTACCCATCCACCTCCCTCTAGGATACAAAGCAATAAATGAGTGGACAACCCTATTATTCTCTCTACTTTCTTAGGTTCTAGACTTATATACATTGCTCTCTTCCTATTGGCTGGAGCCTAATTAACCTTAATCCTATATGGCCCAAAGAGAGTCCACATTTTTCCTAATGCCGGGACTTAATTATTCTAATTTTAGGTTCAAAACCCTACCGAGCATTCGATGCGCATTATCAAGGACAACCTTTTGAGATCCTCTGATTACCCTTATGTCTGCTCTTTGTCATTGAGGACTTCTTTGTTCTTGAGTTATGTTGTGTTGTTGACCCAGCGGTCAACACTTTGCTGTTGTTTTGGCTTCATCTGTTGCACTTCTAATATCTTTGTCGAGCCACAACAAGAACTACGATCCATTAGAGTGGACGTCTATCATCGTAACCATTCATCTTTTGAGATCCTCTGATTACTTTTATGTCTGCTCTTCTTCATTGGGGACTTCTTTGTTCTTGTGCAATCATGTTGTTAGTGTTGTCTGCAGCTTTGTCATTGTAGGCCATTCTTCGACTCGCCATGGAGGAGAAGTATGCCATGATCTGAAATTGGTGCTCCAATTCATTTGTCAATTGATTTGAGTAGCATTTCCTTATTGTTGATGTAGAAGGAATATGTACAAGAGGATGGTGATAGGTGTCCTTAGATTAGGGTCTAAAACCTGGATGACCAAAGGGAAAAAACCCGGTGGGAAAAAAAATGCCTTTGGTATACACTCTTATTGGAGTTGAGCAGTTGAACGTGAAGTACATGTTCATGAAAGGTGAGTGCTTGGGCAAAACACGGAAAGAGTGCCTGATGCAAGTGCCAATTATGGGACACTCTATATGCATATGAGAAATTTGTCAACAAAAGCATGCAATGTGAAAGAAGGAGATGATGGGTGTTTCGAGGAATAAATGTAGCACATGTGACATCAAAAGATGTCTCAATAGCTTCCACCTTTCCAAGAAGGGTTTTTGATGTAGAAGTTTCTCCACTCGTATCTCACTGTGCTCAGTACGTGAGTGTCTTTTGGACCTTCTCCTTCACTTCACCAGACTTAAGTACTTAGAATTCAACTCTTTTGCTCACCTATATCAGCATGAGCGACACAACGTAAATATGCTCAACTCTTCCAGCTTGAGCAGTACCTAGAATAGCTAAGACGCTTAGACCACAGAGAATATTACTTGAAGCTTTGGGACTAACACCTCACTCATTTTGTGGCTTAGCTACTCGACTCTGACTTGTATGACTTGTCGGTTGCATGTTGACACTGCTTTGTGACAAGTTCTTCGGCTGTTGTAGTGGCTGTTGAGACATACTTCGTGAAGTTTCTTCCTTTCCCTGTACCTTCTTCTCTTTGTAGTGCTCAGGCCTCTCGTCAGTCTTTTCTTCATGTGGATTATGGATTTTTTTATTTTTTCTTAATAATAAACAAAGAAAATCTTAAAACGGACTTAACAAAAGAAAAATCATTCAAATAGAAATCTAAATGCTATGTACACTATACACATGTCCCTAGGGGCTCATATATCGATTTTGTCCCCATACTCCTCTGTAACACTACTATGAGGGCATATACTCTAAATTTCGTCAAAAAAATTATCACAATAAAACGCAAAAATTCAATGCATCTCACAAAACATTGCCCTCTAATAGTCATAATATTAGGTCCGCATTCAGAATGCCTCCCCCCTGCCTATTTGGAGTCATCCTTTACGACAGGGTATCTCAAAGGGTATGTGTTGTGCTTGGGCAATCAAAAGTTGTGCCTATGCAAGCCTTGTAATGTAGCCCTATTATGCATACACAGTCAATGCATAGAAAAGATTTATGTTGTGCAAGATGTGGGTATAAGCAATTTGCTTATTGGCATTTGTTAGCGAGGCTTCCTATTGTAAGCAATGTAATGGTCTTTGAAGCTCGTGTATCGTTTCTTGATTGAAGCGACTTGCTCTCTTCTAACTGTACTATAATCGTAGGAAGAATTGTAAGAATTCAAGCGGCGATGCACTGACAGCAGTTTTGTTGTTCTTCTTTGGGACCCATTTCTTTGCGATTATTGGCTGTTTTGTTGCTGGCTCTCGTTTGGGAACCCATACTTGCCCGTGCTTCGTTTGTGTTTGAAGAGACTTCTTTGGGATCCACCTTTTTGTTGTGTGAGTCACCTATGGTCTTTGCTTCAGCCCTTGTACGCTTGGTTGGTGACGGGATTCAGGCTTTGAAAGTTGATATTGTGGTTGTTTTGGAATCCAAATGAATTCCTGACTTTTTTGTGCTTGAATCAACTTCTTTGGAGCCCAAACCTGAGTTTTGAAAGCTTGCGACTTTGTGATATTCTTACCCGTTTGTGCACGCTTTCCTTGTTGTTGTTTTGGTGTTGGATCTTGTGATTTTTCATTAGAGATCTTTGTCTTCTTGATCCATATCTGTTTTTGGCTGATCTAGCTTTTTGGTATCCAGATTTGTCGAGCTTTTTGGCTTTGACTTGTTGTCCTGTTCTTTTGACCTGTCATGGTTGTTGTTGAAGGGGTTGGTGATAGTGATGGCCTGAGTTGATGATAGGGGATGTCGTAAGATTCATCATTATCGCTACTATCCTCATCAAGGTTGACTTCTTGTACTTTCCCTTGATTTTTTGGTTGGTAGTAGAAAGTTACTGTCTGTTTGCTCGTGGGTGGTAGTTTCTTGGAGGACTTTTCTAGCCCATTGATTAGAGCATTGTTAGCTCGTTGCTCTGGTCGTATTCCTCCTAGCTGAGTCTTTGCATCCTTATTAGGAGCCATGTATGAGGATGCTGGTGGTGTCTGTGTCTTCACCGAGGACTTTGGAATCCACTTTTGATGCACTTTATTCGTGTAGCGATGACATTGATTCCCGGGTCGTTGATCTTCTTGAAGCTCGAAGTGTTCTACAAAGTCATAGAACTCGTCGTCTTCTTCATCTTTTGATTCTCCACATTTCCTTGTTTACTCCTTATTTCGAGAGCTTGTTGATGTCTAGATCTCTTCGTTTTCCTGGATTACACTCACTACAAAATAAGGAACGACATCATAGCCATTTTCATCACAAAACTTCGTTGTGGGAGCATCCTCCACGGCGCACACGTCCAGAGTAGCCAAGATGTGTTCCCATCCAAAAGGCTCTAACTCTTCTTCAGGAAATGGTTCTGGGATATAGTCCTTATCCTCTATAACCCGCTCTAGGATACATTCCTCACGTTTCAAGCTACCACATTGTGAAGCTCCACACATCCACAGGTCTTTAGGCTTACCTAACCAAGCTGTCAGTTCTGATCCTGCAACTGTAGCGGAATCAAAATCCTCAACCGGTGTTCTCCTCACAACCCTATAGCTATGGTCCCTCAAGTTTATCTTTGTTATGGTTTTCATATGTCTCAGGTATATATGGTCATAACCCCAATCTTGGACCATTTTCAATTGTCGCATGAATGGTCTTCCTGTAAAGAATGAGGATGCAAGAGAGCTACACAAGACAAGCACACACCACACAGAGATGGAAAGCTTCTTCTTCTTCTCACAGAAAAGAGAGTACAAAATGACTAAGTGCTAAAACTGAAAAGTAGCACATATGTACATGCGGTCACTAAGTGTGAACTCGCTAGAAACGTACTAGGCTGGCACTATAAGTGTAGTCCAGTTGTAGAATCACTGGCAGAGATCCTCCGTGTCGGTCACCTAACGCGCCAGTGAGTAAATGTCATAAGCGGCCAAGACCCGTAGTGGATGCCAGCTCAAGATGTAGAGCTCGACATCTCAACACTCCCCCTCGAGCTCTGCATGTCGTAGAGTCCAAGCATAGTCTGGAAACGTGGAAGCTTCTCAGCTCTGAGGGCCTTGGTAAAGATATCTACTATCTGCTCCTCTGTGCTGACGTAGACCAAGTCGATGTCGCCCGCCAACACTCGCTCTCCAACGTAGTGGTAATGGACCTCTATGTGCTTGGTCCTGGCATGGAACATTGGGTTCCTAGCCAACTGCATGCTGCTGAGGTTGTCACAATGGATGACAATCTGTTGGTCCACGTGCACTCCCAAGTCCTCAAGTAATGTGCATAGCCAAGCTACCTTGCACGCCGCAACTGCTGCACCTCTGTACTCGGCCTCTATGGTCGATAAAGCAACCGTAGGCTTCTTTTTGGTGCTCCAAGTAACAGTAGCACTCCCAAAAGAGAACATGAAGCCACTCGTAGATCTCCTATCAACAATGCTACCTGCCCAATCTGCATCTGTATCCCCATACAATGCTAATGGCACATCTGCTGCATAGGACAATGGGTAGTCAAGAGTCCCTTGCACATACCGAAGTGTGCGTCGTACTCCATCCAAATGTGGCTTCCTCGGAAGCTGCATGAACTGACTCTCCAAGCCTACTATGTAGCTCAAGTCTATCCTCGTGATAGTCAAGCAGATTAGACTACCCACAATCTTCCTATACATCTTGACATCCTCAACAACATTACCCTTCTCTGCACTCAGCTTCGCATTCACATCCAAGGGAATAGAAATTGGCTTACAATCAGCCATACCATACTTTGACAACATGTCCAAAGCATATTGTCTCAGTGACATCCATACACCCTCTGGAGTCCTGATCACCTCAATGCCAAGAAAGTAGCACAACTTACCCAAATATTTCATTTCAAACTCCTATTTGAGAAGACCCTTCACATGGTCAATCTCCATAGCATTGTCACCCACAATAATAAGGTCATCTACATATATGGTAATGACCACAATCCCCACATCACTCTCACGTACATAGAGTGAATGATCAGCATGAGCTCTCTTAAACCCAATACTGACAAGATACTTGGCAATCCTATCATACCATGCTCTAGAGCCCTGCTTCAAACCATACAAAGCTTTGAGAAGTCTGCATACATAATCTGGGTAACCTGGATCGACATAACCAGGTGGCTGATCCATATACACTTCCTCTTGCAACTCACCATTCAAGAAGGCATTCTTTACATCCATTTGATGCATAATCCATCCTCTAGATGCAGCCACTGCTATGACAGCTCTCACAGTTGTCATCTTTGCCACTGGAGCAAAGGTCTCCTCATAGTCTATGCCATACGTCTGTGCATAACCCTTTGCGACTAGCCTTGCCTTCTGACGCTCAATGTTACCATCAGCCTTATGCTTGGTTTTATACACCCATTTACAGCCAATAGCTTTCTTGCCACTTGGCAATGGCACCAACTCCCATGTGTCGTTTGCTTCCAATGCAGACATCTCTTCATTCATTGCATCATCCCAATGCACATTTCCAACTGCATCGTCAAAACATGTGGGCTCCACATCTTGTATCACCTTAGCCATGTAGGCTTGGTGATGCGCTAGATACCCATCATAAATCAATTTTTGAACTGGATTTCTAACTCTGTTAGATCTGCGCGGTCCTGGGTCACTCTTTTGCCCTCTAGCATCTTCTTGTACTTTCCTTACACCAGGTGTCCTTACAGCCGGAATTCCAAATTCCTCATCAAGACTTTGTTCAGAACCATCTGAATCCATGTCTACATGTGAAAAACCTAATGATGCATCAGCCATAAAGGGAGGTTTATCAACCTTTTCCTTTCCTTTTTGTGATACATTCCCTGTACCTGCTGCTGGTGGAGTAACCTGCGTACGTAGTCTACCATTCCATGGCTTCTCAACAAAGCCACAAGAAGAGGACTCTTGTGGTCCACTCAAAACCTGTGACTGTGGCCTCACATTTTGTACAACCACATCATCTTTTACATCAGCCTCAATAGTGCCATGTGCATTACTGTACCAGTTGCTCATCTCATCAAAGACTACATCTCTGCTCACTCGTAATTCTCGTGTAGTAGGATTGTAGCACTTGTACCCCTTTTGTTCAAGGGAATATCCCACAAGAATACATTTCTGTGCTTTAGGATCCAATTTCCTACGTAGCTCATCTGGTACATGCACGTAAGCTATGCAGCCAAACACTTTCAAGTGTTCCAAATCAGGCTTTGTACTTGTAAACTTTTCCTCAGGTGTTACATCATGCACCGCAGCTGTAGGTGTCCTGTTCATAATGTACACAGCTGTATTTCCAGCTTCAGCCCAGAAATGATGACGCATGTTCTTCTCATTCATCAATGCATGTTCAACCTCTGCAATGTGCCTATTTTTCCTTTCTGCGACCCCATTCTACTGTGGAGTATATCTGCATGTAAACTGCCTGTGTATACCATGCATTCGTAGAAAATCTGAAAAATCATTGGAGAAGTACTCTCCCCCTCCATCTGACCTCAATGTCTTGATTTGCATATCTGTCTCCTTCTCAATCATGACTTTGAAGCCCTGAAAGTGACCAAACACTTCACTTTTGTTACGCATGAAGTAGACCCATACTTTCCTTGTATGGTCATCAATGAAAGAGACATAATACCTGCAACCATGTATACTTGCAGTATCAGTTGGACCCCAAACATCTGTGTGCACCACCTCAAGTGGCTTTTTACATACATTGCGCTCATGTGGAAATGAGCTCTTTGACTGTTTTCCAAACTGGCATGCTGCACACACTTTATGCATACCATCGACCTTGAATTTGGGCAAACCTTTTACAATCTGTTTTGATTGCATGCTGCGCAATCTTTGCTCATTGACATGGCCAATGCGTTTGTGCCAAATGTCAACATCAGCCACAACACCTGTGCCCTGTGCAAATAATGCAGCTTTTACCTCAGGCATGTCTACATTCAGCGTAAACATTCTGCCCACACATTTTCCCTCTGTGATCAGCTTACAGCCATTCTGGAAATCTTCTACATAACAGCCATTTGGATTGAAGCAAACCTCCAAACCCTGCTCAACCATTTGTCCAACAAAAACAAGATTCTTTGTAATGTTTGGGACATGAAGTACATCTGATAAGTACTTTGATTTCCCACTCTTTGTATTTAGAGGTATGTCCCCTACATGAGCAATGGGGTGAGCTGTGTCATTGATCCTGCACCACGACCTCTTTGACTCCCCCTGCCTTGATACTGGTTTCCCCTGCCACCTGTATTGTTTTGATTTGATTGACCTTCTTGAAATTGGCCCCTGCAACCACTTGGGCCTCGACCACGGCCTCTACCTCTACCTCTGTTGGAGTTAGAATAGAAGGCCTGTTCAGACCTATTTCTGCCACGAGAAGAAGATGTGTCAAGACCAAGGTTCTTCTCCTCAAGAATAAGCATAGAAATCAAATCTTGGAACATGGGGATGTCGTCTCTTGTATTCATGGAAGACCTGAAATGTACATACTCATCTCCTAGACCATCCAAGCATGCACGGACAATGGCATCATCTTCCACTGAGACTTTAATAGATCCAAGAGCCTCAACGATACTCTTGATCTTCAAGGCATAATCATTGATGGACAAGTTGTTCCTCTTAACCTGATTTAGCTCCGACTTTAGTTGAAGCTTCCTGGCCTTGGTGTTCACCTTGAACACTCTGCCTAAGTTTTTCCATGCTATGGCAGGGGTTTCAGCATCCTGTAGATAGCCCATCATGCCATCTGTGATGCTCATAGAAAGCCAATACATCACTTTGCTATGGCCTTGTTGCCAGTCTCTCAAAGCTTTTCTTTGTTCTGCTGTAGCATTTGCCTCGGGAATCTCTGGTTCCTTTTCATTGTCTCCTTCTACATAGTCCCAATAACCTTTTCCTTTTAGGAAATTTGTTATTCTGAACTTCCATGCAGGGTAGTTATTTTTCTCAAGCTTCTCAGTAAATATCTGACCGAAACCGTTGTGAGCGGGATGAAAACACACACAGCGCCTCTATAACGACCCGACACACACTCTTGGAATGATACACACACACACACTATGGGGCACCACTCGGCTTACACAACACACCTGGCCGAGACAGGGAACACACCTCTAGAGTGAGAGGAGAGAGACTATCCAGTTGCCCACTCCACACAGACACACACACACACACACACACACCCAAAAAACTCAACTCAAAAGAGGAGAATTTCTGATGTTTAGATACAATTGAGCTTGGGCCAACACCAATGGGCAAATAGCTCACACAAAATGGGTAAAATATACCAGATACAATCACAAACTAGAGCAGAAACTTCGCTCATAGGAGAAACTTACACAGAAAAATAGCAGGAAAAGAGTGAGGAATTTGGCAAAATGGACAGCGCCATCGCGTCCGGAATGGCTCAAAACCCCAGTCTACAATGTCAAAGTGCTCAAATCCGACCTCGGATGAGCAGTTTACGGCCAAAACAAGCTCCAAAATGAGCAAAAACACACCTGCGGCTTTTCTTCCTCTCTTCTCCACGTTTTTTATGGTCTTCTCTCAGTTTTTTCAGTTCCCACACTTAGCTTTATTAATTGGGCACCCGTGGCCTTTTAGATGACCTCAAACGGACCCCGAACAGGCCAAAAACTGACCTCGCAGTGCATAGTTGTCACCTTTTTGCATCATCCGCACACCTAGCACTCAGTTTTTTCAAATAATGCATCCTGCAACCACGTGAAGTGGCCCCAAAAAGTGGTCCTAATGATGACCTTTCTGCATAACTCTCACAAGAAAACACCCACGTTGTGTCCATCCTCATCCGCGTGCAAATATTGACCCCGTTCGCCCTCCAGACGCCACTAGATGCCATCTGGCGCACCTGCTTACCTCATGTCGTCGGCCCACGGATAGCTTCCTCGAGAAGTTTTACGTGCTCTAAACGCCTCATTATTGTAGAAAAAACATATTGGTACTGGTGATAGTGAAAATCGATGCACTATGTACATGCTGTCCTACCTGTACACATGTGGGCCCCATGTAACCACCTGGCTCTGGAAAATGGGCAATTCTTCATTTGATGCACCATGCATGTGTATATACATATGCGCAATCCCTTGCTCCAAAAAACTCCTGACACCGTCAGACATCTTGAAGCACTAAGACAAAATAGCTGCAATCTATAAAAACCTACAAATCTGTTGAACCTGCTATCGTGGTACCTGTAACGCTTTCTACACTCAACGAGTGTCCACAATCAAGAGTACATACAACCACTGTACTTGTACAGTAAATCTTTGTGTACTGCACTTTGGAGACCTATTGAGAAACATATGGTCGTGGATGGCGAACGAAGGGATTGTGATGCTCTTGCTCTCTTAGCCTCTTTTGCCTGCATCAGGCTCTGATACCATGTAAAGAATGAGAATGCAAGAGAGCTACACAAGACAAGCACACACCACACACAGATGGAAAGCTTCTTCTTCTTCTTCTCACAGAAAAGAGAGTACAAAATGACTAAGTGCTAAAACTGAAAAGTAGCACATATGTACATGCGGTCACTAAGTGTGAACTCGCTAGAAGCGTACTAGGCTAGCACTATAAGTGTAGTCCCGCTGTAGAATCACTAGCAAAGATCCTCCGTGTCGGTCACCTAACGCGCCATTGAGTAAATTCCGTAAGCGGCCAAGACCCGTAGTGGATGCCAGCTCAAGATGTAGAGCTCGACATCTCAACACTTCCTAGAATGATGTCATAGTTGTTCTTCTTGCCAAAGTCAACAACAGCAAAAGTGTGTTCATATTCAATGCCACAAGAAGTAACAAGTACTTTTTCTAGCAGTCCTAGGGGCTTCTCCTTGTGTCCGTCTATAAGCTACAGGGTCATTCGTGTGGATATGAAGGCAAGTTTTCCCCATTTTTTCCAAACCTCTTTGGTTGCGATGGCCACACCAGCTCCACTGTCAAGGATTTCCATGGTTTTTACATTATTGAATTCCACAGGAAGGGTGGTGTTTCCCTCTTCTCCCTCGTAATACTCGCCTACCTTGTTTAATGGCACTGGCCTAGTATTTAGTTGAGGCATTTCAAGCTCTTTGATGCCTTCCTCGATTTGAGTCATTGGGGTTTTTACACCAAATTTCTCTAGACATTTACCCACATTAGCCCACATGTTTGGTCTTATTCTGAGCAACTCGGCTAACATTATTGTACAGGTGACTGGGGTAGATAGAATATCTACTAGCCCCTTTGAATCGATGGCCTTGTTGGGAGACAGTCTCTGTGATGGGATTGCAACCACATCTGACTTAGTCTCGTACTCTCCCATGTAGGACGGTAGTGTTCTTAGCGAATGGGGTTGACTATCCATAGATTGTACAGATCCTTTGTCGCCCCAATACGATCTCACGTCTAGATTCATTTGAGATCTAGTCTCAAATTCCTCTATTGGTGGTAGAAACACTCCTCGTTCTTGTCTACTCGTCTTCTTAGGTCATCGACTTCATTGGCCTCTCTGACTTGTTTCCACAATTCGTCAAGACCATCTATCTCTTTACAATCCTCAGGTATAGCTTGGTGAAATCCCTCGGAAGAGTTATCCGTGGTATTCAGTACTATCCTTGGTTCTAATGCTGGGTCTTTGAGGTTTGGTTTGTGCTCATGACTAGAATCTGGTTCTTTTAGTTCCTGGTTTGGTGGGATTACTTGTGTAGGCATGACACGGATCACATCCTCAGGTTTTGCAACTGGTGGTTCTAGTAAAGCTTGGGCTGTTTGAATCATTTTCTTGCACAATTCAAATTTTTGCTTTTCTAGTTCCGCATAGGGATATGTCATCCACCTGTGTTCTTGGGTTTGGTTGTTTTTGAGCCTCACGTCATAGGCTTTCAAGAGGGCATCTAATGTCTCATTAACCTTCTCTGCCAACAGAGATCCTCCTGAACTAGCACTTCTCGGTTTCTCATCCGTGGATGATTCTTCCAGAGGTTTAACCATCTGTACTGTAAGAGAAGGTGCCTCCTTTTCCTCATGTTGTTTTATCTTCTCCTCAGCTTCGGTAAGCTTCTCAGCTAGGGATTTTTGCTCTCGTTCCCTGTGTGCTTTCATCCTAGTCTTTCTAGCTTTCCAACTATTTCGTTTGCTCTTGGTTTTCTGACTAGGTGCGTCTGTCTTTGGTCCATCGTCTGTCTTTGGACTCGTGTCACTTTCCGTGTTCTTTGTCTCTGGATTCTCATCAGCTTTCTTTTGGGCTTGTGCTCTCGTAACCACTTGAACTGGTACGACATTTTCATTTTCTGAGCTATTAGGTAGCTGAACAATCCCTAATACATTTGTCGTGATTTTCCAGATTTGGTTTGGGTTTTTCGGGCAATCGGGGATCAAGTGAGTGATGCCACACTCAAGACAATAGGCATTTACTTCAATGATCTCCGTATGAGGACATTGTTTGACCAAGTGGTTGTCACGACTTTTGTGACAATCTGTCTCTGGTTGAGGAGATTCTTTTAGCATTTCCTCTTGGTTATAAGCAAGCTTTGACCTAGATAAGCCACTATTTTCAATGAATCGCAATGTCCTTTCGTCCATTTCATACCTTCTTTCTTTCGACTGAAACCCAGGAGGTGGAGGTTGTACCGGCCTCACCACTCCATGTGTATCTCTCACATTTTGTTGCTCCGAAGGGTAGTTCTTACTTTGGTTGCTATACCACATTGTAGCTGGTACTGGCGTTGGTTTATTTGATGCTTCCATCATTGGCATGTATCTCATGTCTACCTATATTCTAGCACCTAGCATCGGAGGTTGTTGTCCTAAGACAAGCTGTGGCCTTAAAACTCCTACTGGTCTTGGTGCATTCCCCGTAATGTATCTTGGTGGAGTAGGTGCCTCTGGAACAGGTTGTACATACCTCTCCCTAGCATTTTCCATGCTATAATAGCACTCTTCCCCCGTATGGTTCGTCCATTTTCTCTCAATTTTACACCACTTCGGCTCTCCCGAATCAGACCTTACAAGAGGAATCAACCTCTTGACCAAGTCGTCGATAAGATTTTCTTGATCAATAGGTGCCGTTGGCTTGGCAATGGACTCACTTATTTGTGAAACACTATGCTGAGAGGATGTGTCATCTCCTTGACTCTTTCAGTTCTTTTCTTTGTATGCCTCACAGTTATCCACTAGATAAAGAGCTTCTTTGATCAACTCGTTTAGCGTCATCCTCCTTATCATATGCAGATCCTTCTGAAGGCCCGCATCTCTCATTCCCTGGATAAAGATCAACATCGGTCGTGCTTGCGTAGGTAATTCCGCTCTCGGACAGAGCTTAACATATCTCTTGAGCCGTAATGATGCTTTGCGTACTGATTCATTCTCTCTCTGTTTGAATCTATGGATTTGCAAGACCGTGTTGTGAGCAATGCCTTTTGGCGAGAATTCTTCAATAAACTCCTCAAAGAGCTCATCTAGGGTCTCAAAATCCCATTTTTCCACCGAGTCGAACCATGTAGCTGCATCATCTTCTAGAGTCAATCCAAATCCCGCAAACTGTGTCGCAAAATCTGAAACTTCCTCTGCTCTAATCACTCTTCTAAAAGCCGTTACATGATCTCTCGAATCTTTATCTCCGGAGTATTTTCTGTTTACCCATTTATGGACTTGGGATGGTCTAACTCGTCGATTGTCTACAAGTCTAACCAGAGACTCTCCCAATCCTTCTCTCGTTATGGCTCTTGAAGGGAATCCTGGTGGCTCTCTTCTTGGAATTCCTATAGGAATTTTCGTGTTTGGTGGAGGCATTTTTGGTCCTTCATTGACCAAATATCCACCTCTTTCTAGTACAGTCTATGGATTTGTGCTTTCTACAACTCTGTATTCTCGTCCATACTTGTCGACAACTATAGATCTCTATTGACAGTCGACTCCGTATGTGTAGACATATAAGAGCTTGTAATCCGTTATCTCTTCTAGGTATGGATCTGAGCACCTATAAAGATTGACCTCATTGTCATCAATGTATCTATATAGTCCTTCACTCTCATGACCAATCATCCAAACTCTCTCAACAAGATGGGTCTTTATCAATTGCAAGTTTGGAAGATCCATTGTGGGAGGATATTCCTCTATCGTCGGGATCTCCAAGCTTGTGTAAGCTGCGTTTGAATCTAGGGTAGACATGATTTCTGGGCTTAAGAGCTTTTGCTTGGTTCAATTAGACTTAGTCCACTGTGTTCAAGTGCTTTGGTTAGGGAAAAGTCAAAACTATGTCCAAAACCGCAACCGTTTTCTCACAATTGTCGCTTTTAGACACCCCTAACTTGCGGATGTATTTTGAGGCCTCAAAAGACGTTTTTTTTTCAATGTTGACCTAAATGGTTTCCGTATGCATTCATTTAGTTCAGGTTTTGCTCTAAGATCTATAGAGTCGCTCTCAGGCTACGTTTTGATATAAAAACTTTTCCAATCCGATACCGTTTGTGAAAGTTATGGCCAAAACAGTGAAATGCAGTTTAGACTGGTCAAAATGAGAAGATTTGGGATCTCTGTGACACTGTGAACACTCCTGTATGGTCAAAATTACAGTTGGACCCTAAAACTGGCCTGGAGACATCCTACGCGTAGGATGTCTATATGCTCAGAATTTAACAAAATTTGGTCCAGAGACTCCCCTTAAGTCCATCAACAGAATGGTATGCTCAGAATTTCATTTGGACCTAAAAATGGCCTTGAGACATCCTACGCGTAGGATGTCTTTTTACTCAGAATGACTTGAAATTTTCACCCCAGCTTCTCCTTGATGTGTTGATCACAGTGGTGTGCTCATAGGTTGGTTTGGAGTCCTAAATCAAGCTGGAGACATCCTACGTGTAGGATGTCTTTTTGCTCTGTTTCAGCTCAAACTTGCATTGTAGCTTACCCTTGATGTGCTAAACTCACATCTATTTTTACTTTTTGATTGACACATATAGGTTGGTCAAATGATCAAGAATCTGTTACAAAAGCTTGATGTCTGTTCTGATGAATTCCTAAGTCAAATCAACTCCAAATTGGACCAAATTTGCCTAGGAGGCTTATCTAAGGCTATATGACGGTCATAATAGAATTTTGATTTCAGAATTATGCAGTAGACATCTTACGCGTAGGATGTCTTTTTGCTCAGAATGAACCCAAATTTTAACCACAGACTCTCCTTAAGGTGTTGATCATTGTGGTATGCTCAGGGGTTGATTTGGAGTGTTAAATCATAGTGAAAACATCCTACGTGTAGGATGTCTAAGTGCTTAGAATTGCCCCAAACTTGAGCCACAGCTTCCCATTGATGTCAGCAACCCAATTCTATGCTTAGATTTGAGTTTGGATGTCAAAAGACCCCCAAAACTAGCTATTCTTGCCTTTTTCAGTCAAAAGTGCTAAAGTCTGTTCAAAACCCAAATGAGCTGAAAACTCTCACATGCACTCAAAACATCATGTATAACATGCCTTTGGAGTCATCCTATGGTTTGGTCTCAAAATTAGGCCTTTGACACAATTTGGATAGGATGTTTGGCAATTCTCGTCTTTTGGCTTTGATCTGTCAAAATTTGGTCAAATTTCCACTTTCCAGGTGAAAATAGGGTAAAACCTACCTTCTGAACACACTGGTCAACTCAAAATTTCAAAATTTCCACCAAATCACCCTGTAGACATCCTACTTGTAGGATGTCTTTTGCTGATTTTTTTCAAACTGAAGTGTCCCTGATGCTTCCTTATGCTCTCAGCAAGTGTAAGTATGCTTCACAATTGCAAAAAACATGCAAAAATCACTCAATTTAGCCTTTTCTGAAATTTTACGTTTTCTGACTGCGCCTTTTGGCTTTTTGTCAACAAAAATAGGGAAAAACACCCAAGTCAATATGTTACTAGGGTAAAACCTACCCTCTGAACCCACTGGTGCAGTCAAAATTTTCAAATTTGGTCTCCAGAACCCCCTTGAGACATCCTACGCATAGGATGTCTATGTTTACAGAATTGCAGGTTTTCTTCACATAACCCTTGCAAATGCTCTTTTATATGCAAAGCATCAGTCAGTCTCATACAAAAATATCCACAAAAGCTTGTTTAATGCATTTTTACCCTTAAAAGCACACTTTTCCGTGATTTCAAATGCAATCAAGCACTTTAGCAAATAATTCAATGCTGAATAGCTCTAGATCAGAATCGGATCACTTACCTAAAGCTACTCCTACAAATCATATGGGGTTTTGCATCTATGAGTAGAAAAAGGCTTCACTGCCACACAGACTAGTAAACGCTTTTATCACCTCACAAATCACTCAACCACCAACAACTACTCTAATCCACAGATCCTAACTAAACCTATCTAGTCGCAGACCCTCGGCAAGACACACGCTTCCTGGCTATCCACTTGATCGCGGAATATCCTCTTCCGGATCCACTTAAGAAAAACGCTTTCTTTAGCCGAAACTAAATCAAGCAACCATCACACGAGTGTTAGTAGGAAACCTACTTAGGTACTTGTGTCCCCGGCAATGGCGCCAAGGTTGGACGGAGCGACTCACACACCCATGAAGTGCATGCAAACACTACCTAGATCAACTTAATGTCAATCGAGGACACAGATGACACGATAGGCACACGGAGGAAATCTCTTAAGCTTGTCAGGCTGAGACCATCCTACACATACAACACTCAGGAAGGCCAACTAAACCACAATCAAAAACCTCACTGCTCTCAACTACACCACCTAGCCACATACACACATACGGAAGGTAACTCACCTAATCATGCCAGATTCATACGAAACTTAAGGAACACCATCCCCTCACTAGGATACACCTGTCCCTAAGCTTCTACACTCAAAACCCTCACTCTAAACCTATCTGCGGAAAACGCGTAGGATGACAGAGCAAAATTTTGAAAGTGCCCGAAACTGAAATTTATGAGTACCTATGCGTAGCTTACATCGCCACGATTCTATAGACTACTAGCATGCAGAAAACAGACATCGTTTGATACACTTACGGCCACAAATAGCTCGTAGATGCATCGACGTGTGCGCTTCGTCTCGCGTGGAATGCTTGGCGTTGTCGCGTAGCTCTCCTCGAGCCTACAGCAATGGTGCAGTCGGATCTCCAATGTGTTCAGCGAGCCGGGCGTAGCGAGAGGATAAAGCTCACGCTCACTCTCTTTCTCTCTCACACACAATAGACAGCAGTGCTAAGTTTTGATTATGATTAAAAGTCTCTTTTTTTACAAAATGACCTAGGTACCTTATATACTAAGGCTACCTTAGGTTTAACCAAAAATGGGGTTGAAAGGGTCAAATGGCTTTGTATTTACAATCTGGAAGTGCCATTGCACCCCGGCTTCTGAAACTAGAATAACTACTCATTACAAATGACGTTTATAGCCATAATCCGCAGCATTTCATAACTCGCAAAAGATAAGACTTTGGTACGAAATTTGAGTTATGTTGTGTTGTTGACCCAGCGGTCAACAGGGGGCACACGATCCTAGTGCCTCCAAGCTCTATACTGAACGGGCAGATGGTTCTATTGACATGCATAGAGTCGTGACTGAGATGAGACAGTGGGTTCGCCAGCTCGCAGAGCTGTAGTTTTCGACCAGCATTCTGACGCCTTGGCCTGAGAAAGATCGCAACAAAATCAATTATATAGTGGAGACCATCATGAGAGAGTATCAGCCTACTCCGGGTTCAGAGCATCTTTCGAGGAGGTGGATCAAGGGTGTTTCACGGGACACCGTGAAACATTGTCAAGATGCAGCTTGTCGGGCTTTCAGGACCGGCTCGTCGAAGCCTTCGGGCATCCCACATGAGACGTGGCAGCAGATCAGGGAGGATGAGCGGATAGCGGACACGCAGTTCAGACAGCATCGTTAGGTCGCGGAGGTACGACAAATGACTAGGGGGACATCTTATCTTGGCAGCGGAGGCTTCGACACCTTTCGCTATGAGTTTGTGAGTTTCCAATCCAATCCTAGCTATGGTGTTTTTTTAAAACGCGATGAATCATGTATTTTTAATTACTTTGGTTTTTTGTATAAACGCAGAATCTTGCAATGCATCGAGCCCCGACACACCAAGAGGAGACAGATGGATATCGTAGAGGTATTTATGAAGTATTGAATGATCTTGGTGCCGCAGGAGAGCCTGTAGACTAGGAGGCCTAAGAGTCTCGTTGATGGATTGAGGGGAGACGTGAATATGTGTGAGTTGATTTAATTAAATAAGTATATGTGAAGTAATATCAATACTAATTTTGTGACTTGTCCTATGTGCACGTTGTGACATGTAGTCATCAGTGGATTTCATATATATGTTTTGTGAGACACTGACACGCTTCTGTGTCTCTTTTTTGTATAGACATGGTTATGGTTATTGTTTTCTTTATGATTATGGTTATGGTTATTGTTCTTATATAGACATGGTTATAGTTAGTGTTCTGGTATAGACATGGTTATGGTTATTATTTTGTTTATGGTTATGTTTAACTTTATGGTTATGGTTATGGTTATGGTTATGGTTATGGTTATTGTTTTGTTTATGGTTATGGTTATGATTATGGTTTTGATCAATATGGTTATGGCCGGTTATGGTTTTGCACAAAGTTCGTTATATATGAAGTTCGTTATGGTTATGGTTTTAATTTGGTTATGGTTTTGCACAAAGTTCATTTCATTTCTTTCATTTGACTTAAATCTCATGTGAGATCCTACATGGATATCATGTAGGAGGTGTATACATATGGTTTTTTTTTTAAAGTTTATGTTAAAACGAAGGGAACTCTGCCGAAATTTCTGCGGGAGCACGGTTGATTTTGGTGCTACTCGCTTTCTTAGGCAGAGGACAGGCAGTCTGGCTGTGGCTGTGTCCATCTTTTCACTAGGCACAGGTCAGGCTGCATGTCCTCTGCCCAAGCAAAAAAAAATTTGATATGGTCGTCGAAATATGCGTCGAAATACACATCAAAAACTGTGCCTTTCGACACGTTTATCGACGCCTATTCGACATTTTCATAGGGACAGGTATTTCGATGCATTTTTCAACGGATTGCGTCAAAACCTGCGTCAAAGGCACCTTTTTTGTTGTCGTGCCATGTCTCTACTTTTTCTATTGTTGGTTTGGTCTTTGAAATCTTAAATACTTGCTTTGATATCGCCTCTATCTTCTTGTTCCAAAACCCCTATTTCTTACTCTTCAACTCATCCTCTACCCATTGTTCAAAGAGCTTGAACTGGAACATGACTCTTCAGTGGATGACTTGCTATCACTAGAATTCCCTCTTCCCTTGTGTCCCTTCTCTTTCTTTGCCTACTGCTCCAACTTCATAGCTTTCTATACCAAGTCATTAAATTTCCTTGTCAGTGTTGGTATCTCTTGCTCCTTGAGCCTTCTTACTTCTAGACCCACTTAAAAACCATGCCCACATTCTTTTTCTAGTAAGGTTAATACAGTTGTGTGGTAAGCTTCTTGATTCTCTCTACATAGCTTCTAACTGAAAACTTTCCTTGCTTAGTTCTATCCAGCTCGTATAGGGTGTCTTCATCCTTGCAATTCTCATTGTAGTCCAACACAAATGCCTTTTTTAACTTACTATAAGTTTGTAGCTTGCACACTAGATAATGATAATACCAAGTAGCATCCTTTAGCGTTTGTGGAAAATATTTTCCCTACTCATCCTCATCTATATCCTTCAAATTAGAGTAATGTTCAAAGGCCTAGATATGAATATTTGGATCATCCTTTTTGCTGCCTTTGGAATTTGGGAAAGAAATATGTAGATCTTCATATTGTTCCCCATATTTTGGATCTATAGTGATCGGATCTTTGTCCGTGCGTTTGGTCTTCTCTCTATGATTTGATTTCTTCTAATTTATCTTTATGATATGTTTTCTTCTCCCTATGCCTATGCTTGTTGTAGTGATTTGTATTTGTTTCCCTTCAATCATTCTAGTTCTCATCTATTTTAGTAACAATGTCAAGTTCATCTCTTTGATTAGCTCTCACATGTGATGATGTTCTTTTGCTATATCTACTGGCATCACTAACATATGTATGCATCTTCGCCTTGCCCTTCGGATCTAGGCTGTGAGAACCATGCAAAGGAGAGCATCTTTTAGCTCTTTTCAACTGACATCTCCTCAATTGTGCTAAATGTTGAGAAGCCTTGTCCCCTTCACTACCTCTTCTCTCATTATTAACATCAGATTCCTCATGCTGGGACTTGGAGCCTTCATTAGATCTCTCCTCCAATTCTTTCAGCGATTGTGTTGATATGGCCTTGTTCTTTAGTGAACACTATGTTGGGAATCTTTCCTATCTCTAAACGTCGTGATGGCATGTCAAATGACTTTCTCGGGGGGTTCGCCGTTCCTTATTTTAGGAATTTTTTTCAAAATTGAATATAAAAACCCTTTATTTTAATGTATCTCTGTTAAAATTGCCTAAATTTTTTGCATTTTAGCACCTTTCGAGATGACTATGAATTCTAAAGAGGAGATTGGTTCCTACAAGGAGCTTAATATCACCACCATGATTGCCAAAATGGAATTGATTGAGCACTAAACAACTATTCTAGGCTTGAACTTCATAGTCAAATGTCAAATCAAATTAGATAGGAAAGACAAAATCGAACTCCAGATAGACAATTAGAGAACCAGACAGACAATGGAATGAAAGGTTAAAATCTGATGTGGAGTAGTCAAGACAACTAGATATTCACATACAGGAATCAAAAGTACATAAAGCTCCAAATATTGAACTACAAGGAGTATAAGAGTGTACTACAATGAAACTCTACTCAATGATAACCAAGTATGCAACCGAAACATTGACAGTCATGTCAGGGGGTGCTAAAAGAGAAATGCTACAATGTCCATACATTTTGCATCATCTAAAGAGAAATGTTACAATGTCCATACACTCCTCTCTGCATATGCTAGGAGAGAATGCCAAGAGATTGGCTAATATAAACCCTAGTGTAGGTAACACACTTGTATATCTCCAAAAGTTTTTCCTTAAGAGAGATGTTGGAAACTTGGTTTGTCCTATTGAGTATTAGCATCTGTGATGCCACTCTCCAAGGTGATGAAGTATGCCATCTCCCCGGTACCTTGTCCTTGAGTTGTCTTGCCTTCCATTCTCTTACAGCAATAGAACATTGAGAGAGAGAAAAGAGAAGTCAAACAGGAAGGAAGGGTAGTGATGTGAGACTGACTTTTTCTTCTAGGTCCTCTTCTTCCTCTACCCATTTGAAGTTCAAGAGAGACAAGGGAGGGATGGTGATGACTATCTTGGGCTGAAATTCAAGGGAGAGAGGATGGGGATTACCACTTCCTCTAGACTTGAAGGCTAGATTAAGCACATACCATGATGATTGATAGGGTGTTAAAAACGATGATGGCGATGTCGGTGAGTTTTCCAATTGAAGTTGAGTATGTTATAAAGCAGAGCGCATACAAGGAGGGGCAAGCAGCCAAGAAGCAGCATACCATTCACTTGTTGGTTCCTCTCACCTTCCACATGTACTTAGCACCAATCAAGAGTGATTTTGTCATTGCTCAGATACTTTGGTGTTGTTTAATATTAATAAGAGTTGAGTCATACCAGGACAATGGATGTAATGAGGCGTGGAGAGGGGGGGGGGGGGGGGGGCGGGGAGATGTATCCAAACCACATTGAACTGAATCAAGATAGAATGCTCAAGAGTTTTGTCCTGTGTTCATCCATTTCTATCGGGAAAAAACATTTTTTGAACAAGGAGCAATAGCCTTCTCTCGGAAACTATTGTAATACCTCCTTTTATGGAGGTATTAATAATACCTCCTTTTATGGAGGTGTTAATAAAGCTCTTGTAGCACTTCTAGGAATTAGGAAAAATATGAACTTTGCATGGGCCTTGTAAGAATCCCTAATTTTAAGGGATAAAGACTACTTTTGTGTGGACTTTTGGGGACAAGTGTATTCAATAGGCTACATTTGAGTAGGATTGTCTAGCCTTTTTTAGGGCCATGTAGGTTGTTGTCCTTCTAGAGGTCCCTTTCTCTCTCTACCTCTTTGAAAGTGATGGGAAAAAGGTGTTATGGTATTAACTACCCCCTTCAATCCCTTTCCCATGCCACATCCTCCTCATCTTTGAGTGCCACGGGATCAAGGGCTCTTGTGCAAAATCAAGGGCACTTGCAAATCTTGTTCGTTCGATGGAGGGTAAAAACTAAAATCACAATCTCGATATTAGTTCTTATGGTAGGATCCACAACAAATTAACTCCAGATCTTGAGATTAGTTTCTATGTCAAGACCTATTATGTTAACTATAAGTTTATTGGAGAATGAATCACATCTATTTCAAGAAAGTGCACACGAGCGTGATGGTTAAGGCAACTGCTCCTCAAGCTAGTGTGGTGAGGGTTCAAATCCAAGCTAGGGAAGTGAGGGCATCCCAAGATTAGGGCCTCACGTGGCTGGCCTTCGGAGATTAGTTTTGAAAAATGTAAAGTCTAGATCCTGAGTTTAGTTTTAGCATATCGATGGTCTAGATTGATCATTATTTTGTCTTTCACTTGGGACCAATAATCCCATGGTTGGGACATAGTGGCAATTAAAGGGGAGAGCAGCACATCAAAAACGTGTATAATCCTAAGCTAAAAAATGAACTGTTTTCTAAAAACCCATTTTCTTCTATTTTCTACTTAAAATTTCCTCTTGAGCAACCTTTACACATACCAAAAAAAACATTTTTTGACTTTTTTTTCATTACACTCATTAGAAGGCCAATTTTTGAATTTTCCTTTTCCTTCCAAAAAAAAATAACTCTCTCCCTCTCCCTCTCCCTCTCCTCCCTCCTCCCTCTCCCTCTCCCTCTCCCCCTAGATCTCCCTCTCCGCTACCTCTCCCCTCCATCTCCCCTATCTCTCTCGTAAATCTCCCTCTCCTCTCCTCCTCCTCTTCCTCTTCCTTAACCCTAACAATCTCCCTCTCCCCCACCCCCCACCCCCTCTCTCTCCTACCTCCTTGTTCTCCCTTCCATTGCCTTCCTCCTTTGATCTTTAGGTTTATCAACTATAGTGCTCAACAATATCACAAATGATGCACCATGCACACCAAAAGTGAGTATTTTCTTGCCCATAGAGTTTGCATCAAAATTCACACACGTGGTTGTTCAAAGATCATCACAACGATGTTGTGCTACAGGTCGACACCAATGTCGACCGTCCGGTGGATGATATTTGTACCCATGCAACCACCACTCCCATCCTACTTTTAGGAGTCTCTCAATGTTTCTTCAATATGTTGGGAGCGGGAAGGCATGCCTATTGTGATAATATAAGCAATATACTGGGAGAGGGAAGGCATGCATGTTGGGATAATAGTCCATACACTCTAATTCATTTTCTATTGTCTTTCTCCCTCCCTAAAATGTTCAATTAAAATTTTGAACCATTTTTCGCCCAAATCTCCTATATGTGTATGTGTACGCACACGCACACATGTATTACTTTTAGCTATAAGTGGTTAGCCCCATGACCTCACACTCTCTCCCAAAAAAACACTATCTTTGGTGACATCTTACGGTTACCCCTTACCTATCTTCATGCTATAGCTACTAGTATAAATACACTAATACTCACATCTACTTTGTTTTAAACCATGTTATTATACTCATCTTTGTCTTAGCAGTTGGTACCTTGAATTGAGCAGTTTTTTTGACTTAAAACAACTCCTATGTTCTAACTCTCTAAATTGACCTCTTTCAAAAAGATAAATTTTTAAGAGAACCCCCCTCTCCCCCCCCCCCCCCCCCCCCCCCCCTTCTCCCCCCAGGGGGTTGTGAGCATATCACTCACCAGCATGGGACTGTCTGCCCAGTTGCTACTCTAAAACTGATCATATGATTTGACCCTCGTGGGATTGTACCCCTTAATGGGTGTGTGGGAGTAATGCACTCTGTCTCGTTAGCACTACATGGCATTTATAAGGTTTATACTTCCAAAGCATCACTCACGGCCATTCACGCCCCAATGGCTTCGCCTCTCATTTCCCCCCTGCCACGTACCCCCCTTCTGTCACACACTTACAGCCCTTCTCTGTTGTTCAAACTCGTACCATATCCTTCTCTCTCTTATACATTAGCCTCTAATGTACAATTGTGGTGGTTTCATTGGGTAATCATCCACCTTGAGACACAGACCTACAAAGTTTACAGATCATGGGGGGATTCGCTATCTCATTTGCTACTTTTGGCATCATGTGTGTGTGCAATACATGAGGCCTCTACCTAGATGGTTCTACTATATGAAGAGGTGAGGGTTGCTTTGGACCCTCAATTAGCCTTGATTGTGTAAAGTGTGTGTATGTGAAAGAGAGGAGTGAGAGTGCTATTGCTTACTTGGAGTTATGGAGCTAGTAGAGCATGAAAAGGCATCTCAGGTCCGTGCTTTACCTAACTAGTTCTGTTTGGCAACTTAGGCTAAACTCTTTTGGTCAAAGCAATGATTTCTTTGGCATAAAAACTTCTTATTTGACATAGTTCTTTTAATGATCTTTGGCTATTTAGGAATGGTTATACTAAACTGAGTTCTGTCATCTCAATTTATTCCAATACTTCGGCAGTTTTAATAGAGTAGCATGTGGCATAAAAAATTCTCAAGGATCACAAGGGTGGACTTTGCAAGAAACATTATGGCACCATTGATGCAATTTAACAAGTTGATTGATTGGCATATTTAAAAAAAAAGATAATTATACAAAGACCTTTGGGAAAATATGGGTTTCAAAACACTTGGATCAGAAGGGGTTGTGGCCTTCTGATCAGAATCTTCACTATATAAATAGATCAAAAAACTCATGGGATAAATAATAACCTTATCTATAACCTTCAAAAACTATAACCTTATCTAAAACACTCGCTTGAATCTTAAAGGAGTGATGACCTTTTTTATTACAAGTTAAAAATGAACTTGAAAAGGAAGAAAAAAAGAAAACAAACCTTATACTTAAAGATAAACAAACAGATTTACCTTGGACATTTGGTTTAAAGGTAAAAAAGGTTGTAAGATGGACATGGATAACAATTGATAAAGTCCATCGATGCCTATAAAATGTATTCAAGGCTAACATATTTGTTGTCTTGTTTGCATGGATGCAGGTGAGGACTCCGTCCTTTCTTGGAATTTTTTTTGGCTTAGCTATTGTTCGTCACTAATGTACCTGACTTTTGTCACATTATAGAACAATCATTGGAGATTACCCCATGTATAAAAACACTAGAATGAGACCTCATTCTCATATCTATGTACAAAAATAATTCAAAGACTGTGTTGTTTTTGTGTTACTTCTTGTCCCTTGTCTAAAGCCAGTTCTCGTTTGAACTATTAAGTTCTTTTGTGTATATGTATTAAATTAAAATAGCAACACGCATACACACACAACACTCATCTCCTCTTCCTTTGTAGAGATTCATAACCTTATAATATTTAACATAATAGATCTTAAACACCACTTTTCCTCTAAAACAACCTTCTTTGCTATATCTTGCAGATAGGTGCTTCAAATCCATGCTTATTGGAGGTGGGTAACCTGATCATAACATATATTTTAGAATTGTTTAGTCCAAGTTGGATGGAAATACTTGCAAGTTTGTACAACATATACTTAGCAAGTGTTTTTGTTATACAACTTGAAAATGTTAAACTCATGCATGTTTTTGTTTGAGTAGGTCTCTTAAGCTTCATGGTACAAGGTGACCACTTACTATGTTAGTCGAGTGGTGATCTTTGTGACAATGGCTCAAGCTATTGGAATAACATGACCTCTCTTATGGTGGCACAAAGCTCTCCTCAAGAAATTGCATTGTATAATCGAATCCATGTCTCACCACAACAACCATTTTGCCAACATGGAGGGATCCTCAGTAGGGAAATAAAAAGGCATTCCATGAGCAAGACATTATTTCCTAACAGGAACACCCCCACAAGAGAGAGTTTCATGTAATAGGTTACCATGAGCACACTATGTCATGGACTACATGGAAGAACTATGACTACACTGCCCCTTGTATACTCTTCATGATCATATCTTGATCAAGATTAATAAGAAGCAATTTGGACTCTATTTTTTTGTTGTTGTGCAAGGACACCCTATCTCTACCATATTTTGAGTTTGTTGGTAACTTAAATTATATTTGTAGCATTCTAAGTGTAAATTGATTCTTACTTTGACAATTTTTTACATGAAAAGGTATAATAGAGTAGAGGCCAATCTATAAATCATATCTAAGGAATAAACCTTGGTAGAATTCCCACCATACAGTTGTGCCATCAAAACTTAACATCATGTTCATAAAATTTTGTTGCTTGATTATGGATCAAGGAGATTTTTTTTGTGTTAAAAAATAATTTCCTTATGTTAGAACTTGATTCCTTCTTAGACAGAGAGGAAGGGGGAGGGGGGGGGGGGGGGGGGGGGAAGAGAGAGAGAGAGAGAGACCTACAAGTTGGTATATATATTGTAGTCTCTTACAAGCTAGTGGACTCTAATGAACTTGAGATTTGGCACATAGACAGATAAAACTTTAATGAACTAATCTTCTCAAAAGTAACCTTGAGGTGAGGCTCTACCCAATTATGCACTCTTTGAAAACAAGAAAGTAATAGATTATGCTATGATAAGGTAAGATTCAATATTTTGATAACTAAGCCCTAAATGTTTCTATATTAGGTGTCTCCAAAGACCTTTGGGGTGACTTGAAGTATTCCAGTCTTGTGTATGCTGCATTTTCAAGCTCTTCTAGCGTAGACTTCTGAAGGTATGATTTTCAACTAGTCTTCATAACCATGACTCTAGATTCACTCAAGTGCTCATTTATATTCTCTATGAATTTTAAAAAAAAAGGGCCCTAGGGTCATGCTAAGCCCTAGGGCCCTCAACATTATGGGTCACAAGGGAGCACCATCTGGCCAGACAAGGGTTCTTGTTTGGCAATTGTGTGCACCCTTGGACTCTCTTGTTGAGGGTTCCTAGGGTCCTAGCATTGCCTTAGGAACATTTTTTTAATCCATGGACTTGGTTCACATATCTATTGTGAATTTCTTTTGTCCAAGAGTATTTTCTTTCTGTTGCTATACTTGATCCCTTCCCAGAGAGCAAGAGAGAGATGGAGAGAGAGATCAACAAATTAGTATGTATACTATTATCTCTTAAATTGATCCATGGTGGTTAAAGAAGAATTCTTTGTGCTAAAGAAGAAAGTTATGTTCATGGAGAGATCTTCTACAGCAGAGTGCTTCCTTTTACCACACATGCAATGTGTGTCAATCCCTCATACAAAAGTGAGTATTGAAACACTTATTATCACATGGTGGATATCATACATTTTGATTAAAAATTATAAATAAAAATGCATCTATGTCTAGCCTTCAAGGACACTACCCTTGAACTCCCTCACCAAGGGGAACTTGGATAGTTGTTTCTAGTCCCCCCTTAATTCCCTTGGTAGTGACAGTAGCCAAGAGATAGGGTCCAAGTAAACATGCGGTAGGAAAAGAACCATGCTCCATCTGCTAGCATAATGGTATCATTTTCTATATCTCCTAGTATAATGGTATAGTTTTCTACACCCACTATTGAGCACTAATGAATCTAGTGGAGATGTGATAGTATTTAAATAAATATCCAAGACGGCACTGCAACTTAGGTTTACAACCCTAGTCGACCACAACAAGTCTACCAATGAAAGTTGAAGCAAGGAAGCATGATTTTTTATTTTAAAAGAGAAACATTAGTAGTGCACATACCTTGTTTCAAACCACATACAGTGTCAAACATAGAATTGACCTTCACAATAAAGACAAGATGGGATTAGAAATAAGAAATCCATTATAGTGTTACACATGGAATCTTCAATTGAAGAGGTTGGGGCTCATTAGAAATAAGAAGGCATTCTTGAGAGTCATGTGGTACCATTATGAAAATTTACAAATGTTTACCGTGGATCTTTACTGTGGTTTATAGAGAGAGAGTTCAAAATGGTTCACCAAAGAAGAGAGAGGAGGGTGGAGGGAGTATTAATATTACCGCTAATATTATCGGGGTTAATGCCTGTATTATCATAGGCATTACTAGGGATTTTGTCTCAAATATTATTGGGGATATTATCGCAGGTGGAGCGCACACATGGAGCTTTGGCGGCACTATGACATTCAAATTTGAGTTTCCCTCTATCAAAACAGTTTTGTTAATGATGTAATCTTTAAAAACATGATTTAAACTCTTTAAAAATGAAAAAAAACAAAACAAAACTTGAAATGACGGCTATGTGAATAAATATGGAACTACAAAGAAAAAGCTCCATGCTAGAAGCATCGCTAGAGATGAGAAGCCAAAAATGGACAACATCCTTTGCCGAAGCTTTCATATACCCCACAAGCGCAACCCACACAACATCCATCATGTTTTGTAATTACCCTCACAAATTGAGGCAGTCGTCCCACATTGTTATAGTAAAAACACATACAAGCATGTTTTACAAATAGAACCCTCCGTCTTCTATGTACACCCTCCAAGCTTGGTGATGGTGTGTTTTTATGATGAACCAAAAATCCCTCCATTCAATAAAGCATACTCACCTTGAGAGTAAAATATCCAGTGTTTGATCAAATATCCCTTTGTAGCCCACATTTTTAATTTTTCATAATGATAGAGTGAAGTAAGCCCACATTTTACAAGATGGTAGTACCTATGTTTGTTTCTTCAAGCTCTATCTTTCCCTTCAAGCAGGAGCTCTGCATTTTTGTCAATGGACGTGTAGGCCTCTGTCAGTTGGGCTCAACATTGACCGCCCTATGTGACAGGTTATCTTCGCAAGCTCTCTGGCTTTGCCTTTGCACACCCTCAAGACCTGTTATGAAGAGGTGTTGAGCAAGGAGCACAATAAAGAAGCTCCTCCTCAAAGTAGCTTTTTATACTTCCTTCTATTCTCTTAAATAGTCACAAAGAATTTATTTTTTTCCTAAATAACTGTACAAAAAATGACATATGTTTTATTATTAAATTAATCAAACCACACTTGATCAACATAAAAATTAGCGTGCTTGTCAAAATAAAAAAGAGAGATAGAGGGGGAGAGACAAAATGAATGGACAACATGACAAACCCATTTCATAGAATAAAATATACAAAATGTTTATAGATCATCCTCCAAAAGATCTCTATAAGTAGCTTGATCTAAATCTAAACCCATGGCTCCTAAATCAATAAAGAGGGAAACTGAATTGTTGTTTGTGGATGTGTTGTCCATGGCTTCATCATCTTTGAGCTCGTCATCTAGGTCTTCCATCTCATCATCGTCATCATGGCAATCATCCTTGCTAAGATTGGTGGTGCTGGGAACTGAATCATCGCTCTCTCTTTCCCTTGTCCCCCCCTCATCCAAAGCAGTAGGTGGTAGAGGGTCGAAGATGGTCTCCAATTCATTAGTGACAAAAATGGTCCTTCCCCAAGGTGTTACAAGAACTACAAACCAAAGCTTTGGTTGATGCAGTGATGAGATATAAATAACCTGCAGAAGAGAAGTTCAAAGTGAGTTACATTGGTATTATGTTACTAGAAAATAATGATAAAGAAGGTTTTACACTCACTTGCTCACAATTATGTGATAGAACTAAGTTATCATACCTCCCGGTGTGATACACACTAGAGTCCACCATGTAGAGACCATTCTCATGGCATATTGACACATTGTAAACCAATTGCACTCAAAGATGAAGGTATAAAGGTTTTAAAATTAACCTTTAGTATCCTTCTAATAGTCCCACAATACCTGACCTCATCACCATTTGTGTCAAAGTTTCCCATAATGCCACAATCCATGGTGTTTCGACGTTGCTCAATGTGGCATGTACAAAAGTATCGACCCCTTGGCCACATAGAGTAAAAGGAAAGATACTACAAAACAAAAAAGATTATACAATCAATGTGAGAGCTAAACTGAAGAAAGAACTAAATGCAATATGGTTTAGGTGTATGAGCACTATACCTTTTGCACGCAACCTCATGCATACTCCCATTCTTGGTCAGTGACATCCTCTCCACGTGCCAAAGCTTCAGTCATTCTTTCATGGATCCACTCGGCACTAATGAGATCTGGGGAGCATGGAAGTTGTCAAGGAATTGGGGGTGTCCTCCGGCCTCCATGGGCTTGCTTCCATGCGTCCATCTCCTGCATACGCCCTACCTTTGCCATTGTCCACAAGTCCACCCACTTGGTCATAACCTTTGCATTAAGGATGCAAAAGTTGTCAACAACTCAGCATTTATCAACATCTATGTTGATTAATTTTCCCCTCCCACTTCATAAGTGTGAAGTCATCCTTGCATCCTCCTCATTTCACCACATGCGAGGCATTGAAGGATCAACTTGTGCCAAATACTCTAAACGTAAACAAATGTCACTTGCACAATCCATCATTCGGTCATGCATGCCTCTGGTTGGGCCCGTAGTCACACAAAATCTTTGAGAGTCTTTAGAACCCTCTCTAGAAAAAACATCCATCATGCATACACACACTACTCCACATATAGAGATCTCCCCAACCAACATGAACCAAGAAGTGGACTTGACTAAGAAGAAAGGATCAAGGAAATGCATCCTCAATGGCACACCCTATTTCCACGGCAAGCGTTTAAGCAGCACGGATGGCATCTAATTCAATTTCTTTGGAGCTTACAAATCTACAAGATAGCACACAAGAGAACACACAAGAAGATAAAGTTTATAAATAGAAGTTTAGTTGAATAGAAATATGAGATACCTTGCTAACTCCCCGAGTTTGAAAATATCTTTCCTCGCTTTCTAGTGAGGAATATGCACATACTCACCGGAAAAATAAACTACAATGTCAAAATATTAGAATACCACATGATAATAGGCATGCACAAAATTCAATATCTATCAAATGACGGAGATGACTAAAACTGAACAAAAGAATTACCTATAGCATCTTGTGCACATCATGGGACTTCAGCCGATACAATCGCACACTTCCACCTTTCTTTGCCTTCGTGAAAGCTCCCTTTAGTGACCTCATGTACCTTGTTGGTGTGAAAATAGATGCAATGGAGCTCTTCACTCGATCTAACTCACCTTTGGCTAGAGTCCATGGTGCTTTAGGCAGCACAATATTCCCATTGGATGTTGTACGTGGAGTGGTGGAGGAGGGGAGACGCCTCAAGGCCCTCAAATTCTCCCTAGCCCCTAAAGAGTCTCTCTTGCCCGTAACGTGGTCCCATGGTGTGTAAGCAACATTTTTGAATATGTGCATGGGATCCAAGAGGTGTTGTATCTTTAAGTCCTTCCAATACGAAAGCCTAAAAATATGGAGTCCCTTGACATACCTCTTGGCAGAGTAGACGAGGATGGATCTCTGTTGTAATGCTCTTTCCAAATGGTTGCATCTTTCCATTGGTTGGAGACTTGTATTTGCTATGACTTTAAGGTAGGAAATGCTAGTTGTTTAGATAGATTACCTTGTGAAAGGCCTCTGGTTGCTCCGTCACCAATGATGGGCCACAAGTGGGATAGGCATAATGGCCTGATGTGGAGAGCCTTGCACTCATATCAAATCATAAGAGGTAGGGTACACACTTCTAATGGTAAGGACACACACACACACACACACACACACACACACAGAATGAGCAATCTCAAACATACATAGAATTAGATCCCATTATGTCTGCATTAAAGAAATGGATGTACATCATATTTATTTAAAAGATTGTAGATGAAGGTGACAATTGTTAGGAAATAGGGCGTAGCTAAGTAGATAACTGAGTAGATTACTTAATGGAGAGAGATAATTTTCACACACAAGAGATTATAGAGTAGAGAGAGAGAGAGAGAGTACACACAATATATGTGGTTCACCCAATGTAGGCTACGTCCACGGGGAAGAAGCCAATCAATGGCTTTAGTACTTCAAAATAAGAAGTAGTTTACAAAGGGATTATACCCTTTTGGAGCTCTCGCCTTGCTTCACTCTCACCACCTCACACCCACCTTGTTGCATCAACTTCACACATTGAAATGTGTGTAGATATGGCCTCCTTTTATAGGCCAAAGGGCTGTCCTCTCTCATGAGAGGCAGTCGTGTGTAGACAAGTCCAAATTGGACCCTCCAATCCGCCCATGTGTGGCCGCCCTTAAGAAGACAAGTCCGCTTTTGAATTCAGCCACTGGCCACCAACCATTGACTACCGGCCACCAACTGACCTATCGTTTTTTTACCACTTTCCGGCCATCGTCCGGCCATAACTTCTTTGCTCGAGACTGGTCGTGAAAATATTGGTTTCCAGCAAATGATTTTGGTTTTCAACAAGTATTTTTTTTCATGAATGATGGCTTCTCCTCATAATGGGGGCCTTACAAATGTGTGTTTTTAATACAAAAAATTACAAGGGGTAAATCGCACTCCATACTTAACAATTTCCCACTTGGAGACTGATCTCCACACCAAACCTGTGCCTGCTTTTCTTCTTGGCCTCTTTTCCTTGAATGCCAATTGAAGATGAGCAAAAGCTCAACTTCTCCTTGTTGACCACCTTTGTAAACATGTCTGCAGGATTTCCACTTGTATGCACCTTTCCTACCTTTAGTTATCCTTCTTCCAAAAGAGTGTGTATGAAGTGATATCTCACCTCAATGTGCTTTGTCCTTGAATGAAAGGTTGAGTTCTTCACAATATGGATAGCGCTTTGGCTATCACTGTACAAGACAAAATTGTCTTGTTTGAATCCAAGCTCTTCTAAGAATCTGTGAATCCATAGAATTTCTTTGCTTGCCTTCATCATTGCTACATACTCTACTTCCATAGTAGAAAGTGAGACCACTTTCTGTAGCTTTGAAGCCTAGCTTACTGTTGTGCCTCCAATCGTGAAGACATAGCCAGTAGTTCTCCTTCGAGTATCTTTGTCATCTACCATATCTGCATCAGCATACCCTTCTAGAAAAATATCAGTTCCTCCAAAATACAAAGCATTTGTTGTTGTCCCTTTTAGATACCTAAGTATCCACATAGCTTGTTAGTTCTCTTTACCTAGGTTGTCCGTGAACCTACTTACAACTCCCACTGCATGTGCAATGTCTGGCCTTGTCCAGACCATAGAATACATAAGAGAACCTACTGTTGCAGCGTATGGAACTTTAGACATATAGGCTATCTCCTCTTGTGTCTTTGGACACATATCCTTGGTTAGTTTAAAGTTACCAACCAAAGGTGTAGAAACCATTTTTGCATTTTGCATTGAAAACCTTTCTAGTACCTTCTTGATGTAATCCTCTTGAGATAGCTTTATTGTCTTTTTCGTCCTGTCCCTTGATATCTTCATACCAAGTATCCTCTTTGCAGCACCTAAATATTTCATTGGAAAAGATTTAGACAGCTCCTCTTTTAGATCTTTGATGTCCTGCATGTTAGCACTTGCAATCAGCATGTCATCAACATACAACATTAGGATGATGAACTTTCCATCTCCCAAATTCTTTGTTTAGATGTAGTGATCCAAGGCATCTTGTGAATCCATGATCCAACATCCATCGATCGAACTTCAAGTACCATTGTCTTGATGCTTGCTTTATATCATACAAGATCTTCTTTAATCTGCAAACCATTTTCTCCTTACCTTTTACTTCATACCCCTTTGGTTGAAGCATATAAATTTCCTCCTCTAAGTCACCATGAGGGAATATCGTATTTACATCCATTTGCTCAAGATTTAGATCATGAGCAGCCACAAGGCTTAAGACAAGCCTAATTGAGTTTATTTTTACAATAGGAGAAAATATTTCATTGAAGTCAATACCTTTCTTTTGAGAAAACCCTTTTACCACAAGCCTAGACTTGTACCTTTTCTTCCCACCTTCTTCTTTCTTCAGCTTATACACCCATTTTTTCTGAAGTGCCCGCTTACCTTTAGGCCACTCAACCAAATCCCATGTTTGGTTGCGATGTATTGAGTCCCTCTCCACTTGCATGCTCTTTATCCAATCTTCTTTGGATTCGTGTTGCATAGCTTCCTCGTATGATTCTGACTCTCCAAAAGTTGAGATCAAGAGATGGTTGAAGGAAGGAATAAACCTTTCTGGAGGTCTACTTGTTGTTGTAGATCTTCGGGGAATAGGTTGAGGCTCCTCATTTGGTTGACGTTGTTGTATGTTATCGTTTTCACTCCTTGAGTCTTCATCGTCTTCAAGCTCCATGTACTCATCACCTGTTTCTTTTTTTTGTTTTCTTTCCAAGTAATCTTTGTACATATTTTGTTTATTGAAAATTACATCTCTACTTCTATATATTTTACCATCTTCAGGATTCCATAGGTGATACCCAAAGTCACCTTCTCCATAGCCAATGAAGAAACACTTTTTGGACTTTGCATCTAGCTTTGACCTTAGGCTTCTATCTATGTGCATGAAAGCCTCACACCCAAACACTTTGAGAAATGAATAACTCACCGGTTTACCTACCCATGCCTCCTCTGGAATTCCCCCGTCAAACGTCGTTGAGGGTGACCGGTTGATCAAATACACAGATGTACTTATTGCTTCCGCCCAAAGCTCAGGCGGTAAGTCTGCATGTAGCCACATGTTTTGTGCTCACTCCATGATTGTCCTAGTCATCCTCTTTGAAATCTCATTTTGTTGAGGTGTCCTTGGGGTTGTCATTTGCCTCTAAATACCATTGCTAGCACAAAAGCTTTCAAAAGCTTGGCTGCAATACTCGCCTCCATTGTCGGATCTGAGGCATTTAACCTTAGTACCTATTTCATTCTCCATAAAGGCTTTCCACCTTTGAAATATGGAAAACACATTGGATTTATTCTTCATTAGATAAACCTATGTTTTTCTAGTTGCATCATCTATGAATGTTACATAGTACAATGAGCAACCAAGTGATGGTGTACTTACAAGACCCCAAACATCAGAATGAACCAACTCAAGTTTTTTATTTTTTCTTTCATTTCTTGATTTTTGAAATTTTACTCTCTTTTTTTGACCATAAACACAATCTTCACATAACTCTAAGTCCACTTCTTTCAAACCTGGTAGAAGCTTCTTTGATTGAAGGATTTGCATTCCTTTGGCACTCATATGCCCAAGCCGATAGTGCCACAATGCACTGTTGACTTCTGTAGCTATTGCACAAGTTGAAGATTGCATGATAATAGTACACAAGTAAATTGTACCGACCTTTTCTCCCTTGGAAATCACCAAAGATCCCTTTGAGATCTTCCACCGTTTCTTTCCAAATGCAATGTTGTGACCTTCATCGTCCAATTGTCCTCTAGATATTAAATTTTTGCGAAGAGAAGGAACATACCTAACATCTTCAAGTTTCCATTCATTTTCGTAAATAATTTTGACACAAACTATACCTTTGGTGACAATTTCACAAGATTCATAATCTCCCAAGTATACATACCCAAAATTACCTTTTGTGTAACCTTGGAAATGTTGCTTGTGTGGTGTCGCATGGAATGAAGCCCCGAAATCTACTATCCAGGAATTAGACAGATTGTCTAATGAGAGAATTAGAGCATCTTGCTCTACTTTACCTGTCACATTGGCCTCCGATGTTGGCTTGTTTTTTTGAGACTCCGACTCCTTCTTCTTCTTGGACCAGCAATCCTTCTTGATGTGGCCCTTCTTGCTGTAGTTACAACATTCAAGAACTGACTTTGTGCATGACTTACTCCGTCTTGAGCGATCACGACCCTTTTGGTTTTTGAACCATTCCTTAGGCCTTCCTCTTGTTTCGTGTGAGGTCCCCTCCCCGTCTCACCTTGACAGAACTGGAGGACACCTGACGGTCACTAGATCCTATGCGGAAGCAAACAAAAATTAGCTAAGAAGAAAAACCAATGGATGGTCTCTCATCACTTAGTGAGTTGAGTCCAAGCCACCACTGAAAGGAATCTAGCTCCACCCCACAGGGGAAGTGTAACTACGTACTATCGGTCCTAATCTCATTTTCTAGGAGGAGAAGTAACCTCGGTGCCTTTTTCCCTGTAGCTTTCAAAGGCACGTACACCGAGTTCCTTCTGCTCTGGCGTAATAAGATATCTAATTTCGTACTCTATAACACAGGGCAGAGAGTTCTCGAGACTGATCGAGACCACCCGTCTCGTAGGCTTTGGCAACCTGAGCCAAGCCCTCACTTTCCACCCCGCACTCACACAGAGTGTTTGTGTGGCCTAATTACTAACACATTGTTGTTCAACACTTAGGTTCCTTCTTTATCTCCTCGACACAAGTTCCTTAAGACAATTCCCTTCAATCAAGAAAAATCGGCACCAAAAACATATCTTTCCTATGAAAAAGTACTCAACAAACAATACTTCATTAAAAATTATAATGTCTTGGAGTCGTGAGGACCTCCAATGAGTGTTAACTCCACCCGTTGTCAACTAGCCACCCATACACCCAGTCCATGATCCACCCAATTCCTGTAGTAACTTTTCGGGTAAAATCATGTATCCACCACATCAAAAGCAAGCCATGGACATATCCACTAGATAAAAAGCAAGCGTGGATTTAGCTCCTACAATAACCTCGCAAGCTACCGCCCTGTGATCAGTAGGGGGTTCAGACTAAATCGACATTGGAATAATGAATGAAATTTGGTTGAGATAGTTTTTCCTAACAACCATTCTTTCCTACTTCCAAACAGTCTTTTCATAAAGCATTTATTTTGTATTTGATTCAAACTTAAATTTAGATAAAACCATTAAAGTACTTATGCCATTGTTTCAGTTGGATTTTCCAACATATTTTTGGAAAGTTTAGACATTCCTAAAGTTATCGTAATGCAATGCTTATGTAAAGTATAAAATAAAATCCATCCTACCTCATGAATTTCCTCTTCAATGCCTCGTGAGATGGCCGGATTTTCCTCTCTCATTGGTGCTTTACCGTTGTTCGCCATGTTACTAGTTCCCGCCTCACGATTATTAGCACCACCAAATCAAGTTCTTTTAGGGACCATTTCTCACTACTAGGATTAGTTATTTCGGAGAAACAAAGAGACTATGCGTGATTTCCCACAACAACCAATGAGAAAACTTGACAAAGAATAACCTTATTCTTTCACATAATACTAGATTAAATGACAAGGCTTTCACAACTGTAAGTATGCAAGCTAACTCAAGAATACAATGAAATGATTATGCTCTAATTACTCATAAACTCATCATAAGATTATTATAACTAAAACTTCCCTCGTATGCAATATAAGATCAAGATTAATGTACTAACTAGATGCATCAATATAACATACAATGATAGACTCTAACCATGCAAATACCAAATGTAATAGATGATTAATTCTCGCACAATCATACAAAATTGCTAATGCAACACAATACCCTAACTATGCATCTTTTTTTATGCAAGAACTCTCATAATAATGCTTTAATTTCATGGGCAAATCAAGGGTTTAATTCCTTGATTAATCCTCAATTTCGGTGCATAAAAAAAGAAAAAAATCTCACCATATCTTGAAGAATCTTAGGTGAAGAGCTTTACAACATAAATATGCACAACATACATTGCTGACAATGATGGTTATATGCATAAACTCATGCTTAATTTAAAAAAATTACATATCCTTAAGAAGCAAGGTGCTCCTTAATCCAACAATGGAAATACAATCAATGGATGGAAACCATTGACAATACCCCACATGGATTATAATAGAGAATCGATTATTTAATGTTGTAGCCAGCTAGCATAATTAGGCTCGACATAGGGATCCTCTAGAGAAAAGAGGCTATGGAGTAATAGAATTAGCATAATCAGAAGTTCATTACCCTTTGATAAGATCTCCTTTGTGATGTAGAAAAAGGCTTCTCAAAAATTTACTATGGCAAGAGCACTTCCTTACACTGTCTTGGGGATTGTGTGTCCACTAGAGAGGGGTGAGCTACACTTATATAGGCATCCCCCTCAAGGAGGGTCAATTTTCCTTGCTATAAGTGGAATTAGAAGGTTTGCACACACACACACACACACACACACACACACACACCTCCAAGTGCCATGCCAAGTGTGGGATTCCCTAGTGAGGTGTCCTCACTTGCCCATTCCACTTTCCTATGCTCCTTCTCTCTCTCTCTCTCTCTCTCTCTCTCTCTCTCTCTCTCTCTCTCTCACACACACACACACACACACACACAAATCGATTGCTACAAGAGGAGGTAGCGCTAGGTTTTTGCTCTATTGAGGGGTGTGGTGTCCTAAGCCCATGCTCCATTGCCCATACTATGCCACACCTCACTCTTTGACCCATGCTCTACCCTATCTAGGCCATGCTTAGTTCCCGTGCTACACTCTCCATGCCTAACCTAACACTTGTCACAGACTAGCTATACACTTGTTCACAGACTAGCTATACACATGACCCATGGCCATACATGATGGGGACACATGCCCATGCATTACCATGACCATGCATGCACATCCATGCCCATGCATACCCATGCATGCACATCCACATTCATGCCATACATACCTTAGAAAATGCTAACCTTAGGCTAATTAGACTTAAACTAACCCAAATTCAATTTTGAAACTTGCTAACTTGAGACAGATCTGCAGGTAACAGATACGACTACCTACCATAAATAGCAGCCTCCGACATTCGGATCCTATTTTTAAGTAAATCTGGGTCGGTGCACAGTTTGACGAGCCAGTCGACCCTAGACCATACTGGGGTCAAAAACTTTCTATTTTTGGAAATTTTTCACAAAAATTAAATTTGACCAAAATTAAGTTCTACAAGGATCACAACACAAAAATGACATCTGATCTCACTAAAACCTGCTAAACATAGCAACTTTTGTCAGACTGATATTTAGGCTTAAAAATTTTCATAGGTAACCCTCTTCTAGGGCAAGTAGAGACCTTACATTCTACCTAACGTGAAAGAATTGAGATACCCTCATCTCAAGGGTAAGTCTGGGTAATCCCTGTGAGGCGTTAGTTGATCTTCCCACGTTGGGTCTTCTTCCGAAAAATCCTTCCACTTGACTAGATGTTCGATTATGTTCTTATTCCTTAGTTTTCTTTCCCGCGTCTCAAGGATGTAATCAGGTTGTAGCTCGAGAATTCCTTGAGTAGGAATAACAACTTGTTCTGCATCTACAAGATGATCGGGATTTGGAATATAGGGTTTAACCAAGCTCACATGAAAAAAGTCATGAACCTTAAGGTTTGAGGGTAACTACAACTTGTAAGCTTGGTCACTTACAACCTTTACAATCTCATAAGGTCCACAGTATCTTGGGCTAAGCTTCTTGAATTTTCCCAAGGATAGATTACTCCGCTTGGGTTTAACTCTAAGAAATACCTTATCCCCTAACTTAAAAGTTCTTTCAGATCTTTTCTTGTCTACATAATGCTTATGTCTATCCTGAGCTGCTTGAATATCCTTGCGAATTGCTCTAGTCTGCACTTCCATGTCTTCTAACATTTATTTTGAGGCCTCCACTTTAATAGTTGGATCAAAAAAGTTCACTGGAGCTATACTCTCTTGTCCATAGAGTGCCTTGAATGGTGGCAACATTCCTATACTTCTATGATCGAAAGAATTATAAGCATATTCTACTAAAGGAAGATATTGAATCCATTTCCATGGCTCTTGTGAATAGTAAGCTCTACGAATATCTTCGATTACTCCCTTTCAGTCTGTCTGTTTGTTTGAGGATGATATGATGTACTGAAGCATAGCTGAGTTCCAATTGCTTGAAAAGGAGAAGTCCAAAACTTTGAAGTAAACTTCACATCTCTATCATTGACGATTCTTCTCGGTAACCCGTGAAGTCTAAAGATTTCCTTGATGAAAACCCTACTGATGTCAGAAGCATTGTAGGTTGTCTTGACAGGCATCAAGTGAGCCACCTTAGTGAGCATATTGACAACCACAAATACAAAATCGTAGCCTCCGACAGAAGGTAATCCGGTGACAAAATCCATACTGATACACTCCCATTTCATTTGAGGTATATCAACAGGTTTGAGTTGCCCAGGAAGCTTGCTTCGTTCGACTTTAATTTGCTGACAAGATAAACACTGCTTTTCATAACAAAGAACATCACCTTTCATTGCTGGCCCAAAATAACTTCTTCTAACTGCGTTCAAGGTTTTTGCATACCCTGGATGTCCAGAAGTCGGGCTATCATGAGCCTCAAATAAAATTGTTTTCTTTAGTATTGGATCCTTAGGTACATAAAGTCTTTGACCAAGATAAAGAAATTCCCCTTGAAGAGAATAGTCTTTAGCCGGTCTAGAAGTTACTTTAGATCCTTCGCCTTGTTGAATCTGTGCTAATAGTCTCTGATACTCTGGATCATTTAAAGAAGCTTCTCTAATCCTTTCCAGAATAGGACTATTGGATATGGAGATAGCATTGAGGAAAGACTTACGACTGAGTCCATCTGCAACTACATTGTCCTTACCAGGCCAGTACTTGATATCAAAATCATACTCTTGAAGAAGTTCAATCTACCTCCTCTGTCTCATGTTGAGATTGGGTTGCGTAAACATCCACTTTAAGCTCTTGTGGTCAGTAACTAGCTGAAATTTACGGGTGGTCGGTAACTAGCTGAAATTTGCGACTCAAAAGATAATGTCTCCATATCTTCAATGCATGGATGACAGCGAGAAGTTCTAGATCGTGAGTTGGATAATTTTTCTCATGATCTCTGAGCTTGCGAGAGGTAAAAGCTACTGGTCTCCCTTCTTGAGTAAGAACTCCTCCTAAGGCAAGACTGCTGGCGTTGGTCACAACTTCAAAATCCTTATTGAAATCTGGAAGCTTTAAAATAGGAGAAGATACTAAATATCTCTTTAACTCTGCAAAACTAGCTTCGTGCTTTGCTTTCCAATCGATTTGCATTCCTTTCTTCAAAAGTCATGTCAAAGGAACGGCAGTAAGAGCATAATCTTTAACAAAAATCTTGTACCACCCTTTAATTCCAAGAAATCCTCTGACTTCACTCTGACAGAAGAAGGTTGAGGCCAATCCACTATATCCTTGATCTTCTTGGGATCAACTAAAATTCCATCGGCAGATATGATGAGGGCCTAAATAGCTAACTTAGGGAGTACAAAAAGTACACTTGCTTTCCTTAGCATAAAGCTGATGCTGACATAGAATTTCCAACACTTTCTGAACATGTTCTTCATGCTCTGCTTCGTCAAAATATCATCAAAAAAGACTAGGACAAAGTCATCCAAGTAAGGTCTAAAGATATCCTGCATTACTCAATTGAAGCTTGCAAATGCATTTGTAAGACAAAAGGACATAACTGTGAATTCATAATGCCCATACCTAGTATTAAAAGCTTTCTTCGGTATGTCTAATTCTTTGATTCTAATCTGATAATATCCTGACCGAAGATCAATCTTCGAAAAGATCTTGGATCCATGGAGTCTATCCAACACTTCGTCAATTCTCGAAATTGGATACTTGTTCTTGATAGTCACTTGGTTAAGTCCACGATAATGGATGCAAAGCCGCAAAGATCCATCCTTCTTCTTTTGAAAAAGAACTGGTGCACCCCAAGGAGAAGTACTAGGTCTAATGAACCCTTGCTCGATTAGTTGCCTAAGCTGTTCTTTAAGTTCTATAGCTTCTGGCAATGACATCTTGTATGGTCTCTTAGAAACAGGTACACACCCTGGTATAGTTTCTATCTCATGGTCTACCTCACGATACGGTGGCAGATTGGTCAAATCTTCTAGGAAAATATCGGCATATTCTTTCAACCATTCTGGGTGAAAGTTTGAATATGATTGTTCCACCTTGTTAAGCTTCACAACATAAATCTGTTGTCCCTTCTTAAGTCCCTTTAGAAGTCTACTAGCTTTAGCTAAATGAGCCTTGGGTATCCCATTTTTCCCTTGAACTAGAACTTCATTCCTGAGGTTATCTATGAACGTAAAATTTCCCTGAGCACAATGACCTTTCCCTTTTGAGAGCTTTAGGTATTTAATTAATGTAATTAAACTCTCATTGGACCCCTTTGTCTTCTGGCCAATAGGAATCAGGCAAGCCATTGGGTTGTTGAATGCTCATTGGACCCCTTGGGAGACTGTCCAATAGTCCCCTTATTCAAAATCTATCAAGCCTGCGGAATGTTGAGATAACACTTCCTTCCCATTAGCTAGTTCTACTACTAGTCTACTCGTAGGATACTGGCTTAGCTTTAGCTTTCTCATGTATCTAGGAGATAGAAATGAATGCTTACTTCCACAGTCTATGAGGAATTTAACTTTATCGCCTTGGCGCGTTCCAAGAGCTTGAATTACGGCGAGCTGCTGGCGAGCACCAGGATTATGTATGGCAGCATGCAGCACTGCCCTTTCGTCTGCTTCATCTCCTACAGTTGGTTGTCCAACTGCAACATTTGCCCTAGCAACTACATCACGTCCTTGTTTTTCTGCCTCCTCTTCCTCGTCCTTCGTGATTATTCGGTTGACCTCTTCCATTGACATTGAGAGGTACTGCATTTGCACTGGATGCATGAGTCTTCTTGGGAAATTTGTTTCTGTAATGGCCGTACTCTTGGCATTCATAGAAGTGCACATTGGGAAATTCAGTAGCAGTTGAAGTAGCTACCACAGGAGGATTCTGATAAGCAAGGTTTGTCGGTCTGTTATCCCAATTATTCGGTCTGGCCCTGTTCGCTAAGTAATTTCTTCTGCCCTTAACAGCTTTCTTGATCTCCACAGCTAACGGCTTGGCTCTTAACAAAGCATCTTGCAATGTTGTTGGTCTAAGAGCTTCCAATCTACTGTTCAATGGTTCAATGAGGCCTTGGCAGAACCTGGCCCCTTGTTGTTCCAAGGTCATCTTTAGCGCATATCTCTTCAGAGTCACGAACTTGGAGCATTACTCCTCTACAGTCAAGGATAGCTTCTTGAGTGAGAAAAAATCGTTCATTTTGATGGCCCTATGAGCTGGTGGTAAGTAGCATTTGGTCACCGCATTCTTAATTTCTTCCCATGATTGATAAGATCCAACAATGTCGGAGTCCCGGCAATGTTGTTTCCACCATATTTTGGCGTCTCCGGTAAGTCAAAACATGGCAAGCATAGTTTGATTCTACGAATGAGTTCCCGCAGCTTCAAAATAATCCTCCATGTGGCCTCGATCCAAACCTTTGCATCTCATTCCACATTAACCCCTTCACCTTTGAAGTTGGGGGGTTGCGCTTGCTTGAGAAGAAGTTTTTTCTCTTGAACCGTGGTATAAAGAGCAGAAGGAGGTACCTACATGATTTCATAAGATCAATAGACTGAAAAATTTAAAGACTTATCACACGACTAAGATTTAACTTCATAATAGACACAAGATCAAGACACTCAATTCAAAAGACTTGGTTCTTTATTCATAAAGTGAATATTTACAAGGATAGCCTGACAAAAGAGTCTTAGGGTATTTCATCCCAAATTATTACAATTTTCTACGGCATCTAAAGAATCCGCATAGCTGGCTGACTTGAAATATGGTGATACAAACGATGGGTGTTTATAGTTACATTTCTACAATCTTCTAATTGATTGGTATAGTAGTTCCTATACTCACTGGAAATCGGGAAGTAAATTACAAGATCCATATTCTTAGGGGTATTCTGAGGAATAGGAAAAGTTATGAGCCTTTGATGTGGAATTATCTCCACCACTTTCTCCCATAGCCAATCGTTCAAGGGTTTCTCCGTGCCTCTTGGATAAGTGGGAACACTAATAGTCGAGTTTGTACCCAAGAAGTAGTACAACTGAACCACTTTCAGTTCCTCTGCCCAGTGTAGTTTCCTTAAGTTCGTGGTAAGACATCCCAGCTTCCAAGCATTGATGTAATAGATCCCGCCTTCATTGCTCCAGTCGAGCTCCCAGCCTTTATCTATTCGAGTCGAATGAGGAGTGTATGCCTTCATTAGCAGCTCCATCACGCTCTGTCATAAAAGATAGTTCGGGGAACAACAGGCACTCTCATAAATAAGATTGAAGACTTGGAATTTGTGATATTCAAGCACAGGATCTTCCTGAAATATCGACACATAAGCCTTGGATTAGCTGTCTAATTTTTCTTGTTTTTAAAATTTTCAGACAGTACAAATTTTCCAAAACTAACCTAGGCTCTGAACCATAAGCTTTGATACCAGCTGATGTGAGGTCCCCTCCCCGTCTCACCTTGACGGAACGGGAGGACACCTGACGTTCACTAGGTCCTATGTGGAAGCAAACAAAAATTGGCTAAGAAGAAAAACCAGTGGATGGTCTCTCATCACTTAGTGAGTTGAGTCCAAGCCACCAGTGAAAGGAGTCTAGCTCCACCCCACAGGGGAAGCGTAACTACGTATTATCGGTCCTAATCTCATTTTCCAGGAGGAGAAGTAACCTCGGTGCCTTTTTCCCCGTAGCTTTCAGAGGCACATACACCGAGTTCCTTCTGCTCTAGCGTAATAAGATATCTAATTTCGTACTCTATAACACAGGGTAGAGAGTTCCCGACTGATCGGGACCACCCGCCTCGTAGGCTTTGGCAACCTGAGCCAAGCCCCCATTTTCCATCTCGCACTCACACATAGTCTTTGTGTGGCCTAATTACTAACACATTGTTGTTCAACTCTTAGGTTCCTTCTTTATATTTCCTCGACACAAGTTCCTTAAGACAATTCCCTTCAATCAAGAAAAATTGGCACCAAAACATATCTTTCCTAGAAAAAAGTAATCAACAAACAATACTTCATTAAAAATTCTAATGTCCTGGAGTCGTGAGGACCTCCAGCGAGTGTTAACTCCACCCATTGTTAATTGGCCGCCTATACAACCAGTCCATGATCCACCCAATTCCTGGAGTAACTCTCCGGGTAAAATCATGTACCCATAGCATCAAAAGCAAGCCATGGACATATCCACCGCACAAAAAGCAAGTCGTGGATTTAGCTCCTGCGATAACTTCATGAGCTACCGCCATGTGATCAGTAGGGGGTTCAGACTAAATCGACATTGGAATAATGAATGAAATTTGGTTGACATAGTTTTTCCTAAGAACCATTCTTTTCTACTTACAAATAGTCTTTCCATAAAGCCTTTCTTTCCTATTTGATTCAAACTTAAATTTAGATAAAACCATTGAAGTACTTATGCCGTTGTCTTAGTTGGATTTTCCAACATATTTCTGGGAAGTTTAGACATTCTCTAAAGTTATCGTAATTCAATGCTTATGTAAAGTATAAAATAAAATCTATCATGCCTCATGAATTTCCTCTTCGATGCCTCGTGAGATGGCCAGATTTTCCTCTCTTATCAGTACTTTACAGTTGTTCGCCATGTTACTAGTTCCCACCTCATGGTCGATAGCACCACCAAATCGAGTTCTTTTAGGGGTCATTTCTCACTACTAGGATTAGTTCTTTCGGAGAAACGAAGAGACTATGCGTGATTTCCCACAACAACGAATGAGAAAATTTGACAAAGAATTACCTTACTCTTACACATAATACTAGATTAAATGACAAGGCTTTCGCAATTGTATGTATGCAAGCTAACTCAAGAATACAACGAAATGATTATGCCCTAATCACTCATAAACTCATCCTAAGATTATCATAACTAAAACTTCCCTCGTATGCAACATAAGATCAAGATTAATGTACTAACTAGATGCATCAATATAACATACAATGATAGACTCTAACCATGCAAATACCAAATGTAATAGATGATTAATTCCCGCACAATCATACAAAATTGCTAATGCAACACAATACCCTAACTATGCATCTTTTTGTATGCAAGAAGTCTCATAATAATGCTTTAATTTCATGGGCAAATCAAGGGTTTAATTCCTTGATTAATCCTCAATTTGGGTGCATAAAAAAAGAAAAAATCTCACCATATCTTAGGGAATCATAGGTGAAGAGCTTTACAACGTAATTATGCACAACATACATTGCTGACAATGATGATTATATCCATAAACACATGCTTAATTTTAAAAAATTAGATATCCTTAAGAAGCAAGGTGCTCCTTAATCCAACAATGGAAATACAATCAATGGATGGAAACCATTGACAATACCCCACATGGATTATAATAGAGAATAGATTATTTAATGATGTAGCCAGCTAGCATAATTAGGCTCGACATAGGGATCCTCTAGAGAAAAGAGGCTATGGAGCAATAGGATTAGCATAATCATAAGTTAATTACCCTTTGATAAGATCCCCTTTGTGATGTAGAAAAAGACTTCTCAAAAATTTACTATGGCAACAGCACTTCCTTACACTGTCTTGGGGATTGTGTGTTCACTAGAGAGGGGTGAGCTACACTTATATAGGCATCCCCCTCAAGGAGGGTCAATTTTCATTGCTATAACTGGAATTAGAAGGTTTGCACACACAGACACACACACCTCCAAGGGCCATGCCAAGTGTGGGATTCCCTAGTGAGGTGTCCTCACTTGCCCATTCCACTTTCCTATGCTCCTTCTCTCTCTCTCTCTCTCTCTCTCTCTCTCTCTCTCTCTCTCTCTCACACACACACACACACACACACACACAAAAATTGATTTCTATACAAGAGGAGGTAGTGCTAGGGTCTTGCTATATTGAGGGGGTGTGGTGTCCTAAGCCCATGCTCCATTGCCCATACTAGGCCACACCTCACTCTTTGATCCATGCTCTACCCTATCTAGGCCATGCTTAGTTCCCATGCTAACCTATCACTTGTCACAGACTAGCTATACACATGACCCATGGCCATACATGATGGAGACACATGCCCATGCATACCCATGACCATGCATGCACATCCATGCCCATGCATACACATCCACATTTATGCCATACATACCTTAGAAAATGCTAACCTTAGGCTAACTAGACTTATACTAACCCAAATTCAATTCTGAAACTTGCGAACTCGAGACAGACCTGCAGGTAACATATATGACTACCTGCTATAAATAGCAGTTTTCGGCGTCCGAATCCTATTTTTACGGAAATCTGGGTCGGTGCACAGTTTGACGAGCCGATTGACCCTAGACCATACCGGGGGTCAAAAACTTTCTATTTTTGGGAATTTTTTATAAAAATTGAATCTGATCATAATTAAAAGTTTTACAAGGATCACAACATAAAAATGACATCTGATCTCACTGAAACATGCTAAAAATAGCATCTTTTGTCAGACTGATATATAGGCTTAAAATTTTACATAGGTAACCCTCTTCTAGGGGAGGTAGAGACCTTACATTTCCACTGACAATGAAGCACTTGATGATTCTCCTGTGCTTCTCCTTCGCATTTCCTCGCTTAGGAGAACACCCACAACATCATCAAACTTAAGAGTAATTGTGCCAGAAATAGAATTACTTACAGCCATCACAAGGCTGTCCCAACTATCCGGTAGAGACGATAGTATAAGGATAGCTCGCATTTCGTCACCGAAATTTTTTTTCACCGATCGAAGTTGACTTATGTTGGTATTAAAAAGTCATTTAGGTCTGCCATCTTTAGTTTGAACAAGTGCTTCATGAGAAATACCTTATTGGATGCCGATGTTTTCTCGTAGAAGTCGTCAAGTGACTTCATCAAGTCCTCAGTGGTCTTCATCTCCAAAACGTTGTATGCCACCGTTGATGCCAAGCTTAACTGGATTTTTCCCATTGCCTTTCGATCAAGGACAATCCATGCTTCATCTGCCATCGTTGCGGGCTTCTTTGCAAGACCGCCTAGTGGCAAATAGAGGTCCTTCTGGTAGAGATAGTCTTCAATCTGTACCTTCCAATGTTGGTAGTTTTTTCTATTGAACGTCTTGATCTTGAGCTTCCCTTCCTCCACCATTACTCCCACTCAATTCAAGGAATCCTTTCCTTGAGATAATTTAGCTACGAGCAAACCTTGCTCTGATACCAGTTGTTAGGAAATAGGACGTAGCTAAGTAGATAACTGAGTAGATTACTTAATGGAGAGAGATAATTTTCACACACAAGATATTATAGAGTAGGACCACCTCACACCCACCTTGTTCCATCAACTTCACACACTAAAATGTGTGTAGAAATGGCCTCCTTTTATAGGCCAAATGGGCTACCGTCTCTCATGAGAGGCAGTTGTGTGTAGCCGCCCTTGTGTAGCCAAGTCCAAATCGGACCCTCCAATCCGCCCATGTGTGGCCACCCTTGAGAAGATAAGTCCGCTTTTGAATTTGGCCACCGACCATTGACTTTCAACCACCACCCATGGCCATTGACTACCAGCCATCGACCAACCGACCAACCAACCGATCATTTTCCGACCACTTCTCGGCCGCCGTCCAGCCAAAACTTCTTTGCTCAAGACTGGCCTTGAAAATTTTTGTTTCCGATGACTGATTTTGGTTTTCAGTGAGTGATTTTTCTTCATGCACGATGGCTTCTCCTCATAATGAGGGCCTTACAAATGTGCGTTTTTAATACAAAAATTTACAAGGGGTAAATCAGGCTCCACCATACTTAACAACAATGATTGAAGAACTTTTGCGATACCCAAGGAAAAAATACATAAATAGTACACTATGGCAAGGAAATCTAGAATACTACAAGCTTCCATAAAACATTGGTAATGAGTTATTTCTTGCACAACTACAATATGTCTACACTAAGAAAGCTCCTCCTGTTAGAGTTTAGGCATCTCAAGTGAACTGCCCCATGTGATCCCATTATTTAGTTTGGCTTTTAGGTATTTATTTTACTTATTTGTCAATGTCTTGGATAGGGCAATTTACTGAGGTTGCTATATAAGAAACCCCTTGCCTCCATTCTACACACATTCAATTATTCATTGCCAAGGTTGATTGGTTCAGGAGACTCTCTCTCTCTCTCTCTCTCTCTCTCTCTCTCTCTCTCTCTCTCTCTCTCTCTCTCTCTCGCTTCCGCATCGTCGACTTTGACATATTACCATAATCTCTGTCCATCTTGCCTTTATCCTTGTCTATCTGTGAGTTCTTGCTTCTGCCTTTAGCTTCAAACTCTTGAGCCAAACAAAGCATTGAGTCACATTCATAACAACTCGTGGGTACCAAGGCAACTAACTGAGTAGTACTGGTACTGTCATCCTTGTCCAACTGACCTTTGTCATTGTCCTCTAGTAAACTCTACCATTTTCTTTTGACTTCACAAACTAGAGCCAATCAATTTTCCGGATTCCTTGAGAATTGTGCCGGTGCATAAGCCACTAACTAGATGATTGACGATCCGTTATCCATAGATTTTGGTTGGTTTTGGTCTATGTTGTCGGCCCTCGAGCAAGGGAGAGACATATTGACGTTGCAAGACCTGGTAATCGGGTACCTTCTCGCACTCCAAAAAATGGCCGCACAAACCAAGCCGCAAATGCTCCAAGCCAATTCAATTCCACCGCAAAGGGAACTCCATATGCAATGGGCTCGCACAATCTACTATCCCTCTCTGAAATCCAAAACTCTGTTGCCAATAGCAGCTTCGCACGTTTGCCTTGTGGTAGGCCTCAAACAAATCCAAAGCTCCACAATAAACCGTGCATAGCAAGGGCTAAGCGTTCCATCCAAGCCTCAACGCTGGAACTTTCTCGTTAATCAAGCCACATGACCGCTCCTCTCTTCACCTTGATAGCTCCCCTCCACTGTTCACATGACAGAGCCCTTGGCGTTTCAAAAACATTGGGCCTTACTACAAGGTATTGCCAAAGGGGGCTACTGGCCTTGTGTTTCAAAACGCTTGCCCTGTGCGCCTGTAGACTTGGCAGGCAAGGAGAGGAGAGAAGGTGTTGTCACACGGGCTACCTCTGTAGTAAGTTTTAGAATGCCTGTAGTGGCCCAAGGGATGCGGGAGACAGCTGTGAAAGGGGGATCCCTCTGCAGTGTTTCAAAACACAGCAGGGCATAGGCCGACAGGAGAGAGGGGATTCAAAACACAGGCAAACAACAATGTTTTAGGATGCCGATTGGGGAAAAGAAGAAACGTTGGCAATGAGAGGCCTCTTTTTGATTCTTCTTCTCAATGACGCTCCTCCGCCAAAGCTCTTCAAGCACGACCTCGCTCTTATACCATGTCCAAGGCGACGATGCGGAGAGAGAGAGAGAGAGAGAGAGAGAGAGAGAGAGAGAGAGAGAGAGAGAGAGAGAATGAGAGAGAGAGTCTCCTGAACCAATCAACCTCGGCAATGAATAACTGAATGTCAATCATCCAATTAGCAGTCTATGCACCGACACAGTTATCAAGAACACGAAAAATTGTTTGGCTCCAGTTTGTGAAGTCAAAAGAAAATAGAAGAGTTTACTAGAGGACAATGACAAAGGTCAGTTAAAAAGGATGATAGTACCAGTACTCAGTTAGTTGCCTTGGTACCAACAAGGTACGACCACAGTTGTTATGAGCGTGCTTTGTTTGGCATCTCAAGGAACCTGGAAAATTGTTTGTGATCTCCAGTTTGTGAAGTCAAAAGCAAATGGTAGAGTTTACTAGAGGACAACGCCAAAGGTCAATTGGACATGAATGACACTACCAGTACTCAGCTAGTTGCCTTGGTACCCACGAGGAACGACCACAGCTGTTATGAATGTGACTCAACGCTTTGTTTGGCTCGGGAGTTTGAAGCCAAAGGCAAAAGTAGGAACTTACATATAAACAAGGATAAAGGCAAGTTAGACAGAGATTACGGTAATAAAGACTTGACAGAGGAGATCGACGTGGCGGTGGCCACAATGACCTCGACGTCAGATTTCTAGTCAAATGACAGGTGTCACCACTAGCTTCATCCAGAGAGAGGCTTGTGAGTGGCAGAGAGGGGCAATGAATGCTCTCAATAAAGAAATTGGACCCTTGTATTGGAGTTCAAGTTATTGGTGTTTGGACCCGTAGGTCGGAGTTCAATGCACATGCATCTGGCACGGATCTAATCAGACATCTAAAACACTATGGAGGGGCGCGCCAACTCATTGTTGTTGGTCGGATCATGGACAGGATGTGTTATAACAGTTCATTATCTTGGAGTTTTATATTTTGGACATGATGTGTTCATAGTTCACGAATGGGGATTATTGGACGTAGTATGGTCTACAGTTCAAAGTTTCTACAAAGGCAACCAATGCTCAAGATGGCATTACTTTCAGGTACAAAGTTGAGGAGAGCAACACCGAGGTGTATCCAGTTGGTGGCCACTACCATGGTAGCTTCTTCATCGACTTGGTCTCGCTATTGATGTCCACTATGAGCTGCAGAGAGGGTGTTAGAGTTTTGGCATCTCAAGTGAACTGCCCAGTGTGATCCCATTATTTAGTCTGGCTTCTAGGTATTAATTTTACTTATTTGTCAAAGTCTTGGGTAGGGCAATTTACTAAGTTTGTTGTATAAGCAACCCCTTGCCTCCATTGTATACACATTCAGTTATTCATTGCCAAGGTTGATTGCTTTAGGAGACTCTCTCTCTCTCTCTCTCTCTCTCTCTCTCTCTCTCTCTCTCACCCCCCTTGGTCTCTACGCTTCCGAATCGTCGACTTTGACACCTCCAACATTGGAGGAGAAGCTTAAGTCCCCCTTCAACATTAAATGGGATGAAAGAAAGAGCACGTTCCCTAAGATATTGTTATAAATGTAGAGAACGGTCCTAACCCCACACCATACATATGTATCATATGTATGGTTTTTTCTTTTTTATTAATGGACACAAACATCGTAATGCACAAAATACTGCATCTGTCTCCATATTTAAATATTATAATGTGAAAGTTTTCTTCTCCACACATATGTTAATGCAAACTATCATTTGTGTTGAGAGTTTGTAGAGCTTTTGAAGAGAGATGCCACAGAGGCATGCCAACACAAGCTATGCCATGAGGTAAAAGCCACATCAACATGGCTTGTTAAATATTGAAGTCCTTTCTACAAAGTTTGAACAAAAATCATATCTACAACCAACTTCTTGTTGACCAACTTCCTAGGTTGACTGAGTGGAAAGGGATGCGGTTTCAAGATCAAGATACTTGGCTGGGGAGGAGTCGAGGGGACCGAAGTAGGCAGATGCGGGGAGGAGGGAGTCGAAGGGCTGGTGGAGGCTAGCTCTGCAGGACATGTAGAGAACAACGCGGGCTACCATGCTGAAGAGATCCAGCAGCGCCTTAGCTACGAGGCCCAGACCGAGGGCAATCCAGCGGGAGTCAGATGCCATTAGAGGCAGCAGCAGCAGGCCGCACATCCCGAACAGCAGCAGCAGCCCCAACGTCGCCCCCTTCCTTTGCCCCACCAAATGCATGCTCCGGATCATCGCCTCCCAACCCTGGGCCTCCTCCACAATAGCCACCGTTCCGGCCAAATTTAGCATCACCCCTAAATAGACGAGCCCAGCGCCAACCACTGATACTCCAGCTACGCTTATAACCGCTCCTAGAGTGCCTCCAACCACCGCAGTCCCCACTGCCACCGCCACCATCGCCGCTACCAGGCCCACCATCATCGCCGCCACCAGGCACAGAATCGTCACCACCAGCTTTCCCACCGACCGCCATATCCCCCTTGCAGACCCTCTCATATCCACGCTCTTCCCCAGGACCGCCCTGCACGCACTAAATGTTAGCAGCGGCGTGCACGTGAAAGCCACCACAAGAGAGAAGGCGATCAGGGCCACCTCCAGCGCGACCTTATGAGCTCCATGGGGTTGCGAGCCCCTGTCAAAGGCCGAGGGGTCGATCACAGCTGGCGGCGGCAGTTTACCGTCCAGAAGCTTGTACAGGTAGGATATGGAGGCTAGAAACTGTCTGATCGAGCCCGAGGTATCCAGTAGAAGTGCCTGCAGAGCAGCAGGGAGAGCTAGTATGACTGCAATGCACAGAAAATGCTTCGAGTTCCTGTGAATTATCAGGGCGGTGAGCTTGATGATACCAACAAACCCTACAGGCTCCATCTCTCTCTCTCTCTCTCTCTCTCTCTCTCTCACACACACACACACACACACACACACTATACAAGGCTATAAGCTCCTGCACTTTGCAGTTCGGCAATTATCAATAATTGAATTGGCATCTTCCTTTAGAACTTTCTTGTCATCTTCGCCTTGGCACATGCCATGCAAGACTTTGGAATCCCCAAAATTCAAATGGACCTATTCTAAGAAGACTTTTCATAATTATCATGATAGCAAGTCTTCATAATTATCATAATAGCGTTCGAGACTCGAGCGATGGATTGCCACTCATCCTACTGGTCCTTTTGAAGGAATCAAACAATTAATTGATAAGGCGTGCCAAGGACTTTCTATCGACTAGGATAGGTGTAGGTAAGGAGGTGTGCATGAATGGCCAAGTGTTTGACGCCCATTAGTAAGCACTCCTTGTCAGTGTTCACCAAAAACTTTTTTAGGAACCAATGGAAAAAAGGAGAGCATTGAAATTTTACCGATTTTTAGGGAAAATTTTAGAGGTTTTTTTTGTTTTTACACTAAAATCCTCCAAATTTAATCGGTTTCCTTCAAGGCAACCCTCAAAACTAACTCAGAGTTTCCAATTTTTGTCTTTTAAAAATACACTAAAGATCGGTTTTCTATGAACACCGCTCCTTAATGGTTTAGTAAAAGTGCAAAATTCTAAAAGGTGATTGGTTGAGAGTATCTTTTGCTAACCTTCTTTTGGAACAAAAATGCCCCTTTAAAGTCAGTTTTCAAAATTTTGAAACACCAAGTTGCACCAATATCAATGTTGACATTGAAGAAAGCATCTTGAAAAGACAAATCCAAATATATCTTCAGATCTCAGATTTGCATTGAATAGCAAAATCCCCCCCAAAATTACCACTTTTTTGTTCGATGCAAAGAAAAAATTTGATTGAGTGAAAGAGAGAGTGGATAATGAATATGGACTTGATGGAAGGATGGTTATCTTTCTTTATTTGTTTTGGTAAAGAAAAGGTGCCATGGAGTGAAAAAATCTAATTCACTCCATATATTCAAGATTAAAAAATTAGGACATCTTTACAGATGAAAGGGTAGTCACATCCAATGCTATTACCATTGTCGTGTTCATTCATCGAATCAAAACGCACCATCATTTTTATTCATGGCATAAACTAAGACTGTAGGAAGAGAAAGACTTCAATTTAGAGTAACTTAAAGCTCAATCCTTCCATGTTCATAATTTTTGGCCTTCAGAAGGTCATAGGAGAGTGGGTGAATAATTGGTGCACTTTTTGGACCGTTGATAAGAATCACGGATTGGCGACACATGTCAGGTGAGCTTGTTTTATAATGTATATGGATCTTTCCATCATTTCAACTTGGTCCCTTCTTTTAATGCTCAATTGACTTCTTTGTTTAATAAAGGTTATTATATTTTCTTTTTATAGCGTAAATGGGTCTTTCCATCATTGTAATTTGGTCCCTTTATTTAATACTCACTTGACTTTTTTTGTTTTTTAAATCTTTCTTTAGTTTATAAGTTTTATAAAAGTTATATTTTCCTTTTATAATGTAAGTGTCTCTTTTCATCATTGTAATTTGGTCCCTTTATTTAATGCTCACTTGACTTTTTTTAAATCTTTGTTTAGTTTATAAATAGGTCTTTTCATTAAAGGATCTAATTACTTTCTTATTAGCTCTTTGATTTAAAACATACTTTTTTCTTTGTAAATTTTCTTTTCATTTACAGACAATTTCTAACTAAAAATTTATAAATTGTCCTTACATGAAAGAATTTGTTCACCACTTTTTTTTTTTAACTTTTTTTTTGATATGCAAATGTCACCTTATTACTTTAATGCATGTATTATTATTAGGGATTACCTTTTTAAAAAATTCACAACAACTAAGATTTTTTTTTCGACTTTTTGTTTTGATATGTAAATGTCACGTTGTTACTTTAGTAGATGTATTATTATTAGAGAATAGGTTTAGACATTTTCAATATTCATTTCTAATCCTAAAGATATTATGTATTTATTTCATTTGATAGCATGCATCATTTTCTTGTGTAATTTGTTTTATTGATATATTTATACAAGAATTAGATCAATCCCTAAACTCTCACTAATATTTTATATGCTTTATGTTTTCATGAGACCAATTAATATAACACTCATACATAACGGCATAAGGAAAAGCGAAGATTTTTTGTGCAATTCTTTTACCATTGAATTGAATTGTTGGATGTTCTCCATGTGGCATTTGAACGTCGTTTTTGAATTTTAATGTGTGCATATGAGAGTGCCCCCCCACTCTCTCACTTCGTTGGAGTCGAGGTAACTCGCTCTCGCTCTCTCTCTCTCTCTCTCTCTCTCTCTCTCTCTCTCTTCCTTCTGTAGGCCGCCGTAAATCTTTACCTTGTTTTCATTTTGAAGGCCATAAAAAAAACTCCCCTTTTCTTTCAACATTTACACAAACTTTAACCTCACTATTTGTTGACCATTTCACCTCTATGTAGATGTGTATGCATTTGTGTGGGGGGGCTGGGGACAAATCGAAAGTGCATTTTTCATATCCATAATCCTTTGTTGAAGGCAATGGTGGGGACCATACCGATCGATAGGCCAATTTGGAACCGCTAGTTTCTAACGCCCGTGTCACATTGGGACATGGAGACAACGTTTATTCTCTTCCCAACCAATCAACGGATGTGCCGACAGAGTCACCTGTCACACTAGGATGCTGTCCATGTTTCCCCAACTAAGTTGGTCGTCTAGCTTAGCGACACACTTTTTCCAAAATTGTATCCGCCTCCCATGCCTGCCCAACTTCAACCCCAACACTAATCCTGCCGTTTGATTGGACGCGTAGAAACTTTTCTAATTTCTCGCACGCGCTCAATGTGACAGCATTTGTGCTAGCTATTGTAATCCGAACTCTTCTCATGCAAGGGCATGCTGATCATGGTCATCCAACTCATGATGGACACGCGGGCCAGTGTGATAGGGGCCTAATTATGTGTGTATATAGACAATACAATTCTATATCAAAACAACACAATTGCACAACCGATTGAGACCTACTTTCGATAAATCTTCCCCCTCCCCCTTACCTTCAATAGGCCATCGTGACTCCTTACTTTGTTTTTGAATGCTAAAGCAAAGCTACACCTTGCATAATTTCAGTAAATTTTACACACACACACACACACATGTTTTTTGGCCTTCAAAAGGCCATAGGAGAGTGGGTGAAGAATTGGTGCACTTTTTGGACCGTTGATTAAGAATCACGGATTGGCGATACATGTCAGGTGAGCTTGTTTTATAATATATATGGGTTTTTCTATCATTTCACTACAACAAAAAAGGGGGCCTTCAACGCAGCTTTCGAGGCTCTCCGTCGAAAAAACCATTGAAATACTCGTCCGTACAAAAACGTCGCAATATGCGTCGATATACGCATCGAAAGGCACTGTTATCGACGCCTATTTCGACGTGCCTAGCGATGCAGATTGCGACGACCATAACAGGAAAAAAAATTCTTGGGCAGAGGAAAGGCAGCTTGGCCTGTGCCCAGTGAAAAGATAGACACAACCACCACAGCCAGACTACCTGTCCTCTACCCAAGAAAGTGAGCAGCACCAAAATCAACTGTGCTCCAGCAGAAATTTTGGCAGAGTTCCCTTCGTTTTAACATAAAATTTTCAAAAAAAACCATATGTATACGCCTCCTACATGCTATCCATGTAGAATCTCACATGTTAAGGCAAATGAAAGAAATGAAATGAACTTTGTGCAAAACCATAACCAACTTAAAACCATAACCATAAGGAAATTTGTGCAAAACCATGACCAAATTAAAACCATAACCGGCTATAACCATATTGATCCAAACCATAATGATAACCATAACCATAAACAAAACAATAACCATAACCATAAAGTTAAACATAACCATAAACAAAACAATAACCATAACCATAACCATGTCTATAAAAGAACAATAACCATAACCATGTCTATACAAGGATAATAACCATAACCATAAAGAAAACAATAACCATAACCATGTCTATACAAAAAAGAGACACAGAAGCGTGTCTGTGTCTCACAATATATATATATGAAATCCATTGATGACTACGCGTCACAACCTGCACATATATAGGACAAGGCACAAAATTAGTATTGATATTACTTCACATATACTTATTTAATTAAATCAACTCACACATATTAACGTCTCACCTCAATCGATCAGCAAGACTCTAAGGCCTCCTAGTCTATAGGCTCTCCTGAGACAGCAAGATCATTCAATACTTCATAAATACCTCTGCGATATCCATATGTCTCCTCTTGTCGTGTCGGGGCTCGATGCATTGCAAGATTCTTCGTTTATACAAAAATCAAAGTAATTAAGAATACATGATTCATACGTTTAAAAAAACGCCATAGCTAGGATTGGAATGGAAACTCATAAACTCATAGCGAAAGGTGTCAAAGCCTCCATTTGCCAAGATGAGATGTCCCCCTGGTCATCTGTCGTATCTCCGCGGCCTGACGCTGCTGTTTGAACCGCGTGTCCACTATCCGCTCATCCTCCTTGATCTGCTGCCACGTCTCGTATGGGATGCCCGAAGGCTTTGGCCTGCCGGTCCTGAAAGCCTACCGAGCTGCATCTCGTCGATGTTTCACGATGTCCCGTACAACACCCTTGATCCACCTCCTCGGAAGATCCTTTGGATCTGGAGCACGCTGATACTCTCTCATGATGGTCTCCACTATATAATTGATTTTGTCACGATCTTGCTCAGGCCAAGGCGTCAGAATGCTGGTCGAAAACTGCAGCACCGCGAGCTGGCAAATCCGCTCTCTCATCTTAGTCCCGACTCTATCCATGTCAACAGAACCATCTTCCCGTACAGTATAGAGCTTGGAGGCACTAGGATCGTGTGCCCCCCCAAGGTGTTCGAGGTGTGCTAAGAGGTGTGTCGAGAGGTGTGCCTGGGTAGGACGGGGGTCGTGAGCGAGGAGGGGTCGAAGCATCTATGGACCCTCCTCCACAGCAACCACCACCTCCACCTGACGATCACCGAGATCGGCAAGTGCACCTGTGCTGCGGAGATGAGGACGTACCCGCCTCTGCCGTACCCCTAGGTGTCGAAGTGGCCGTGATGGGAGACCTCGCAGGCGTCGTACCCGTGGGCGTTCCCCTCATAGGCGTCGGACCCTCGGGTGTGAAGCCCGAAGGCGTAGTACCCGTGCCTCTGGCTACCCAGTACTGAGACGCCTCTGCCATCTGACTGGGCGTCATCCGTGTGACGAAGCCTCTGTCATCTGACACGAGCGATGGATTGCCACTCATCCTATTGGTCCTTTTAAAGCAGTCAAGCAATTAATTGATAAGGCGTGCCAAGGACTTTCTATCCACTAGGTTAGGTGTACGTAAGGAGGCGTGCATGAATGGCCAAGTGTGTGATGCATGTGTTGTTATATTTTCAAAAAGAGAAAATTTTGATTGAGCGCAGCAGAGTGGATAATGAATATGGACTTGATGGAAGGATGGTTATCTTTCTTTATTTGTTTTGGTAAAGAGGTACCATTGAGTGAAAAAATCTTATTCACGCCATATTTTCAAGATTAAAAAATTCGAACATCTTTACAAATGAAAGTGTAGTCGCATCCAATGCTATTATCATTGTCGTGTTCATTCATCGAATCAAAATGCACCATCATTTTTATTCATGGCATAAACTAAGACTGTAGGAAGAAAACAAGTGAAAGGGTCACGATCATGGCTTTTTAAAACAATAAGAAAGTGATAAAATTATTAAGTTGAGTTTAACTAGAATTATATAAAGTGAAGCAGTGTTCGAGAATGTCTCTTTTATTAAGCAATTGAGTGCCCTCCTCGCAAAGAAGCAAACCAAAAATACTAGCAAATTTTTTGAAATTTGTAAGATTTTTGGACTAAGTTTTGACATCATTGCTTCTATATATATATATATATATATATATATATATATATATATATATATATATATATATATATATATATATGTATGTATGTGTGTGTGTGTATATAAATAGATAAATAAATTTATATATATAATAAAAATAACTCAGTATGTCTCTACTATCCTTGAAAATTCATTTCATTACATGAATCTCGAGAGATGCGTCTTTGCCATTAGAAGAAACAGTTGCCATACAGCAGAAGGAGTAGGGACGCAAGACCGCAGGTGCCGCGTGTAAGCAGGGAGCATTGACTGTGTCTATCGGCATCGATAGAGAGAAGCCACGCCACTGGACAAGGGGGTAAAGTTTGAAATATGTTTTTTTATAAATACAAAAGGGACTTCAATGTTGACATCGTGACCAGCTGGTCGGGTTGATTAGCAAAAGCGTCTGTCTGCGAATGCGAGCACCAGAGTTCAAATCAAGTCACGCCACTGGACAAGGGGGTAAAGTTTGAAATATGTTTCTATATAAATACAAAAGGTACAATGTGAGGAAGTGAAATGAAAGGTGAAATAACAAGTGAAAGGGTCACAGTGGCTTTCTACAATAATAAAAAAATGATAAAATCATTAGGTTGAGTTTAATTAGAATTATATAAGGTAAAGCATTGTTTAGGAATATCTCTTTTATTAAGGGATTGAGTTTCCTCCTTGCAAAGAAGCAAACCAGAAATAATAGTCGAATTTTTGAATTTGCAAGATTTTTGAACTAAGTTCACATATTTCACCATTTTTTCTTCCCTTTAACATAAATATACATGACTTTCTCACAAAGGGAGTGGGTAACGCATAGCCTATTGCCATGGAGAAGATAACCATCGTGCAAGGTGAATGGTTCTTTGTTCTTTCCCAATGCAAGGGCTGACATTATGTCTTTAAAGCCAAGGTAAGTAGCATACTCATCTATAATAGAAGATAGATCAGTGTGAGTTGCTATAGACACCGCATTAACTCTTGGTCGTCTCGTGAAAGTGCATCGGCCACCTAATTATGCTTACCAACAATGTGAGCAATATGAAAATAAAATTGTGAAAGAAACTTTTCCCTGTTTGTCGGAAAGCTTAGTTTGCGACATGAAGTACTTGAGACTTTGGTGGTCCGTTTGCAAAATGAATGGATTCCCCAATAGATAGTACTTCCATGTGTCTAGGACATGTAGAACCGCTAAAAGCTCTTTTTCATAAATGCCCAAGACCCGTTCGTCGGTATCGAGCCTTCGGCTCTCATATGCCATGGCATGCCCTTCTTGAAGAAAGATTGCTCCAAGGAAATCACAATAAGCATCACATTGGACCTCAAATGGCTTTGAGAGATCCGGAAGCATAAGCACTGGTTGGGAGGAAAGCTTCTCTTTGAGCTTATCAAAAGCACTTTTCTCTTTAGCAGCCCATGAGTACTTAATGTTCTTCTTTGTTAAGTCATGTAATGGTCCTGCTATTTGAGAGAATTTTTCTAGCGCCTATAGTATGCACACATACCAATAAATCTTTGTAGCTCATGTAGATTCTTTGGATTAGGCCATGATTTTATTACCTCCAACTTTGATGGACCCATACGGATACCATCTTGAGAGATAATATGACCTTAATATTGAATCTCTTCACTCTTTTGGTAGGCGACTCTAATTTAAATAAACCATGCCAATGGATTTTTGAATCAAAACCTCACGACATGTGAATAGAAACACCTCATGAACATTATAAAAACACCTACCAATAGGGAGGAAGATATTGCTATTAGCCATCGAGCTCCTTTCTTATAAATTTCATCATGATTCAGCTTGAACCTAGCTTATGCCAACAAATAATGAGGTGGCATTAATTTAAATGACAAGAAATCTTAGGGGATCACTACAATTTAAAACAAGTGAAAGGGTCACGGTGGTTTTTAAAAGAATGGAAAAGTTATTAAATCATTAGATTGAATTTAACTGAAAATTATCAGTGTTTGGGAAAGGATTGTCTCAGCTTAGTCTTGAGCCGGTTGAAAATCGAAACTAGACAGTTGCAAACCATGGTAAAGGGAAGAAATGCCGGTGAAAAATACTTCAAAAATATTACAAATTTTAATGTTTTTGCTAGTATTTCGGTTTGCTTCTTTCTGAGGAAAAACCTCGGCCGTTAATAAAAGAGACTTTTTTGAACATTGACTAGAATTAAACTATAGAATGCAACAAAAGCCAAATCATGTGAGGCTGTGAAATGAAAGGTGAAATAAAAATAACTCTTTAATATATATATGTGTGTGTGTGTGTAGAAAGGTGAAGCTTCGCTTTAACATTCTAAAACAATAGAATGTAAGAAAAGTCGTGTAGAATGTGAAATGAAAGGTGAAATAAAAAGAAACATTTAATATTTTAAAATCAAAAAAACATTTAAGGTAAGTCTCAATCGTCGCTGAAAACATTGAAAGTAAGCTTCTTTTAGAAAGCCAAAAAAAAAAACCTTTTTTTAAAACATCTAAAATGCAAAAGTGAAGGGTGAGAAAATTAAAATCTTCTTGCAATTGGGAAGTGAGAATACTTTTATTTTATTCTATATAAAAGGGTGGCCTTGCCTATATGCAATGTGTCATGCTTATGTGGAATTTAATTTACTTTTTAATTTTAAAGTGATTTGTTGTACACAAAAAAGATTATTATATTTAAACTTCAAATCATTTGTTGCACCCCCTTCAAAAACAAGGTGAGATTTCACGATGGCTTTCCAAAAAGGAAATCAAGATATGAGGGAAATAAAAATATTATATTATATATATATATATATATATATATATATATATATAGAGAGAGAGAGAGAGAGAGAGAGAGAGAGTCACAATCGCTTGTTCTTATGAAAAAAGCTCTTTACTCTTTAAAAGCTTTAAAAATAAAAAGGTACACAAAATAAAAGCAATGTAGTCCCATCCTAAGAAAAAAGAACAAGTATAAATTGTGTGTTCATGTTGAAAATAATATAAGATGAGCAAGGACAAAACAAATAAACAAAGCAAAGTCTTAAAAAGCCTTGTAAGGCTATGAAATGAAAGAGACCCATTTGACAAACTCCATCAACATTTAAGATGAGTCTCCATCGTTGGCACTGAAAACATTGGAATTGTCAATTGCTGCAGATTCACATGTGTGGTATTTCGATAGTGGTGCTACAAAGCACATTACCTCACATCATGAATTGTTTACCTCTCTCGAGTATGTCCCTCATGGGAATTCAATCACTTGTGCCAACAATGCCTCTTATCCTGTTCAGGGAGTTGGAAAGATATTGCTTACTGCTGCAAATGGCAGTTCCTTCACACTTGTTGATGCACTTTATGTACCTGGGATCAAGAAGAATCTCTTGTCTGTATCCCCACTTGCTAGACTTGGACTTGTAGTCAAATTTGTGGATGACAGATGTACAGTTCATGATCTCAGTTTTGGTGATGAAATTGTTGCATTTGGCCTTTTGTGTCGTGGGCTGTATAAGCTCACTTTGTATGACAAGTGTGGATAAAATTTTGCAAATGTTGTTGCAGATTCAAGGGCTATTTCAAATGTAAAACTTTGGCATGCACGTTTTGGTCATCTGAATTTTGCCAGTTTGTTGCGTTTGCAGAAATTTGATACGGTTGCTTCTTTGCCGCCTCTTGAAGCACCTATCAAACATGTTTGTGAAGGCTGTATTTTGGGTAAGATGCAGCGTTCTAAGTTTCCAAAGGATGGTTCAGTTCGGGCCACATGCAGGTTGCAGCTTGTGCATAGTGATGTTTGTGGGCCCATGCAAACACCGTCCTTGGGCAATTACCTTTACTTCGTGACTTTCATTGATGATTACTCCAAGCATGCATGGGTATTTCCTCTTAAAGCGAAGTCCAAAGTTTTTATGTGCTTCAAACAATTTTTGACTATGGTTGAAAATGTCTCGAAATGTACTATGGGCACCCTCCGTTCCGATCGAGGGGGGGACTATATGTCTCATGAATTTAATGCATTTCTGGCTAGTCGTGGGATAAAACACCAATGTACAGTACCTTATACACCTCAGCAAAATGGTGTTGTTGAGAGGAAAAACAGGTCACTGAGAGAAATGGCACGATGTATGGTCAAAAGACAAGCTTTGCCGCATTCTTTTTGGCTTGTGGCCATCATGTGTGCCACTTATGTACTTAACAGGTGTCCTACGAAAGCTTTGCAGTCTATTACTCCATATGATGCATGGCATGATAGAAAGCCTTCTATTGAGCACATGCAAGTTTTTGGTTGTTTGGCATATGCTTTGGTGCCAAAAACACAGCGCAAAAAATTGGATGATAAGGTTGTCAAATGTGTTTTTGTTGTTTATAGTGTTGAAAGCAAAGGTTACAGGTTATATCATCCACAAACAAAGCGTATTCTGGTTTCACGGGATGTAGTGTTTGTGGAAGATTCTATTCAACCCTTGCTGTCATGTACTAGAGACAGTAATGTAAGCTCACAGGACATTTATGACACTTTGTTGCCTCTTTTCAGTGGTGGAAATACGAATGTAAGTTCCAATGAGACAAATGTACAGCCTTTGGGGGTTTCTGAAAATGTTATAAATCAGCCTATAACTGATGCAGATGTACATGATGTACTTGATGAGGAAAGGGCTGAAAATGATGAGCAGGCTAGAGGTATGCCAAAATGGCTGGTGCACACTTTGCGTGATAGTAAATTGGATGCACCTTTGTCTAGTCGTACTCGTTCAGGCTCTCACCATGCATCTTATGCATCAGATTGTTATGCTTTGGCTGTGTCTAGATTACATGATGTTGAGGAGCCTCTGTCTTTTGATGAAGCACAGAATTCAGAAAATTGGATGGCTGCCATGCAATCAGAATACGATGCATTTATAGAAAATGACACATGGACTTTATGTGATTTGCCTCCTGGCAAAAAGGCCATTGGTACGAAGTGGGTTTACAAGTTGAAACGCAAGCCGGATGGTGAGATCGATCATCATAAGGCTCGACATGTTGCAAAGGGTTATGCACAGCAAAAAGGTATAGATTATTAAGAGACTTTTGCTCCGACTTGTCGTATGACTACTGTGCGTTTTCTATGTGCATTGGCAGCTCATTTTGGTTGGGATGTACATCAATCAGACATTGTTACTACTTTCTTGAATGGTGACATATTTGAGGAAGTTTATGTAATGCAGCCTCACGGTTTTGCATAAAAGGACAAGAGGATAAAGTGTGCAGATGTAAGAAGGCTTTGTATGGGTTGAAGCAATCTCCTCGTGCTTGGTATGAGAAATCTGACACTCATTTGGTTAAACGAGGCTTTCGTAATAGTCCAACAGAAAGCACATTGTATGTAAAGCGTGAGGGTGATGTACTTCTCATTGTGGTTCTTTATGTCGATGATTTGCTGATCACTGGACCAAATGAGAGACATATTGCTGAATTTAAGGGTGATTTGAATGCTACTTTCAAGATGAAAGATTTGGGGCTGTTGCATCATTACTTGGGTATACAGTTTAAGCAGTGTGATGGTGGTATTGCCTTGTGTCAGAAAAGTTAAATAGAGACATTGCTATATAAGTTTGGACTTGAGGATTGCAAACCTATTGCCACTCCCATGGAAACAAGTTTGAAGTTGAGTCTACATGATGCTGGAGATCCTACTGATGTCACTCTTTACCAAACTATTGTTGGCTGCCTCATTTATGTATGCAACACGAGGCTAGATATTCAGTTTGCAGTCTCACAGATCAGCAAATTTATGCATAGCCCAGGGTCTAAGCATTGGCAGGTTGTCAAGAGGATTTTTCGCTACCTTAGTGGCACTTTACATCTCGGCTTGTTTTATCCCAAGGGGGGATCATTGCCGCCAGACTTACATGCTTTTTCGGACTCAGATTGGGCTGGTTGTTTTGACACGCGAATGTCCACAAGTGGTTTTTGTTTCATGCTTGGTAGTTCATGTATATCATGGTTGAGCAAGAAGCAACCTACTGTGGCCACTTCGAGTTGTGAGGCTGAGTACAGGGCAGTCTTCACAGCTACGGTTGAGTGTGTATGGCTCAGACGCCTTATGGCTGATTTGGGTGTTGGACAGGACACTACCAACACTATCTACACTAACAGTCAGAGCGCATTGGCAGTTGCGAGGAACCCAATTTTTCATGCTCGCACAAAGCACATTGAGGTGCATTACCACTATGTCAGGGAGAGGCTCTCAGCAGGAGAGATCAACTTGGCTTATGTGCCAACACAGGACAACCTTGCAGATATTTTCACAAAGGCATTGTCTCGTGAGAAGCTTGAAGTTTTCCGCAAAGCTTTGGGCTTACTCCCCTTTGTGGACTGATCATGTCCTCAGGGCATGGCACTTCCCTGTACTCATGTGCCAGCTCTCGTTCACCGCATCACTCTAGGGGGGATTTGTTACCATATACATGTGGTAGTGATGTGTGTGAACACACTAGGACCGCCGGGGCATTTTTTCCCTCTTTAGGAGGTTTTTTCCCCTAAGCATTGTATATACGCCCATCACTCTAGGGCTATCTATCTTTCCATTGCATACTAAGTAACACACTCTCTATTGTGTGCCTTGAGCTTCCTTCGTCTTCTCCAAGTTGTGTGCATCGCTCTGCAACCCTAATTCCAACATCTCCAAGGGGGGAGTAATGTCAGGCCAAGGGTCACCTTGGAGGTCAAGGATCGCTGCCAAGGGCCCCGACTGCTAATGGAGATGGGGTCCTAGGGGCAATTCCTATAAAGGGAGGGTGGGCAGAGGATTGAGGCTAGGCAGTCCCAGGGTTTTATATTTTATGAGCACTTTTTATAATTCTTTAAGTAATGCTAAGATACTCTACATGACATTGTACGACTCTTTTACTGATTGATGTTATTAAATGTTATAAACATATATGTAGGGTTTTGTGGAGATTTTTCTTGATTTTTTCCTAGTTAAATGACTCATTGTTATATTTTTTTGGTTAGTGGTTAACATCATTTCTGTTTACAATACCTTTCAGAGCAATACAAGTGTTTAACTATGATAGCTTCTTTGCTTGTTACGAGTCAAATATCTAAACAAATCTATAATTTAATACATAGATGGTTGGGTATACTACCTTTGTGCTAGTCGTATCTATTGATCCCATTCAAAGAGAACAACATGGGTACACATACTCAACTTAGATGGCTTACTTATTAGTTTGATTATTGGCTATTTTTTCATAGAACCTCCAAGTACATAATTTCTCCATGTACTCTATTAATATACATTTAACAACAGTATTTAATTTTTCCTTAATGAGTCAATTCTCTTTATAGCCCCAAATAATGCATAATCTTAGTGTTTAATCTATTTCTTCTTTATCTTAAGATCTCCACATTATGCATCACCACTTAAAATATTTTCCATACGATAATTCCTCAGTTTAATATGCTCGTTCGATAAATGCTCACTTTCTTTACTTTCTTGTAAGTTTCTCTCTCTCTTTGCAGATTTACCTAAGGGGCTACACTTAAGCAGTTTTACAAGAAGAGAAAATACTGCTAGACACTTTTAGAAGGCAAGGTTCTTATACTTCCCTGCATTGTCTTCTTATGAGCAATGAAATCAACCACCTCTAATACTGTGGATTGTACTTGCACTGAGTATAATCTCTATTGAGATGATTCGACATTAAGCTACGTAGCTACTCACAAGAGCTTAGGTGATTTGGGATAATAGTTGTAAGAACTTTGTTAAACATACTCCCATTTGGTGTCAAACAAGTAGAAGATATGTTTTCTTTCATGCCTTGCTTAGTCCATTGGTCACGTATGCACATATTGCCGATTTACGTAGTGTGCAAATGCTCATCCTGGTGTAGATTCGTCAATTTAGGCAACACTAGTTATCCGTGCAAATGCATCGATTTAAGCATCACACCAACAAATAATAAATTCATCAATTTAGGCAACACTCCCAATTGGTGTTGATTCACTAATTTAAGCAACACCAACTACAAAATCATGCGGCAATGGCTGGCCACCAGTGCCACTTGTGTGATTTTGTTACTAGAGTTTATAATGGAAGTGATTCGAATATGGAATTGGATTTGGATCTAGATTTGGTTTATGATAATTTGATATTGACAACGTTTATGAAATTGGACTTGAAACTAATGCATATTGATTATTGATCGATGATTGTGACCAATAATATCTTGATACATCAAGATATGACATAAATTGCTTTTCTCGTGGTGTGGGACAATAAAATATGCAGTATTTGGATGATGACAGGCATAAGAAAATTCATTTGTTTAAGTTTATGAGTTTTTTTAAAAATTATACATGATATTTGTGACACATAATTTTAACCATTGTTTTTCAACAAGCATGATTTGCATATTAATAGCATAGCAATTTAGGACAATTGCTATTCTAAGAAGAAGTATGTAATAGAAATGATAAATATATATTTATTACAAGTAAAAAGTGGAAAATCAAGGCTGCACAAATGGATGTTGTGGTTGTGTTGTCGTGTATATACCTTACAAGGGTGTTGTAACCTTTGATGTGGCATTGTTGCGTGTTTTATCTTTTTCATACATGCTTAACTTGATAAACTGATGTATAAATGTGGAGTGTTTCTAAGTGGCACGCTTGTCTTACCTAAAAAGTCCAATGTGGGCCAATCTAAAATAAGTAAGTTTCATGCACATCTGTAAAAGATGTATGCAAAGTACTTGGAAAGTGAAAAATTGAGTTTATCATGGAATTTAAGACCAAGGAATATTTCTATAAATTTAAGAGATTTTCCAACTCACATTTTTGGGCTTTAAATGGCCTAAAAAAGAAAAAAATAACAAAAACTAGTCAAAAATATCTAAAATGCCACATCTACGACGTTGTAATCGTTGCTCAAGGTGCAAGGGTGCTTGTAGAGCCAAAAATCATCACTTTTGGCAATCTAATGGAGATATAGTTGTTCTAAGTGGAATTGTGCTAGTGTAGTCTCGTGTTGTTTCTACCCCGTGTTGAAGCTTTCTATTTGTAGTTTGTTCTTTGTCTCTTTTGCAGGTGAAGATGATGACGTTGATACCTGCATCTTTGGGTACTCTACTTATCGTGATACTTTTGTCGAAGCATGTATTTTGGTTGTTTTGATCTTGATTTGTACGCTTTATGTTGAAGTTGGTATGCTTTGCCATTTTCCTATGAGAGCTCTGTTGATATCTTTTGAAAAAATTGTCCTTGGTAGCTCATTTACTTGAGAACTTGTTCATTGAGCAATAATCATTAAGTCATAATTGCTTGACTTAATTGAGAACCTATTCATTGAGCAACAATCGAGGTGTTTGTATAAGAAATCCAAAGCCTATTACTAGAAATTAGTTGAAAATACTTCTTGGATAATCAAAACAGTGAAAATCACAAGCTTGTCTCCCTTTATCTTTAGACCAATTTTGTTTTATCAAAGGTATTAGCAAGAGTTTTGTTTAATTAACTCCTCCAAGAAATTGGATTTTTCTCCTTAGCTTTGCAGTGTGACATTGAAATTCCAAAATAACATAATATATGCCAATGCTGAAGTACGATTTTATGAAGTACAAAAATAGACGGATTCTATGGAAGTTATTTATTACCACAAGCATTTCTATTTTTGCATGGACTCTATGCTCTCTTGGTGCATTCATGACCTTTGTTGCTCTATTATATAGAAATTGGCTAATAAAGAGGTAAACAAAAGTTTTGGTATTTGTCTATGGATCTTTTGCCATATAACTTTGATGCCCCACCCTTATCCTTATTCCCAAGATTCGCACACGATCTCACAAAATATTTCCTTGATTGAAGGAATATTTTTTCTTTGTCAACTTTCTAAGCAAGTATCCATTGCTTATACAATCTCTCTCTCTCTCTCTCTCTCACACACACACACACACACACACACACACAATTTTATCGAATATGAGCTCTTACATGGGTGAGAGACTTCATGATGAGATTCATAGTGAGAAATTTTTGAGTGAGTATGCAACACAAAATTCAACAATCTTTTGCTCATTTTAACAACCTCCTTAACATTATCATTAAAGCTGGTTCATTCTTTTTCATTAGGACAAGCAGAAAATTCTATTTTATCATATTTGCGAACATTCCTACTATAAGCATGTCTTTGTGAGCACTTTTTCTAATTCTTTAATTAATGCTAAGCTACTCTACATGGCTTGTCATAATAACTATTATCTAATTTTGCTAAATGATTTTCTCATGTTAAATTGATCATTTAATATGGGGAAGTGCCAGGGGAGAAAAAGCTATAATCACTACAACAAAAACAGGTGTTATCGATGCATATATCGATGTTGCTCGTCGCTATGCGTGTCGCTATACGCGTCGCTATGAAACCAATCGCTATTAGCGACGCGGATAGCGACGACCATAGCAGAAAAAAAATTTCTTGGGCAGAGGGCAGGTAGCTTGGCCTGTGCCCAGTTAAAAGATGGACACAGCCACAGCCAGACTTCCTGCCCTCTGCCCCAAGAAAGCGAGCAACACCAAAATATCAACCATGCTCCCGCGCGCAGAAATTTCGACAGAGTTCCCTTTGTTTTTACATAAACTTTTCAAAAAAAACCATATCATGTATACGCCTCCTACATGCTATCCATGTAGGATCTCACATGAGATTTAAGGCCAATGAAAGACAACTGTACCAACTGAAAAGCATAGCCATAACTTAAAAGCATAACCATAACGAACCATAACCATAACTTAAAACCATAACCGGCTATAACCACTTTGATCAAAACCATAATGCAGATAACCATAACCATAAACAAAATTAACACTAACCATAAGCATAACCAGAAAGAGAAACAATAACTGTCTATACAATGACAATGACAATAATCATAACCATAAGGGAAACAATAACTGTCTCAACACTAACTGTTTGTACAAAAAAGAGACACAGAAGCGTGTCTGTGTCTCACAAAGCATATAGATGAAATCTAGTCCACTAATGACTAGGCGTCGCAACCTGCACATAGGACAACTCACAAAATTAGTATTGATATTACTTCACATATACTGACTTAATTAAATCAACTCACACATATTAACGTCTCACCTCAAGCGATCAGCGAGACTGGAAGGCCTCCCAGTCTACAGGCTCTCCTGAAGCTTCAAGATCATTCAGTACTTCACAGATACCTCTGCGATATCCATCTGACTCCTCCTCGCGTGATGGAGCTCGATGCATCGCAAGATTCTGTGTTTATACAAAAATCAAAGTAATAAGAATACATGATTCATTGCGTTTTAAAAAACGCCATAGTTAAGATTGGATTAGAAACTCACAAACTCATAGCGAAAGGTGTCGAAGCCTCCGCTGCCAAGATGAGATGTCCCCCTAGTCATCTGTCGTACCTGCGCGGCCTCACGCTGCTGTTTGAACCGCGTGGCCGTTGTCCGCTCATCCTCCCTGATCTATAGCCACGTCTCGTGTGGGATGCCTGAAGGCTTCGGCGAGCCGGTCCTGAAAGCCTTCCGAGCTGCATCTCGTCGATGTTTGATGGTGTCCCGTGCAACACCCTTGATCCATCGCGCCGAAACAACGGAAGAACCCGGAGCAAGCTGGTACTCTCTCAGGATGGTCTCCACTATGTAAGTGACTTTTTCCTTGTCTTGCTGATCCCAAGACGTCAGAATGCTGGTCGAAAACTGCAGCTCCACGAGCTGGCGAATCCGCTGTCGCATCTCAGTCCCGACTCTATCCATGTCAACAAAACCATCTCCGCGTACAGTATAGAGCTTGGAGGCACTAGGATCGTGTGCCCCCCAAGGTGTCTGAGGTGTGCCAAGAGGTGTGTCGAGAGGTGTGCCTGGGTAAGACGGGGGTCGTGAGCGAGGAGGGGTCGAAGCATCTGTGGACCCTCCTCCACAGCAACCACCACCTCCACCTGACGATCGTCGAGATCGGCAAGTGCGCCTGTGCTGCGGAGATGAGGACGTACCCGCCTCTACCCCACCCCTAGGTGTCGAAGCGGCCGTGATGGAAGAAGAAGGTGTCGTACCCATAGGCGTCCTGAACCCCGTAGGCGTCCCTCCCCTAGGCGTCGGTCCCTCGGGTGTGAAGCCCGGAGGCGTAGTACCCGTGCCTCTGGCTACCCAGTACTGAGAAGCCTCTGCCATCTGCGCAGGCGTCATCCGTGTAACGAAGCCCATGAATGCATTTGCACTCATGGAAGCCGGATCTGGAATCTCGTCTGTCATACTAAAGTCCTACACAAAGAAAGTAAAATAAAGCGTCAAAACACAGTTGTTTAAATTAACTTTAAGCTTAATTTTAAATCAAAGTCTTCACACAAACACTTACAGGCCTAGGCCTCGACGAGTGAGGCATCATCGATAAGATCTTGCACCATATCATCGTCTATCTCTAATTGCCAACATAACTCTGCCCCAACTCGTTCTGGCAGATTGTCTTCATCCATTGCATCTTCATCTACAAGTGTCAATTCTGGCTCGTCTGCGTCATCCCTCGTATATCTGTCAGCTTCCTCTGCCATACCTTCGTCCATCTCATCTAATGTCACAGTAGTATGGACGTCGTCTGACTGACTTTCCTCTAGGAGATCTTGCCCTTCAAATACTTGTTTATTTCTTGGAGCAACCTGAACCACAAACCACCATTGTCGCTCTCGAGGGTCCGGTACAAAGACCACTTGCTCGCAATGTTCGGGGAGAGCAAATGTGTCGCTCGCATCTGTCCAAGTCTTTCTAGAATCTATTTGCACAAGCTTGTTTCCATCTCTGCGTACCGTTGCATTGCGGTCAGAAGTTGCTTTGCGTCTGGCCTAGAGGGGGGCATTTCATTGCCAGCCAGGAGAAGTTGCTCCCGCAATAACCTGTTTAAGCCACATTAAATTAAAAAGCTCTCCGAGCACATCACCGTTGCAATCGGAAAATTTCTTTTGTAAATTACGTACCTAAACAAAGCAGTGACGCTTGCATCTGACCACCCGTACACTGACTGAAGATTCAAAAACGCCAGACAAGTACGAAGCACAGATATTTTGACGCCTTCATAGATTGGTTGACGTGCCAACTTCCTCAACATGTCTTTAGGAGATAGGCGCACGGCTTCTGGTGATGCTTTGTTCGCGTTCTCCTTGCTTGTCTGGAAGAAGGCATCCAGCATCTCCTCCATGCCGTCGTCTTCTGTCTGTAAGCCCTTTTCTGCTTCCATCCATGGCTCTATATTGGTCGGACCTTCATGCATAATCTTTTTTCTCTCTCTCTCAAATGTAGGTGCTATGTCGCGGAAATCAATGCCCGTTCCGTAGGAGTCGTATCGTAGATTCTGTACGGTTTCTCTAGCAAACTCTCCGTACTTGTGCACATGCTCATTACATATCCTACGCTTGTGCAGGATTTGATACTTGCAGAGCGTGCACGAGCATGCAATCTTTTCCTCCATGTTAATTGATGACGTTGCCATCTACAATGATTATGAATGTTGTTTATATATATATATATATATATATATACTCCTCACAATGTAAACTACCTCGCATTCTCTAGTCTTGCCCAATCTCCGTACACCTCGGTCCAGAGGTGTACGGAGATCAGGACCACCGGGTCAAAATCTCGTCTTTATTGGTCAAATCCTATATGGGTAGACACATACGTGCATTCCCAGGTGTACATGGCAATGCATGTAGCAGACAAAACCCCTTTGCCTATTTTAGTTCCATAGTTTCATCTCTGTCTACGAACCCACCTGCCTCCATTCCGAGGTAGCCTGTCAGAGAAAGCTTTCCAATGCCGCACTTGATGAAAGCACAAGCCATGGAAGTTCTCAGCCCAATGAAAGTTTTCTACCTGATTGTAAACCGGACGGGGCCTCCATGTCCAAGCCAGAAGATAATGTGGAGATGGATGAGCAACTTGAGAAAGATTCAGAAGCCTTGCATGGTTCTTGCTCAAAAAAGCTATCTCGATCTCACTCTCGCTATCTCTCTTTCTCTCTCTCTCTCTCTCTCGATCTCGCTCTCGCTATCTCTCTTTCTCTCTCTATTTCCTTATTTTCCTATCTCTCTCTGTCTCGCTCTTCACTTCCCTACCTCTCTCTCTCTCTCTCTCTCTCTCTCTCTCTCTCTCTCTCTCTCTCTCTCTCTCTCTCTCTCTCTCTCTCTCTATATATATATATATATATATATATATATATATATATATATATATATATATATATATATATAACTCTCTTTCTCTATCTCTCTCTCTCTCTCTCTCTCTCTCTCTCTCTCTCTCTCTCTCTCTACTTACCTCTCTCTCTCTCGCTCTCTACTTCCCTATCTCTCTACTGATCGAACGAGCGACTGAGCTAGGGAGATCTAGACGTCCACGACTGCGGAGGACTACACAACATCGAGAGATGCTGCATCAGAGGATCTAGCTAGGTCACTTTGGCTCGACATGCATAACGCCCGGTCAAACTACTGACCATGGAGGAGATTGATGAGATCCGCCAACGACAACTGCTAGATCTCCTATGATCTACCTATCCCAGCTTGCTGGTTTAACCATTTAGTCCATACCGAGCAGTTTAGGATTCCATAATATTTTATTTTGTCATCTTCTTACTCTGACTTTGTATCAGATCCATCACATTCTAACTTTCTTGTCTCATGTCTCGTAGGTCACTTTGGCCTTTCGAAGACGTTAATATAACATTTCATTTCATTTCTCTCTTTAATTATTTTTCTTTAATTTTAATTTCCTACGCATACATTAATTCTCTATCTCTCTCTCTCTCTCTTTGATTACCTACACACACACACACATTTCTCTCTCTCTCTCTCTCTCTCTCTCTCTCTCTCTCTCTCTCTCTCTCTCTCTCTCTCTATTTCCTACACACACACACCTCTCTCTCTCTCTCTTTCCTACACACACACACACCGCTCTCTCTCTCTCTCTCTCTCTCTCTCTCTCTCTCTCTCTATTTCCTACACACACACACACACCTCTCTCTCTCTCTCTCTCTCTCTCTCTCTCTCTCTCTCTCTCTCTCTCTATTTCCTACACACACACACACCTCTCTCTCTCTCTCTTTCCTACACACACACACACACCGCTCTCTCTCTCTCTCTCTCTCTCTCTCTCTCTCTCTATTTCCTACACACACACACACACCTCTCTCTCTCTCTCTCTCTCTCTCTCTCTCTCTCTCTTTCCTACACACACACACACACACACCGCTCTCTCTCTCTCTCTCTCTCTCTCTCTCTCTCTCTCTCTCTCTCTCTCTCTCTCTCTCTCTCCTACACACACACACACGATGTAGAGAGAGAGAGAGAAAGAGAGAGGGGTTGGGGGGGGGGCATAATACCTATGCAGCAGGTGGAGGCCAAGATTTGAGCAGAGCGCAGGCGAAAATGGCCCCTGCTGCTCGCGGGCTTCGCTTTTTTCCCCCAATTTTTTTTGTGTCACTATACGCCTCGATATACGTGTCGCTATAGGCGTCGATATACGCGTGGGAAGTAAAGCCTTTCCACGCGTATATCGACGTACATTGAGACGTGTATAACGACGCCTGCTAATTTTGTCGATATACGCGCGTCGATATCTCCATGTTGTGTTGTAGTGAATATTGGTTAAGCTGGCAGACCGACCACAGTAGGGATCCAAAGGAGGGAAAATAGGGATCCAAAGGGGGGGCCGTTTGCAAAAGAGAAAGGTGTAACAATGGGCTTAAAAGACCCTAAGGTTCAGCCCATTAAGACTTCCAAAATGCTAAGGTTCCAAAATTCAAAGGTTGTGTCCAAAGGTCAAAAGCCTAGGAATTCGATGCGTTGTGTGTGCTCAAAAAGTCTTCATGCATCCCTACATAGGAGGGGCCGAGCCCTAGAAGTAGGGATGAGAGAGAAACTCACACACACAGACACACACACAAGCTCCCTTTACACAAAGGGAATAAGGGACACATGTCAACTCCCTAGCCTAGATGCCCACAAAGTGTACTCAAATCCTATTGGATGGCCTTGGAGGTGGACCAATGAGAATTAGGCTAGAGTAAATCTAGTTTAATTAATTTAAAAACACTTAATAAAAGAACCAATAAGAATTAAGCTCTCTAGAAGACTATTGGACAGTCTCCCAAGGGGTCCAATGAGCATTCAGCAGCCCAATGGCTTGCCTGATTCCTATTGGTCAGGAGACAAAGGAGTCCAATGAGAGTTTAGTTGCATTAATTAATTATCTAAAGCTCTCACAAAAGGGGAAAGGGAGACACATGTCAGAAGGCTATCACTTATGCTGCTTAAATTTCATTGGCTAAGCCTGGCATGGGCCAATCGGGTGTGAGCACGAGGAAATAGCAAGGGGGATCAACCGAGAGAGAGAGGGGGCTGAATTTTACAAGGCATTATCACTTACACACTCACACAATCTCATTTGTGGATTAAGAAGACTCTCTCTCTCCTTCTCAAGCTTTAATGGAAAGCTTATCACCTACTCCAAGCTTGTGAGAAGGGAGGCCTACACCAACAACTCTTGGCTTTGTGATGCAAATCCAACCAAGAGCCAAACTTCAATGCATGCTCATATCCTCTATAATGCTAATTACTAAGCTAAGCTATGCTAATATGAGTGATTATGTGAGGAGATGTACATCTTTCTCGTAAGACTACTCCTTCTTCCTCTAAATCTACTCTCATACCCCGCTAGCTCTCACCATCTTTGAAGGTGTGTGAGGTCTTGGGTCTGAGACCGTGAGGGAATTGATGTTGTGTTAAATAAGTGTTTTGCTTAGTGCTTGAAGTTTCCATCTTCATTGCACTAGCTAGTATGGGAGGAACACAAAGAATTTTATTGTAAAATGTCTCTCTTGATGGGAGAAACCATAATACAAAGCCTTTTGGAGCGGGGACCAGCTCCATGTAAATCCGGTCCTCAATTGTTGTCAATAGCTTAATTTCTCTCTCTTTTGAAGTATTGTTCATGCTACCTAACTAGGTGTTACACTTTTTGTTGCTTTCTCCACCCAAGCACTCTTGTTATTCTCATTAGGAATCTATCCTAATGAAATGCTCACTATGTTCATGCTATTTTCCGCTACACACAAGTTACTAGTCTATTAAATGTTACATTGGTATCAGAGCACAAGGTTTCTCTTTTCTTTCTCAAGAAGGGAGGTCCTCAAGCTAGCTATAAATGGTTGGTACTATTAATTGCATTTGAGTAAGTAGAATAGGGATTTTTCAGCCTTGCAGTGCGCCTGCCTTCGTGCAGCTAACAGGGCGTCACTGTCGAGAGCTATGGTCTTAATAGTGGAGTCCTACGGGGCTTGCCTACAGCTTAACCACTATTGGGCTATTAGAACCTTGATAGGAGTCGATGGTGTTTTGGTGTTGAACGACCCTCTCTTCTATTGCTTGCAATTAATGGTATTCGAGCCACGGGTACAATAGCTTGAGTGATTTTTCTAAAGGGGTAAAGAGGAGTAGCAACTAGGGCTTGAAGTGCCAAAGTACATCTAAAAGTTGTTAGAATGGCTGACAATAGTAAAGAGAGTGAAATTAATGTTGATAACTTTGATTTGCTAATGAGCAGGCTACTAAAATGATGCCCCTATGCTTGTTAACTACCTTGTTTCTAGGCTTCAACAAGCCATGGGCAATCCATCCCTCCAAAGTGAAGTGCAACGGCAGCTTCATACTCATGGGATTCTCCAAACTCCCTATTATGACGAGAGAGTACATAAGAAGCCTCCTTGTGAGACTCCCAAAAGAGGCCTCTCTCCAATTCGGGGAGAAGAAGAGGATCCATACGAAGGGCTCATAAATTTGCTTCTTGATGATGCATCTCCTTCTCAAAGGAGAACTCAAGAGCCTCCATCAAAGGAACAAGAAATAAGTGAGTCTTCTACCACCTCGACAGAGATGGCTCCACGAAGACGGCGGGCTCAACGCTCTCCATCACCTCCAAAACGTAGAAGACCATCACACACTTCTCCACACCATAATTCAAAGAGGGATGACAAAAAGCAAGAGAAGAAAAAGGCGAGAAAGAGGACACCCTCTTCTCCATCTTCTTCATCCTCTTCCTCTTATGAAAGTGATGGTGAAGACAAAGAAGATCAAGGCGAGAAAGAGGTCACCCTCTTCTCCATCTTCCTCAAATTCTTCATCTTCTGAAGAAAGTGATGGTGCAACCTTTGAACCATCAAAAAGAAGAGGCCATAGGAAATCCTATGCCGCGTGGAAGAGGTCGTCCAAGCTCAAGAAGTTCAAAGAGGGAGGAAAGAGCATCTCTTCCTTACCTACGATGGCACCTTTGGTGCTACGGACAAAGTCTTGGCCTTTATCCAACAATTGGATGCGGCGTTTGGAGATGAGCGCTTCACGGAGTCCTCTAAGCTACGCCATGTAGCTATGCACTTTCAAAAGTCCGCCAGGCAATGGTGGTCTAGCCTACGGGCCAACAGTGAAGCTCCATGAACATGGAAAGCTTTAAGAGCTTCCATTATGAAGCAGTTTTTGGCCACCGATGCCAAAGACAAAGTACTCACCGAATGGCAAAGCTTGAAGCTCTCTCCCTATGAATCCATTCACAAATATGTAGACAAGTTTTGGGACCTACAACTCAAAGCCACTGTCTTCAAAAAGTTGGATTTTTGAGAGAAAAAGCAACAATTTTGTGCGGGCTTAACTGAAGAAATGGCGGAGTATGTCAACTCCCGAAGGCCATGCACCATATCAGCGGTTATACACCATACTATGGTGACTTCTCAAATCAATTTCCAAACAGGGGCTAAGAGAAATTATAAGCCCACGGAAAACAAGGGTTCCAATGAGTCTAAGGGGAAGGACAATGTCCAAAAGTCTCCTAAGGGCAATTCCAACAAAGCTAAAGAGAAGGGAGTTTACAAAGGCAAAAATAAACTCTCTCATGAAAAGCTTGAGCGTTATCGCAAGGATAACCGTTGTTTCAAGTGCAGCAAGCAAGGGCATGCGTATTGCGCTTGTTCCCAAAAGAACAACCGCCATGAGCCTCCTAGAGCTACCTTGGTTGAAATCCAAGAGGAGGAAACTCACCACAAAGGATCTCCTCTATGCCATGCTTGGGGAAAGGTAAGAGAACATGATGCTTTTATTCTCTTTGACCCTGGTTCTACTCACAATTTCATATCCACAGAGTTGGCCACCAAGCTAGGGATACAAGCCTACGAGATGGGAGATGTCCTACCCACAGACGGTGCTTTCAAGGGGCAAGAAGCTTCAGTCACTCCCTTGATCGGGAAATTGTGGCTCCATGTCCAAAGCTATGTGGACAAAGAGGACTTCTTTATCTCTCCTCTCAAGCATGAGGATGTAATCCTAGGGGCACCATCGTTTGATCGCATGGCTACCAATGTTAATTTCCCTGAAAGGAGAATCTACTTTAGGTTCAGGGAAAAGGATATGTACATAGATGCTAAAAGCAAATGGGTAACACCATAGCCATTGTACATATGCAAGCTTTTAACAAGTCAATAAAGAGCTCTATTTCCGTGTACATGATTTTTGTTACAGATTCTCAAAATGAACCTAATGCTTTAACATAAGAAAATATAAACAATCACAAAGAATTAGAGTTATCCAATTTTCTCAAGGGGTATGTCTTTATTGATGACATCCCTTGTGAGCTACCTCCTAAATGAGGCAATGATGACCATGCAATTGAACTTCTTCCAGGAAGTTCACCGCCTAACAAACCTCCTTACAGAGTTTCTCAAGCTCAACAAGAGGAGATTATGCGGCAAGTGCATGAGTTCGTTGAGAAGAGCATGGTTAGGCCTAGCTCATCTCCATTTTGCTCACCTGTGCTATTAGTGCAAAAGAAAGATGGCACATATCATATGTGTCTCGACTATAGAGCACTAAATAGGATCACTATCAAGAATAGGTTTCCTGTTCCATGGGTAGAAGACATATTTGATAAGCTACAAGGATCGACCTACTTTAGTAGGATTGACCTAAAAAGTGGCTATCATCAAATAAGGATAGTTGATCGAGACATTGTAAAGACCGCATTTCGCACTACATTTGGTCTTTACGAATACATTGTCATGCCTTTTGGCTTGACCAATGCACTAGCCACATTCAACCGCTTGATGGAGAAGCTATGCAGGCCTCACCGAACCTTTACTGGAGTGTTCTTTGATGATATCATCATCTACTCTAATTCGTTAGACGAACACAAGCAACACCTCTATGTAATATTTCAAGTTTTAAGAGAGAATAAACTTTATGTTAATCGAAAGAAAAGTGAATTTTTCTTACAAGAGATTCAGTATTTAGGTCAAATTATCTCTCAAGATGGCATCCAAATGGATCCATCAAAGTTAGAGGTAATAAAAGGATGGCCTAAACCAAGGAATCTTCATGAACTCAAAAGCTTTATAGGTGTGTGCATACTATAGACGCTTCATAGAAAAGTTCTCACTAATAGCAGGACCATTACATGACCTAACAAAGAAAAACACTAGGTATACATGGTCTGCCACGGAGAACAATGGTATCGAAAAGCTTATCTCTCAACCTGTGCTTACACTACCGGATCTCTCAAAGCCACTTGAGGTCCAATGTGACGCTTGTGGTGATCACCTTGGAGCTGTTTTGCTTCAAGAAGGGCACGCCATAGTCTATGAAAGTTGAAGGCTCGACCCTGTTGAGCAAGCTCTAGGCATATATGAAAAGGGACTCCTTGCAGTTCTACATGCCTTAGACTCATGGAAGCACTATTTATTGGGGACTCCTTTCATTCTACAAAGGGATCACCAAAGTCTTAAGTGCTTCATGACGCATACCAAGCTCTCCGACAAACAAATGAGGTGGGCAAATTTCCTTTCGCAATTTCGTTTTCATATTGCTCACATTGTTGTGGCAAGCATAATCAAGTAGCCGATGCACTCTCAAGACGGCTGAGAGTGAATGCGGTTTCCATAGCAACTCACAACGATCTTGAAGGAGTACGAGCGGAAGTGCGACGCGAGAGAGAGTGCGAGAAGAAGAGCACAACAATATGGTGAACTCGCTCTACTGTAATGTGTAGAGCATAGTGAGTTCTTATTAGGTTTTTACAAAAGAATGTGTGTACATACCTGGCGGCCCGCCCACTTACCTGGGCGACCACATTGGGCTTTATACCCCAACAACCTCCCCCTTAAAGTCCAATGTGGTACTTTAAGTGTGAGAGAAGCTACTATACAAGCTAATATACAAGAGATGTGGAGAAGTGATGTACTACCCTACACCTAACTGCTTGCGAAAATGCGCAAAGCTCTCTGAGGGAAGTCCTTTTGTAAGTAGATCAGCAGGATTTTCTGTGGTGTGAACTTTGACAAGCTGAAGTTGCTTATCCTCGAGCATTTCCCTGATGAAATGACACTTCACATCCACATGCTTTGTCTTTGAGTGATAAACTGGATTGCGAGCCAATTGTATAGCACTTTGACTATCACAATATAACACAGGCATCTCTTCTTTGATTCCCAAATCTGTTACTAGTCGATTAATCCAAATTGATTCTTTGCATGCCTCTGATGCTGCAACATATTCAGCCTCTGTAGTAGACTGAGTAACACAATCTTGTAATCTAGAACGCCATGATACTGCTCCACCAGCCAATGTAAAGACATACCCTGACGTAGACCTTCGGTTGTCTAAGTCACCTGCATAATCTGAGTCTGTAAAACCCTTTACACTTAGCTCCTGACTCCCATAGCATATACGCATACTCTTTGTAGCTTTCATGATTCTCAATATTCCTTTCACTGCCTCCCAATGTTTCTTGCCTGGGTTTGACATGTATCGACTTACTACTCCCACTGCAAATGCAATGTCTGGGCGAGTAGCAATCATTGCATACATCAAACTACCCACTGCAGACGCATATGGAATCTTATCCATTTCAGCCTGTTCTTCCTCAGACACAGGACAATCTTGTTTGCTAAGTTTCACATATGGTGGCAATGGAACACTCAGTGCCTTTCCCTTCTCCATATTGAAACGTTGCAAAACCTTGTCAATATACTCTCTTTGAGATAACCAAATCAACTTCTTTGATCTGTCTCTCTCAATGCGCATACCAAGTATATGACTTGCCTCACCCATGTCTTTCATGTCAAACGATTTTTCCATCTTTGACTTCAAAGCTGAAATTTCTTCCAAGTGCTTGCCAGCAATCAACATGTCATCCACATACAAAATAAGGATCAACCAACTACCATCCTTAGCCTTCTTTGTATATAGACAGTGATCGAACTCACTACGTTTGTAGCCTTGAGAAAGCATAAACTTGTGGAATTTATGGTACCATGCCCTCGGTGATTGTTTTAAGCCATAAAGACTCTTTAACAACTGACATACCCAATCTTCCTTGCCTTTCTCAACAAACCCTTCTGGCTACTGCATGTAAATTTCCACATCTAAATCACCATGCAAGAACGCTGTCTTGACATCCATTTGGTGCAACACCAAATCTAATATGGCAACCAATGCAAGAAAGCATCTCAATGTAGTCATCTTGACCACCGGAGAGAAGACTTCATCAAAGTCAATGCCTTGTTCTTGATTAAAGCCCTTGGCAACAAGCCTTGCTTTGTACTTTGGCTGACTATCATGAGCGGTGATCTTATACCTGTAAACCCATTTACAAGGTAGAGCCTTTTTGCCCTGTGGTAATTTAACTAGCTTCCATGTCTTGTTTTTATGCAGAGCTGTCATCTCTGACTGCATGGCCAATTGCCAATTCCCGGAGTCCTTCATTTGCACTGCTTCCTTGTAACATGAAGGCTCATTGCAATCAGTCAACATGACATAGTTCATAGATGGAACAAACCTATCAGGAGGTCGCGTGACACGTCCAGATCTACGAACAATAGGTGGCTCAGGCTCAGCCAGAACCTGTGGTTCCACTCTATCCTGTCCTTGCTCCTCTTGAGCCCTGACATTTTGTCTTGCATGTGCAGGTTCATCTTCTTGGAAGACAACTCTTCTAATCTCCTCAACCCTCTCTGGTTTAGAATGATATTTGGATTCATTAAAGTGAACATCATTGCTGCGGACAACCTTTCTGGATTCAGGATCCCAAAGTCTGTACCCCATCTCACCAGAATTACAATAGCCTAGAAATATGCACTTTCTACTCTTTGGCTCAAGTTTGTTCCTAAATTCCTTTGGAACGTGAGTATATGCCTCACAGCCAAAGACTCTGAGATGCTTGTATGAGGGCATTTTGCCTGACCATACCATCTCTGGCACTGAATCCTTCTGCAAAACCTTGCTAGGAGATCTATTTACAAGATGAACAACTGTTGATACAGCTTCAGCCCAAAACCCATTTGGCAGCTGTGCATTAGACAACATACTTCTGACCTTCTCTTGTATGGTCCTATTCATCCTCTCAGCAACACCATTTTGAGGAGGATTGTAAGGAGCAGTAAGTTCACGTTTTATACCTTTTGACTCACAAAAGTCCTGAAAGGCCTTTGAAACATACTCTCCACCATTGTCAGTGCATAAGCATTTAAGCTTCTTGCCACTCTGATTCTCCACAAGTGTCACAAACGTTTTGAAAACACTAAACGCTTCATCCTTGTGCTTGAGAAAGTAAACCCATACTTTCCTCGAGTAATCATCTATAAATGTCATAAAGTAAGAAGCTCCCCCTAGAGATAGGTAAGGCATAGGTCCACACAAATCACTATGAACAAGTGCCAACTGTGTATCTCTTCTACTGCTTCTATGCTTATGTGGCTGCTGTGTTTGCTTACCATACAGACAATGTTCATAGAATTCAAAATCATTAAATGAAAAGCCAGGCAAATAACCAGAACGAGACAAGATTTCCATTCCCTTCTTGGACATATGTCCTAACCGGCTATGCCACAAAGAAACGTTCGGCTGCTCGTTTACATTGATTACATTTTTAGAGACATTTGATACATAAATCATGTAAAGTCCTCCAGACTTTACTCCATGTGCTACTGTCATAGAACCCTTGGATATCTTCCACATGTTCTGTCCAAAAGTGGTGACGTAGCCAGCATCATCAAGTAAACCTGTGCTGATCAAGCTCTTTGTAATTGCGGGAACATGTCTCACATTCTTCAGCGTGAAAGAAGAGCCATTCTGAAACTTCAATTGAACATCTCCAACACCTAAGATCTCACATGTCTGCCCATTGCCTAGCCGAACATGATCTTTAGTGGTATCATAAGAGGTAAACCACTCCTTGTTTGGAGACACATGAAGTGATGCCCCTGAGTCTATAATCTAGTCACTCATTGCATTTCTATCAGATACTGTAAGAAGAGCTGAGTCCATTGTATTCTTCAAGAAGTAGATGTCTCCTGACACTAGACTGTCATCCTCTGCAACAGTGTTTGTCACATTTATTTCTTGAATCTTCACTGAGGACTTGTTCTTCTCACCATGGTCTTCAGCTTTCTCTTTGCCTTTTTCTGCTTTCCATTCTCTGCAGTCTCTTTTCATGTGACCCTTCTTGCCACAATGGTAGCATTCTATGTCACTCTTGCCTTTAGCATTGCGGGACTTGCTACGAGACTGATTCCTCTTTCCACCTTTGTACTTTTCTTTGGTCCTTCCCCTGACAACTAAGGCTGTTCCTTTGCCTTTGTCCATTGTCTTTCTATTGGTTTCTTCAGTAAGCAGACTTCCTTCTACACCTGCTATGTTCAAACCATCTGGAGGTGCAGAATTACTCAAAGCTGTGCGAAAAGTGTCCCAACTTTTCGGCAATGTGATCAACAGGAACATAGCTCTAACAGGTTCATCAAACTTGACACCTTGAGCTGACAACTGACTATAGATTGTGTTGAATTCATTCAGATGATTGGACATAGGTGTCCCTTCTTTCATCTTCAAGTCAACAAGCTTCTTAAGCCAGTATACCTGTGAAGCTGCACTCTGCTTCTCATAAAGATCACTCAGCTTTAACCATGCTTGATAAGCCGACATCTCGTCTGCTACATTGAAGTAAACGCTTTCTGCCAAAGTCAGCATAATGGTAGAAAGTGTCAATTCATCCATTTCGCTCCATTCATCTTCGTCCATATCTTCTAGTTTTATCCCCTTGAGCTTTATAGGTTTTATCTGCTTCTTTTGTACCAACACGTGCCAAATCTGCTTCTTCCACAATGGGAAATTGGTTCCATCCAGCTTTTTGATATTGTAAAGAGCAGTGTCCTGTGATCCAGCCATAGCTACGCTTCACAGTAGTTTACTTTCCTGGGAAAAATTCGGCAGAGTTTCCCCTGTAAACTGACCTCTGAACCAATATAAACCTGTCAAATGAACCAAGAAAGCTTCAGATTCTGCAGAAATTTTGGCAGAGTCTCCTTTGTAAAATGGCTCTGGTGTACTAAAAACAAACCAAAAAACAGCTCAAAAAACCACTGTCTCTCTAACACTATAAGCTGTGGGTAAACCTGTCCTGCACCTGTACTGTCTCTGACTGTCCTGTCACTGTCCTGTAAGCATAGACTGTGACAATGCCTCAACGGCAGTAAAGCAAAGATGCAATCCCAACTGTCTAACTCACAGTCAATACATCCTAGCTGCCTATCTAAGGGTGCTTGAGGGATCGCTCCAAGACCTGTATCACCGAAAGGATCTCAACATTCGAGAATCCCCCAGCTCAATAAAACCTCACTCGACCCTCAACAAAGGCTGCAGTAAATCTGACAGTACATAGACTTCCCACAAAGTCATACATCCACAAATTTCCCAGTATATGCTGTAACCGCTGCGGCGGTTGTTTGCTGCGTGACTCACAACCAGCAAACCCTCAACAGACATACATCATCTCTGACAATACATCCCATGTGGAAGTACCTGCAATGTCAGGATGAAATCTGGAATATCAAGCAACAAACACAAGCTACCTGATGAACTAGTGGATGTCGCCTACAGTCTGTGTGTAGATGCGCCCGTGTCGTATGTGACACGCCTCCAAGAACTGCGAGCCGTCTTCGATGTGTAGACAACCACAAATCAACACTCTGGGAGTGTCGATATCCTCAGCACGTGCAGTCGTAGGCCGAAAACCCCAAATTTGCAGAGTCGGATCTGCACCCGCTGAGACCACGTAGTCGAAAATGGCCTGCGCAGAACTTTGTCGAAGCCGAACGGTGGCCGAGATGACCTCAGAATGAAATTCTAACAACACCGGGCCCTACGGGTATTCCCACAAGATTTGGGGCCGTGTCTTTGCCTGTCAAATTTCACTCCAATTTGAGCTGGTGACTCTAGCCTCCTGCAGTGCTGCCCCAAGCCTCGATCTGAGCTCTGATACCAGTTGAAGGAGTACGAGCGGAAGTGCGACGCGAGAGAGAGTGCGAGAAGAAGAGCACGACGATATGGTGAACTTGCTCTACTGTAATGTGTAGAGCATAGTGAGTTCTTATTAGGTTTTTACAAAAGAATGTGTGTACATACCTGGCGGCCCGCCCACTTACCTGGGCGACCACATTGGGCTTTATACCCCAACAGATCTATCTTCTATGATAGATGAGTATGCTATTGATCCCGACTTTAGAGATGTGATTTCAGCCCTTGCATTAGGGAAGAAAGTGGAACCATTTACTTTACAAGATGGTTATCTTCTCTATAGCAATAGACTATGTGTTACTAACTCACTATGTGAAAAAGTAATGTATGAATCTCATGCCCCTCCTTATGCGGGGCATAGAGGGATTCAGTCTACCCTAAAGGGGATTGAAACATATTTCTATTGGCCTACCATGAAAGCAAACATACAAGAGTATGTTTCTAAATGTGTGGTATGCCAGAAGACGAAGTTTGATAGAGGGAAGCAAACTGGATTTCTTCAACCTTTGCCAATCCCTAATTCACCATGGGAGAGCATATCCATGGATTTTATCTTTGGATTGCCTAAGTCTATCCATGGGAATACGGAAATATGGACGATAGTAGATAGGTTCTGTAAACAAGCTCATTTTATACCTATCAAAAAGACTATCAAAGCCCATCAAATTGCAACCCTCTTCATTTCACAAATCTTCAAGTACCATGGCTTGCCAAATGTCCATAGTGTCGGATAGAGATCCTAGAATGACCAGTAATTTTTGGAAGGGTCTCTTTGAGAATTAGGGACAAGGCTAAATTTCTCTTCGGCCTATCACCCACAAATGGATGGCCAAAGTGAAATAGCCAACCTAACAATTCTTGATCTACTAAAAGCCTATGTAACGAAAGTAGATCAAAGGTCCCAATGGAAGAAGTACTTACCCCCCTTAGTGGAGTATGCCTATAATAACACTGTACATACTTCCACGGGAAAAGCACCTTTTGAGGTAATTGAGGGAAGATAAAAAAGTCCCCTGCTACTTAAGGTACACGGGAAGATCTTCGCTACAGATGAGTATAGCCGAGACCTACAAGAATCTTTCCAAGAGATTAAGGATGCTATCTCTATCTCACAACAAAGGCAAAAGGCTGCTGCTGATAAGCACAGAAGAGCCCAAGCCTTTAAAGAAAATGATTGGGTCTTACTCAAATTTCCCAAGGCTCCATTAAGACACACGGTGGGCAAAAATCCTATGGGACACCAAAAGTACTATGCTAAGTTAGCAAAAAGGTACTATGGTCCCTTCCAGATTCTTAGGCCAATCAATGAGATGGCATATCAACTCAAGTTGCCCAGCCATTGGCTCATACACAATGCTTTCCATGTGAGCCTACTAAAGCCTTACAAAGGAGAGCCACCTCAAGAACCAAATATTGAAGACCCACTGGAGATCGAGGACCAAGAAGAGGTGCTGCAACCCGAGTCCATTCTCCGACATGAAGACAAGGTATTAAGAGGTGGTAAGACTATCCGACGATATCTTATTAAGTTTAAGAATTATCCTTTTAAAGATGTTAGATGGATGAAGGCATACAATTAAAGGATAACCTAAACCTTGTCAATGCTTACAATGCTTCCCTAGAGTAAGCAAATGTACAAATGTTAAAAATGAACAAAGTTTTTGTCTCATAAGACTCTTTTTCTTTATTGTGCACAAAAATGAAGTAGTATGCATGCTTAGATCAAGTTTGCGGAGACGACGTCTCCTGAACACCAAGTAGAGCTTGTCACTCTACTATGGAAGATTGATATGACTAATGTGCAGACATGCTTGTGGGCAGCTTAGGTTCTCAAAATGGACTAGTCATCCATTCTAGAACGATGTCGTAGGGTAACATAGGGATCCTCTACCCGCTAGAAAAAAGGACTAATGAATATGCTTTATATTCTCTACCCCGTAGTCGAGGACGACTATGATTTCAAGAGAGGTAATGTCATAATAACTAATATCTGATTCTCCTAAATGATTTTCTCATGTTAAACTAATCATTTAATATGGGGAAGTGCCAAGGGAGAAAAAGCTAGAATATTGGTTAAGCTGGCAAACCGGCCACAGTAGGGATCCAAAGGAGGGAAAATAGGGATCCAAAGGGGGGGCCATTTGCAAAAGAGCAAGGTGCAACAATGGGCTTAAAAGACCCTAAGGTTCAGCCCATTAAGACTTCCAAAATGCTAAGGTTACAAAATTCAAAGGTTGTGTCCAAAGGTCAAAAGCCTAGGAACTGGATGCTTTGTGTGTGCTCAAAAAGTCTTCATGCATCCCTACATAGGAGGGGGCGAGCCCTAGAAGTAGGAGATGAGAGAGAAACTCACACACACACACACACACACACACAAGCTCCCTTTACACAAAGGGAATGAGGGACACATGTCAGCTCCCTAGCCCAGATGCCCACAAGGTGTACTCAAATCCTATTGGATGGCCTTGGAGGTGGACCAATGAGAATTAGGCTAGAGTAAATCTAGTTTAATCAATTTAAAAACACTTAATAAAAGAATCAATAAGAATTAAGCTCTCTAGAAGACTATTGAACAGTCTCCCAAGGGGTCCAATGAGCATTCAACAGCCCAATGGCTTGCCTGATTCCTATTGGCCAGGAGACAAAGGGGTCCAATGAGAGTTTGGTTGCATTAATTAATTACCTAAAGCTCTCACAAAAGGGGAAAGGGGGACACATGTCAGAAGGCTATCACTTATGCTGCTTAAATTTCATTGGCTAAGCCTGGCATGGGCCAATAGGGTGTGAGCATGAGCAAATAGCAAGGGGGGTTGACCAAGAGAGAGAGGGGGGTGAATTTTACAAGGAATTATCAATTACATACTCACACAATCTCATGTGTGGAGTAAGAAGACTCTCTCTCTCTCCTTCTCAAGCTTTAATGGAAAGCTTATCACCTACTCCAAGCTTGTGAGAAGGGAGGCCTACACCAACAACTCTTGGCTTAATCCAACCAAGACCCACACTTCAATGCATGCTCATCTCCTCTACCATGCTAACTATTAAGCTAAGCTATGCTAATATGAGTGATTATGTGAGGAGATGTACATCTTTCTCGTAAGACTACTCCTTCTTCCTCTGAATCTACTCTCATACCCTGCTAGCTCTCACCATCTTCGAAGGTGTGTGAGGTCTTGGGTTTGAGACCGTGAGGGAATTGATGTTGTGTTTAATAAGTGTTTTGCTTAGTGCTTGAAGTTTCCATCTTCATTGCACTAGCTAGTATTGAAGGAACACAAAGAATTGTATTGTAAAATGTCTCTCTTGATGGGAGAAACCATAATACAAAGCCTTTTGGAGGCGGGACCAACTCCATGTAAATCCGGTCCTCAACTGTTGTCAATAGCTTAATTTCTCTCTCTTTTGAAGTATTGTTCATGCTATCTAACTAGGTGTTATATTTTTTGTTTCTCTCTCCACCCAAGCACTCTTGTTATTCTCATTAGGAATCTATCCTAATGAAATGCTCACTATGTTCATGCTATTTTCCCCTACACACAAGTTACTAGGCCATTAAATGTTACATGGCTTTTTACGACACTTTTATTGATTGATGTTATTAAATGTTATAAACGTATATGTAGGGTTCTGTGCAGATTTTTCTTGATTTTGTCATATTTAAATGACTCATTGTTATTTTTTCTAGTTAGTGGTTAACATCATTTCAATTTACAACACCTTTCAGAGCAATACAAGTGTTTACCTAGAATGGCATTAACCCATTGATTTTGGTAGCGATCATCATCCTAGTCGTGTCTATTGATCCCATTCAAAGAGAACAACATGGGTACATATACTCAACTTAGATGGCTTACTTATTAGTTTGATTACTGGCTATTTCTTCATAGAACCTCCCATCTAACAACAATATTTGAATTTTCTTTGATAAGTCAATTCTCTCTATAGCCCCAAATAATGCACCATCTTAGTGTTTACTCTATTTTCTTCTTTATCTTAAGATCTCCACATTATGCACCACCTCTTACAATATTTTCTATACGACAATTCCTCATTTTAATATGCTCATTTGATAAATGCTCACTTTCTTTACTTTCTTGTAAGTTTCTCTCTTTGTAGATATACCTAAGAGGCTACACTTAAGCAGTTTTACGACAAACTTGGAAGGCAAGGTTCTTTTACTTGCGTGCATCATCTTCTTATGAGCTGTGAATTCAACCATCTCTAATGTTGTGGCTTGTACTTGCACTGAGTATAATCTCTATTTAGATGATTCGACATTAAGCTATGTAGCTACTCACATGAGCTTAGGTGATTTGGAATGATAGTTGTAAGTACTTTGTAAAACATACTTCAATTTGGTGTCAAGCAAGTAGAAGATATGTTGTCTTTCATGCCTTCCTTAGTCCATTGGTCACCTATACACAGATTGCTGATTTACATAGTGTGCAAATGTTCATCCTCATGTAGATTCGTCAATTTAGGCAACACTAGTGATCCTTACAGATTCGTCGATTTAAGCATTACACCAACAAACAACATATTCATCAATTTATGCAGCACACCCAATGGGTGTTGATTTTCTATAGGCAACACAGACTACAAAATCATGCTGCAATGGCTCGCCACCACTGTCCCTAGTGTGATTTTGTTTCCCGAGTATATAATGGAAGTGATTTGAATATGGAATAGGATTTGGATTTGAATTTGGTTTATGATGATTTGATATTGACAATGTTTACGAGATTGGACTTGAAATTAATGCAAATTAATTATTGAACGATGATTGTGATCAATAATATCCTGATACATCAAGATATGACATATATTGCTTATTCTTGTGGTATGGGACAATAAAATATGTAGTATGTAGATGATGACAGGCATAAGAAAATTCATTGTTTAAGTTTATGAGTTTTTAAAAATTTTATACATGATATTTGTGCCACATAGTTATAACCATTGTTTTTGACAAGCATGATTTGCATATTAATAGCATAGCAATTTAGGACAGTTGCTTTTCTAAGAAGAGGTATGTAATAGAAATGATAAATATATATTATTACAAGTAAAAAGAGGAAAATCGATGTTGCACAAATGGATGTTGTGGTTGTGTTGTCGTGTATATACCTTACCAAGGTGTTGTAACCTTGGATGTGGCATTGTTGCATGTTTTATCTTTTTCATACATGCTTAGAGATTCTTCTCACGGTGAGTTTCATAACTCACGCACACTAATCTAAGGTTGTTTCCCTGGAAAAAGGGAGAAATGGTGAGTTTGGGAAACTTTTGCAAATATGCAAAAGTTTGAAAGACTTGGAGTAGTTTCCTAAATCTTAGACCTATGCTTGGTGAGAAAGACACGTTTCTCACTATTTTTAAAAGCCTTTTTTTCATTATCTGAAGTTTAAGCATTCCTTTTCATGCATGGGAATGCAAAAAGGGATAGTTTCACCAAATTGTGAAACTCATCGTGTGGAGGCCCTCTTAACTTGGTAAAATAATGTATAAATGTGGAGTGTTTCTAAGTGGCACGCTTGTCTCACCTAAAAAGTCCAATGTGGGCGATCCCGTCCCAAATAAGTAGTTTCATGTACAACCGTAAAAGATGTGTACGTGCAAAGTACTTGGAAAGTGAAAAATTGAGTTTTAGCATGGAATTTAAGACCAAGGTATATTTTTATAAATTTAAGAACTTTTTTCGATTAATGAGGCCTTTTCGCAGACAAAAATGGTCATTTTTGGGCTTTAAATGGCTCAGAAAAGGTAAACAATAACAAAAACTAGCCAAAAATATCTAAAATGCCACATTGATGATAGTGGAATTGTTGCTCAAGCTGCTAGGGTGCTTGTAGAGCCAAAAATAATCACTTTTGGCAATCTAATGGAGATATAGATGTTCTAAGTGGATGTGTAAGTGCTGTCTCGTGTTGTTTCTACCCTGTGTTGGAGCTTGTGAGACCACCAATTAGGGTTTCCTCTCTTCAAATAAGCATTTTGGCTTGCCTAATGAAGGGCTAAGCTTCCATGAAATGGTCTCGATGAAGAATTGAGGTGAAAAATTAGGGTTTTTAACAAGGGAAATGAGCACTATATCTTTGCAACACCGCATCATCAAACACACAAGAGTTTTGAGTTGATCTTGGTTCTTTTTCAAAGTAAGACTTTTATGGATGGAGTTTTGTTCTTTTTTAATGTGTCTTTTGCTTCAAATTATCTCCAATTTTCGTGATTTGCGCACAAACTCTCACTGTCGGAGGCCCGACGCTTTCCTAGCCTTATTGCAAACTTCTTGACACCGCATTTACTTTATGTTAGGAAATAAGACGTAGCTAAATAGATAATTGAGTAGATTACTTAATGGAGAGAGACAGATTTATATACACGAGATTATAGAGTAGAGAGAGAGAGAGAGAGAGAGAGAGAGAGAGAGAGAGAGAGAGAGAGAGAGTACACACGATATACGTGGTTCACCCAATGTGGGCTACGTCCACGGGAAAGCAGCCACTCAATGGCTTTAGTACTTCAAAAAAATAAGTAGTTTACAAAGGGATTATACCCTTAATGGAGCTCCCGCCTTGCTTCACTCTCACCACCTCACACTCACCTTGTTGCATCAACTTCACACTCTGAAATGTGTGTAGAAATGGCCTCCTTTTATAGGCCAAAAGGGTTGCCCTCTCGTATGAGAGACAACCATGTGTAGCCGCCCTTGTGCGAATAAGTCCAAATCGGACCCTCCAATCCGCCCATGTGTGGCCGCCCTTGAGAAGACAAGTCCGCTTTTGAATTCGGCCACCGGCCATTGACTTCCGACCACCGGCCAACCGATCGGTTGTTTTCCGACCACTTTTCGGCCGCCGTCCGACCATAATATTCCGGCGAAAAAAAAAAGTCTCGGGGGCCTTCGCCCCCGAGGCCTTTAAGGTTGCCCATGATTCTTGTCCGTAAAAATTTTGGTTTTCGGTGAGTGATTTTCCTTCACGCACGATGGCTTCTCTTCATAATGGGGGCCTTACAAATGTGCGCTTTTACCATAGAAAATTACAAGGGTAAATCAAGCTCCATACTTAACACTTTATATGCCGGCTCATATCAAACACACATTAGATCATATTTCTCACCAACTTAATATTCAAAATGGATTAAAAATAAAAGCCATTATTTAATTCACATTTTTATAACAATTATTTTCATTACTTTGGATAATTACAAGTCTTATTAGACTATTGTTTGTGGTTCCACACATCTGTTTGTCATCTTAAATGCCAAAATATAGTTTAAATCATGTAGTTATGTGTCATATTGTTTCATGTGACAGTTGGCTCCGTTTAAGCCATCAATTCTCTTCTACACTCTCATCTTCTTTGCCTTGCTTACTTTTGTGCCCATAATCTTTCTTTTATTGTAGGACCAAATCATTTGATCCACAATATAGATGGAAGGCACAATAGGTTAATGGTTGATACCCATTATAGAGTTTTGTGCAGTTTTTTTAAATAAAAAAATTCTTTCCTTTATGTATGTGATTAATTGTCCTTTCACCATTGTGTAATTGTTAGTTTGCTTATTGATTATGAATTTGTGAGAAGTAAATCTTGTTGAAAGTGTTTGGAAGGAACCCATAATCTAGCAATATTTCATGCAATCTCAACAAGAGAGCCATTTTTCTTTTGATGTCTTGAATTTTAGTCAAACACAGGAAGCGTTGATTAAGTGGATTGAAGTCTTCAAACTAGCTAGATAGCAATCATCCCCTCCCCCTTGAATAATCTTTTTCAACTGGGTGCCTCTATATTGGCTCCTCTACCTGACCAAATGTTGATGTCTTAATGGAGAAGTGGTGGCCCCAAAATTTCCCCCCCTTGGGAAACAGATGGTCAAGAATCGTTGATGATCTTAGGCCATTGATGCCTCCTAGATTGGGGGTGTCATTTAGTGATGAGGAAAGTACACTTAGAGCAGAGCCCCGTGGGCAAGCTAGAAGTTGTTAAGTTTGGAGGGCCTTCTATGAAAGGAGGGCCCTCTAGAAAAAGAGGATCAACCCACAAATCTTGTTGTTGTCGGTTTGGAGCAGTGGACAACTCAATGAAAGTAGTTGGAAATAGGTATTGAAGCTGACGCCGAGAACGAGTTTAACTCCAAAAGCACATAATCATGTGCTACAAGCATATGGAGGGTGGTCAAAGGATTCCCCTTTTGCACCAGAAAGGAACGATTCTCTATGGGGTTGCAAGATGTTAGAAGGCCTCCCACATGCGCCTCTATTGGGTCTACGGGGCATTGCTCTTAGGTCGGGTTCAGACGAGCCGATGGAAAGAGTACACACTCCAGGCTGTCTGTATTTCATTGGGTGAAAAACATTTCATGGGCGAGCCCCCCGCTCCCCTCTAACGAGCCCACTTTTCATGAAAATTGCAGGCAGCACGGCCCGATCATGCATCATGGGGCTACTTGCAGTACTGCTTGGTGCTGACTATTGTGAACACGGGGTCTTGAGGCCGATGCCACAAGGGCAGAGCTCCGTCGCGATTGTGTGAACCCAGCCTTAGGAGTTGGCTGCATTGAAAATCGAAGCCTGACACCAATTTTAACAACTATGAGTCTGTGTGTCATGGATGATTGGCTGCAGTCTCGAGCACCAACATTCAAATTCGAGAAGCTGGTGAAAAAAGAATGAACCTTCCACGTTCAGGAGCTGCACCATGGCAGCAGCCGTCTGTACGGGGTGCTTGTGTAAGCAGTACTCTCAGTAAGGAATCATTTCCGGGGCTGCCAAACGGCGTACCTTCCAGTGAGGACGACGAAGACAACAGTGGAAATGAGGAGGATGATCATGGGCTGATCCAAGTTGATAGCTTAGAATCCAGCATCTTTCGAGGTTATGAAGAAGCAGACCATTCCCATCATGGCCCTGCAGACATCTCTTCCCAACACGCCCTTGCAAAGATCCGAGATCTCCTTGTTGCTTCTAAGCTCAAAGCCATATCTTGCCTCATATGCCTGGAGAAGGTACGGAATTCTGACCCCATTTGGCATTGCACAGCAGGTTGCCATGCTATCTATCATCTCATCTGCATTCAAGCATGGGCTGGGGAAGCCTGTAAAGCTGCTGAAGACAGAGCAAGAGTGAGGCTTTCTCGAGAGCATTTCCCTGTCGCAGAGCATGAAGTAAGTTGGCATTGCCCTAAGTGTCGAATTGAATATTCACGGGCCCAGATCCCTCGTGAGGCATTGTGTTACTGTGGGAAATTAGTTGATCCCCCTTTTGATCTGTGGCTCACGGCTCATTCCTGTGGCCATTTATGTGCACGGACCCTTTCTAAAGGTTGTGGACATGAATGCAAGCTCTTGTGCCACCCGGGTGCATGCCCTCCTTGTCCCCAGTTTGTTAAGGTGTTTTGCTTCTGTGGATCACTTACCGATGTTCGCCGTTGTGGTCATAAGCACTTCTCTTGTGGAAAGAATTGCAGCAAGAAGCTTGCTTGTGGGCTTCATACTTGCCAGGAGGTTTGCCATGCAGGAGACTGCCTCCCTTGTAAGAAGAGTGGGACACACAAATGTAGATGTGGTCGGACAGAGGAAGTTCGTGCGTGTTCTGAATCTGATTTTGGCTGCAATGAGCCGTGTGGAAAGGCAATGCAATGTAAGAAACATTGGTGCAAGAAAGTTTGCCATCAAGGGCCTTGCGGAGAGTGTGAACTCCAAGGTAGGCAGAAATGTCCGTGTGGGAAGATTGCTTACAAAGACTTGGCATGTGACGCCATAGCACCAACTTGTGGATCGACGTGTGAAAAGTTGTTACCATGCTTGCTTCATCGTTGCCAAGAGCGATGTCACATGGGTGATTGCAAAACGATCTGTAGGATTGTGACATTGAAAGTTTGCCGCTGTGGAAGTTTGAGAAAAGAGGTATCCAATTTTTTTTAACATGACAATCTCATGTTGAAGTCTCTCCTAGTATCTTTGATGCTTATATATTCTTGTCTTACTGTGTGTGGTCTTACTTGTTCCAATCTGTAATGCTAGGGCACTCATTCTCTTACAATGTTTCATGTGCAGGCTCCCTGCTACCAAGATCTACAATGTGACAGGAAATGCCAATTTCTGCGAGACTGTAAACGACATCCTTGTAAGCGTCGCTGTTGCAATGGGGATTGCCCTCCATGTTCAGAGGTAAGCTTTTTGAATCAAGCATGTGCTTCATCTTATATTATATCAAAGCAATACCAAATGAAACCAAAAACATTGAAATTCTGGGTTGCTCCATTTGTGTACCTCTCAACTTATTCTCAACTTGTTGCCCCCATGCACCACTCATGCATACTTGAAATTGTGTGTACAGTAGGTGCAACAAAACCTATAGGATGAGCTCTTAGCAAAGAGCTTACTATGCTGAGAGCTCACTAAGAACTAACAAAGGATGTCTACCCAACCATAGGAGTCCCATATTTATAGAGTTGTTCGTTCAAACATGGTTGGACATTGGCTGTACATGGCAAAAGTATGTTAGTGCTGGGGCCCATTGTCAGCTGTAGCAGAATCGAGAGAAGGTAGAATTGAACAATCACCCATCACTGGACGGTACATTTTCCAACATTCATCAACACAAAATCCAGTTCCACAATTAGATTCTATCTAGTTATCTCAACACTCTTTATATTCCAGAATAATGAACTTCTTAGTGTACTCCACGACGTTCTTGAGTCTGCATCGTTTGAATAGCAAAAGTATGAGGGACACAAATATAATCCTCTTAATAAGGTTAAAAGAATAGATTCATGTGATGAAGTGGCCAATTTTAAAACTAAAGAAGCTGCCTTGTGCTCTGTGGTGGGCGTATCTCATTGCAATGTGTATGGAACCTCACTCAGACATAATGGCCAACCACCACTCATCTACTCTGCACTAAATAGTTGGTCACTAGCCAGCAAGTCAACCAACTGGTCTAGACTCCATAGGTAGGTAGGCTGAAGAGGTAGATTCAGCACTGCTAGTCAGGTGGCCCACCAGGTGTCTGGGGAGCGTTTTTGTTGTGCGTTGGAAAACCTCTGAATGACGCAGACCAGGTATCTGGGGAGCGTTTCGTTGTATGCATGAAACCTCCAAGCGACGGGTTGCGGTTTGGGGAACGTTTGGTGTATCAGTCCTTTGAGCTCATGGCGTGGAACTTTTTAGGTTATTTGCGGGGGGAGTAATGAGGTAGTCGTTGAGTAGCTTCATGTTGCAGACCGTTTGTCTCAGAGGAGTGCTCAATGGCGTTGTTCGTTATGTCTTGTAACATGGATATGTGAGCATTTGTGTTGCATTGTGATGTGCCAACCATTGAATATTCCTAATTGGGTGAGATTGCCTGGGCATGTAATTTTAGTTACATCGAGACACCCGTTAAAGATCAGCGCGGTCTGGGTGTGATGGCTAATTTTGCTACGTTGGAATATCGAGAGCTCCGATCTGAAATGAGAAAAGTGAATGACCCTTGAAATGTCCATCGGAACGACCCTTGGAAATTATTGAGCTAACTTGAGTTATTTTGTAGATATGATGTAATCGCGGACGATTACTCTTCTTTCAAGAAGGGAGGATGTCACAAACTGCTGACGTGTCAAGCCACTGAAGACTCGAGCCAACCTGCAGATCTCGACCGAGGGGCCTAAACCCTAGGAGAAGCAGAAGAAGACAAAGGTCTCACCAAATTACCGATCCTTGGCGAGCAGGCCAAACATTAAAGCTGTACCAACTTATGGAACCCGATAGCCTAATAAAAATAAAGCAGGACCCACACACACACCAAGCCAGCGTAAAAACTGTTGACGTGGCAATTGTTGTACGGATTTTCCGCAAATCCCGCTAACATGCTGACGTGGCAGATTGTACAAACAGTTTGGAGTTTTTCACTGACAAGTGTTGACGTGGCAGGTGTACGGATTTCCGCGTTCTATGGTGCTGGCTGCCTAGCGCTAGCTTTTGGGAGCCTAGGTGCTTTTAGACTATATGCTTTTCATGTACTGCTTTTGGATGGGCCCAGGGCCTTTAAATACGAGGGTGGGCTCCCTTCTCCCGCAACTTTGCGGGAGCAGGAGCAGAGTCGAGCCACCTCTTGTGTACTGAGTTGAAGCAATATAAAGAAATAGGGAAAGGGGCGCCAAGGTTTGGGACCAGTGCTCTCTTAAGGTGGAACTATGCCACTCCGCGTCTTGTGTGTCGTGCATCTCTCTCTTTCAGTTAAGTTGTTATTGAAGGGCTTAAAAGTTTGTTCCATCTGTTCTTTTCCATTGGCATGTGGTGCCCTCCCATTATAGATATGACATTTAAGCAAGTCCAAAACCATTGAATTGGTTATCTCTAATTGCCGATTGGTTTGTGGGTGAAACAACGTGAAAATTTGGGTGTAGTGCTCACATTTTCACACATTTCTCTATTGGTGAACCGGGATTCTCTGTTTGAAACAATAGGTGTAGGAATCCTATGTAGCCGAAAGATGTGTGAGACAAACAACTTTGCCAAATGGTCAGTCTTCACTATCTTCTTTAGTGGTACAAAATGAGTCTACTTGTTGAATCTATCCACTATAGTCCTTATGCCATCATGTCCACTTTGAGTCGTTGGAAGGTAACAAACAAAGTCCATTGCGATACTCTTCCAAGGGAAATGTGGAATCGGTATACGTGTGGGGAGTCTTGTCACTTTGTGCCTGTCATACTTGACTTTTTGACATACCATGCAAGTATGCATAAATTTTTCCATGTCCTTCTTGGCCAATAGAAGTATCTCTCGGAACCCCTTAAGTGTTGCCTCTATGCCCCTATGCCCACCAATAGGAGGACCGTGACACTCTACCAACACCTTTGGTCTTAGACTATGGGTAATACACAACATAGTCTTTTGTAACAAGAACCCTTCTTTGAGAGAATATCCTGAAAACTTCTTCCAACTATGTATCTTGCTAAAGATCTCGCCAAAATCCGGGTCTGAAGCATATTGCTCTTGCATCTCATCAAAGTCATGATGATGTACTGAAGTGACATCGGATATCTGTGGCTTGCAAGACAACGTGTCATCCTCATGTAGCCCTCTTCCCCTACACCACCTTACATCTTCTGTGCTCCCCCTGCCCATCCGCAGCCTTAGACACAGCCACACTACAATTGATCCTTTTTGTTTTATCTTATGACACCTAGATGTCAGAGACATCTTGTGCATGGTTTCGCATCATAGACCTGTTTCCTTTGGTCTCTACAAGACATCAATAAAATATTCTCCATCCATACACTCTTCGGTCTCTCTCTATTTTTTTATCCATCTAAACATCTTTGCGTCGACATCTTTGTCTTTGTAGTAAAAGATTGACAGCTTATTATTATAGGAGTGTGTGTCGTGTTTTGTCAGTGTGTTAGTTTTCTTCAAATTCAGAATGATTGCTGATTTTTTCTTCTGAACTTAAACGATTTTTGCTTTTGGATTCAGGTTTGTGGAAGGAAATTGCGTTGTGGAAACCATAAGTGTCCAGCTCCATGTCATAGGTATGCATTGCGTTCTTTTCATTGGTCGAGACTACAAATATGCTTTTTAGTATAAAGCAGCTTGGCATGTTTTCATTATATTTTAATGGCTAATTATCAAGAGAGTTCAGACTATTCTGAACTTATGAAGGTATATGCTAATTAGCAAGAGAGCCTCTTAAGGAATTTGTTGTTGGAAATAGGGTTGCAGGGAAACGCACACAGCTTGGAGAAGACGAAGGAAGCTCAAGACAACAGAGAGTAATATTATTTGAATACTTCCTTCCGTTGCTTCCTGTCACCCATCTAGTGTGACACATCTAAGATGGGTGACACATCAGAAGTACCCGTTCTTGGTGGCCTTACAAATATTCCTGTTCACAGTGCTCCCGTCGTTACTCTAAATGACGCACTAGAAATATTAGTACTCGGATGTCTCTAATGAGAAAAACCCTCTCACTTATATTTCCAATAATTCACTTAGAATTATTTTTCATGGTGTCAAAAGCGAGAAAACCCTCTCACTTAAAAATCCAATAATTCATTTACAATTATTTTTCTGTTTGATAAAGCCAATTTAGCAACGCAGTCACGTAGGAGATGCAAAGCAGAGCCACAAACCTTGTCAAAGCAATATAAAGAAATACCGAAAGGGGCGCCACAGTTTGGGGCCAGTGCAATCTAGGAGTGGAACTCTGCCACTCCGTGTCTCGTGTGGATTCTCTCTCTTTCCGTTCAATTGTTTCGAAGTGCTAAAAGTTTGTTCCAGCTTGTTCTTTTCAGTTGGTACGTGGTGCCTTCTCGCTACAGTGGTATTAGAGCTTCAATCGTGTGCTTTTCTGAAAGCTTACCGGTCCTCCCAAGAACGGACAGAGCAAGATGGGGCTTTTGGATTCTACAAAGTACCTACAATTTCTCCTTGACGAGCTCCGTGACATACTCTCCAAGCATCCTGAGCAGAATCTCCCGGTTCTACAGAGTTTTCAGCAGTTCTCAAGTACATGTTGCCACCTCTGTTGCCTCAAGAAGTTCCTCCTCCTTCGGCACCAGAAAGCACAAGATCCTCTTCTCCACAATATACTTAGTTGTCAATTCCGATCGGGGGAGTTTTCAGGAACATGGTTTAATCACCTGTTGATGAGTATCCATTGCAACCATTGTTGCCACCGCCTCCCTCATCATCTCCCAGATACAGTGGCTGGAGCCCTTATGGTTTCTCCTACTATTATCCACATCTTGGATTTGCATCGAATCAACCAAAGGGCTTCAAGGATGGTGTATCTGCAGTAAAATTTTTCACCGTTTTTGGCATGAAAGATAGGAAGAAAGCCTTACAGTTCCTGTAGCAATTTGACAACGTCTATGCCTTGGGAAACTACAAAGAAGAATCAAAGATCTCTCGAGCCGTGGGATTTTTCAAACATAATGCTATGTAGTGGTGGAGTTTCAGAGCTAGCAAGCCGCATGCTCCAAGGATTTGGCAAGCGTGCAAGAATATTTTTTCCCGGAGCCACATGACATCCCTATTTGAAGTAGAGCTTCTAGCAGAATGGGGTAACCTGAAAATGCTTGCCACGGAAACAATGTAAGACTACAACTAAAGGCTCCTCAACGTTTACCTTTTGGTTTCTAGATCAAGCTGATCACCTTGGAGGACCAGTGCGAGCACTATACCATTGGATTGCCATCACCTCTATAGGAATATTGCCTATCTAAACAAGTGTCTACTATGCAAGAACTTATGGACCATGCTGTGTTCGGTTACAAACTTATGAAAGGAAGATTGGAATTTGTTATGGAAGATCAACCGATCAACACTCAAAATCCACGACCACAACCATCAAATCCTTGGGATTCTCGCGACACTTCAATGCAAAAGACTTGTTTGACATCACGTCAACAAGAAACCCTGATACAAGAAGCTAGATGCTTTGAATGTTTCTAGACGAGACACAACTATAATTGTCCGGGCTCTTTGCTCTGTGCACGCCATCGCTGCTCCCCCCTCACCCTCCTGTCTCGCTCTGACCCCCCGCCTTGCCCCCTTCTCTCGCTCGCGACCACCCCCCGCTTGCCTCTCCCTCTCTCACGCTGCCTGCCCCCAGCCCTACACCCCCGCACTCGTGCATCCCCTGCTCGTCCCGCAAACCCCTCCGTGTCTCTCACCTTCCTTTCTCTCCCGGCATTGTCTCTATTGCTTGACAAGCCTTCAACGAAAGGACTCTTAACTATAAGTTAAGCGTCGACGCCCCATTTATCAGCAGAAGCAGACACAGATGGAAGCTTGCGCTTCGCCATAGAGGGACTCAGATGAAGCCCCCTCGTCCGAGCCCGCCGAGCCTACAATCCGACTTGCTCTATTGCTAGCAAAGCAAGCCAGCCTCGCAACTGAGGTGGAGTGCCTCCAGGCCACCTCTGTCATCTGCAAGATTATTGCAGTCAAGGAGAGATACGCGACCTTCTGCAGGCCCGCCTTTTAGCTGAGGTGGGGAAAATCATTTATATCCAGATTCTCGGGCGAGGGTACTATCAGATAAAGTTTGAGACTCATGAGATGGCTGTCAAGGTCATTTCTATGAGCCTGTTGGCCATCCGAGCGGTCAGAGTGCATTTTCGACAGTGGCGCCATGGGTTCGATCCAGCATCGGATGTTCTTGTCGTGGAGGTAGACTTGCCTATTTTGGTATGCTTCGTTGGCTTGCGGAGGGAGTACTTACTGCTTCTTTCTAGGATTGGTTCGGAGATCGGGATAGTCTTGGAGATCCGGCGCACGATAGCTTCAGTTGTAGCCAAGGCTGCCGATGTGCCTTCAATACGTGTTCTGGTTCGTGACACTCACTCTCTCCCGAAGTTGGTCCTTCTACGTAGGGTGAGTAAGGGATGGTTACGCCTGAGGGTGGAGTATTTGGGATTCCCGAACCAATGCTTCATTTGCAGGTAGATGGGCCAGTTAGCGAAGGCATGTCCTCGTAGGAGATCTCGACCCACGGTGCATGCGCAACCTCCCAAGGTTGAACATGCTTAGCAGACAGGTACCCATGACACACAGGCGGGTACCTCGACAGAGGCGAGCGATCAGCCAACTGACGGTTGGTAGCAGGTGCCCGATCGCCATCAACAGGGACGGGCTCGCCACACTGCCTTCCCTGCAACTCAGCAACATTGGGTTTTGACAGGGAGCCGTTTTGACTTCCTCCACAGCAGGAGCCCCTTAAGGAGACCCCCTCCACCACCTCCACCTCCCCCCCCCCCCCTCCACCTTCAGACTCCTCTGTTCTGTCTCCTCCCCCTCGTCCCCCACCCACACCTCTCGCTCTTCCTTTCTCCCCGGTGGGGCCCTTGGCCTCATCACCCGACCCTTCTGACACTCCTCCTCAGACGGAGGGGACTGGACACACATCCGCAGCCAAACGATCTCTTGGTAGTGCTTTTGCTACGAGTCACATGGCTCTAGAGGGACAACCCCGAATCTTTCTCGGATAGATCATTTCTATTCCACTGACCAAATCTGCGACATGGGGAGAATCTGTTTGCATCCTGACAGGGACTACTTTTTTTGACCATGCGCCAGTGATTCTCACTATGACGGACAGATAGAGGAGGGGGGGTGCGATGCTATGCATGCCTGAGCGGATCTTGTTGGATCGAGAGCGTAGAGAGCGAGTGGAGGCACTTTGGACAAAGAGCTTGGACATGCAGGACACCCGTGTTGGTAGATTGGCCTTTGGTGTGGTTGAGCTTAGTCGCTTCTTCCTCTAGGAGTTTGCAGCTCGCTTGGTTGCAACCAGGGAGGAGGAGAAGCGTCTCCGACGGGGCATTGTTTCCTTGCAAAGGATGTAGGAGCAACATCCAGACAGTCCTTGGTTGAAGGAGCAGATGTAGCAGGCTAGACAGGAGTTGGCAAGCATTGAGGAGGGGCATCATGAGTTTACCTTCCATCGGTAGGCATCTTGGTGGACCCAGGTGGGTGACAGAGTTACTGGGGAGTTTTTTGAGATGGTGGGGCCACGCCATGCGCAAGCCAGTGTTAGCCAGTTGAGGAGACCTGACGGGTTTGTTGCTTCAGAGGCTGAGGATAGTCGTGCAGTTGCTACTGACTTTTACCGTGATTTGTTGTCAGTTGAGCCTTAGTCAGAGCGTGAGGATGCATGCAGAGAGCAGGTTTGGGCACAGATGCCTTGCCTTGTTATTGAGGAGATGCGACAGAGACGAGCTTTCTTTCCAGCTGGAGGAGCTCCATGAGGTCCTCAAAGCACTTCCCCGAGGTAGTTGTCTAGGGGAGGATGGTTTGACCCCCAACTTTTTCTTGGAGTATTGGGACTTGCTTGGTTCAGATCTTTGCAGCACATTCCAGTACGTTTTGCGCACTGACGAGATGCTTGATAGCATGAGTGAGGGCATGATCTACCTTATTCCCAAGGAGGGTGGCTCCTTGGATGAAATTCGACAGTGGCGACCCATCACTATCCTCAACTCATCCTACGAAATTCTAGCAAAGGCTTTGAGCTTGAGGATTCAACCATACTAGAGAGCATTATACATGGGACCCAGGTAGGTTTTGTCAAGGAGCGTAGTATCCTTGACAACATCTTCACTTTTTGGGAGGCGTCTGGCCTCGCGCGTCTCCGAGGAGAGGATTTGGTGATACTCCTTCTCGATGTTGAGAAGGCCCACGAGAGAGTTGTCTGGGACTTCGTGGAGGGCACTCTATGCAGGATGGGTTTCTTAGATGCTTGGATCAGAGGTGTGTCATCTCTTTACAGGCGTGCACATAGTCAGGTGCTCTTGGCAGGGGGAAGAGGGGAGCGCTTCATGCTCACGCGTTCGGTCAGACAGGGTTGCCCTCTAGCCCCCTTCCTCTTTCTGTTCTATGTTGAGGCGATGATTATATTTTTGACTTCTCCGCAGGTTGGCTTGCGTGGCCTCGAGCTCCCTAATAGGGCAGATGAGCTCCTTGACGCTGAATTTGCCGACGACTCAGCCTTGTACTTGGAGGGCCAAGAGGCCAATCTGCACAGTTGTGAGTAGGCTCTTGAGGTGTTTTGTTGCGCATCAGGAGCACTGATCAATTAGAGGAAGACACTAGCTTTCTAGGTTGGCAGTGCTCCTACGCCTAATTGGTTGTCAAGTGAGGGTTCTAGATGGATTTCCCTAGGGATTGCAGTTCGTTACTTGGGTTGTCAGGTTGACCTGGACTTGTCCCCTGAGCAGTAGAGTGCTCCCCTCCTCCTGTCCATCAGGAGGAAGTTGTTGCATTGGAGTTCGACACGACCCTCATTGGTAGGCAGAGTTGTAGTTCCAACCAAGTGCTGTTGGCTACTATGTGGTACATCACGTCTTGCTGGATCTTCTTGAGCTCCTGTATCAGCCAGCTAGGGAGGGTGATCAGGAGTTTTCCTTGGTCAGGGCGCGACACCCAGTTAGCCCGGGCCAAAGTAGCGTGGCAGGTCATCACCTTACCATGTTCTCAGGGGGGGCTGGGGATCATAGACCGAGCAAAGCATAGCAGAGCCCTTCTTGGGAAGTTTGTTGTCAGAGGACTGCCTATATGGGAGGAGCCTTGGAAGGAGTTGTTGCTTCACCTACTTCGAGCTCGAGTCCCTCATGTAAGAGGCCCTTGGAGCCCTTCCATCAGGTGGATCTTCATAGAGATGCGCAAGTTGGCGGGAACAAGAGGTTGCGGGATCGGTTTGCTGCGAGCCCTTCGGTCTTGGGAGCAGCTGAGGAGTGGCTTGGAGCAGCACCAACCCACCTGCACAGAGGAGCGCTTGAAATAGCCCCTTGTTTGGAACCCCATGGTTCGCACTTACAGAGGCCACCTGGTTGGTAGTAGGCCTCATGTTTCTTGGGGTCCCATGGTAGAGGGCCCAACCGACACTCTCGGCGACTGGCTTCAGTTTTCAGGATTGCAACATCCAACTATGAGGCATGAGAGGGGTGCAGAGCATGTGCTAGGACATTAAGAGGCTTTACGAGCTGAGTGGCTCACCCCTCTAGAGACAGCAGCTACCAGATGGATGGGGGCCTTGATGAGACTGGAGGTCCTCATCGCAGTTTGTGCTTGCTCAGAGTCCGTACCCCCCATGTTCTTTGAGATCTAGGGAGAGGGTCGCCTACACAGAGTCTCAGTAGAGGCTCCACAGGTAACAGAGTGCTATTTTCAGAGGATACATGTAGTGAGCATTTGTGGGAGGACTTGTGTCATAGATCCTGACCCAACAGATCTTGAGACAGGCCACTGGCGGCTTTGGGCTTGGGAGAGCTGCCCTTTGGCAGGAGTGGAGTGGGACCGTGGAGAGTGGTTTTGGAGAGACCCTTTCTCTTCAACCGATCACCCTGAGATCCGCTTCTTTCAGTACACTGTTCGATTGGAGCGACACATACTGGCAGTAAGGAGAGAGGCTCCTCTTGTTGCAACACTTCATTGGCAGGAGGAGGGTCTCATAGATGAGTTCTTATCAGGTTTTTGGGAACGGTTGTGGGACTCGAGAGAGCCGAGGCGAGTCACTTTGTTCCAGTGGCTAGTTGCACATAGAGTTACAACAATGGGGAGCTAGCTAGTACATAGTGTCTTGTCGGCAGACTGCGCAGCTTGTGACCATCCTTTGGAGAGTCAACGTCACTGTTTGTGGGACTACCCCATGACACAACATGTTTGGCTTCCGGTACTTCGATTGATGCCAGCTCTTTGCACAACGCGACAATACACTTGGGGTGCTGTAGCCTGGTCCACCCTCACGGGCCCTGCACTCCATTTTGAGCTAGCCTCCACCAGCAGGATGATAGTGATCTAGGGGGGTCGACCTACACTTCAGCATGCCACAAAGCTTAGCCCCCAAAAGTGTTGCAGTGAGAGAGAGGTGTGTTGGGAGCTTGTCTGTGGCCTGACACTTTGGTTCATTTGGCGGGCTCGTTGCTTCCGCATCTTCGAGGCTCGCCCTGTCCCACCGGCGAAAACTAATTGTGACTTTTGGTTGGAGCTGATTCATACTCTTAGGGTCAGTTTAAGAGACTTCAGGGCAACTCCGACCGCATGCCGGAGCGCAGAGAGGCTTTCCTGCGGCTCTGGCGCCCAAGCTTGGCTTTTCTTCACCATGGTCCAGGGTGCACCCAGATGGCACTACCGGCCACCTGTGTGGCTCTTTGCTCCTCCCATTTTGTGATTTAGCCCCATTGTAGATATTTTGTTTACTCACTGGGAGAGTCTCTTCATGCTTTTGATGTAGCCCTCTCTAGTAGAGGTGGTTTGTAGCCCTATGGGCAGTTTTATCAGCTAATGGAAGGATCTTTTTCTTCAAAAAAATACTATTATAACTGTCCAGATAAGGCTCCAGAGCAACCACTTGCTAAGAAAGCCAAAACTTCGGTCGGACTTGTTCCCGTCAGCATTTATGGCCTCTCTCTAGATGTACGAAAGAATTGTGTAGAGCTTATGGCCAGATCAAAGGCTTCAAAGCACTTATCTTCTTCGACCCAGGAGCCAGCAAGAATTTCATCCACCTAGAGTCCTCAAGCAGGTGGATGTTGAATATGATCAGTTTGCGGGAGAGCTTGAGGTCGAGTTAGCCACAGGGCACACTTGGAAAGTGGTACCACTCATTGTTGCTCCTCCACTTACTATACAAGGGTACCATGGCAAGGCAGACTTCACATCATGCCGTTAGGGCATTGCGATGCTCTTTTGGGCGTGCCTTGGCATGACCAGAATGATGCAACCATCCACATCAAGGACCGAACCATCACTTTGGAGTAGATTGGAAAGCCAGTTGTTCTTAAAAGTTCGACGGACAGAGACCAACCTTGAATGATTTTTAGTTTGATTTATAGTTGTTTGAGACTATGATTTGTAGAATTGTTGAAATCGAATTGATATGTTTTGAACTTGTTTTGGTGCTGCTTTGAGATTGCTCGATTGTGTTTTCAACGATTTGTGATTTACTCATGGCTCGGGCTTTCTATGGAGGAGTATTGAAGAGAAAATTTGTGCTTGATAATGTATGAATTTCTTTTGGCTCGGGCTTTCCTGGGAGGAGTATTCAAGTTAGTGTAGGCCCTGTGATCGTTACAGGCGGCGGTTTGGGGAATGTTTAGTTGTACTCTTGGAACCTCCAAGCGCCGTAGGCTGCGGTCTCGGGAGCGTTTGGTTGTAGCAAGCCTCTATATCTCATGGCCCCAAACCTTTTTAGGTTATTTATGGGGGGGAGTGATGAGAGGGTCACTGTGTAACGGGAGGGCACCACGTACCAACAGAAAACAATGGACGAGACAATTTTAAGCACTTCAAAACAACTGAACTGAGAGAGAGTGCACGACACACGGGACTGGGAGTGGCGGAGTTCCACCCCAAGAGAGCACTGGCCCCAAACCTTGTCACCTTTGTCGGTATTTCTTTATATTGCGTGAACTCAGTACAATGCCGGTACTCGTGCTCTGCACCTTTACCCGATAGAGTGCCAAAGTATGAGCCCTCTGCACAAATTTAAAGGTCTTTGGCCCTCTAAAAGTAGCTTGCATGAAAAGAGCTTCTGGTCCAAAAGCATATGACCCAAAAACCGCAGCATAAAATTCAAAAATCCGTACAATTGCCACGTCAGCAGTCAACGTAGAACCTGGGCGCCCGTACATCCTGTCAACATAATTTGCGGAGTGCTGTACAGACTTGCCACGTCATGAGCTTGCTACACAATTGAGTCTTGTGTGTGTGTGTGTGTTAGTTCTGCTTTTATTTATGGCTCCTAGGTACTTGGGCACTGGATGGTGTCCCAAAAGTTGGTGGGAACTTCTTTTAAAATTAGGCCACACGGCAAGACTTTGTAAGTTGGTAAAACTTTTTCTCCTACTTTGCTTCTTCTTCTCTTAGGGTTTAGGCCCCTTGTACGAGATCTGCATGCCAGCTAGGGTTAGGCTCGGAGAGCCCTAACTCGTCGGGTCTTCAGTGGCTTGACACGTCAGCAGTTTGTGGCACATTGAATATCTCATGGCCCGGACCTTTTTCGGTTATTTGCGGGGGGAGTGTTCATCAACGACTGTATGTTTTTATGTCTTGTAACATGCATCTGTAATCATCTGTGTTGCATTGTGATGTGTCAACCACTGAATAATTCCAAATTGGGTGAGATTGCCCTGGGTATATGACTTTAGTGCATCGAGAAGGATCAACATGGTCTTGGTGTGATGGCTAATCTTGCTATGTGAGAATATCAAGAGCTCCTGTATGGAATGTTAGAGTGTGTGACATATTTCGCACCACCGTATGGAGCCTTTCCCTAGCCACTTATGTATGCCTAGCCATCCCAAATGATGCCCATACATAGGTATATGACCCATGAATGTTTCTATGTTCCACTTGCATATGAAGTTAAGAGGTAGGTCAAAACAACCTCTACAAGGGTGCATACCAATTTTCTCCTTGATTCTCTCTGTTTGGACTGTCTCACACCTCATGTATGATGCAAGCAAGATGCTCTAGTCTATGCCTATATAAGAGGCACTCCTATAGTCATTCTATGTTGAACAAAGAAGCTTTACTATGTTATTTTCTCCCATGAATGGCTCATTGAATTTCTGTCATAGCTTTACAACTGGTATCAGAGCCCTAATGGTGATTAGAACCTCCTAATCATCTTAGTAGATGCGCCCATATCTATGATAGACCTAGTGTGTGCACACATTTTGGTTGCCATTCAATCCCCCCCCCCCCCCCCCCCCCCCCCCCCTCTCTCTCTCTCTCTCAGAATAATCCTTGATTAACTCTCGTTCAGCTCATTGAAGGCATGTTGATGGGCCACTACCTTCATAAGTTCATTAAGGGTTGATCATGATTAGAATTAGAGCATTTTCCCCCTAGCCATAGTTATCTTTGCCCCATTTAATCTTTTATTTAAAAACTAAAATTTTGTTTCCTTGAGTCCAAGAGTTGATAGCCGTTTGCAAGAGCTCTCTGATGCATGCTTAAGCTCATCATTTGATCGAGATTATGTCTTGCTGATCACCTACCAAAATCGGCTTTGTATTTTCTTGTGTGCATCCTTGCCAAGCTGAGGAAATAAATCCTTTTTTTGGCTACTACCCATGTGAAAGGCTTGTGGTGACTTGGTCTACTTCACTGGAATAGGATTGTTGACCCCTAGATTGCAGGCTTGATTCCTGTCATCTAATTTTTTTTTTTTCTGAGAAGAAGATCCTTCTATTAGTTAATGAAACTGTCCATAGGGCTACAACCACCTCTTTGAGAGAGGGCTACAACAACCATGATGGGGAGACTCTCCCAATGAAAAAACAGCATATGTACAAAGAGGCTAAATCAAGAAATGGGAGGAGCGAAAAGCCACACAGGTGGACGGTAGTGCCATTTGAGTACACCCTGGACTATGGTGAAAAAAGGCCCAGGACGCCAAAGTCGAAGAAAGGCCTCTCTGCGCTCCCTCATGCGGTCGGAGCTACCCTGAAGTCTCTTGAGCTGTCCTCTGAGAGTGTGGATCAGCTCTAACCAAAGATTGCGAACAGTCTCTGTTGGTGGTACAGGGCGAGCCTCAAAGATGCGGAAGCAACGGGCCCGCCAAATGAACCAGAGTGTCAGGCCACTGATGAGCTCCTAACACTCCTCTCTCTCCCTACACCACTCCTGTGGAGTAAGCTCTGTGGCAGGCTGGAGTGTAGGTTGCCCCCCCTGCATCACTATCATCCTGTTGGTGGAAGTCAACTCAAACTGAAGTGCCGGGCCCGTGAGAGTGGACCAAGCAGCTGCCCCCCAAGTGTACTGCGGAGCCGTGGAGAGAGCAGGCATCAGCCGAAGAACACGAAGCCACACCTGGTGTGCCAAGGGACAGTCCCAAAGACAATGACGCTGACTCTCCACAAGATGGTCACAAGCTGCACATGCGGCCGAGAGACCACTGTGCACAAGCCAGCTCCCAATTGTTGTAGCTCTGTGTGCGACCAGCCACTGAAACAAAGTGACTCGCCTCGATTGTCTGGAGTCCCACAATCTCTCCCAAAAAGGTGCCAAGAACTCAGCTGTGAGACCCTCCTCTTGCTGATGAGGTGCTGCAGCAGGGCGAGCCCCTCTCTGTGCTGCCAGTATGTGATGTCCCAGTCAAACAGTGTACTGAAAGAATGGGACACCAGGGTGGTCTATAGAAGAGAAAGGGTCCCTCCAAAGCCACTCTCTAGGATCCTTCTGTACTCGTGCCAGTGGACATCACTCCCAAGCCCACAGTCTCCAATGTCCCGTCTCAAGAGTAGCTGGGTCAAGATCGATGACACAAGTCCTCCCATAGATGCCCACCACTCGGATCCTCTAAAAACATCACTCTGCCACCTGTGGGGCCTCTACTGCAACTCACTGTAAGCGTCCCTCACCCTGTAACTCGAAAAACACGGAGGGAACAATCTCTGAGCAAGCCCGAACTGAGATGAGAACCTCGAGATGCGTGAAGGCTCCCATCCATCTGGGCGCTGGTGACTCGAGAGGTGTGAGCCACTCAGCTAATACTGCCTTTGAGATGTCCTGGCACATGCTCTGCACCCCTCACATTCCCTGTAGCTGAAAGCCCTGCAGCTCCTCTTGACAAGCCTGAAAACTGCAACCAGTCACCTAAAGAGCGTGCTGGACCCGCTGCCATGGGACCTCAGGAAACATGAGGCCGACTACCAACCAAGTGGCCTTTCTGACTGCTAACCATGGGGTTCCAAACAAGGGGCTGTCGCAGGTGCTTCTCCGTGCAAGTAGGCTGCCGCTGCTCCAAGCCTCGCCGCAAGTGCTCCCAAGATCGAAGCAAACCCACAGCGAAGCAGTCCTCCAGTCTCCTGCTCAAACCAACTCTGCGCATCTCTGTGAAGATCCAACTGGTCGAAGGTTGCCAAGGGCCTCTTGCCTGAGACACCCTAGCACGAAGCCGCTGTAGCAAGAACTCCTTCCAGGGCTCCTCACCTGGAAGAAGTCCTCGGACGATGAACTTCCCAAGAAGGGCTCTGCTCTGCTGTGCTGGGTCTATGATCCCAAGCCCTCCCTGTGAACAAGGAAGAGTGATGACCTGCCAAGCCACTTTGGCTCGGGCTGTCCGAGTGTCACGCCCTGACCAAAGGAAGTTCCTGATCAGCCTCTCTACCTGGTTGATACAAGAACTCGAGAAGATCCAGCAAGAAGTGATGTACCACATAGTAGCCAAAAACACCTGGTTGGCCACTACAACTCTGCCAGCCAAAGAAAGTGGTGCAGAGCTCCAATGTAACAACTTCCTCCTGATAGATAGGAGGAGGGGAGCAATCTGCTGCTCGAGAGACAAGTCCAAACCAACCTGACAACCCAAGTACCGAATTGCAGTCCGTGGGGGAATCCACCTGAAACCCTCACCTGGCATCCAATCAGGTACAGGAGCACTACCAACCGAGAAAGCCACTGTCTTTCTCCAGTTGATCAGTGCGCCAGATGCACAACAGAAGGTCTCAAGAGCTTGCTCACAGCTGTGAAGGTTGGCCTCCTGGTCATCCAAGTACAAGGTTGAGTCGTTAGCAAACTCAGCGTCCAGTAGCTCATCTCCCTCAATAGGGAGTGTAACAAACTACTGACGTGTCAAAGCCTAAAGAATGGAGCCAACTTACAGATGTGAGCCGAGGGGCCTAAACCCTAAGAAGAACAAGCAACAGAAGAAGAAGTCCTACCAACTTATGGGGACCCCGTCCGATGGGGCCCCAAGTGACATAAAGGATTAAAATAAAGCAAGACCCACACACACAGGAAAAACTGATGATGTGGCAGTTTTCAAAAATTGCGTTGACACTGTATGGATTTCCGTAAATTACGCTGGCAGCTTTTGGCATTGCTTTATGGACTAGAAGCATAGTGGTCTCGTATGGTCTCGTACGTTTTGTACACGTACGATGATGTGCGGTACTAAACGAACTAAAAAATATTAAGATGTACGATGACGTTACGTACGTTCAAAATAAAAAAACAAAGAATTCTTACGTCTAAGGCTCAGGCCCTTGGGTTTAAACTTTACACTTAAAGAAACTTGACGTTATGAGATCTTCAATGGGAGCTTGAGAGGGAGAGACCCAATGGAGAGAAGATGGAGAGGCAAGACTCTAGTCTCTAGAGCTTGTCACTTGAGAACTAGAACATGGGAGCATTGAGCAGTGAGAGCATTGAGAGCAATGAGCATTGAGAGCTTGAGAGCAATGAGCATTGAGAGCTTGGAAGTGTTGGAGAACAAGATGGAGAGGCATTGCTTAAATAGGAAGAGGCTAGAGCATGAGAGAGAGAGAGTTGGGCTGCTCAATGTAATCCATTCACAATTGTGAATTTTGCTTTTATTATTAAAAAAAAAAAAAAAACGTACAAAACGTACGAGACGTACGGGACGGTACGTGACCCGCAGTACGGAACGAGACGTTTCGTACGTCGTACGAAAACTACCTTGACTAGAAGCTTGTGAGTTTGAAAGCTTTTCATGTAAACTGCTTTTTAGGCCAAGGGTCTTTAAATATGAGGTTAGAGCTCATTCTCTGGCATGCTTCCTGGAGAAGGTGCAGAGTCTGGAGTACCGGCTTGTACTGTGTTGATGCAATATAAAGAAATACCGAAAGGGACGCCAAGGTTTGGGGCCAATACTCTTTGGGGTAGAATTCCGCCACTCCGTGTCGCGTGTCGTCTCTCTCTCTCTCTCAGTTCAATTGTTAATGAAGTGCTAAAAGTCTGTTCAGTCTGTTCTTTTCTATTGGCACGTGGTGCCCGTCTTGTGACAGTGGTATCAGAGCATCAGGCGTGTGCTTTTATGAAAGCACACCGGTCCCACAAAAGCAGACAGAGCTATTGGAATTTATTTGAGGTATCTTCGCCCTCCAACCCGGACTTATTAGCCACTCCCACCCTTACTTCATCACGCATCGGGCGCGCTCCCGTCTTCACCGCTCATGTCTTATAGGGCATAAGCCATAAAGATCACTTACAAGAGAAGGATCTAGATTTGTTTCGAGTCATTGTTTTTCTAAGAAGCAGTGCCATGCAGATGTTGATGTCTATAGCTACCAAGCCGCACACTTCCAAGGACTTGGCAATTGTTCAAGAAAAAATTTGCCCGAAGTTATATGGTTTCTGACATCTTTCTTCGGAGTGAAACTTCTGGCAGAGTGGGTTAGGTGTGATTGCTATCTCTTGGGACTACCATCGCCGCCAAAGAAACACTGTCTGTCCAAGAGATGATGGACCATGCTGTGCTCGGCTACGACCTCATGGAAGGAACCTAACCCTAATTTTTGGTGTAGGTTTCAAGATGGAAAGTCAGTCGACTTTTCGAGCTTGACTGATGTCGAGATTGCTTTTTAAGTTTCAAATCTGTTTGAGAACTTGTTTGGTGATCTTGTTTGGACTTTGTGTGAAATGGATGCTATCTGTTTTAAACCTGTCTTGGTGCCGATTTGAATTGTTAGACTCTGGTTTTAATACTGGTTTCAATGATTGGTGATTTTACTCCCGGGTGGAGTAGTGAGAAATAACGTTTGAGAATGCGTGTTCATACTCATGGCCTGAACCCTTGTGGTTATTTGCGGGGGGCGTATTGAATGATTGAAAAGTGTTGTTTTACTCATGGTCCGTACCCTTGTGGTTATTTACGGGGGGAGTATTGTTTGTTGTAACTCTCGGCCCGGACCTGGATGGTTATGCGGGAGGAGTATTAAGAAGTCTGAGCAGTGGTTACTCTCAGCACCTCTGAACGACGCAGGCTGCGGTCTGGGGGGCGTTTGGTTGTTAAAGGCCTCTATATTTCCCGGCCCGGACCTTTTTAGGTTATGCGGGAGGAGTGATGAGAGAGTCGTTGAATATCTCCCGGCTCGGATCTTGTTAGGTTATGCGGGAGGAGTGTTCATCGGCGGCTTTATGTTTCTCTGTCTTGTAACATGCATATGTGATCATTTGTGTTGCATTGTGATGTGCCAACTATTGAATATTCCTAATTGGATGAGATTGCCTGGGTATGTAATTTTAGTGCATCAAGACACCCGTGGAAGATAAGTACGGTCTGGGTGTGATGGCTAATTTTACTACGCCAGAATATCAAGAGTTCCGATCTGGACGAAAGGAGAAGCTAACTCCTTGATCAAAAGAGCAGAAAGGAGAAGCTAACTCCTTAATAAAAAGAGCAAACTGATTGTCCCTCGGAATGTCCCTCAGAAATTCTTGAGCTAACTTGAGTTGTTTTGCAGATATGCTGTAATCGCGGACGATTACTCTCTTTCAAGAAGGGGAGATGTAACAAACTGCTGACCTGTCAAAGCCTAAAGAATGGAGCCAACTTACAGATGTGGGCCGAGGGGCCTAAACCCTAAGAAGAACAAGCATCAGAAGAAGAAGTCCTACCAACTTATGGGGACCCCGCTCGATGGGGCCTCAAGTGACATAAAGGATTAAAATAAAGCAAGACCTACACACACAGGAAAAACTAATGACGTGGCCGTTTCCGAAATTTGCGCTGACATGATGACGTGGCAGGTTGTACGGATTTTCGCGTTTTGCATTGGCTGATGACGTGGCAAGCTGTACGGATTTCCGTAAATTACGTTGGCAGCTTTTGGCATTGCTTTTTGGACCAGAAGCTTTTGAGTTTGAAAGCTTTTCATGTAAACTGCTTTTTAGGCCAAGGGCCTTTAAAGATGAGGTTAGGGCTCATTCTTTGGCATACTTCTTGGAGAAGGTGCAGAGTCTGGAGTACCGGCTTGTACTGTGTTGATGCAATATAAAGGAATACCGAAAGGGGCGCCAAGATTTGAAGCCAATACTCTCTGGGGTGGAATTCCGCCACTCCGTGTCGCGTGTCGTCTCTCTCTCTCTGAGTTCAATTGTTAATGAAGTGCTAAAAGTGTGTTCAGTCTGTTCTTTTCTATTGGCACGTGGTGCCCGTCTTGTGATAGAGAGTGCTAAGCCCCGTAGACCAACCTGCTGCGACACCAAAAACCTGCTCGTCGCCTCAGCATAGAACAGAAAGAGGAATGGGGCAAAAGGGCAGCCTTGTCTGACTGAACGTGTGAGCATGAAACGATCACCTCTACCTCCTGACAAAAGTACCTGATTGTGTGCCTGTCTGTACAAAGCTGACACCCCTCTGATCCAAGCATCTAAGAAGCCCATCCTGTGTAGAGTGCCCTCCAGAAAGTCCCAGTCAACTCTGTCGTAGGCCTTCTCAAAATTGAGAAGAAGAATCACCAGATCCTCACCACGAAGCCGCGCTAGGGCAGAAGCCTCCCAAAAAGTAAAGATGTTGTCAAGGTTACTGCGCTCCTTGACAAAACCTGTCTGAGTCCCATGTATAAGGCTCTCTAGAAGTGGCTGGATCCTCAAACTCAGAGCCTTGGCAAGAATTTTGTAGGCTGCGTTGAGGATGGTGATGGGGCGCCACTGTCGAATCTCATCCAAGGAGCCACCCTCCTTGGGAATGAGGTGGATGAGACCCTCACTCATGCTGGCATCTCTCCTGTGTGCAAGATGTACTGAAAAGCACTACAGATGTGGGCCAAGCAAGTCCTAGTACTCCAAGAAAAAACTGGGAGTCAAGCCATCCTCACCTGGACAACTCTACCATGGGAGAGTGCACTAAGAGCCGTGTGCAACTCCTCAAGCTGAAGTGGAAGCTCAAGCCTCTGACACATCTCCTCAGTCACAAGGCAAGGCATTTGTGCCCACACCTGCTCCCTGCATGCATCCTGACGCTCTGACTGAGGCTCTGCAGACAGTAACTCATGGTAAAAATCAGTAGCAACTGCACGCATGTCCTCTGGCTCAGAAGCAACTGACCCATCGGGCCTCCTCAACTAACTGACCTTGGCATGCGTATACCGAGGTCCCACTGCCTCAAAGAAAGCACCAGTCACTTTGTCACCCACCTGTGTCCACTGAGATGCCTGTCGATGGAAAGCAAACTCATGGCGCGGCTCCTCTGTGCTAACAAGCTCCTGGCGAGCCTGTTGTAACTGCTCCTCCAACCAAGGATTGTCAGGATGCTGCTCCTGCATCCTCTGCAAGGAAGCAACGCGCCGTCTGAGACGCTGCTGCTCCTCTCTCGCTGCAGCCAGGCGAGCCAAAGACTCCTAGAGAAAGAAGCGACTAAGCTGAGCTAGTCTTGAGGCCACTCTGTTAGCAGGAGAATCTTACATGTCCAAGCTCTCTAACCAGAGAGCCTCTACTCGCTCTCTGAGTGCAGAGTCCAGCAAGACCCTCTTAGGGATGCGAAGCATCGTGCTCCCCCTCCTCTGTCTATCTGCCACTGTGAGGATCACTTGTGCATGGTCCGAGAAGGAAGTCCCTGCAAGAATGCCAACTGTCCCACCCAAGTCACAGAAATGGTCACTAGTGTAGAAGCGATCTATCCGCGATAGATTCACTCCTCCCACTCTGCGGTCCGAACGAGAGAAGGCCAGGCTGTGTGGGGGCCTCACAAAACTAGAGTGCTGCCACACATTCGAAACTCTTAGAGTCATACAAAACCTCTTCCAAGCTGCCAGCTCAACTCCATGCACAGTAGCATGGCTACCACCAATCCTGTCAGAAGGGTCCTCCAACATGTTGAAGTCACCCCCTATGCACCATTGCTCTGCCTGCGGTAGAGACTCAACAATCTGTGACCAAAACTCTACTCGTGCACTCGCCACATTGGGTGCATATATGTTCAGGAAGCCCACAAGGCAACCCTGAACTTGCATAGTGATCCACTGAGCCCTGCCTGGCACAATAATCCCTCTGCCCACAATGGCCTGCTGCAAAGAATCCATAATAGTCATACATACCCCACCCTGGATGCCTCCAGGTCCAAAAGCAGCTGACCAAAAAGTATCATATCGTCCACGCAAGAGCTGACCACAACGTCTAATGCGGCTCTCACACAAATGATGCTCCTGTAGCATAAGGAGATCAATCTCTCCTCTCACAAGGCAACGCTGAATCTCCTGACGCAGTCGGCCCCTCTTGACGCTGAGACTGGGGCCCACCTAGTCCCTGCAGGTTCCATGAGATGATCCTCATGGGGAGCGAGAGAGAATAGATGCTGCCGCATCAGCTAAATGTGCTATCTTCGAGGTTGGCTTGGATGGGGAGTAATCCGCATCCGAGCGTCCTCTAGATAGGCGTGGCTGCAAAGAGTGCCTGGCCCAAGCCCAAGTAGACCGAGCCGTACGTAAAGCAATCTCCTCTGTCCAGGAGTCCTCATGAATGTGTACATAGCATGGCGAGCACTGCGTATCGACAAAGAAGTGAACCACAATGTGTCTACATCCTGCTGCATCTGGAGGGGTCACCGCAAACTTGGCCAATGGCCACAGAGTCTGAAGCATGTCTGTAACTCCTAGGTCTCCCATGTGGTGAGAGAACTCTAGGGCCCAAGTATGCAGCCACTCCAACACTGAGTCGAGAGTCCACTCAAGCTGGTCCCTGCCGCAAAGGGGAAAAGAGAAGCCAACCGATGAGTCCAAGGCCTCTATCCCCCTAGCTGCAAGGAACAGAACATGAACCCTGAAGCAGGCTGCCTCAAGGTCTGATGAGGAGTCGCCGAGAAAGCGTGTAAAGTTGTAGGCAAAGAAGTCCCATCGGCGCCGAATGTCGAAGCTCGTCAGACCACGAGGGACTGCTGTAATGGGAGACGTCTGTACCTGTAGAGGGGGTCGCAAGAAAGGCTGTCCCTCTCTCACCAAGCGACTCGTGGCAATGGCGCTGCCAAGAGATCTCCTAACAGCCGGAGTCGACTGTGGAACTGGAGCGGAAGGGGGGTGGGGGGGTGTAGGAGCAAGGGGAGGTGGGGGAGAAGAGGGGCGGGGGGGACCGGCAAAGGTATAGGGGCGAGGGGGAGAGGCGGCGGGAGCAAGAGGCGGGGGGGAGGCTGATGAGGAGGGGGGGAACTCGGGGGGAGGAGGGGATGTCGAGGGTGAAGCTGAGGTGGGGGCTGGAGCAGGGACCTCGTCCTGCTCAAGAGGACCGAATCGGTTCCCCGTGGGAACCCACTGCTGTTGGGCAGGCGCTTGAGGACCACACTGAGTGCCAGGCTGATGCTGTGGCCCCTGCCATCGTCGACCACGAACCTGCTGCCGTCCCTCCTCCGCTAGAGCCCCAGGCTCGGAGGGTGGTTTTGCTTGTGTGCTCTGTGTCTCTGCCAGTGGGGCTGCTGGCCAGCCCTTGCAGGCTGGGACTGAGTCTGTGGTGTAGGTCGGGGCCTTCTCCGTGGACAGGCCTTCGCAAGATGGCCCATCTGTCGACAAATGAAGCACTGGTTCGGGAGGCCCGAATACTCCACGCTCTGTCTAAACCAACCCCCACTCACCCGAGGAAGGAGGATGACCTTCGGGAGAGTGTGAGTGTCCCTAACCAGAACGCAAACTGAGGGAATGCCGGCCACCTTGGCAACTACTGAGGCTGCCGTGCGAGGTGTCTCGAGGACAGTCCCAATCGCTGAGCCTATCCTGGACAAAAGTGGTAGGTACTCCCTCTGCAAACCAGGAAAGCAGACGGAGATGGGAATGTCGGCCTCCTCTACCAAAGCATCTGAAGCAGGGTCAAAACCATGTCTCCACTGTCGAAAGTGGGCTCGAACTGCTCGGATGGTCAAGGGGCTCATGGCGATGACCTTGTATGCCATCTCGGAGGTCTCAAACTCAATCTGATAGTAGCCTCGTCCGAGGATCTGAATGTCCAAGATCTTTCCCACCTCTGCGAGAAGGCGGGCGGGCCTGGAGAAGGTCACGCAGCTCTCCTCTGCTAGGTCTGGTGCCGAGAATCTTGCAAATGACAGGAGTCGCCTGCAAGCGCTCTACCTCTGCGGCTAGGCTCGCTTGCTCGGTCGGTGAAAGAGCAAGTCGAGTGGTGGGCTCAGCGGGGTCGGGCGAGGGGACTTCGGAGAGTCCCTCTGTGGCGGAGCTTGAGCCTCCATCTGTGTCTGCTGCTGTGGCGGAGGAGTGGACAAAGAAATTTCTCTGCAGAAAGACCCCGACAAGCATTGTCAAGCAACCAGCACTGCGAGAGCCTAAACGAGAGAAAACCTTCGGGGAGAGTACGGCAGAGAACGAAATGAACCGGGGGGGGGGGGGGGGGAAGGCGTGGGGCGGGCTAGAAGCGCAGCAGGAGAGGACAACACGAGGTGGGTGGGAGAGGGCAGCGGGCGTAATGGCGAGGCTGGCAGGGGGCAGTGCGCGCAGCAGGGTTGTTGGCAGCGCTTGGGGGGGGGGGGTTGCAGGAGAAGGTGGAGCGTGTGGCAGCAGCAGCGAGAGTATTCTTTTGTTCAACCTCGATGCAATCCAATTTTTAGAACAATCCTGTCATCTAATTTTAGATCAAGGCTACATTAAAAAGGCACTCAACTGTGTTTAAGAGTCCTTAGGGTCTGCTGGCATTGATGCGGGCAATTTCTTGTTGGGCAACATCTGGACGCCAAAGTCATTGCAATTTACTCGATTCGAGCTGTCGTGTCCGTAGGACCTTGTTCACATGCGTGTCCCATACGGATGTAGCCGACGCCCCTCATGTGGGTTCAGATTCCTGTCCGGAGGTGGCTCCAGTATCTCCCATCAACAAATTAGGGAGTGAACTGTTTTCTGGCTGTGCTCGGCCGTATCTAAGGTAGACATACAGTAGGCTGGCATGAGGCGGGACCCCTATTCCTAGGGTTACACAGGTCAGAGTCTCTAGTGTTGTGCACTTTTCCTACTATATGTGTGTTGTAGGTCACTTTTAGTGAGTTTACAAATTTATTAGCATTTTTGGCCATTTTCAGGATCATGGGGTTTTTACAGGCCATTGTTATGCCCCTTCGGTAGGCGGTACGCGCTAGGAGCTTCCTCTCTCTAGCACTCCCTCTCCCCATTGTGTAGACACCCTACCTAGGTGTGTGCGTGCAGGCCATTGCCGTCCCCGTTCGGTGAGTGGTACGCACCAAGAGCTTGTGTACGAGGAGATCTATTGCGACAGATCCAAGATCTACTGGTGGTGTTTGGTTGCAGACGAGATCATCACGCGATTCACCTTTTTCCGTTGCACCTTTGACAGGATTCATCTCTTTTTCGGGTTTGGAGAAGGTCATTCCCACGAGCTCCAAGAGCCTCAAGGCCAAAGCACTTGGTGCCATCCTTGCCAAAGGGGCCACTTCCCACAAGGCCTCGCCATCGAGGGTCAAAGCCCTTGAACCCCTCCTACTTGGGGGCTTTTCCGACGCTGCACCAGCAACTTTGTTGTCCATAGCTAGAGCTTGTCCCCACAATAGTAGCCCCTCGAACGCTCACTATAATGTTAAAGCAATGCCTCACATAAATGAATCCATCCATGCACAACTTTTTTTTAAAAAAACATGTATGTAAACATTCTCATATAAGGTGACATTTTTTTTTTTGAAAATGGAGACTAGACACTGCCCTTGTGGTAAGAACTTCTCCTCACACAAGGGGTGCACTACCATGGGAAAAGGTGACGAGTAAATTTGAGGGCATGAGATTCCACAGAGGCAGGTTAAGTTAAAAGGCTACTTGATAAAGAAGGGGCTTTGGGGAGTGGTAAAACCTCTAGGACAAGGAGGGACTGTACAAACTAGACCATCCACCGAACAATTTCAAAGCAAGGATGAGCAAGCACTTGGGGTAATTCTCACTGCAGCAGATGACAACTTCATGCACTATTCACTATTTAGATGAAGCTACCACTGTACTCAATGCTTGGCAAAAACTGGAATGTATGTTTGATGCTAAAGCAAAAGACTCTAAAATATCGCTTGAAATGCAATGGTACGGTTTGATGATAAAAGAGGGAGAGAATCTCTCTAGTCTCATCAATAGGCTAAAGAGCATTTGCACTTAGTTTGTCTACATTGAATCACCTATCAACGAGGAGGACAAGATAGCCGTTGTCGTGCCGCTTTGCGGGCACAAGATGAAAGACAAGGATCTGCATGCATTTTCAAGTTTTGCCAAACTTATTAGTAATGCCAGAATCTGCTATGACATCAAGATGACTAGAATGCATGCTAAATGTGGGTTTTGAGGCCATCAAATGAGGTTGCTGCTTGCGGGCCGAGATCTATTGATGCTGCCAAAATGTGGTTTAATAGGCCAAAACTAAAGTGCTCTCCATGCTCTCCATGCCTGTCTTCACGGCTCGTCAATCGGAGTCCGAATGGAGAAGTTATGAGCAGTTTGGTATTTTCCAAGGGCCGGATCTGCTGTCTTTAGACCGGATTTGAGATACGTGCTTGAGTGACCTGCTTCAACTTGACATGGTTCCCGTTGATAGCATCTGGCACGGGCTCAACATGTGTTTTATAGGGCTCAATTGGGCATTCAATGCTCAATTTAGGGCCAATTGAGTTCTCTCTGCAATTTTGGGCAACTATGAGCAGGGAAAATTATGTTTGATGCAGTTAAAGTTGTGCTCGGCACTGTTTTAGTTAATATTTGGGAATAACAAACTGATCTTGGAATTGCCTTGGCTATCAGTATGCCAAAAGCGGTGCACTTCAGAAAGCACAAAAGCTTGCTTGAGGAGTTGTGTTGACAATGCTTTATCTAGGTATATAAATGCTTTGGTTGATAAGCATGCCAAATGTGGTGGTCTTAAGAATATTTCGGTTAATATGAATGCCAAATCTTGTGCTTAACAGTGTCTTGGCAGATATACATGTTAAGTATGCCCAACATGGCAGTGGCAAGGCAGTTGACGACCTTGTGATTGGCAATGCTTTGGTTGAAATGATGGTGCTAGGGAATGCCTTGGTCCATATGTATGCCAAATGTGGTGTCCTTTGAGGGCAATGGCCGCCCAAAATGCAAACCAAATGGTCGCCCAAAATCAAAGGCACCCAATGCATTAGAGGAGGGGGGGCGATAATGTGAAAGGGGGAAATAAAAGAAGAACGCGAGGAGCATGGCAGCGAGCAGCGCTTGGGGGGGGGGGGGGATTGAGGGGATCATGGCGGGCAGGGGAAGACTCGGATGAGCGCTGCCTAGAAACGAGAGTTGGCCAGCTCGCCGGGGTGCACCCTTTCGACATCATATGCGCCGATTTTCGTGCAAGTCTCATGTCGACCTTCCACGTCATCAGGGGATGCTTCCCACCCCTTGTCACGGCGCTGTGACAACAAAAAGGGGGGGGGGGGGGGGCAAGCTATTAAGGAAAAAAGAGGAAAGTAATGAGGAAAAAAGAGGAGGGTTTTGTATGAACGAAGAAGGGGAGGTCGAAAGGAAAGCACCAAGGGGGCTGTCCATGGCTTGTGGAGACGAAGGAAAGGGAGGTTGAAGGAGAGGTTGAACAGGAGGAAGAGGAAGGAGAGTTGGAGGGAGTGAAGTTATGCAGTAGAACAGTGGTGAGGATAGTTGAGATGAGCAGTCTTTCATTGCCCATGCCCAACTGTTGGAAATCCAGGTGTGTGAGCGACATTTGCAATGATGCAGGGAAGACACTAAGAGAGCAAATGGATAGAGGCTCAATTGGATAATCCAAACAAGATATCGTTGAGCTTAAGGAGCAGAGACATGATTTTTCTTGTCACAAGCAACACCTTGATGGGTAGACACAGTCACACAGGTTGGTGATCATGTTACAAGAGAGTTTTTTTATATCATACGTCCAAGAAATTCCTGCTTAGGAGTTTGCCACCTTGAGAGGCAGGATGGCTCTTTGGCCCGAGAGTCAAGGGTGAACACACACACACACACACACACACACACACACACACACACACACGCACGCACGCACGCACGCACGCACGCACGCACGCACGCACGCACGCACGCACGCACGCAGAGAGAGAGAGAGAGAGAGAGAGAGAGAGAGAGAGAGAGAGAGAGAGAGAGAGAGAGAGAGAGAGAGAGAGAGAGAGAGAGAGAGAGAGAGAGAGAGAGAGAGAGAGAGAGAGAGAGAGAGAGAGAGAGAGAGAGAGAGAGAGAGAGAGAGAGAGAGAGAGAGATGAAATGTTATATTAATGTCTTCAAAGGGCCAAAATGACCTGTGAGACCAAAAGGTTACATCTGTGAGTGACTCTAGTACAATGTCCGTGGGGGTGTCAAAGTGCAGCGGAAGGTGTGGCGACAAGGGAACACACAAGAAAGAGAGGCGAAGAGGAGAGAGAAAATGCTAGAGGGACGATGGAGAGAGAGAGAGAGAGAGAGAGAGAGAGAGAGAGAGAGAGAGAGAGAGAGAGAGAGAGAGAGAGAGAGAGAGAGAGAGAGAGAGAGAGAGAGAGAGAGAGAGAGAGAGAGAGTGGCACAAGCCCAAACTCTACAAACCAAGTGCTCCTTGGCAACGATGTGGTTACTGGTACATTATGTCTTGTTGGCCAACCGAGTCCTCTTGGCGACGATGTGGTCCTACATAGGGCATACTCCGCATCGTATTATGAAGCCTTTTATGGTCTCGTATAGCTGGACAGCTTGCACGCGCCATGGTTGCATGGGAAGAATATTCCTTACCCATCTTGCAAGGTGGATTGGCCCTACATTTCACAACCGGGCATTCCTGAGGAAGCTCATTCTTAGTGGACTCCTCCAAGGAGCTTTTGGCTAGGATTCAAGCTCGAGCTCTCCTAGCAGAGGGCCCATGGTGACCGGAGATGCAATGGATTTTTACATAGATGCACAAAGTCAACTTCAGTAGAGGACGAGAAAACAAACTTGTTCAAGTATTCTACATGTAAGGTGCAGCGGCATTGATTTATGGTGATAACTTAGGACGAGTGCTCCGTGTATACTCGAGGTTCCTTTTACTTCATGAGAGTTTAAGAGAGAGAGGTGCAATAGGGCTTAATCTGAAAATAGTACTGATCTGCAAGGCTGAGTCTGGCGCCTTCCCGGTCGACCCTGGAGAACCGCGCACTCCGACACCGTGCTCTTGAAGGCTCTTCCCGAAGAGTACAACCAAATAGTGACCGTCGTCATAGAAAAGGAACCAATACCAAGCTTCGAAAGCGTCATCAATTCACTCCAAGGAGAGGCCAATAAGAACGACAAAAGCAATGAGGGAACTTCCAACGGAGCCTATGCAGTCACATCAACAAGAAGAAGGGGTGCCAACACTATGGAAGAAGCAACCATTTGTCAAAGGATTTCTACAAGATCAATCCATGCAACATATGTGGAAAGAACACACATTCATCAAAGGTTTGTTTCTACAAAGATAAAGAAGCTGGCACAAACAGTAGAAGCAACGTCAAAGACAAAGATAGAGGTAGAAACTCAAACAACAAAGGCAAATTCGATATGGCATTTGAAGACTTCGACAACAAAGATGGTGAAGGCAACACATGCTACATCAACGACATACTTTGAAGCGCTAATTTTTGCAGCCAAATTCTTGATGGATTACACTTGTCAAGGGGAGGCATTTTCGTCTAATCCTATTGTTAAATTCTCTAGGATAGACATTTCATTCCTACACCCTAGTGTTTAATTCTGTAGCAGAGGATACTTTGTACTTCTTGGGTGCTACATATGACATTCAAGGGGAGGATTGCTACGGTGTGTGACATTTCGCACCATTATATGGAGCCTTTCCCTAGCCACTTATGCATGCCTAGCCATCTCAAATGATGCCCTTACATAGGTATATGACCCATGGATGTTTCTACACACGTTCCACTTGCATATGAAGCCAAGAGGTAGGTCAAAACAGCCCCTAAAAGGGTGCGTACAAGTTTTCTCCTTGATTCTCTCCATTTGGGTTGATTCTTGAGCTCTCTCACACCTCATGTATGATGCAAGCAAGATGCTCTAGCCTATGCCTATATAAGAGGCACTCTTGTAGTCATTTCTATGTTGAATAAAGAAGCTCTACTATGTTATTTTCTCCCATGAATGGCTCATTTGAATTTCCGCCATAGCTTTACATGGAATGAGAAAACTGAATGACCCTCCAAATTGACCCATGGATATTTTTGATCTAACTTGATTGTGTTTTGCAGCTCTAAGCGTGGGCCATTCTTTCTTCAAGAGGGTTGTATGTCACAACTGCTACGTATCAACCAGTGAAGGCGAAGGGAGTTAGAAATGCTTGGTCCTAACCCTAGCCAACCTGTAGATCCCGGCTGAAGGGCCTAAACCTTAGTAGAAGAAGAAGAAGAAAGAAAGAAAGACTTATCAACTTATTGAAGCCGACAGAGTGGTCTAAAGGGCCGAATGGGTTAGGAATAAACATCCTAACCCAATCCAACTTACAGGAACCGGTCGAGGGACCTAAAAACATTAAAATAAAGTAGATCACACACACAAACTCAATTTGCATAAAGATTGATGACATGGCATTGTAGACGTGTCAAAGGTGGCAGCGGAAGATGCAATGAAGACAAGAACCGACTCGTGATTCGGTGGGCACCTCAACTCCGATCTAGAACACTTTCAATGCTAAACACGTGAACAAGGCACATGTCACCAACCAGTGGCAATTCCATTTTTGTTTATTCTCTCTTTCTTTGGGTAATTTCGTTTGTTTTACCTTTTGGAAACACCCCTTTGGAAATCTAATTGCCCTGCATTGCATAGCTAGTGTGGAACTGTTCAGAGAGAGTCCAGGCCTGAGGGCTAAAGAGCACTAAGGACAAAGACTATGGTTAGCCAAAGTGGGGTCATTCGCCAGCCAAAGCGGAATCCTTTGCTTCATAGGCTACATTTCAGTTCTGGGTGTGGCTGCAGTGTACAAAGAGGGTCAGATGACCTAGAAGAATGTAATGGTAGAAACTCCTAAATTTTAGGGACTGCTATTTTTGGACGGCAAAATGTCTTCGCGTCATTACGTGCAGTTTGACATGGGGATCATTTTGTTACTCTGTGGCCAAGTCAACAGAGGCTGCAGGTGAGATATTTTTAGACCCGAGGGTCTAAAGCGGGAAAATGCACAAATGAGTGACACTTGGCACTTTGAGGCCAGTTTACTACTTAAAGAGAAGGCAAAAACGTGATTTTCAGTGGTGAGCTCGTTTTTGAGTGCTGTCACAGGTGGGAGAGCTTCAATGGAGTGCTGGCTTACCCTCTATGTACTGTGAGGTGCAGGATGTCATGACCTGCACACCTCTCACTGCTCTCTCTCTCCCCTATAGTGGGCTCATCAGATTGACCATGTACAGTCTTGTGGTTTGATGCTCTATTGCCGAGGCAAGAGCCTCCCTGAACAGGAACAAGAGTAGCTAACTGCTACTCCAAAGCAGGGAAACGAGAGGGTGATAACCTCTCAAGTAAACACACAAAAATCAGCACTGTTCTATTGCTGATTTTGGGCTGTTTTGGGACTGTTTTGTGCTCGGAATCATGCCAGAATCAAGGGGCACGTAGTCCAAGGCATTGGGAATAGTGCAGGGACAGTTGACAGCTGAAATTAGGTAAAAAACAGGTCCTAATCAGAAAATACAGCGGTCTGAAATTTACTGTTTTGCAGCTGTATGGATGCCAGATGCATTGGGAACAATGCCCAATTGTCAGAGAACACTTCTGGGAAGTGTTGGGGCTCAAAACAAGTGAAAAACCAGAAATTCCAGTGACCTGTAATTGCTCTTTTTGAGTTGGAATCAGAGGGTTTATGCCAGTGGAAGTGAGTTCCAGCAGGGGAATTGATTTCGTGCAAGTTTTGGAGCCGTTGTGTTGCCAAAATTTAGCCAAAACAGGTGTTGTATTGCTGGATACAGATTAGGATTCCCGGAACTCTGATTTTTGCAGGTTTGGGACTGTTTCGATGCCCTAAATCCTTCCAGATTCAAGGGGTAACTAGCCCAAGGTGCAGGGAACGGTGCAGGGGCTACAGGGAGCTGAAAACCAGTCAATAACCAGAAATTACAGAGGCTGGTTATGCTTTGTTTTGGTCAATTAAAGGTGGAATCGGGACAAGGACAATAGTCTCCTTAGGATTCCCTACTTGCAGACTGTTTTGGGCAGGGTTCTGCGTCGTTATGCTGCCCAAATTCCTCCAAACAGGATAGAAACTGCGGGATATAGGTTAAGAACTGCGGGATACAGGTTTAGTGCTATAAGCACTCTTCGTACTTCCTCTTAACTGTAAAAGAATAAAGAAATACCAAAAGGGGCGCCTATTTAGGGGCCAATTTAGTGTCTGACTCACATACAGATGCATTCTAGCGTCTGTATCCCATTCCCCTCTCTTGTGTCATTATAGCACAGGTAGAATAGACGACTAATAATGGGTGAAAGCTAAATCAAGGTTTGAAGTAAAGTCTAAAGCCCTTTTTGAAGTTAACAGGCCGGTTACAGCACACCTGCGGAGAAGAGAGATCATTGAGGTAGAAAGAGAAAAAACATATGAGAATGAGAGTGTAAGGTGCAGCAGAAGTTAATGTTGAACTTTGCTCAAGATGAGTGCTCCGAACTGTGCTCAAGGGTTCCTTTTACTTACGGAAGGGAGAGCCTTCTGTGCCTTTAATGAGAGAGTGCAAGTGGTCACAAACAAAGTGGATAAACACTGTGGATGAAGGTGCTGAGACTGAGAGATAGAGAGAGAAGAGAATACGACACCAGAATGTTATCAAACCCTCCTCCGAAGGCCCCACTTTCTATGGCGAGAGCGGTCTACTATTGATTGCACAAATCTCTACAATGCTTTGAACTTGCCGACGATGTCGACGACGATGAGACGGGCTGAAATCCGAGAATGCTAAGGGCTGAAATCTGCAAATTTTTATCTACTGAATTCCGACTCTATGTCGGTGACGATGTCGATGGCGACGATGCGACGGTGATGCGCTGAAAACTGAAAACGTTGAGTCTACTGTGGTTCTATCGCGAAGATCTGCAAAAACGCCGAGGTTTATTTGCAAACCAAAAACGCTAGGGCTGAAAATGGGTCCTGCTGCAAACACGCTGTGGATCTGCTAGTGCAAACGACTAACGCCAGTGCTGATCTGTCCTTTGTTGTCGCCAGGCTGATGCCGATGCAAAAACACTGGCTGATCTGGGTTCTTGATGGAAAACGCTAGCCTTGCTGCAGATGTTGCAAAACGCTAGGCCTCCAATGCTGATGGGGGGTCTTGTTGAGAAGTTGCCCGTTGAACAAACTGTTCCTGCTGCCTCTTCTACCAGAAAGTGCTAGCGCTAGGTTTCTATATATACAAACTTAGCAAAATTGCCCTACCTAGTTTCCAACAAAAGTAACTTAAAAATAATAAGTGAAAAATGTCAAAAATAGGTAAAATAGGTCTCCTGATGGGTTATGATGGAAATCTGAAGATCATGCTGTGTACAACTAGAGGATATGCATCTAATCTAAGTGTCTGGACATGCACGGTTTGCGAACAGACTCACAAAAGTGCCAGATCACTTCCTATTCTAGACTGACTTGACTAAACTGAACCCTTGTCATGCTGTAGCTTGTCCACGGACGCATAGGGTTGGATGTGTCACGTGACAGAGAAAGAGATAGATAGATTGATTGAATTATCGTCCACGGAGGTCACATATGACCTATGGGACCAAAAAACAAAACATTACAACGCTGCTTTTAAGTGGAGGCATCAGGTACATATTAGTTAAGGACTGAAGGTCCATTGGCTAGGAAGAAAGAAAAGAACAAAAACGGGTCAAATGCGACGGAGGCCGGTTTGGGAGTTCGAAACTCCTGGATGACGGCTTTACTGTCTCGATAGACTACCCATTTGCCTTGTTTGTGTGCTTTGCGTATCTTCTTGAGCTCACTTGTTTTAGTCTTCAGTTGATTCATAGTTAATTCTTCGGCGATCCTAAGATTCGTCCCTTGAGAAGGTGCGATTGGTGTAGCAACCGCATCCACTCGTCTTTGTCCTTGAAGGTGAGGATACAATGCTTAGGTGGCACCTGCCTATGTATGTCGTTGATCCAAGAGATGGTTTCAGGCTTTGTGTTAACTGATTTGGGAAAGGCTCTCCATGGACCGTGTTGATAACAAGCTGCTCATACAAGTGACCAAGGGTAGTATGCCGTTGAACCTGTTGCTTGTCAACCTCGGCTAAGAGGTGGGCATGCACCAAATTTCGGGCCTCCCCTCGATTGTGGCTGCAAATGATGGATGTCGTCTGTAGTTGGTCGACCTCTGCTTGAAGGCTCGCTTTTTCTTCCGGTGATAGAGAAAGTCAGATGGAGCCCTCTGCCTGGCGGGTGAGGGGGCTTCTGTGAAGTCCCTCTGGGGCAGAGCCGAGGTCTCCATATGTGTGCGTGATTGCTGGAGCGTGCAAGGTGAAGCGAATGCAAAAGAGAGTGTGCACGAGGGAAAGTGGATGTGGCTGTGTGCACGCCGGATGGCATGGGAGAGTAGCGCGGGGAGAGAGGAGGGGCTGGCAGTGCATGAGTGAGAAAGGGGGGCCGTGTGTTGGTGGGGGGGGGCGCGCGGGGGGGGGGGGTAAGTGGCGTAGTTTTGTTGATTCTATAACAAGGGAAAAAGTTCCCCCTTAAATAATATTTCGACTTTTTAAAGACCATTAAAGGCCTTGTTTTCATAAGGACACACACTTGTGCGCTCCACAAAACATTTCGTTTCAGCTGCATATATTTGGTTCAAGATTGTGTACAAAGTTTTAGTGGTGTGCTTATTTGAAGCCCTGCAATTCATTCATGCATGAGATTCTAATGAGCATAGGAGATAATGAGTTCGTTGATTTAAGTCCAAGGTTTCTTAACAAAGATACACTTTTGTCACAGTAAAGTAGTTCAAATTTAGAGAATTAATAGATCCTTCTAAAATTTGTGGCTCAGATCATATTGATTTTATTAAGGTATCTGTAGTATAAATGTCAAACCCTCTTCTAGGATAGCTCTTCAACTGTTTATTGAGTTGGGTGCATGAAGGATTGTGGTACTAAACTACAGAGTTGAGTGAATTTATAGTTTCTTTGTTTTTTGCTTCCAGGGGTCCGTGTGCACCTTGTCCAGTGTCTATACGCATATCGTGTGCATGTGGTTCTACAGCCTATGAGGTTGGTCTGTTGATGGTTTTATTTGAGCAACGTATCCTTGGATGCGAGAATGTGTGCGTGTGTGTTTATGTATGTGTGTGTATAAATATCTATTGCATGTATGTGTATAAGACTACCACGAGTATATAAGACTTGAACTTTCCTGCAAAAGTAAGTCTGGGCTTGCTCGGTATTTAGTTAGGTGTGTAAATATGGTCTTGCGCGTGTGTGGAAACTTGCTATCCTATTTGCTTGAGGGGCGTCTGAAGATGGACTTTTGTCTGATCTATATACAAGTTTAAAATCAAACAGCACACTTTTTTTGTGTTCAAAGGTACCTTGTGGTGCAGAAAGAGACAAACGGCCTCCACGATGCTCCAAACAATGCTCCATTATACCCAGGTGCCTCCACAATGAAATTTGCAAGGTAAAATGATATTTCTTGTCAAGATCGCTTTTCTGTTGCTCGAAAGCTTTGGTTTGAAATCTCCTTTGGTTTTTGCTTTAATTACGCAGCCACATAGATGCCATTATGGTGCCTGCCCACCATGTCTTTTGATTTGCAATAAGGAGCTTTCTTGTGGTCATACCTGCAAAGAGAGGTATAGTTGTTCAAGGAAAATTTTGTTTTACAAATCAGAATACTGTAGCTGCAGATTGTTGTATTGTGGACCTTTTAAAAAACTTTGAAAACTCAATCTTGCTGTACTAAATGGTGGGTAAAGTATTGTAACTCCTAAAAGCTCTGTGATCAAAGAATCTTTGTTGCACTGTTTTCTCCGCTGGGTATTTTTGTTTGAATAAGATATGTCAGCCAATGCCGAATGCTCTGGTCATAGTTCATGGTATTATGAACCTTTGTAATGTTGGGATCTATGGGCTTTGGCCTACACTTATGCTTCTTGGTGTGAATCTTCTCTAGTCTGCTAGGATGCCTACATGGCATTGGGCATGTGTATCAATGTGGTAGCATGTGGCCACTTCCACCTAGGAGTGCTGACACATGGGATGATGTATTATCTGATGAAGTCACCCATGAGGTCTATGCCTATATAAGAGGAAATTGTATACATTCATTTTAGTTGTTCAAGCTCAAGCATAATAGAGTTATCATTTTGATTTACAGTGAGTCTCTTGGGCTAGTTTCCTACGGCGTTAAAATACTCTTCTGCTTCTTCTTCTTCTTCTTCTTCTTCTTCTCTCTCTCTCTCTCTCTCTCTCTCTCTCTCTCTCTCTCTCTCTCTCTCTCTCTCTCTCTCTCTCTCTCTCTCTCTCTCTCTAAGTATACACACACACGCGCGCACGTGCACACACGCACACACACACACTTTTTTTTGTTGTAAATCTGCTTTGATTAATTTACAAGTGGGAAACCTCAAAGCGAGGAAAACCCACGAAAAGAAAGGGATACAAAACACGGAGCACTATGAGGCTCCGAATGCTAGAAACAATCAAAATAAATCCTGTAGGTTTCAAGAGCGATGTCTCCAGCGTCAGAGGCAAAATGCAGTGCTTGACCAAGAGATAATTTGAAATAGGGAAAGGGGTCAACAAGAGTGCCCTGGAACATTAAGGAGTTCCTATGATGCCAGATGGCCCACATAGTCCAAAACCTGACCCAGGTGAAGAACACCGCAAACTGAGATTGCTGTGACCGAAGCACTCCAAAAAGCCAAAATCGTCCGTGAAAAGAGCCGGAAGGAAAACGTGATGAGCGTGCGGCGGTGTGTGCAAGTGATAGAGCACGCGAAGATGTGCAGGCCTTGAGGCTTGAAGCGGAGGCACTTTGCTGCAGAAGGGAAGCGCTAGCAGAACGAAGAGGGAGAGAGAGAGAGCTCACGTTTTTGGGGAAAACTCAATAAGTGAGTTTTGGGGTTTCCCACTTTTATTATAAGTGACCTTTAAAAAATGTGTCCAGGTTCATATTGAACCTGGACAAAGTATAAAAATGTACAAAAAGGGGTTATTTAGGCCTTTAACCCAACAACCTCCCACTTGAAGGCATAAATGACGCCTTTAAGTTAACCAACTCCCACCAGCTTTATGCAATGCTCATGTTGAGCCTTAGCAAGACTCTTGGTGAGAACATCTGCAGGGTTATCCTGTGTATGGATCTTAGTCAAGCTGACTAGACCATCCTCCAATACCTGTCGTATGAAGTGGTACCGCACATCTATGTGTTTGGTACGCGCACGAAACATGGCATTTTTGGCTAAATAGACAGCACTCTGGCTATCACAACCCAACACGGGTGTATGAGCAGGCATGCCAAGTTCTTTTGCAAGTTTGCCCAACCAAATGGCCTCTTTTTGAAGCCTCTGTCGCTGAAATATATTCAGCCTCAGTAGTACTCAATGCCACAATTTTCTGTAACCTAGAACACCAAGAGACTGCACCACGAGTAATGGCAAATACATATCCATTGGTAGATTTCCTGGTATCCATGTCACCTGCCATGTCTGCATCACAATATCCTTGCAACTTTAAGTCACTTTTTCCATAACAGATACACTTTGATTGTGTACCTTTCAAATATCTCAGAATGCATTTGACAGCTTCCCAATGCGCTTTGCCAAGATTCGACATGTATCGACTAACAACTCCCACTGCATAAGCAATGTCGGGACGAGTGGCAACCATAGCATACATAAGAGAACCACAAGCTGATGCATAAGGGATTCCCTTCATTGCTTTCAATGTTACCTCATCCTTTGGGCAATCTGCTTTGCTAAGCTTAGTGTATGGAGGTAAAGGTACTCCAATAGGCTTAGCATCAGCCATATTAAACCTATCAAGTACTTTTGCAATGTATCTTTCTTGAGATAAAAACAACAATTTCAGCTTTCTATCTCTTTTAATACGCATGCCCAAAATATGCTCTGCATCACCCAAATCCTTCATAGCAAATGTTGAATTTAGCTTACGTTTTAGAGCATCAAGACTAGTCTTATGTTTCCCGGCAAGCAGCATGTCACCAACATAGAGAACAAGTACGATGGGACTACCATCTTCATCCCTTTTCGTATACAAACAATGATCTGCATGGCTGCGTTTAAAGCCTTGAGATAGCATAAAAGTGTCAAACTTCTTATACCACTGCCATGATGATTGTCTCAAACCATACAAAGCCCTTTTCAATTTGCATACAAGTTCCTCACGTGTAGGAACTACAAAACCTTCAGGTTGTTTCATGTATATGTCCTCTTCAATGTCACCTTGCAAAAACGCTGTCTTTACATCCATTTGATTCAATTCCAAATCAAGCACCGCAACGAGAGCAAAAAGGACATGTAAAGTTGTAAGCTTTACAACGGGAGAAAAGATTTCTTGAAAATCAATCCTTCTTTCTATGCATATCCTTTTACAACCAATCTTGCCTTGTACTTGGGTTTTTCATCCACAATCTTAATCTTGTATACCCATTTGTTAGGAAGAGCCTTTCTCCCTTTAGGAAATGGCACAAGATCCCAAGTATCATTTGCATACAAGGATTTCATTTCCTCTTGCATTGCAAGCTCCCACTTACTGCTTGACTCACATGTCTTTGCCTCTTTATACGTAAGAGGCTCTCCCTCATCTGTCAACATAACATGATGCAAAGAGGGCTCAAAGCGCTGTATCAACCTTCTAACACGAGTAGACCTGCGTACCCAATGATCTACATTCTCAGGCACAGGTTGTACATCAGGAGGCAACTCATTTTCAGCCATGACAGGTGGCTGTCCATCCTCATTTGGAGCATCTAAATCATGTCCTACCTCTTCTGGCTCAAGGTTAACCGGCTGATTATCAATTTCAGCTTGCGATAATGCATTCTGATGCTCTTTTTCAACATCAATAAGTGGCAAGAGAGGCTGAAATTTGACCGATTTCTTGTCAATTTCAAAAGATGTAGCATTTTTCAGCAATTTAGCCACATTGAACACTACATCTCGGCTGCGTACTAACCTCTTAAACTAAGGCAACCATATCCTGTAGCCCATTTCACCCTCTTCCCCATAACCTAGGAAGAGTCCTTGGATGGACTTGGCATCTAGCTTTGTCCTCAAGTCATTATGAACATGGACAAAAGCCTTGCAGCCAAACACTCTCAAATGATCATAAGAGGCAGGTTTGCCAGACCAAACCTCCTCTGGAATGTCATTTTTCAGCGTACTGTTAGGAGAGCGATTGCATACATGAAATGTAGTTTTCAAAGCCTCTCCCCAAAACCCATGAGGGAGATTAGCCGTGGACAACATGCAACGCACTCTCTCACATAAAGTACGGTTATACCTCTCAACCACACCATTAGAAGATGGATTATAAGGGACTGTCAACTCCCTTTTAATCCCATATTCTTCGCAATAACGCTGAAATTCAGCAGACGTGTACTCCCCCCCATTGTCAGATCTCAGACATTTAAGCTTACTACCCTTTGCGTGGTCACAAAAGCATGAAACCTCTTAAATGCATTAAATGTCTCACTCTTATTCTTTAACAAATATGCCCAGCCTTTCCTAGTGCAATCATCAATGAATGTAACAAAGTATAATGCACCACCAAAAGACTTAACAGGCATTGTACATACATCGGAGTGAATTAAATCAAGAGCATTAGCTTTGCACGAGACACAAGAATAATAAGAAGACTTCTTTTGTTTACCATACAAACAGTCATTACATAAATATAACTTGGTGCCCTTTACATCAACCCTCTTCAAAGAGGAGAGCACATCAAGTCCCTTCTGGCTCATATGGCCAAGTCTTTTGTGCCACAACTCCAAATGAGAAGCAACTTCAGCCACTGCAAGAAACTTGCCAGGCAAAGCTTTGCCATGTAAATAGTACAATGTACCACTCTTGCATCCCTTGACAATGAGCATTGATCCCTTAAGCAACTTCCATGAACCCCCAACAAAAATGGTTGTATAACCCCGTGCATCTATCTGGCCAACAGACAATAGACTCTTTTTGACGCCTGGTACATACCTGACATCTTTAAGCATAAACTCTTGGCCATTGTTTAATGCCAAGCGCACAGTGTCCATTCCTTCAATGTCACAAGCATGGTTATCCCCAAGGTAAACCTTGCCATACTTGCCTGCATGATAAGAAGCAAAACACTCCACAGATGGAGTCACATGAAATGAGGCACCCGAATCTACTATCCAAGACTGTGTAAGGCCATCATTTGCACTTCGCAATGCATCAATGACATCTCTACGTGAGATAAGCATGTCTTCTGCATTTGCTACAACAAAATCTGAGGGGCATGAAATTGCAACCAAGATCGTTTCACTGTCGGATAACTCTGTGATAACCACACTAGAGGATACATTGACAATCTCTGAATCCTTGGAGGAGGTACCTGCTGATTTTTCCCCTTTCTTATCCTCTGTCTTCTTCTTCTCCTGTGATTCCTTCTTTCTTTCCTGCTCTTTCTTGAAATATCTACAATCCGGCCTTTTCTGCCACACTGATAACAAGTCACATCCTTATCCCTAGACTTGCTTTTGCTCCTATTTTGAGTCTTGGTACCTGTATTTTGCTTTTGACTTCTGCCTCTCGCATTGTAAGCAGAACTGCCACCTTCCCCACCACTAGACTTGCGTCTAATTTCTTCATTTAAGATGGAGCCTCACACTCCATCATATGTGAGGTTGGGGCTATTACTCAAAGAAACCACAAGCGTTTCCCAAGAGTCTGGCAAAGTCATCAACAAAAATATGGCTTTCAACTTGTCATCAAAAGGTTGAAGCTCAGTATCCTGTAGCTGACTCATAACACTGGTGAAAGCACTTAAGTGCTCAGAAGCCGACTTTGCTTTGTCAAGCATCATGTTCACCAGTTTGCGCATCAAATGCACTTGATTCACAGGAGTGGCATTCTCATAAGTTGCCTTCAACTTATGCCAAATTGCATGTGCACTGTCCAAGCCCTTTATGTCAACCAGAATGTCATCGGTCACAGCCATTTTGATGTAGGCCTTTGCCCTCTTGTTGAGCTTGGCCCAATCCTCATCCGGCATATCCTCAGGCTTTACAGCCAAAAGGGCGTCCTCACAATCCTTGAGGAACAAAATCCCCTGCATCCTGTCCTGCCATAGGTCGAAACTTGTACCGTCAAATGGCTTGATTTCCATCAAGCTCTTGGTATCAGACGACGAGGAAGTAGAGGCCATTTGCACGGATAAAAATGCACAAGAAAGTGTCTACACAAAATTTGAAAATTTCCAGTGATCACAATGTACCGCACGTTGCATACAATGTGCTGAAAATTTCAGCAATTAACAAGTATCCCCAATGCGTACTTGCATAAACCCACAAAAGGCGTACATAAACCTCAATTTGTGTACATAAAAACAATCCACTTCTGAATTTTCTGCAAATTTACTGTTTTGGCGCATCAATTTGCATCAAATGGATCTGTTTTGAGTGGGAAAAGCAAGGGGCATTCACGGGAATCGATTTAGAACATCTGCATTTTGCTGTTTTGACCTGTAATTTTTTGGTTTTTACCTGTTTTGACCTAATTTCAGCCTGTTATAGGTTGTTTTGGGAACCCTAATCACCCTAGGTGACATCGGAAGCAAGGGGCTTCGCGATGAAAGCGGAAATTTGACGCTGGAGAAGCCTTTTGCCTGCTGTCCAGGCACCTGTGCAAAGCTTCAGAAACCCTAATCTGGCTCTGATACCAGTTGATGAGCGCGCAGCGGTGTGTGCAAGTGATAGAGCACGCGAAGATGTGCAGGCCTTGAGGCTTGAAGCGGAGGCACTGTGCTGCAGAAGGGAAGCGCTAGTAGAACGAAGAGGGAGAGAGAGAGAGCTCACGTTTTTGGGGAAAACTCAATAAGTGAGTTTTGGGTTTTCCCACTTTTATTATAAGTAACCTTTAAAAAATGTGTCCAGGTTCATATTGAACCTGGACAAAGTATAAAAATGTACAAAAAGGGGTTATTTAGGCCTTTAACCCAACAAAACGCAGCCGAAGAGCAGTCGACACTTGCCGAATGAAGGCTCTGGAGTGACGACAATACCACAGTAAGTGTGGCACTGTCTCGTCAGCTTCAAGGCATCTTGGGCAGCGGGAAGGCGCAATATGCCGAGCATGCAACACACTGCCAATAGGTAGAGCTCCCACCAAGCACCACCACAAAAAAACACGTTCCTTCAATGGCAGATGGCTCTGCCAAATACGAGACAATGTGTATTGCCACCACAAGGATGACTCGGAAAGCGACCATAGCTGATTACCCCGATGCACAATCCATACATCAGACTGAAGAATGGCATAGACACTGGCAGCTGAGATGCAGTCCAATCTAGTAGTAGCCATATTCCAATCAGAGAAGCGAGAGTCTTCATCCAGAGGAGGAATGGGCGAATGAGCAGCAAGCATGTTTCGAAGCTCCCGCCAGAGAGGAGAATAGTGAAGACCCAACCAAAAGCGGGAGACTGCATCAGCGAAAGAAAGAACATAACCCGAGTCATCAACCACCTGATGCACCTGATAGATTCCTTTTTGGGAAAGAAAATATGCTTGGCGAGGAGACCGTTGAACCAAAGTCGAAGCAAAAACCCTGCTCCAATGCAGACTCTCCAAGCGAAGAGAGTTACCCCCAGAGGATTGTGGACCATCCCAAGCCAATTGCGAAGTGACAACCTTCCAATCAACAATTAGAGAAGAAGTAAAGGGACATCTAGGAATGTGTCCTTCAAGCTTCCCAAAAACAACATCCCAATAAGTCGGTTTCCAATGACCAGAAGAAGGGGTGACAATGTGCGTACATAAATGTGTGACCATGAGAGCCCAGGGTTGCTGCTACTTCACCAAAACTGGCAACAACATAGCTTTCCGAGCCAGAAGATGACGTCTCAAGTCCAAAATATTCAACCCTCCAAGCCGCTTGGGAGAACACAGCTTGTCCATAGATAGAAGCCGAATGCCCCGCTTGGTAGACGAGGTCCGCCAAAAATGTTCTAAAATATTGGACATGAGAGACTGCAAGCGCAACCGAGGCCAGGATAACAAAGGCAAGTAAAAGTGCACATAAGCCACCAGGATGCATTGGACAATCCTGAGACGCACATGAAGAGGCCACGTGGACAATTTCCAATAATTTAACTTGGAATGGAGACGTTGGAGCACCCAATCCGTTTTCTTCATAGCTGATACATTCCAGCCCAGCGGATAACCCAAATGGCGAACCAGAACATGGGGAGGAACAATCTCCCCAGGCCACAATATATTATGCCAGTCACACTCTTTCAGAGGCAATAGCTTGGACTTGCAAAAGTTAAGTTTGAGACCTGCTGCCAATCCAAACAAGTGAAGAGTATGCATAATCTGTTGTACATCATCATAGTTATTACGAGGCATGAACAAAGAGTCATCCGCATAAGCCTGACCAGCAAACTGTCAACCAGAAGGTAAAGTAAGGCCATGTAGCCTATCAGTGGAGGTCAAGGAATCCAAATACATAAACAAGGAATGAGTAGAAATCGCATAAAGCAAAGCACTCAGAGGGCAGCCCTGTCGTACCGACCGTCCCAAAGGCCAAGATCTGTGAGAGAACCATCCAGCAAGCCTGCAGAAGTACTGTTTGCATACAAGAAAAGCATGACACGGGATAGCCTAGGCCCAAAGACCAAATGTCGCATGGTATCCGCAATGTAATCCCAAAGAACAGTATTAAATGCCTTTTCAATGTCAACCTGCATGACTAATACATCCTGTCGAGTATATTTTGCACATTCCATACCAATAATGACATTTGCGAGGTTATCAGTAATTTGACGTCGCGGAATGAAGCCATATTGAGATTGATGCAAGCCTTCATGCAGAAAGCATTTGAGTCGGTTAGCAAGCATTTTTGCCATTAATTTATATACCACAGGCATAAGTGTAATAGGCCGCCAATGTGAAAATTCTTCACACAATGCATGCTTAGGGATTAGCTTGAGCAAACCTTCTTTCCAAGAGGAGGGTAATTTCTGTTGTTCCCAAGCGCGCGCGCGCACACACACACAACATGAATGGTTCTCTCTTGCACCCACCTTGATCCAACAAGTGGTATCATAACTACAAATGAGATTAGCAGCTTCTAATCTCTTAGATCCTAGGGATTATCTCATTGCTTAGCTAGCCACATTAGTTAATTTCTTACTCCTTTGTGTGTGGGCAAGCTCTTGGTGATCCCAATGAGCCACTACCCTCCATAGAGCGATTAGGAGGCTGATTAATGTGAAGAATCATTAATTAGGGAGAAATTAGGCATCCCTAGTTGCATAATTAAGTGCACATTTAGGTTAATTTTGCATAAATTTTCTCCATTGTCCAAAGCTTCATCTTGCATTGAGGAATTCTCATCATAAAGCCTCTGCTGCAAGCTTTCATTTGCACCCTCAACCTCTTCATTGGGCTTCCATTAGCTCCACTTAATCTCATCCCAAATATAGTGTGTGCGTGTGCGGTTTCTCTTTGTCGGAGTTGGTTTTTTACCACTATTTTTGGAGCTTTTCACAATTAAACCCGCGAGCCTTGTTGGCTAGCCCAAGTTTGGTAGGCTATTCTTGGCAGTTGGGGTCGTGGGTTCAAAAGGCATTTCCCATTTTTGGTGAAGGCATGCGGGCAAATGCGAAAGCAAGTACTCAATTGGGCTCATAGGCGAGGCGGGTCTGCAAGTTGAGGTTCATGCGCAGAAACATCCTTTTGCTGCCAGTCCGACGTGAAAGGGCCTTTAAAAGGAGCTTATAAGGATTTCGGCTCCGCTAGCAGAGGTTCCCACAGAGCTTTTGTCACCAAAGGCATAAGCACCACACCCCTTATAAGGGCCCTTTTCCCACAACGTGCGGAACTCGCAAGGGCGAATCCCTCTCAAGAGAGAGTGCCCATAGGTAGCAGGTAGCTGAAATTCGGGAAAAGGGTTTTAAGGCTTCAAAGTATCAAAAGGCTTTCATCACCAAAGCTCGAAAGCCTCTTCAACGGATCAAGGTATAAAAGCTTCTCTAAAGGCATTAATTGTCACGAGGACATGTCAACTGTTAACCTTAGTTGTTGGTTTCTTTCCGATGATTTTTGTTTAATTTTTGAGACCCTCTTTTTGAAGTTGCAAATGGCCGGACATTGTATGACCAGTGTGACTAGTGTGAAACGGTAGTTTCACCCGCAGACGGGAAGTTGGTAGGCATTGGAATTCCAGTAGTAATAAGGTGTCTAGGCTCAGTTCAAAGTCATCTAGGTCCTTTCGTCGCACTTAATAAGTAGGTGGATACTAGGAAACTAACTCAATGGAGGCACAATGCTAAGGTGGGGTCACCAAGAGAATCACCCGAGAACTGGGCTACATTGCATTTTTGGACGTGGTCCCAGTGGTGAAAGATGGTCAAATGATCAGTGAGAGTCCAATGGAAGCATCTCCTAAAATTTAGGAAACTGCTATTTTGGGCCACGAAATCTGTTCGCGTCATAAGCTTCATAATGACAAGGGGAACATTTTATTACTCTGCTGCAAAGTCAACTGAGCAATCGGTTGAGATATTTTTAGACCGGAAGGTACAAAACGGAAAACCATGCATGAGTGCTATTTGGCACATTTTTGGGCATTTCCCACCTTGAGAGAGAGAGAGAGAAGCGTTGAAATAGACGTGGGGGTTGCATTTTTCACCCGTATGGTGGATTGTTGCAGGTACCAAAGCTATTGTGTGCAAGCTTTCTCTCTCATGTACAGTGTAGTGCAAGAAGTGATGTCTTGCACACTTTACACTATACTCTCTCTCCCCTACGTGCAGTAACGTGATGCTGACCTACGTATAGTTGTGTGGTCTTATGCTTTTGTGCCGAGGCAAGAGCCTCTTTGAGCAGGAACATGAGTAGCTAATTGCTACTCCAAAAGTAGGCATCGGTGAGGGTGATAATCTCATCTTACAGGTGCATTTTCAGGGCTGGCTATGTGCTGTTTTTAGACTGTTTTGCAGCCGTATGGATGCCAAAAGCATTGGGAACAGTGCCCCACTATTAGAGGACAGTTCCGGGGCTGTTTAGGGCTGAAAACAGGGTAAAAACTAGTAAATACAGCGAGTTGTAATTTCTGTTTTTGGGCTGAAAACAGAGGGTTTATGTCTTTGGAAGCGAGTTCGAGTAGGGGGATTTGTTCAGGGTGAGTTTTGGGGCAGTTATGTTGCCGAAATTTTACCAAAACAGGTATGATCTAGTTGGATACATGTGAAGATCCCCAGGACTCTAGTTTTGTAACTTTACCCTCTATAGGAATAAAGAAATACCCAAAGGGGCGACAGTTTTTGGGGCCTACAGGTTGTCGGTGTCTGCTCGGAGCATTCTAGCTTCCGAGCCGCGTGTGCTTTGAAGTGTTAATTCTTGTTATAGGTTCCTTCTGCAAGGTTTCTTTGTGTGTTAAAGCTTAAAGTAAAGTTTCGGGTGAAAGCAAAGTCTACCGCCCTACGGGCTGGTTTCATGGTTCCGTTGCTGGGACAGAATCACTTTTTCCTCAAGAAGTGAGCCTCGGTTGGTTTTTGATGAAGACACAGTGTACAAGAATGCGGGATTACACTATGGCCGACAAAGGGAAAGGTATTATGGTAGAGGGTTCCTCTTCGAAGGACAGACTAGAAATTCCTACAGTGTTCAAGGTTGGCAAAAGTTCACGGCCACCCCTGTCTGTCCCTCTTGTTGATGTGAATGTTCCACCAGTGCAGGGCTTTATGACTAGGCAACTTGAAGATGATGCGTTCAGGACTCAATTAGTTGTCGTTGTGAATGTGTTTTCTCGACTGGTGCAGAACCCAAGGTTTATGGAGTTTTTGCAAGCGTCACCAGTGTCACAGCGCAGACAAGGCAACTCATATAGCCAGTAGAGCCCGTTGAGTATCAAGCCCAGGTATTTCATGCGTCCGAGCAGGATAGGGAGCACTCGCATGTTACGGAGTCAAGGGCTCCAAGATAGGTTCCTTCCTGTCCATGAATAGGTGGTTAGGACGCCAATTCCACAGGTTTTGCCAGTTCAGCCCGCCACCTTTCAGAGTCCGCATATTGCGTTACAGGGATAGTGAACCAGTTTCCAGGAAATGCATCAGGTTTTCCACCACCCACGGTAGACAGTTCTTCTAGCTCTTCGGACTCAAGCGAGGAGGACAGAAAGGGCAAAAAGCGAAGCAAAAAGCAAAGCTTTGGAAAGGGCAAGAAAAAGGCAAAGAAACTCAAATTCCGCCCAATTTTTGATAGCTCTGCAGAGGAGTCATCCTCTGACAGTGCGGACTCCGATGACCATATGTTTTATGCAAAGAAGAAGCACTTCTACAGAGCCAACAAATACGACTTCCTCGAAGACGGGAGCAAGAAAGCTAAAGAATTTAAAGAAGGTGGACAATCGATCAAATTTGAATCCTTTTCTGGATTCCAAGATGCTCCGAGGGCTTTGGCCTTCATCCAGTAGTTTGACATAGCCTTCTCTGGAGGGCACTACTCAGAGCACTCCAAGGTTAGGAGGGCTGTATCTTTTCTTAAAGGAAATGCTCAAACATGGTGGCAGTCAAGTGGTTGAAATTCAAAAGGTTCTTTATTTCTTCTTGGCTGACCCGGGAGTACGAACGGGCTATACAAACCGCTTGGAACCATCTTCGGGTGACCAAGGGAGATTCTTTGGACGCTTATTGCGAGAGGTTTTGGGACTCTTTTCTACCAACCTTTTCATTTAAGAAGGTTACCTGGAACAAAAGTTAAATTCTATCCAAGAATTAATGGGTCATGCGAAATGAGGTTTCTTGATACGTTCGGGAAATTTGACTTACCCCATTGATGAGATCTTGACTCAGAGAACGCGACAGACCTCCAACAATGAAAGTAGAAAGAAAAAGAGTTCCCAAGAAAAGAAGGATAAGGATACACGACCCCGACTGACTCTTCGAGAAAGGGCTAACTATATCAGAGAGGGGAAGTGTTTTGGTTGCGGAGAACAAGGGAACATCTCCGCAAAGTGCCCCAAAAAGGCACAACAAGGACAGACTGAAGACATGCCAGAGAGTTCGAGAGCAGTAGATGAACGTAGATGAAAACAGGACTGGTACCAGATTGCATCGGTACTCACCCAAGCCTGATTGATGAAATTACAGAACTTTGCCGAGCTTGGGGCAAAGTGAAAGATCAAGAAGCCTTGATTTTCTTTGATGGAGGAGCCAAGGCCAACTTCATTTCACTTGAATTGGCGGCGCGGCTCGAGATTACACCCGACAGGATGGGATCACCAGCAGAGGCATTTCTAGCGGCGCCCGGACGGGACATAGCCATTACACCTGTCATTGGCAAACTTCGGTTGCATTGTCAGGGGTATTTACTTTTAGGGCACGAGGGCTTCTACATCATGCCTTTGGAAGGCTGTGACGTCCTCCTAGGAGTCCCTTGGTACCATAAGAACACGCCGTGGTCGACTATCGGGCAAAGAAAGCAACCTTGACGAATGAAAAGGGCCGAACAATTGTACTTGATGTAAAACTGAAGGGGGAGTCCATCCCTATTGTATCGGCTTCGGCCATTTCCAAATTAATGAAATCTAGTCTTTTTGTTTACTCAATCGATTTGAAAGAGTTAAATGATGAACACAGAATGAACATGTCTGAACTTGACAAAGAACGCCAAGATTTTCTCCACACACATGCTGATTGTTTCTTTGAGGGCCTGCCAGGCGAGTTACCCCCATCTCGTCCTCAGGATCACACCATTGATCTGATTGGTGAAGCACACCACCGAACCGGCCACCTTACCGTGTTAGAGGAGCCCAGAATGAAGAGATCATGAACCAAGTGAAAGACCTTCTGGAAAAGGGTCTTATCCAGTCGAGTACTTCACCCTATTGCTCTCCGGTGTTGTTGGTATTAAAGAAAGATGTATCTTGGAGAATGTGCATTGATTACAGAGCTCTCAATAAAATCACTATCACAAACAGATTTCCGATTCCAAGGATCGATGATATTCTTGACCAACTTCAGGGATCCTCTTGTTTTAGCAAATTGATTTGAAAAGCGGATATCATCATATGAGAATCGCTCCGGAGATGTCTACAAGACAGCCTTTTGGAGAAGTTTCAATTTGTATGAATTTTTGGTGATGCCTTTTGGCCTTACCAATACTCCAACGACTTTCAACCGAATGATGGATAGGATTTTCCGAGAGTATAGATCATTTGTCGCCACTTTCTTTGATGACATTATAGTCTTCTCCAAGGATGAAGCAAAACATCGACACCATCTGCTACAAGTCTTTCAGACATTGCGAGATCACAAATTAGTTATCAATGCCAAAAAAGAGTAGATTTTTCTTACCAGAGATACACTTTTTGGAACACATCGTCTCAGGAGCAGGAGTACAGATGGACCCGGACAAGATTGAGACTATACGTGACTGGCCAGATTTGAAGAATGTTCATGAAGTTGGAAGCTTCTTGGGCTTGTGTTCTTACTACCAGCGGTTCATTCGAAAATTTGCAGAGGTAGCTTCCCCTTTGCACATATTGACACAGAAAGGAGTCCCTTTCTCGTTGGGACCAATAGAGGTGACTGCCTTTCGGACACTTAAAGAAAAACTGACTACTGGACCAGTTTTGACTTTGTTGGACTTGCAAAAGTCATTTGAAGTATATTGTGATGCTTGTGGTCGTTGTCTGGGAGCGGTCTTAATGCAAGAAAGCCATGCCATTGCCTATGAAAGCCGATTGTTTTCAAGGCCAAAATTGACAGCACATATTTATGAGAAAGAGCTTTTGGCAGTGATCCATGCTCTTACTCAGTGGCGACATTACCTACTCGGAGCCGATTTTACGGTCTTCTCTGATCATCAGAGTTTACACTACTTCTTGTCACAGAAGCAGCTTTCGGAAAAGTAGATCCGGTGGACTAACATCTTGTCACAGTTTCACTTCCAGATTATCCATGTTTAGGGACAGAAAAACTTGGTGGCAGATGCTTTTGTCTCGGAAGTCCCTAGTCTTGGCTATTTCCGTGATTCATCATAGAAGCTTCGAGGACATGGTCGATCAGTACGCCACAGATCCGGATTTTTTCGACGTATTTGATCGAATACAGAATGGGGAGGTAGTAGCGGGATATTCCATATAGGATGGCTACTTGATGAAGAAAACGATGTTGTGCGTCACATAGCCGTTGAGGGAAAAGGTTTTGACTGAGTGCCATTGTCCACCTTTACGGGTCGACCGCGGCATCGACACCACCTTGAAAGATATGGAGCGTTACTTCTTTTGTCCGAGACTCAAGAAAGATGTGGATGACTTTGCTCGCAGCTGTTTAGTATGCCAGAAGGTCAAGTTTGATAGGCAAAGGGCACAGGGATTACTATAGCCTTTATCCATTCCCACCCGCCTTTGGGAAAGTATTGCAATGGATTTCATTTTTGATCTCCCGAAGACACAGAGTGGGCATGATGGCATTTGGACTGTCATTGACAAATGTAGCAAGCAAGCTCACTTCATTCTAGTGAAGAAAATAGTCAATCCGGATCATTTAGCATGACTGTGCATTGCACAGATTTTCCGACTACATGGCACATGGTTGCAGTCCTCGTCATCATTCCACCCGCAGACAAATGGGCTATCTGAGATTGCAAATTCAATTGTTCTGGATTTATTGAAGTCTTACATTTTTGATCAGAATACTCAATGGGAATTTTTTTTTGCCCTTGGTTGAATTTGCCTACAATAACACGATCCACTCTTCGACGGGGAAGGTGCCATTTGAGATCATCGAGGGTGCTCCGAAGGTTCCACCCTCCCTTAGCACTAAGGATAAGATTTTTGAAGCCGACTAGTACACGAGGGACTTCTACACTGCTTTTGCCAATGTCCGGGAGGCTTTAGCGAAATCTCAAGAACGACATAAAAAGGCAGCAGATCGACATCGACGAGATTTGAAATTAAAGGAAGACGATTGGGTGCTCTTACGTTTTGAGAAGGCACGCCTTAGAAAACGAAAAGGAAAGGAGCGGCTCTTCCCAAAGCTCAGCATGAGGTATTATGGCCCTTTCCAAATAAAAGAAAAGATAAATGACATCTCCTTTAGACTCAAGCTGCCCGATACTTGGAAGATTCACAATGCATTTCATGTGAGTCTATTGAAGCCTTTTAAAGGCGATGTGTGTAGCAGGGCTACAGTGTCACTGGCACGGGACAGGCAATTAGTCACAGTTGACGGGTTTCACACTGGACGGACTCTCTTGCCGGGTGGTGACACGTGGCAGGGATACGGGTGGTGGTCCAATCGACACCGTCGCCAGCGCACCACCACCACAGTTCAGAGATAGGCTTAGCTGGAGTGGATATTTTGCAGCCGTTGGTGGCTCTTCATGTTTGTATATATCCGTAGTGGGTTTGAATCACTTTTATGTGGTCAGTAGTTTGAGTCTATTATCTGGAGTTCATGCACAACACGTCTTCACGTTTTCCCTGCACAGCTGAGCCTCGACACCCCCATTGTACCATGAGTTTTGGGCTGGAGCTGAGTGTGCTGCCATGCCAGAGTCTGTATTGGTTTCTTTGAGTTAGTCGATGTTCATACTGTTCAGGTTTCAGTTTGCTATTGTTGTTCTGGTCTTCATTGTCTTCTGTGTTTCCATTCTGTGGAGTGAGATCTCACGCACACTGCACCACTGAGGAGTACCCACTATAGAGAGCACGACACATTATCTCCACTACAGGTGCTCTCATTTTTGGCAAGCCCGATGGAACCTCTGAAACCGGCCTGTGGGGCGGTAGACTTTGGCTTTCACCCAAAATTCTTTACTTTAGACACACACAGAGTGTAACAGACTTGGACACTCTAAGTCAAGAATCAATCGCGACAGCACCAAATAACCACTTCAAAACAATTCACAGATCACAATAGATTTACACTAGCCCGGCGGAGTTCCGTGCCTAGAGATATTGGCCCCAAAGACTGGCGCCCCTTTCGGTATTTCTTTATGTATTAAAATCAATGTCAGAGTACAAAAAGCGGTTAGGGTTTCAAATTTCAGCCATTTAACTGGCGCAGTCTTGTTTAAAAGAAGCGTGGACCACCAAGTACGAGCATTCCGCTTAGAGTAAGAGGCAGCTCTCCGAATCTTGGAGTGCTCTGAAAAGCGTCCTCCCGCGAAAGCGATGTCAAACTGCTGTATAAAAGACAAAGCCTTCGAAGCATCTGAGTATCCTGAAAAAGTATCAAACTTGATCGAGTGGCCACCTTCCTTAAACTCTCGGACTTTCTTGCTTTTATCTTTGAGAAAGTCATATTGGTTGGCTTTGTAAAAATTCTTCTTGTTCGCATAAAAGTTTTCGTCATCCGAATCTGAGTTGTCTGTAGACGAGTCCACAGTAGAACTGTCAGTCTCTGGGTGAGATTTAGCCTTCTTTGCCTTTTTCTTGCCCTTTCCGAAACTTTGTTTCTTGCTTCGCTTTTTACCTTTTCTGTCTTCTTCGCTCGAATCTGAAGAGCTAGAAGAACTGTCAAAAGAAGAAGAAGAAGAACTGGGTACTCCTTCAAATCGAACACGCTTCTTCTGTTTCTTTGCCTTATCAAAAGTTGACTGACGACCCAAATATCCTGGGGAGTCACTGCTTTTCTTCTGCTTTTTGCCGTGCTTTTTGGCTTTCTTTTGCGCGTCAAAAAGCTGGGCAATCCGTGCATCAACCACCTCTTCTAATTCGTTCTCTGAATATTTCTTGTGAGCAAAAGGTTTCTTGAGAGTGGGTGTAGTGGTTTTCTGCCACTGCTCATGCACTTCCTGAAAAGAAGTCTCGCTCATATATTTTGCAAATTTTGGGTCCTTCGCAAAATTGAGCATCATCTTCGTTGCATGGCCGATCAACTAGCGACGCCCCATCTCTCGCCGCTCTGCCTGAGTAGGCCAAGGCGGGCCATACTCTCTGTCGGAATCTTCGTTGTGATCCTTGCCCGCATCTCCAGATGCAGAGGGAGTCGATTGATCCTTGTGTGAAGCCATAGGTGCCGCGGAAAAAAATTGGGGATTGGATTTCCCGTAGAAGAGAAATCAGCCGTGCTCTGATACCACTGTAACAGACTTGGACACTTTAAGTCAAGAATCAATCACGACAGCACCAAATAACCACTTCAAAACAATTCACAGATCACAATAGATTTACATTGGCCGGCGGAGTTCCGTGCCTAGAGATATTGGCCCCAAAGACTGGCGCCCCTTTCGGTATTTCTTTATGTATTAAAATCAATGTCAGAGTACAAAGAGCGGTTAGGGTTTCACTCTCAGACTCTGCGTCTAGATGCTCTGAGAAGTGAGGCCCTCACCGCATATTAAAATGTTACAAGGGATGCCCAAAAGCAGAGCCCCAAAAGCTTGAAAGCAAAAGCAAATTCTCTCTCCCTCTCAATGAGAGTTAAAATAAAGCAACTCAACTCTCTTTCTCTCATCCAAAATCCTTGCGTAGCAAAAAGCTAGGATTTGCGTTGCTCATTTTAATATTTTTTTTTCTTTCCACCTCCGCGATTTCCGGAAATTAGGGTTTCTGGTAGAAATTAGGGTTTGCAATAATTTTAGGGTTTTTGGCAGAAATTAGGGTTTGTGCTGTCCGTAGCCACGTCATCAGTTTGTGATACACAGAGCACTTTGCAAAGGGAACCTGCAACGGGGATTAACACTTAAGTACACACACGGCTTGGAAGCTAGAATGCCTCGAGCAGACGCCGACAACCTGCAAGCCCCAATTTTTTTTTTTTCCGAGAAAAAGATCCTTCTATTAGGTACTGAAACTGCCCATAGGGCTACAACCACCTCTTCAAGAGAGGGCTACAACAACCATGGTGGGAGACTCTCCCAATGAAAAAACCAGCATATGTACAATGGGGCTAAATCAAGAAATGGGGGGAGGGAAAAGCCACATAGGTGGTCGGTTGTGCCATCGGAGTACACCCTCGACCATGGTGTAGAAAGGCCCAGGACGCCAGAGTCGAAGGAAAGCCTCTCTCCGCTCCCGCATGCGGTCGGAGCTGCCCTGTAGTCCCTCGAGCTGTCCTCTGAGAGTGTGGATCAGCTCTAGCCAAAAATCGTGAACAATCTCTGCTGGTGGCACAGGGCGAGCCTCAAAGATGCGGAAGCAACCGGCCCGCCAGATGAACCAGAGTATCAGGCCACTGATGAGCTCCCAACACTCCTCTCTCTCATTGCACCACTCCTGTGGAGTAAGCTCTGTAGTAGGCTGGAGTGTAGGTCGCGCCTCCTGCATCACTATCATCCTGCTAGTGGAAGATAGCTCAAACTGAAGTGCCAGGCCCGTGAGGGTGGACCAAGCCGCTGCTCCCCAAAGTGTACTGTTGAGCTGTGGAGAGAGCAAGCATCAACCGAAGAACTCGTAGCCACACCTGCTGGGCGGAGGGATAGTCCCAAAGACAGTGACGCTGACTCTCCACAAGATGGGTCACAAGCTGCACATGCGGCCGAGAGACCACTATGCACTAGCTAGCTCCCAACTACTGTAGTTCTGTGTGCGACCAGCCACTGAAACAAGGTGATTCGCCTCGGCTGTCTGGAGTCCCACAACCTCTCCCGGAAGGCTGCCAAGAACTCAGCTGTGAGACCCTCCTCTTGCGAATGATGTGCTGTAGCGGGGCGGGGCCTCTCTCTGTGCTGCTAGTATATGACGTCCCAGTCGAACAATGTACTGAAAGAACGGGACACCTGGGTGGTCTACAGAAGAGAAAGGGTCCCTCTAGAGCCACTAACCAGGATCCCACTGTACTCGTGCCAGTGGACATCACTCCCAAGCCCACAGCCTCCAGTGTCCAGTCTCAAGAGCTGCGGGGTCAGGATCTATGACACAAGTCCTCCCACAGATGCCTACTACTCGGATCCTCTGAAAACAGCACTCTTCCACCTGCGGGGCCTCTACTGCAACTCGCTGTAAGCATCCCCCACCCTAAAGCTCGAAGAAAAGCGATGGAACAGTCTCTGAGCAGGCCCTGACTGGATGAGAACCTCCAGTCGTGTGAAGGCTCCCATCCACCTGGGTGCTACTGGCTCGAGGGGCGTGAGCCACTTAGCTGGAACTGCCTCTGAGATGCCTTGGCACATGCTCTGCACCCCTCTCATGCCCTGTAGCTGGAAACCGTGCACCTCCTCTGACAAGCCTGTGAACTCTAACCAGTCACGTAAAGAGTGCGCATGACCCGTTGCCATGGGACCCCAGGAAACATGAGGCCGACTACCAACCAAGTGGCCTCTCTGAGTGCTAACCATGGGGTTCCATACAAGGGGCTATCGTAGGCGCTCCTCCGTGCAAGTAGACTGTCTTTCCGCCAAGCCTCGCCGCAAGAGCTCCCAAGATCGAAGAAAACTCACAGTGAAGCGGTCCTCCAGTCTCCTGCTCAAACCAACTCTGCGCATCTCTGTGAAGATCCATCTGGTCAAATGTTGTCAGGGGCCTCCTCCTTGAGGCAGCTGCATGAGGCAGCTTAGCACGAAGCCGCTGTAGCAAGAACTCCTTCTAGGGCTCCTCACTTGGAAGAAGTCCTCTGACGATGAACCCAAGAAGGGCTCTGCTCTGCTGTGCTGGGTCAATGATCCCAAGCCCTCCCTGTGAACAAGGAAGAGTGATGACCTGCCACGCCACTTTGGCTCGGGCTATCTGAGTGTCACGTCCTGACCAAAGGAAGTTCCTGATCAGCCTCTCTACCTGGCTGATACAAGAACTCGAGAAGATCCATCAAGAAGTGATGTACCACATAGTCACCAACAACACCTGGTTGGCCACTACTACTCTGCCAGCCAAAGAAAGTCGTGCTGAGCTCCAATGTAACAACTTCCTCCTGATAGACAGGAGGAGGGGAGCAATCTGCTGCTCGGGAGACAAGTCCAAACCAACATGACAGCCCAAGTACCGAACTGCAGTCCCTGGGGAAATCCACCTAAAACCCTCTCCTGGCATCCAATCGGGCACAAGAGCACTACCAATTGAGAAAGCCACTATCTTTCTCGAGTTGATCAGTGCGCCCGATGCACAACAGAAGGTCTCCAGAGCCTGCTCACACCTGTGAAGGTTGGCCTCCTGGCCATCTAAGTACAAGGCTGAGTCGTCGGCAAACTCAGCGTCCAGTAGCTCATCTTCCTGAATAGGGAGTGCTAAGCCCCGTAGACCAACCTGCTGCGACACCAAAAACCTGCTCATCGCCTCTGCATAGAACAGAAAGAGGAAGGGGGCAAGAGGACAGCCCTGTCTGACCGAATGTGTGAGCATGAAGCGATCACCTCTACCTCCTGCCAAAAGTACTTGACTGTGAGCCTGTCTGTACAAAGCTGACACCCCTCTGATCCAAGCATCTGAGAAGCCCATCCTGCGTAGAGTGCCCTCTAGAAAGTCCCAGTCAACTCTGTCGTATGCCTTCTCAAAATCGAGAAGAAGAATCACTAGGTCCTCACCACGGACCCGTGCTAGGGCAGAAGCCTCCCAAAAAGCAAAGATGTTAAGGATACTGCGTTCCTTGACAAAACCTGTCTGAGTCCCATGTATAAGGCTCTCTAGAAGTGGCTGAATCCTCAAACTCAGAGGCTTGGCAAGAATTTTGTAGGCTGAGTTGAGGATGGTGATGGGGCGCCACTGTCGAATCTCATCCAAGGAGCCACCCTCCTTGGGAATGAGTTAGATCAAGCCCTCACTCATGCTGTCAGGCATCACTCTTGTGTGAAAAATGTACTGAAAAGCACTACAGAGATCTAGGCCAAGCAAGTCCCAGTACTCCAAGAAAAAATTGGGAGTCAGCCCATCCTCACGTGGACAACTACCACGGGGGAGGGCCCTAAGAGCCGTGTGCAGCTCCTCAAGCTGAAGTGGCAGCTTGAGCCTCTGACGCATCTCCTCAGTCACAAGACAAGGCATCTGTGCCCAAACCTGCTCCCTGTATGCATCCTGATGCTTTGACTGGGGCTTTGCAGACAGTAACTCACGGTAAAAGTCAGTAGTAACTGCACGCATATCCTCGGGATCAGAAGCAGCTGACCCGTCGGGCCTCCGCAATTGACTGACCTTGGCATGCGAATGTCGAGGTCCCATTGCCTCAAAGAAAGCACCAGTCACTCTGTCGCCCACCTGGGTCCACTGAGATGCCTGTCGGTGGAAAGCAAACTCATGTCGCCTCTCCTCTGTGCTAACAAGCTCTTGTCGAGCCTACTGTAGCTGCTCCTCCAACCAAGGACTGTCTGGATGCTGCTCCTGCATCCTCTGTAACGAAGCAATGCCCCGTTTGAGACGCTGCTCCTCCTCTCTCGCTGCAGCCCGGCGAGCCAGAGACTCTTGGAGAAAGAAACGGCTAATCTGAGCTAATCGTGAGGCCACTGTGTCAGCAGGAGAATCCTGGCTGTCCAAGCTCTCTGTCCAGAGAGCCTCTACTCGCTCTCTGAGTGCAGAGTCCAACAAGACCCTCTCTGGGATGCGAAGCATCGTGCTCCCACTCCTCTGCCTGTCTGCCACTGTGAGGATCACTGGTGCATGGTCCGAGAAGGAAGTCCCTGCTAGAATGCCAACTGTCCCTCCCAAGTCACTGAAATGGTCACTAGTGTAGAAGCGATCTATCCGCGATAGATTCACTCCTCCCACTCTGCGGTCCGAACGAGAGAAGGCAAGGCTGTCTGGGGGCCTCACAAAACTAGAGTGCTGCCAAACATCCGAGACCCTCAGAGTCATACAAAACCTCTCCCAAGCTGCGAGCTCAACTCCATGCACAGTAGCATGGCTACCACCAGTCCTGTCAGAAGGGTCCTCCAACATGTTGAAGTCCCCTCCTATGCACCAGTGTTCTGCCTGCAACAGAAACTCAACTACCTGTGACGAAAACTCTACTTGAGCACTCACCACATTGGGCGCATAGATGTTCAGGATGCCCACTAGGCAAACCCTGAACCTGCATAGTAATCCACTGGGCCCTGCCTGGCACAATAATCCCTCTACCCACAATGGTCTGCTGCAAAGAGTCCGCAATAGTCATACATACCCCACCCTGGATGCCTCCAGGTCCAAAAGCAGCTGACCAAAAAGTATCATATCGTCCATGCAAGAGTTGACCACAACGCCTAATGCGGCTCTCACACAGATGGTGCTCCTGAAGCATAAGGAGATCAATCTCTCCTCCCACAAGGCAGCGCTGAAGCTCCTGACGCAGTCGGCCCTGCTGACGCTGAAACTGAGGCCCACCTAGTCCGTGCACGTTCCATGAGACGATCCTCATGGGGAGCGAGAGAGAACAGATGCTGCCGCAACAGCTAGACCGGCTATCTGCGAGGCTGGCTTGGATGGGGAGTAATCCGCATCCGAGCGTCCTCTAGATAGGCGTGACTGCAACGAGTGCATGGCCCAAGCCCAAGCAGAGCGAGCCGTACATAAAGCAACTCCTCTGTCCAGGAGTCCTCATGAATGTGTATATAGCATGGCAAACACTGTGTATCGGCAAAGAAGTAAACCACAATGTGTCTTCGTCCTGCTGTATCTGGGGGTGTCACCGCAAACTTGGCCAATGGTCACAAAGTCTAAAGCATGTCTGTAACTCCTAGTTCTTCCATGTGGTGAGAGAACTCTAGGACCTGTGTGTGCAACCATCCCAACAATGAGTCGAGAGTCCACTCAGTCTGGTCCTTGCCACAAAGGGGAAAGGAGAAGCCAACTGTTGAGTCCAAGGCCTTTGTCTCCCTAGCTGCAAGGAACAGAACATGGACCCTGAAGCAGGCTGCCTCATGGTCTGCTGAGGGGTCGCCGAGAAAACGAGTAAAGTCGTAGTCGAAGAAGTCCCATCGGTGCCGGATGTCAATGCTCGTCAGACCACGAGGGATAGTTGCAAGGGGAGACGTCTGTACCTATAGAGGGGGTTGCAAGAAAGGCCGTCCCTCTCTCGCCAAGCGACTCGTGGCAAAGGCGCTACCAAGAGATCTCCTAGCAGCCGGAGAAGGTCTTGTCCCCTTGGTCGATTGTTGAACTGAAGTGGGAGGGGGGGAAGAAGGAGCAAGGGGGAGCGGTGGAGAAGAGGGGTGGGAGGGAGCGGCAGAGGTAGAGGGGCGGGAGGAAGAGGCAGCGGGAGCAGGAGGCGGGGGGAGGATGATAAGGAGGGGGGAACTCTTGGGGGGGGGGGCTATCGAGGGTGAAGCTAGGGTGGGGGCCAGAGCAGGGACCTCATCTTGCTCAAGAGGACCAAACCGGTTCCCCGTGGGAACCCACTGCTGTTGAGTAGGCGCGTGAGGACCACTTTGAGTGCCAGGCTGTCGCTGTGGCCCCTGTCGTCGTCGACCACGGACCTGCTGCCATCCCTCCTCCGCTGGAGCCCCAGGCTCAGAGGGTGGCTCTGCATGTGTGCACTGTGTCTTTGTCTGTGGTTGCTAGCCAGCCCTTGCAGGCTGGGGCTGAGTCTGTGGTGTAGGTCGAGGCCTCCTCCGTGGACAGGCCTTCGCAAGATGGCCCATTTGTCGACAAATGAAGCACTGGTTCGGGAGGCCCGAATACTCCACACTCTGTCTAAACCAATCTCCACTCACCCGAGGCAGAAGAATGACCTTCGGGAGCGTGTGAGTGTCTCTGACCAAAATGCGAATTGAGGGAATGCCAGCCGCTTTGGCAGCTACTGAGGCTGTCGTTTGAGGTGTCTCCAGGACAGTCCCAGGCTGAGCCTATCTTGGACAAAAGTGGTAAGTACTCCCTCTGCAAACCCGGAAAGCAGACAGAGATGGGGATGTCTGCCTCCTCTACTAGAACATCCGAAGTAGGGTCGAAACCATGTCTCCACTGTCGAAAGTGGGCTCGTGTTGCTCGGATGGTCAATGGACTCATGGCGATGACCTTGGACGCCATCTTGGAGGTCTCAAACTCGATCTGATAGTAACCTCGTCCGAGTATCTGTACGTCCAAGATCTTGCCCACCTCTGCGAGAAGGCGGGCTTGGAGAAGGTCACGCATCTCTCCTCTGCTAGGTCGAGTACCGACAATCTTGTAGATGACAAAAGTCGCCTGCAAGCGCTCTACCTCTTCCGCTAGGCTCTCTTGCTCTGTCGGTGAAAGAGCAAGTCGAATGGTGGGCTCAACGGGGTCGGGCGAGGGGGCTTCGGACGAGTCCCTCTGTGGCAGAGTTGGAGCCTCCATCTGTGTCTACTGCTGTGGCGAAGAAGCGGACGGAGAAAAAACTCTGCAACCGAGCGTGCCGAGCACTGTCCAAAGAAATAATGCTGCCAGAGCCAATTGCAGGGAAACTTTAGGAAAGAGGAAGACCGGGGGGGGGAGCGGATGAGGCGGGCAAGGGGGCGGAAACTCAAGAGGCAGCGGGCGGGGGAATGGCGGCGCGAGAGGGCAACGGGCGGGGGGGAATGGTGGTGCGAGAGGGGGGGGCGGGTGGGCTGGGTTGCCGCGCGCAAGGACAGGCGGGGGCGTGGGGCAGCGCGAGGGGGGGGGGGGGGGGGATTTGGCAGTAGTGAGCACGCTCGACTTGAACAGAAATCTTGTCAGTTACTCCGCTTGTAGGTCCCAAAATTGGCGCCCCTTTCGGTATTTCTTTTACTTTGAAAGGGTAAATTACAAGTAGAGTCCTGGGAATCCTTTACTTGTATGCCGCTAGATACTACCAGTTTTGGCCAAATTTCGGCAGCATAACAGCCCCAAAACTTGCGCGAAACCAATTCCCCTGCTAGAACTCACTTCCACTGACGTATACCCTCTGATTCTTGCCCAAAAACAGTAAATTCAGCACGCTGTATTTACTGTTTTTTCTCTGTTTTCAGCCCCAAACAGTCCCCTAGCTGTCCTCTGCTAATGGGGCACGATTCCCAATGGTTCGGGTGTCCGTTTGGCTGAAAAACAGTCGATTTACAACGCATACACAGCGCTGAAAACGCACCTGTACGGTGAGGTTATGACCTTGACTGGTGCTTGCTTTGGAGTAGCAGTTAGCTACCCGTGTTCTTGCTCAAGGAGACTCGTGCCTCAGCACAAAGGCATGAACCCACACATCTGTACATCAGTCAAATGAAGAGCCCTCTTGTGGGGCATCACATAACTACAGTGTGTAGCGTGTAGGGCATCACTCCTAGCACCACACTGTACATGAGAGGGAAAGAAAGCACTCCATAGCTCTTAACCTGTGACAGGTTCTCAATGAAGCATCCCCCAGCATAAATCGAGCGCCCCCTCTTTTGCGCTTGACCTGGAATGCATCTGTGAACAAATAGATGCAAAAAGGGGAAGATTTCCATGGCTGCCAAAACCTGCGTATCGCTGAAAACGCAGCAAAACAGCTCTGTAAACATGCATCTGATGCCTTCCAATGCTGAAAATGAGCTCCTTGGTCCTAGGTAAAGTCATGGGAAGCTCAAAAATGGAGAGAAATGGCTGAAAATCATAGTTACCAGCCTCCAAAACTGCCTCAAAAAGTAAGTGACGAGTTTGTTCTTCCAAACTTGGTAAATTGGCCAAAGAGTGCCACTTGGCACTCATACATGCAATTTCCCCGCATTGGGCTTCTTGCTTAAAAATCTCTCAATTGGTGCATCAGTTGACTTTGTAGCAGAGTAAAAAAATGTTCCCCTTGTCATACCGGAGGTAACGTCGCGAACACATTTCACTGCCCAAAATAGCAGCTCCCGAATTTTTAGGAGATGCTTCCATTGGGCTCCCACTGGTCATCTGACCATCAATCCCCATTGGGACCGCATCCAAAAATGCAATGTGGCCCAACTGTCGGGTATTTTCCTTTGGTGACTCCACCTTGACATTGTACCTTTATCGAGTTCACTTCCTAGTATCCACCAACTTGCTAAGTGCGATGGGGGGACCTACATGATCTTGAACTGAGCGTAGACATCCTTTTACTATACAAGTTCCAATGCCGACCAACTTCCCGTCTGCGAGTGAAACTACCGTTCACATTGGCCATACAATGTCCGACCATTTGCAACTTCAAAAAGAGGGTCTCAAAAATTAAACAAAAATCATTGGGAAGAAACCAACAACTAAGGTTAGCAGTTGCCATGTCCTTGTGACAACCTCAACTGAAATCTCATGAGATATCAGGATCAAAGATGCCTCGGGTTGTTTTGCTAGAGCTGCGCAGACACAGGGAGAGTCTCTTGATGAGATCAGGCAATGGGAGACATTCACAAAGGGAGATTACTGACTTCTTTAGAGCAAGGACTCAGCAGCCAGATGAGCATGCTCCACAACAGACGAGCCCACTTATACTAGAGGTATATTAGTTGACAGAACCATTGAGCTCGGGAGAGCTAGACGCGTCTACGAGGGCGACCACGACATGGACGGAGGCTCCATCAGAGGATCAGGACTATTCTAGCACGACATGGGAGACGCCCAGTATGACTATTTACAAAGGTGGACATTGATGAAGGTCTTCAGCGACTGATGCAGCACTTTCTCGGACAACGCTCGATACCGGTATCCTCGGGCATTGATGATGATGATGATGATGATGATGATTTTAGTCTTTCACTTTACTTCACTTTATTTTTATTTTTATTCTTGTATCCACCAAGATTGTATCAGTTTGGTCTCATAGGTCATTTTGGCCTTTTGAAGACGTTTAATATAACATTTCATTTCATTTCATTTCTCTCTCTCTCTCTCTCTCTCTCTCTCTCTCTCTCTCTCTCTCTCTCTCTCTCTCTCTCTCTCTCAGATGGAGCGAGACTTGTATCAGTTGTTCTTGAGTAGAGACTCAGGCGAGGCATGGCGACTCTTCCATGAGCACTCCCCTCCCCCAGTGATTACTTCTCCTGATGTGTGGGGCCAGTATGCGACATCGTTATATACGGTTCTTGGGCAGGATCCCCTTCCAGATCCTACAGAGCCATGTCCACCTACGAGCACCTTCTTTACCACTGAGATGGTAAAGAGAGCCATTGACAGGATGAGGACCAGGAGGGCTTACGATCATGACGGTCTAGTAGCGGAGCACTTTATACATGCTAGGGATATGCTGATGGAGGTTCTTGCAGTGTTGTTCAATCGTGCCATGTGTGAGGGATTACCTGAGACTTGGAGGTTGTCTACTATTGTGCCTATATTCAAGGCAGGTGATCCTACAGAGCCTGGAAATTACCGCACTATTATGGTTGGACACACACTGGCACGATTGTATGCATCCATTATTGAGCAGCAGTTGAGTAACTGGGCAGAGGGTGAGGGTGTACGGGCAAAGGGACAGGCAGGTTTCAGGAGGGGTTTCTCCACTCTTGACCATATTCTGACACTCAGAGCTATCATTGAGGAGAGCAGGTCACATGGGAGACGGATTTATTGTAGCTTTGTGGATTTCCGCAAAGCATTTGACATGGTACCGAGAGCTCGACTGATGCGCAGACTGCAGGAGATGGGGGTGCCCACAGTGTTGATTTGGGGGATTATGGCTTTATACAGATCAGTGATGGGACATGTACGCACCCCAGAGGGGATATCTGACTTAGTTCACTCCACTATCGGGGTGAAACAGGGTTGCCCATTGTCTCCTACTCTATTTGGTATGTATGTTGATGAGGTGTCTGATTACATTGACAGAGAGGGTGATAGAGGTGCCCAGCTGGCAGGGACGTGGATCCCATTGTTGTTATATGCTGATGATATTGTCTTGATCTCTGACTCACCAGAGGGTATGCAGCGACAGTTGGATGCATTACACAGTTTTGCAGCGGATAGTGGATTGTCTGTAAACCTTGGTAAAACCAAGGTCATGGTGTTTAACACCACACCGCAGTGGATCAGGAGATCGGCATCGACCTTCACGTATGGTCAAGAGATTGTGGAGTATACATATGCATACACTTACCTTGGGATAGTCTTCACTGGGCCGAGGTTTTCTTTGGGGAGAGCAGCAAAGACTAGACTGACCAAAGCTTATGCGGCCTTGGGAGGCTTGGAGAGGATGTGTTCGCAGGTTCAGTTCCAGGAACCTCGGACAAAGTTATGGCTCTTTGATACTTTAGTAGCCTCAGCTATGATGTATGGGGTACAGGTATGGGGACCTTCTGTAGGCCAGGATGGTTGGAGACGTATGGAGAGGCCCTTGGTATCTATGATCTCCCGATTGATTAGAGCCAAGGCCTCCGTACCTCACGCGATCATTCGAGCAGAGCTAGCTGCCCCCCCCATGGAGATTGAGGCGCTTACCAGATCAGTGTCCTTTGTGCACAGCCTATGGGATACTACTAGAGACAGATATGCTAGATTGGCCCTTGAGTCTTCCAGACAGTTAGCTCTACAGGGGGACACTTCATGCTGGTATGCACAGATGACTTCATGGTTTCAGACGCATGGCTTCACCATGGACAGGTTGCCCCCTTTCCAATATTCTCTTCAGGCACCCTCGCTGTCTCTTACACGGGTGGAGATCACTAGACTCATTCGTCAGGACTTGATCCAGCTCGACACCAGGAGGACATGGATAGAGCCGCCTCAGGAGTTGAGCACGAAGATGGCTTTCTATAGAGAGCATCTTCTCCACCTCACAGGAGATGGGTTTGTGATTCGACCCAGCTACATGGACACACATATGTCTCATGGTTTGCGTTGTGCCATTGGTCAGATACGCACATCCTCACATCAGCTCGAGATTGAGACTGGTAGATTCAGAGGGATACCAGCAGACAACAGGATATGCCGATTATGCCAGAGAGAGCCAGAGACAGAGTTGCACTACATATGTCATTGCACAGTGTTCTATAAGATACGGGGGCGTTTCCACTGCTTATTCAGAGAGGGTTTTGGTCCTCTATCTAGGGTCATGAGTTATGAGGATCAGAGATGTCTTGGACTATATCTACTTGAGTTACACAGGTATAGAGACACTTTACTGGGGAGAGCTAGAGAGAGGCAGTCCCAGAGACACATTACAGATTTCTTTTCACTAGATATGGGACAGCCAGAGGAGCAGCCACCACTGCAGAGCTCGTCCCACACTCATTCGACCACTACTGGCACTCTCATCGACCGAGCATTGGAGCTACAGAGATACAGACGACCGCGACTGAGGAGAGGAGCTACACAGCATCGACGGAGACTACAACAGAAGATTCGAGCCATACTCTCTCGACATCCAGAGTGCAGATGAGGATGGATCCTCACCATTTCTTCCATCTTTGTTTCACACACTGTTACATCCAGTTTACCGGGTACCTATTGTATCAGCTGCTACACCCACGTAGTTTTAGATTGTAGTAGTAGTAGTAGTATTTTGTTCCACTTCTAGTTCTTTTCTAGTTCTTTTGTACCCAGACATGGTATTAGATTCACTATTTTGTAACTGATTGGTCTCATAGGTCATTTTGGCCTTTTGAAGACGTTAATATAACATTTCATTTCATTTCATTTCTCTCTCTCTCTCTCTCTCTCTCTCTCTCTCTCTCTCTCTCTCTCTCTCTCTAAGTTCAGTTGTTGCAGTATTTGCTCGTGTGTTGCAATTGATTTCTTGCTTGGGTGCCCAAGCCTGTTACAACGTCCAATTGGGGACGCTCGGCTGTCCTCGGTTGTCCCCTTCCTCCAGCCTTTGGGGTCTGTCCCCTGTCTCCCTGTTTCTATGCTTTCTAGCCTTTTACCGGAGGCTTTAAACAGTACCTTGAATTATCTTTCTTTAAGGCATTGATTAGATTATCCTTCTTTACAGTCACTTATCCCTTTGAGTTTATCATGTACATCAGATGCCATGGCCCTCGACCGCCACCAAATCCAGAATTCAAACTGAAGCAGACAAAAAAGCGAAAGGAACCAAACCGAGATATGGAGATTTTAGGATCACCTTGCCCACCTTGTACTGAGCGCATTCTCAGACAATGCCTTGGTTACCACCTCGGTGAGGAGAGAAATGTAAGCTCTTTGTAAATGAAGTTCAATCATCGTAATCTTTGTTCCTCTCTTAGATTGTGATTGACAAATGAAATCTTATTGGTGTTTAAGTCTGTGAATGCAGGTTGTGTGCTCTGAAAGTGGTCCATTTAGTTGTGGAAAGCTGTGTGGAAACTACCTTGCTTGCAGCAATCATATATGCCAACGACCTTGCCATGAAGTCACAATCACCAGAAAGGCAGGCTTCAAGGCCGAAGTTTCAGATACCTTTACTGATGTTGACAGTTGTGAAGAATGCACACGTAATTGTCAAAAGGTCAGTCTGAAACTTATATACTGTGAATAACCTGCCAAAAATAATTGCAGAGTGATTTAGAGCTCATTACTTCCTCTTACTTTTGATTTTTCAGACCCGAATTCCTGCTTGTCCTCATCCATGTTTGCAGCGATGCCATGTTGGTGCTTGCTCTCCTTGCAACACTCCGTTGAAAAGAGCGTGCCATTGTAGTACTCTTGTGCTTACTTTTGCTTGCAGCATTTATAATAGTTTTGGGCAAGAAGAACTGGCCAAGAAATTATCATGTGGAGGACCTTGCCACAGGTCTGATGTCCTTGCGATTTTCTTTTGCAGAATGGGTTTTTCAATGTCAGTTGATTGTAAGTAATTTCTGTATGAAATGGCTTTTCTCTCGTAGGTTTCTTACGAGAAAAACTTATCGTAATGAGCTATTATACAAGGAGCCATGAGACAGTGGTAACTATTTAGAGTGGTGTCATGACCTCCATGGAGCCTGTGTACTCCCATGTGTGCTGAACATTCCTTAGTGCAAAGAATTGAACTGCACCATCTTAGTCTTTAAGGCTGCTCTTTCATTGTCCTGAAATTTAAAAAGCATGTTACAATGTAGGTCCACTTTGCTCTAGATGTCACAAGGTAGGCCCTAGATGTTTGCAGACTTTCTCATTCAATATACGATATATACGATGGCAGGTACATGGTACCTATCTGCAGACTAATCTGCATGTAGCACACCATATACATAACTGACTATTAATAGCCATCATGCTAAACATTTTTCTGCATATTTGAGTCCTATCCTTCCAGCAGGGTCATTAAAAATAGTCCTATATAAGCCAATTCCCAATTTAGTCATCTCCTGATCAACACACTTTAGCAGGTAGAGCCACCATAGAGATAGTTGATTTGATCAGGGGAATGACCATTTTTGGACAGACACATGCCAGGAATGGCAGCTTGTTTCATGTTCCATGCCGAATCTGTGGCACTGTATTGTCATATAGAATGGCCATTTTCAAACAGTCACATGCTGGGATTCTGGGAGAGGCAGGTTCCTTTCCATTTCTATTCTCTATGCACTATATATAACAGGTCTTAACTTTTTCTCGTTCCTGTTTTTCTTTCTAGGATTGCCTTCCTTGTCACAATGGATGAGACAAGATGGCTCCCAAATAAGTCCATGAGGAGTCCTCTTCGGAGGACCCCTTAACTGTTTTAATGATAAGGGCCAAGTCCGGAGTTATGATAAATTGAGAAACAAAATGGAAAACCAACAAAGCTGAACTTTCAGGTAGAGGCTTGGCTCATGAGCTGCTTGTTGACTAGGGTGAGTGTGTTGTGTCCCCAGACATCAGGATGGGCGCTTGAGCTATGTCCTACCAAATGTGAACATGGCCCTATGGTTAGGGCGGTTAAGGAATCCTATAAATAAAACTTTGGGCTCATTTGTGAGCTATTTTGTGTGATCACCACTTTTGGACTCTAGGCCTTTGGCAGCTCTACGTGCACACCTGTCTGGTGTGGGCTTGGAGGTATGGGACACCAGCCCTTGTGGTAGAGGTTAGCTTGTTAGCTACAGGCTCGCTCGGGGGTGACCCCGTACTGGCTCCATGGCTGGGAGGTGAGCCTGATGTCTGCTCTCTATGCTTGCCTATGTGTGAGTATGGCTTCTGTCATGTCATATGTGCAGGATGGATCTGGCAAGGGACTAACAGAGTGGATCTGCTCTTTTATCATTTGTACAGATGGCTTCATCATCCTTTTTCTTTTATATATATATTTTTGTCTTTGTTTGTGTTGTGTAAGCGTTCTAACTTCTAGCCCATCCTTAGTTCTGATGTCCAGCATTTTCTGACCTTCCGTAGGTACATTTCCAAGATTTTGGAAAGAGGGATACTGTTGCAGCTTTCGTCGACTCTTTGTTCAGTTTTGATTGCCTGAAAAGGGTACTTAAGTTTCTGCTACTAACTACTCACACTCTTTTTTTGCAGAAAGTTGCCCAATTGCACACATTTGTGCTCGGAGATATGCCATTCTGGTCCTTGTAAGATGAGTACAAATTGTCGAAAAAAGGTTAGGCGAGTTGTGACTGGCAATTTGTTTTTCTTGGAAAGCTATTTATCATCATGACTAGCTGAGGGACATCGTTGATTGGAGTTTGAAGAGCCTGTTACTAGAGTCAATGAGAATCTCATCATGCATGTTAGGACAAGCAAGCACATTTCTTATACACTTTATGGACCTTTTGGAGGATGGTGGGCAATGCCTCTTATTTTGTTCATGGAGTCCAGGTATCCGTATGGTGTAAGTGCCAACGGTTGAAGAAAGAGTGGTTTTGCTCAGATGTTCAAAAAGCTAGTGCCAAGTCGAGGCTACCTCACCTAAGAGGCCCTATAGGTGTTGGGTTGCTTTCTTGTGATGAAGAATGTTTGAAACTGGCTGAAGAACAGAAAGCTAGAGATGAGATGGAAGGACTACGCCAGAGGACAGCGCAAGTGATAGAAGTAAAACTGCTTTCTTTTTTCAGCAACTTTCCACACGATTCTCTGTTTCATGAAACTTGTAACTAAGGGGTGATTGTTTTGGACTTTCACAGGATCCACCCAAAAAGGTGGGCAAACGCAGGCGCCATTATGCTTCTGATGTCTATGTGAAGCACTCTAAAATGAGGGTAAGTTTTGGAAACATAGATATGTGCAGTCTTTGATGTGTTATTGTGGTTGTATTAGAAAACACATCAATTTGAATGCACATGTTCTTAATCTCACGAAGGTACGTTGGATCCAACCAATCTCTAGCTGGTGGAAACTTTACCGTCCCCATTATTCGGACCAGGTGGTCTCTTCCTAGTAGTCAAGAGCCTCATCCAAGCTCACGGGGCGGTCCTTCTCACCAACCCACTTGTAAGCTTCAATGCGCTCTTAGTGTAAGGAAGCTCCCTTAGTGTGAAGACTTCTCTGTCCCTCTTAACCTCTGAAGTGGATGATGCTTTTGTGGATGCGCTTCAAGGTCTTAACCACTTCTAGTCTAGAGCTCGTACCTACTACTACCTTCCCAGCTCATAGAGCTGTCAGTCCAGTCCTCTTTGAAGTGAACGTCCTGAGAGACACTTGTTAAGCAGGTATCCCTCTTTGAATTGCCATGCCTTGACCCAATGTTCCGCTATGCTACACTTGCAGTAATCCAGTCCCAAGCGATGGACTTCGTGACCCTTGTAGCCCTAGAGGCTTACATGATAGCTAACCTGTCAGCTTCCTCCTCATTGCAGAACTCTGCTTGACTGACAGTGTCATCTTTAGCATTACTGGTGTCGTTGTTGATGGAGGAGGAATTACTTTGAGGCCAGAATTCACTATGCTTGCTTTGGGCCTGTTGGCTACTCATCCGTTGACGTTGTTCAAAAGCAGCTTAGCCAACCGATAGATAGTGCTCCTGTTGGGCATTGTGGATGATGTCATTCTCCAAGAATAGCGGTAGTCTCCCACCTGTAGAGGGATGTTTACACTTTCGATTGGTCATCCTCGGCTTCAGCACAGTGAGGCTCTGCACAATTGGGGCAATGATGCTAAGCATACCTCCACTCCAGGCCATCCTTGGTGACCCATCAAGCTCAAGGGTGGACTAAACTGGCAAAAATCACGTGTCTTCCAATGTTAGTTTTTTCACTACTTTTTAATGGGTTGAACTTTTGCAATGCAGGAGATCTCTACAAGAATTCTGAAGTGGTGTATGCTTGTATTGGTAATTATCCTGGTAGCAGCAGGCATCTACTTTGGAAAACGAGGGCTATATGCTCTCTCAGACTGGATGAATGAACGTGAAGCTAGACGTCCTCAAAGAAAGCTAAGTGCAAGGCACTGATCCTTATTTGTGAGTCCAAATTTTCTTACATCCTGTAGGGTTTCCATCAAAAACTCCTCCATTGCTTGATGGAATACATATTCACTGTTATTTTTCAATGCGTAGCATGTAAAATTTCAAATAAAAAGTGCTTCAATGTCACTCAACATATACAGTATGCTGTAATGCTGTAATTACTATTTCTTGTAAGGTCTTTCTTTTCTTTTCACGGGGGTCGAGAGACTTACGTTGTTGCGTAGATTTTTCACCTGGAGGTACAAATCTGTTCGAATTGAAACAAACTTCACGTGAGGGACAAATAACACAAATGGGTGGACAAGCCTGAACTTTAAACTATTTTACATTTGTATTATAATGCCCTCTCCATAAAACTGGTGTTATAGAGCCTGAAATCTGGAGCCCCCCAAATTACTATGAGACACCCTATATGTTGTCCCAAGCTAAGGAAATCTTTTTTTTTTTTTTCTTGGCAAAAAAAAGAGAGAACTATGTCGGTTTGCATCATGGTAAAAGAATGTTAGTGTACCACCTGTGTTCAAAAGGAGGGTTATTTTAATTCATAAATTTTATTTTATTTTATTTGAAATTATTTTACTTCCAAAAGGGATTTTAAATAGAAAAATAGAAAAAACCCATAAGTTTAACAAGGAAAAGGGTTCATTTTATTGCCTTACAATATGTAAGTACATTGTTTTTTCTAACACCATTTGAACACACATGATATAGATGGTTTCTTGTAAGTGCACCCCTCTGAGAGTAAGCAATTGCAGCACCAATTACATAGATTCGTACCACCAAGTCTTGTGCGTATTATGAATGCATACTTGAAGGGTAAAGGCCAAAGCCTGATGGCCAAGGGCCTCCCATTATGTATGGTCTTACTCTCAGAGATCTTAGAGGCAAACATTTGAGTTCTAAACCCTAACAATCTTATTGCTCTAGGATCTCTAGAGATACAAGCCTTAAGTTTATTTGACTCTTGTTTAACTTAGTTTCAAGTCTTGAATTTAATGCAAGATGACTCTCCTGTATTTATGCCATGCTTTAAACTTGATTTATAAACACTCATGTTATAGAAAAGAGGACAATTAGATGTTCGAAACACAAAGCAGGTGGTGGCCTTGGGCAGGGAGGTGACTTGCTATTCTTTCGCTTTTATTTACGCTTGAAGCATAGGATGAAATGTGCTAAATTTGCGATATTGAATATCCCAATGTAGTGTGACAACCTTGGTTTGCTTCAAATTCCTCAAGCTTGGTTCATATGTCTACATCCATTACGAGTGATTTTTTTTTTGAGGTACAAATGAATTTCATAGATGCCATTGGGTGTTGAACTTGGGTCTTTACGCACCCACATATCCACCTTAACCACTTGGTCACGATCCCCCTAGCTTTATCGGCGATAACATAAATACAAAAGCATACTAGAGGATTTCAACCTCATGCAAAAATATACAATGGGAGTCTCTTAGCCGTTGAATAAATGCCAAAAAATGAGCATGTTGGTTGAATATGCTTTGTAGGTTGTTGGTCCATTTCTCAAATTATATAGGTTGTTTGGCGTACAAGGAGACAAAAAAAAGGTGGAACGCCCACCATCTTAGAATCTAGAAGGTGGAGCCTTGATTGCCATTTTTGGCTTCTAGTATTCCTTGGACACTCTTTTGCTAAGCTTGATGTGTGAAGCAATATTGGTGAAAATGTGGTCATGTATTATGTTGGGAGACGGAACCCCCCCCCCCCCCCCCCCCCCCCCCCCCCCACAACACACACACACATACACCAAAACCCCCAACACACACACACCCCTTTTTATTTTGTGTGGTGATAATTAAGTTACTATGGAAAACCTCATCATGAGGGGACCACACAAATGAGATAATCTACAAAGTAAAATGGTGTCCCCAAACCATGCAAACAAGGGTTGAAGTTGCGAACAACTAAAAGCTACCAAAAAACAAGTCTTGGATATGTTGTGATATGTTATGAACAATGATGAAAAAAAACGAAAAAATCTCTTGGAAGTTGAGGAAGATGGTTGCATCCATGAAAGGGTAAGATAGCACATCAACAACAAGAACCACTTCCCAAAGTGAAGAGAAGGAAATCTAACAAGAAGGCAACCAAAAATGTACAAAAGCAATGCTCGAGGATTGGACAAAACAAAAACTTATGTCATGAGTCTTCTTTGTCGAATCATGCAATTTCACATATTCTCTACTAGAGGTGTGGACAAGAGTTTAGTATGAAGGTATGGTGGAAGTGAGTCAATATGACTCAAGGATGATGTGATGGTATGTACATACATGTCCATGGTTATAAATTTTACCTCATTTACATGTTGGAGGTCTCTATAATAACTACTGAAAAAGACCTGAAAAAAATGCAGAGCATGTTGCAGTTGTCTCTTTGTACCTAAGGGTACCTTAGCGCGTAAAGCCTAGTAGTTAAGTGCCTAGTCCCAAGATTAATTTGGAATGGAGCAAAGATGCCATTATACATTATGTAGTGATCTTTGCAAGGTTATAAAGTGATATTACTTGTAAATCCACTCACACCTTAGCATTGGAAAGAAAGAACTAAAAAAGAACATGTAAAGAGAGCATAGAGAGATTCTGAGGTATTAAATCTTGTATTGAATGTTGTTACCTTGCAATTTTCTTTAAGGATGAACCCGAGCTTATCTTGAATGCATCTAGGTATATTGCGTGTTGTTAGCTGGAAAAACACATTCATTACACTTGGGACTTTAGTCTCTAGCATGGGTTTGAGGATCAACCATTTCGTCTTTCAAAAAGTACCTATATTGTGTATCATAGGCACTTTCCCAAAACCTGTTTAGATACTCTGTTGAACGCAATAAAAATTACTTGAAAGAAGTTGGAGTGATTTAAATTCTTGGATTATATCCAATTATACTTATTGATTAATACAATTTTCCATTATATTATAGCAATACCTCTCTCATATTGTGATTATCTTTATGTGCTCTCCTCTCACACATATTTTGGCACAAAGATCCATTTTTTAAAACACATATTTTCACATGGTATCAGAGCAAGTTATAATGCATAAGTACAGAGAGGTTGAGTGAGTAAAAATCCTTCTTCATCACATTACTTGAAGATCGAAGTAAGTCTACACAATCTACATTTCGAAGGAGTCAAAGAAGCTTACAAAGAAAGAACCTGTGCTATTGGAGAAAACAAGGAAGACAAGGAAATCTTTACATCATTATCAAAAATCAAGAAGACTCCAACAATTTTGTGAAGAAAGAGACAATTTGATTTGCACAAAAAGTGAGTCACCTTTGTGCATGAAGATGTAGTTTCTTAACATGCAAAGTCACTATTTTTCAAAGCGGAGACAACCAAAGTTGAAGCAATGGTGCCTACACTTTCAAATCAAACAAAATATCAATTATGCAAGAGAGAAGAAAAGCTCTTCAAAGGGTATGGAGTTATGCCAATTGTTGCATATCCAAAGACAAGGAAAGACCAATCTCTCTTTCTTCCATGAAGTGTGGCAAAAGGATGCTACTTGTGCCTTGCTTAATGTTCATCATGAGGAAGAGGTGTTGCATATATATGTATAAGCAATGGAAGTGGTTACATGAAGATTGCATGAAGACAAGTAAGATTCAAGAGCCAAAGATGCAATATTGGTTGCCAATCTCATTTCATAAGGAGGCAAAGAAGCGATGGTGGAGAATGAAGTTGTTTGCAAATGCCAATGAAAAACACCTCTTCTAGCCAATTTTCTTCTCATTGTAATTACTCGATTGTAATTATACATGGAGCTCACATGTTAATGATGTAATAGGAAATAGCCCACTTAATTCTGATGAATTTGTATATTCCCTATGGAAATTGAGCCTAAAGATCATTTTTGAGAATAAGTATAAAAGTCATTTATTAGCAAAACACAAACATGCTGAGTAACCTTTTGAACGGTGAAATTGAGAAGTAAACAGAGCTATTCTAGAATTAAATTTTTTTGCAATTTAGTAATTTAAATCAAATTTTGTTAAGTGTATTGTGTTTCTCTCTTTTTTGCTCTGTCTCTTAAGTATATTCACTTTCACTATGACAAAAGTTCATGTTTATAGTGTGCAAGTTTTAATCTGCTGTTTTATTGATGTATTTAATTTCAAATGTTAATCTTTTGATAGGAGGCTAACCTTAGGCCTTAGGGAAAGCTATTAGACTGCTTTTGTACATGATTGATGAGTTGAAAAACGAATAATCATGATTTGTGGTCCTTTCAAAATTAGATTTAATGGTCCAAAATTGTCGTAGCCTATCATTTCTTTGAGCTTTGAATCATTTCAAACTCCTGTGTCTGAGAAAACATCAAAGTGAATAGTTGGTGTGAGGATCGACTCTATGCATGACGATTGATTGTTGATTGGTGATTGCTCTCGCGTATCTTCCTACTTAGGTTCACTCCGTTGTGGTTAACACCTCAACGTAATTTTTTGTCCCATCATGATCGCTTCCTTGAGCATTGACATTGAGTGTCCTAGTGCTAGATAGTTCCTAATACAAGGAACCAAATAGAATAATATACTACGCAATGGGGTCAAGAGGGCCATAATTTGGGGATAGAGTTTTAGAGATAAGGACAGAACATGTAACAGAGGATTCCACAAGTAATTTCCCTAAGAGAAAAAGAGTCAGGAAGAAAAGTCATTAGGAAGAGAATAGGGTCTAGGAGGACCTCTTTATTTGGTAGTTTAAGAGAGTTAAATCTCTAGTATTAAGAAAGCATCAAATGACACCTTTTGAATCCAAACAAGCAAAACGGCTACTTTATTGAATTCAAAATTTCCCCCCAAAATGAAATTTAAAATCTAGCGGGCAAAACCATATTATGTAACATATTAACGGAAATAATTCGAAGTGTAGATTACAGATCTATAATCTCCGCTCAAATTGGAGATCATATGTAGGAGTTATGGAAGGTCAAAAATCATAATGTTGTCTAACCCCTTTTTTGGGGGGGTGGGGGGGTGTGAAGTGCATCATTTGACATCTCTCTTATATTCCCACCATTCTTGCACTCATGGCGTGCATCTATTTGTCAAAATGTTAATCGCCTCCATACTCTCATGGCAAATAAAAGGACCATTCTAGACCCTATCCTCTTCCTAATGTTTTACGAGAGACCTAGAATTGATAAGATACGTTGCTGAACCATGACGAATGTGACTATTTCAAGTAGCAAAATGTGTTAACCAAAAATATCATGGATATGAAGATACTCATATCCATGTCTCTATTTAAGCAAGTCTTGAGAGCAAAGCAAGTGTATAATGTTCATACTAAGAATGAGGGATTCAACTTGACCTTGAAAGGAACAATTTTAACTTGGTTCGAACTGCTAAATCAATTATTTTGGCTACGATTGAAAATAACTTAGCAAAATTTGTAGAAGTGTTTTTCAAATGGAGAATAAAGCATAACATTATATCACATATTTATGCTTTCAAAGAAAAGATAATGAGAAGGTGAAGGAAGCTTTATTGAGATTTAAACAATATCTTGAGAGATGCCCACTACATGAGGGTATCACAACAAAAATGATTAGCAATGCTTTTAATCGAAGGTTTAAAAAACAAAACACTAAAGGATTTTGCATCCCTAGAGGGAGTGACGAAGGAATCTTTGTACCTTGCGGACAATCACAAAGCTTATAGTGAGATTTTGGAGGAAACTGATGCCTCAACAAATGATGCAACTCTCATTCTTAGTGAAATTGCAACTTGAAAGACCCATGCAACCTAACCAATAGCTAATAACAACTGGTTGAAGAGGTAGATAGAAGGATGAGCCAAGATTTCAAACAAGTGCAAAGTGTTAGACAACTTGAAAAGAAGAATCATGATATTTGTGGGGGTGATCATCCGATAACCCAATGCTATACTCTAACGAAACTGTCATTCACAGATATGCCACGACAATTAAATCGGTGTGCAACTGAACAAAAATAGACAAAGAAAATTCTGAGGTGTACAGTTCTTGAGTACGTGCCATAGTATGTATGTACATATGCTCTTGGTAGATGTTGATGTATTAGAGGGGATCTTTTTTATTCAAGCAATTAACATATACTTGAAAGAAAAAACAAGCAATTTTCTAACAAGCAGACATGAGGTAGTGGACCTAAAAATGTTTTTGCTAGTGTCACAGACAATGCATCTAGCTACAAAGGTGTGGGTTGTACAATCTAAATCAAGTATCTTGAGCTCATCTGGGTTCCATATATTGTCCACACTTTGGATTGGTTCTTAAAGACTTTGAGAAAGTGTCTTCAGTGAGATAGACTCTAATAGATGCTAATGATGTCATCAAGTTCATGAGAGCATGATTTTACTTATGCTTTGTTTAAGAATAAATCTCCTGGAAAGAATCTGTAGATCTTTTGTGAGACACAATTTGCGATTGTGTACTACATTCTTGAAATGGTGCAGCAGGTTCAACCAGCCCTTTGTAAAAGAGACGTAGGCATATGACGGGATATTTGGATGATGCCATTGTGCTGAGATAATATGCCATCGTGTTGAGGTAGTATGCCACCTCTGTGTTGAGGTGGTATGCCATTGTGCTGAGGTGATATGCCATCATGTTGAGGTACGTTGTCCATCTGTGAAGCACATGTTAGCGACATAAAATGTGAGTGCTCTTCAAACCTTCAAAATTTCAAAAATTGCTCAAGATTTTTTTTAAAAAAATTTGAACTTGAAATAATTGTACGCTTGCGCTTGAATTTTTTCATAGACCCAACTTGAAAAAACATTACATGATTGAAACAATGGCACAAAACTTATGATTTCGTTAATCATTCAATCATTGATTGGCCGCAACATGGGCTCCATTCATACAAAGCAATGAATCCCATGCATTAGGCCTATTTAAGGGATTCCTTTCTTTTCCTTGGGCAATATATTATAGCACAATGCGCAAAAAAATTTGCTTCTCACGTTCAAAAGGCTATGGGATGCACAAAAACAAGCGTTTAAGAATCCACCACAAACTATATACATTAGAGGCTTTAGTGAAAGGAGGGGGTTAGTACTAATGTTTTCAAGAGCTATCCATGGAAAATCTCTCTCTTCTTGTGCTCTCGCTTCTGGGGATAGCTGTAAAAAGCGAGGAAATGTCTCCTTGGTGCTATGACATTGCTTGAATCTTAATCAACAATGCTAGCATATACACCTTTTGTGCCAAAGTGTATCAATATGCTGCAAGCATGTAGATCATTGTGTAGGAAGTTGTGGTTGTGCAAAAATGTCAGTGTTTATAAGGGGGTATTTGTGATTGACAATATCTAAATAAAATTCTCCAAAGTTCTAGATGTGTATTGGAACTCTCTTTAGTTGGTTTGATTCCATGATGGTGACAAGCTTGTATCCACTGCTCCAGATGGACACCGTTCCACATTCTGAAGATAAACATTGCCTTAATGCTATAGCGTATAAGGAACCGTGGCAAGGATTATGCCACGATGCTGAATAGTCATGGTAGTACCCTCTTCTAGTGCCATCTCTTTGGGGGATTTATGGTGCGGCCTGAGCTTGTAGACCTTGGCCAGATAGACTGTATCCATGAATTTTGGATGCGTCACAATCACTTGCTTCACAACAGCAATGCGACCTTCACCAAGTTGGGGAGCTTGTAGGTGAAAAACTGAAATTTTACAAAGCAAGTGAATAATTTTCGGGGGGGGGGGGGGGGGGGGGGGGGGGGTATGCTTTCATCCAAAGCAATTTCCTCTGTGATAGAGAGACATGTAGATGATGTGACTGCTGCGAGAATTTGGGCTACAGATTGAACAACTGCTTCATGAGAAATTTGTACTTTCTCTTTAATCCTTGGACATTTGGAGGAGTCTTCTTGTTTCTTTTTGCCAAATGTAGTTGTGAAATAAGCCACATCCGATCTGGAATCCTTGGAGAAGTTTTGATCTCAGGATGTTGGATGCTCTCAAACACCCCGACAATCTACCCTAAGAGCTACTTGATCGCTACATGCATGACTCCGTTTATCAGCATGATTGGGTCTGATCGCATCGAAGGAAATGAGGCTTCTAGCTTGCTAAAATAGTTTCTCACAAGCTTTGTAATGAAGTCCTCAAACTTTGACACAAGCGGATTGAATGCTCTTCGTACATGATCCTCTGTAACATGATATAGGTAAAGTACAAGAGCATCAATGAAGGCTTTACGATGGGCATGTGACAATTTTGTCTCTACCATGGCTAGATTTCTAAAAAAAAAATTAGAAAATCAAATCTAAATGTTAATGTATGGAAATGTCATAATAGCTACTAGTGAAATAACAAAAATTGATGACCTAAAAATAAAGGTAGAAAAATATGAATTGATGCAAGTAATTTAAAATGACAAACTTAAAGTGATGACATTCCTCCTTATAATGTGACATGGAGGCCTGTATAGTCAAGGACAAGATGTTTATTAAAACCATGGTCCTCCCTGCTGTGCATCCTAGTGGTCTGCATAGTCACGAGTAAGACGAACATACATACTTATTTGGACTTTGAAGTAAAGTATGTTACCTTGTCCAAAATGATCGATTAAAGCTTAGTAAAAAATAGAAGATGTGCACGATTTGTTATTTGTCAATTGTGCACATCTGTGATGATTGAAAATGCACACAAATCTGCTTAAAGTGATGCACAAGTGGTTATGAAACACTTTAAGCAAGCTTGTATGTGTATTTAAATAGGAGATATGTGTGTAAAGTGCACACAAATTTATTTCTCACCGATTTTGTGATGAATTATTTTGGATGAGTAATCAATTACTTCATTGTAGGTAAGTAACACGATTGACACATCTGTCATATTTGAACATACACACAAACATGCTTAAAGGGTTGCACAACTGGCTATGCAGCTGTTTAAGCATATGGTAGATGTGACGATAGTGCAACTCTTCTATTTTGTATTGAGTTTGTAATGAGAAAAAAGTTGAGCTTGCAAGTTGCAAAATAACATGCTTTGTCCTAGGTGAGGTTCTCACCTCTTATGCACACACATACAAAAAGCACAACAAGTAAACAAAGAAACAAAAAAGCCACACACTCCACACACTTGATGTGAGCACACACACATTAAATTGAAGTCTAAATAAGAAAATGATCAGTAGCAGAAAAAAGCTTTCCAGAAAGCTTTAATTTTAACACTAGAATGGTAACAAGACACTTTTATGTCCTTGGACACTTTTGTGTCCTGTTAAGTGACCATTTTGCTTGAATTATTTGAAGAGTATGAAAATGAATTTCTAGGTGCTATATATCCACAAAGTTGCCTTATGAGCTGAAAAAAACTTAGCATTTTTTTTGGAGTATCGATCTCACCATTAACCTTACTCTTGCACAACATTTTTGAACCTAAATTGTGTGAAAAAACGGGTCGTGTTTTTGGCTTTTTTTTTCAATTTTTGGCAACTATACCACTCTAAACTTTATGTTTGTGAGGTTTAGATGGCTAGAGGTTAGGCCTTCATAGTTCTCAACATGTTTTGATGCGTGTAGGGGGAGCTAAGTGTTAAAAGTGAAAGTTATGACCAATTTACAAGAATTGCATAATCCTGTTTTTTGGGCAAAATTAGCACTTTTATGATTTTTTTGGTGGCTTTCTTGATATCCAAATTCAATTTTGATTGTGTAAGTGTAATTTATAACATAAAGCTAATCTTCCTTGAGTTTTGGGGGACCTAATATGCTATATAGCATAGTATATGATGATGGTTGAGTTTTTTGATTGCTGAAGAATACGATACATTTTAGAGTAGCAAGTATAACTTTCTCAATATTGCTAGTTCCTTAGGCTAATTGTGTGTATTTTGTAGGTAGTAACCATATCTAATCATAGACTACAAACTTGGCTAGATATTGAGTAGTTTCTATGGGTTTCTAGAGGTCATAATGCTAAACCCAGTTTTTTCATGTTTACTGTATTTAGCACTTTATCATTGCCCCCAAGGTTCCAATTGTGAGAGATCCATTATCCTTTTGACATTCTCCATGGCTCCTTTTGAATCCAAAGGCCCAAAGGGAACTAAGAAAACATGTATATAGTAGCTGTATTGAGCGTGACTATAGAAACTTTGATGATAGGTCCGCAGAATGGCAAAAATGCAACTCTTTTTTACCTATTTTTTTTGCCCAAAAAAAAAAAAGTGAGGTAAAAGCAACCATATGTTTTGGTCACCAACCCATTGAAGTTAACGGGGCATTTTATCTCATGTCCTACAAAAATCCTCACTCTTATTTATATGCAATCAACCGTAAGAAATTGCTGTTTTGGGCAAAATGCACTGGTCCATCCACTTTGGAGGCTTGTAGTGACCAAGGGATGAGAAAAATTACAAGTTTCTCATTTTTTCCATATGGAGTAGTTATTGAACTATAAGCTCATGAAAGGATTTTTCAAAATGAGTGGATCTACTATGGTTTTGGAATTTTTTCCCAAAACCCTGAAAGGACACTTTTATGTCCTGTTAGGTTACCATTCTAGTGTTAAGCATCCAACAAAACGCTCATATGAGCTCCGATTTGAGTGTTCATGGGTGCAATAGAAAGGTCTTGAGAAGGGAATTTCATGCATGTTCCTGTAAATGGCTAATGCTGCAAGGGAAGCACTATGCAAGCCCACCAAAATTGACCAAAATAGTGCCGCTTTGAGAGTTGTTAGAAACAATTATCCAAATCAATCAAGGAAGAGCTAACACACAATCTAATTCTCAATCTAATTATCCATAAAAATTAGTTAGGGTAGTGGTAGTGCTCAGAGAGAGAGAGAGAGAGAGAGAGAGAGAGAGAGAGAGAGAGAGAGAGAGAGAGAGAGAGAGAGAGAGAGAGAGCACTAAATCTAGCATAGGGATCTCAAGTGGTGCAATTAGGAAATGCTAATTGTACATTAGCTCTGATACCACATGTAAGCTATGGTAGATAGACCAATGAGGCATTCATGGTTGTACCGTAACCAACAGATAATTAGGAGTAGATTACATAGTGATCTCAATACACAACATAGAATGAAAATAACTTGTTTGCTTGATCAAAAAATTTTAGAGGGATTACAAGCTTTGGATATTGGCCATTTATAGGCTCAATGTGGAGAAGTGCAATCAATGGTTGGATGGATATGCACCACAAGTGGAAGTAGCAAGGATCATGTGATCTACCACAAGTAGCATGTGGCTCTATCAAGTAAGTAGCATGTGTATATGCTTTATAGGTGACTATGCACTTAAATGGTGCATGATTGGCTTTTAGCGAGTGTTCTCGCTATGAGTGTAAGGTAAGGCTTACCCCAACACTATTCAAGATAGGGTCACTTCTATACTATCTATGGAAAATTTACCTCAAGAGTTTTGGAGAGAGGCTATTATGATAGCGATGCACTCAATCAATTGATTTCCTAGTACACCATTGAATTACAAGATTCCACAGGAGATGTAGACAAGCAAGAAGCCCAATCATGCCTAAGGAGCTGAGAAAGAAGTTGGACCCCAAGTCACACAAATTTATCTGTGTTGGCTATGGTGCAGATGGAGAGATGGGTTATTGTCTTGGCACTCAAACTCTCAAGTTGTTTGCAAGAAAGTGATCTTTAATGATTCAAAGATGCACAGACAGCCTATGAAAGAGTTTGAGTATCACAAAGCAGATTCAAGGACATAGCCTCAAGTCCAAGTACACAAACAACTCAATCTACTAGCAATGTACCTACCAATAGTAGTGCTCTAGCGAGATCTAGTGATGCTCTTGAGAAAGCACAGTCTAACAGTGAGGGAAGTGAGGAGATCTGCATGTGTCTCTCATGCCTCTGAGAGTTTTCAACCAAGGTTAGACTATTTATTGGTTACTGCTGACTACGGAGAGCCTACCTACTACCACGAGGCTATTGGAATGGAAGATAGTATGAAGTGGGAGGAGGCAATGCAATTTGAGTATAATTTGATTAGGGCTAATGAAACTTGGGAATTAACAGAGTTTCTAGAGGGCAAACAAGCCTTTCCTTGAAAAAGGGTATATAAGAAGGGGTTTGATTTTTTTGCAAGTTTCCTTTGGCGATCTTTTTTGAGAAATTAACATTTTTGACGAGCTTCTCCATTATCGAGAATTTTTTTATAAATAGCATATCTCTATCAAGACTTCTACTAATCATGAAGGCAAAACTATAAGTGATAGTTTATAGAAACCCAGCAAAAGTATGGTTGAGTGATTCCCAAGTTCTAAAACCCTCTATCAATGAAGATAGCTAATTGTATGAGTTATTTCATGAGAATGGTCTAGGAAGGTATTGCATGTTCTACTTATTGTTTGAAAACAAACATCTTTATATCAAGGCATGCTAAAAAGGACCCTTGAGACAAAAAATGCAAAGTGCATAGCTAGACGGCGGATCTAAGGACGTCGATTTTGATGGCTAAAGGATATAACAAATGGTATGCAGATATAAGGACAATTAGAAATCATCATTTCATTTCACATCTCTATGTGGACTTTGCACCTTTAATTTCCCACCCTGGACTCCCATGTCTACCTAGTGTGCCAACTTGCATGTCTACTACCTACTTCTACATGTCACAAGACCTCAATTCACCTTTTTAACCCACTTGTAGGTTTGCTCTCTCTCTTCAACCCCCCCCCCCCCCCCCCCCCCCCCCCCCCCCCCCCCCATCCCCCCCTTCTCTCTCTCTCTCTCTTTGGAAATTCCCTTTCTTCTATATTACATTTTCTTACATCTTTACAGGCTTCTTGAGGACTATCTTGCTTTGCCAAAGCAATTGCAAAGGAAAATGCAAATGTATTCTCTCTCTCTCTCTCTCTCTCTCTCTCTCTGTCTGTCTCTCTCTCTCTCTCTCTCTCTCTCTCTCTCTCTCTCTCTCTCTCTCTCAACATTAACTTCATATTGATACAAGCCAATAATATTTACAAATTTTTTTATATTTGTGTTGGCCAATCAACTGATGATGTTGCAAACAATGATGTATTATCTGTAGAATTGCAACTATAGAAGACTACGCCGTTGCGTACAAAAGAGAGTGTCAGGCCTAGTGAAGCTCCAGTCCGTCTGGCTATGGAAGACTCTCTCTCTCTCTCTCTCTCTCGTTCTGAGAGGTCATCCATGGTGCAAGTCTTGTGTGTGTGTGTGTGTGTGTGTGTGTGTGTGTGAACGGGATAAAAAACGTTTTAGATCAGCGTGGATGAGCTACACACAAATATTACACACTTTGTTTGTGAAGGAGGTCATCTGTGTTACCCACTCAACCAAGATTTTGACTTATTTAGCTGGGTTGAGACAAGCCATTTGGCCGGCTCTCTCTCTCTCTCTCTCTCTCTCTCTCTCTCTCTCTCTCTCTCTCTCTCTCTCTCTCTCTCTCTCTCTCTCTCTAACCTTCACCGGTCTAAATGCGGACGAGTCCTAAGTGATGAAAATGGGTAGTGTTAAAGGACTAAATCTAATTAAGCAAATAACCTAAATCACAATTACAAAAATAACATTATAAAATTTTAATTTCTAAATTTATTTACACAAAAATAACAAAACTAATTATAAAATTTAACATAAATCAAAAAATATATTTGTGTTAATGATAAAATGTCGTTATCTTCTTTAGTTAATGATGATTTCTAATTAATATTATTTATAAAATAACATTTTTTTAAATTGAAAAATGTGTGCGTGCGTGTAGATAGTGTGTTTATATTGTTTAGTGTGCATTTTTACTTACTTGCGTGCATGATTATGTAAATGTGTGTGTATGTGTGTATGCAACAAAAAATAATGTTAGCTGAGCACTCACATGCGGCCTATTTGAGCAAGAAATAATCGGAAATATGTCCTCAAACCTGCAAACACACACACACACACACACACACACACACACACACACACACACACACACACACACACACATACACACACAAAAGTGCACAAATCTACAAGGAAACTTGAAAAGAAGCTTACCTTGTTGATGGGGAACAGCCTACGAGTAAAAATCTCAACTCCTCCAGCAAGTCGTGAGGTAGCAGATCTGTAGCAAGTGACGAGGAGAAGGGCAAGAGAGGAAGAGAAGAAAGGAGAAAAATGCATAGGAGAAACTCACAATTCTGGTTTTGTAGAATCCATCTGTATAGGTGCCGATACGTGCGCTGATACAGGCACCGCTATACACATCACGTGTCAGAAATTTGAAAATTATTTTTTAAAAAAACTTGATCTCCCTCCAAATTTACCTACACATATATCAACGCCTGCCATTGACGTCGATAGTTTGACATCAAAATTTAAGCGATCTCTTGTAGTGATTGGAGGAGTCCTCTTCTTTTATCGGAGAGAATCTGATTTTGGAAGTCTCAACAAGAGGCTTCCTAACCTCTCTCTCTTCTTGGAGAGGTAGGGAAATCCCATAAGCATAAAGTTGTTAACTTCAGCTTGCAAGGTAGGGTTGCCCATAGCTTGTTGCAACCTAGTAAAAAGATAGTTCACAAACATTGGGACATCATCAATAGCATCTTCATGTGTAAAGTCAAAGTTGTCAATATTCTTTCTACTCTCTTTATTATTGTCAACCATGCTAACTAAACTTATGTATATGCTACTTTGTGCTTTGGTACCCTCAAAAACCTTAGTTGTTACTTTTCTTTACCTTTGAAAATTAGCTCTCAAGAAGCCACACCCGTGGTTTAGAGACTGTTGATTGCAAAGAATAGAGGAGAGGGTCTAATATTGCTCGGTTGATTATGGTTCTTATTGAGTTTGCTAGTAGCTCAATAATGGTTAAGCAAAAGGAAAGCCCCAAAAGACTCCATTATTAAGTCTATAGTTCCCAACGGTGTACCTCAAACTAAATCCTTTTCAACCAAGTTCATAGATCCGTGTCCCACTTACCCTCTTGTAATGAACACGTCCAACTGTTCATGGACAACTTAAGGACCTCTCTTCTTAAGAAAAAAAAAAGAGAAACCAATAGCTTTGATACCAATGTAATGGAATATGGCTATGACATTGATTGTAGTGAAATTTAAATAACAACAATGAGCATTTTATTTAAGAGAATTCTTACAGAGCATAACAAGAGTACTTGGATTAAAGGTAGGAAAATGAAGGCATGAACAATACTCATAAAAGAGAGAGAAAGAATTAGAGAAATTGACAACATTTGAGGACCGGATTTATGTGAAGCCGGTCCCCCTTCCAAAGGCTTTTGTATTATAGGTTCCCCATAAAGGGGTGAAAGCATGAGTGGGTGGACAAAAAGGCTATGTCCGGGACATAGCTACTTTTGGAAGTATTTGAATAAATATGGTTGACCAAAATGAAAAATCTAGGGCGTGTTATATATCATTGGATATCTCTTCGAAAGGAGAATCTAAATCTATATAATGAGCACACAATTTAGAATTGATTTGTCAATTCCCACCTTTGAAAAATAGCTATTGAAAAAAATCTTCCCACCCCTAAAAGTGTACCACCCATTCATGCTTTCACCCAAAGAGAGACGTGGTACAATACAATATTGTGTTCCTTGAGACCTCATTGGTGCAATGAAGATAATAGACTTCATACACCAAAATTATGTCCATATTTAACTTGCAAAAGAATTAACATATCCCCGACCTCAATCCCAAGACCTCAAACACCTTCAAAGGTGGACAAAGCTAGCAGGGAGTGAGGGAAGGGAAGAGCAAGAAGAAGTAACATACAAGAAAGAAATAGGCTCCTCACTTGTTATTACTCTTGTTGCTTAGCATAACATAATAACATCGTAATGGAGATGGAGATGGCAAGCCTATACTTTGGAGCACAGATCTTGGTTGGATTTGCATTCTATAGCCAAGAAATGTTGGTGTAGGATCTCAACTTCTCAAGCTTGGAGAAGGAGATGGTGTTCTTGCACAACACACTATGAGAATGCAAGTGTGTGTGAGTGTATGTGTGAGAGAGAGTATATGGTCAAGCTACACCCCTCCTTGCTTGGGTCTACAGCCTTATAGATCTTCCTTGAATATGATTGGACCTCCTCAAGCTTAGCCAATCACATGATTTTTGCATATCAAGCAACAAGGGTAGCATTAGGACAAGTGTCCTTCTTACCCCTTTGAGAGAGAGGGCTTGAATAATTCTTGAAAACTTAATTAAACAAAGTACCCCCTTAAGGGGCCAACCAATAGGCTTTAGGCACCTTATGAGGGAAAGATGGGGAGGAGCTTGACAGTGTGTCCTTGTTGCCTCTTTAGAATTGGATTGCCTTGAATGAGTGTGTGTGTTTTCTCTCTCAATCCCCTACTTGTAAGGCTCACCCCCCCTTGTGTAGGGATGTTGTTGACTTTTTGGAACACCTCTAACCCCTCAAGAATCTTAGTCATGAAGCACCTTAAGCACCTTAGTCATAAAGTATGACACGCACCTCAAGCACCTTAGTTAGCTCAAGCACGACAAGCACCTCAAGCACCTTAGTCAGCTCAAGCACGACAAGCACCTCAAGCACCTCAAGCACATGCTTAACTTGTCTAAGGTCTAAAATACACTAAAGTCCTAGGTCTAGAGACTTTTAAAACTAACTTTTGGAGGTCTTTATTGATAATTAATAAAAACCCTAAGGTCTTTTAAGCTCCATTATCTAGTCATTTCTCTTTGATAGACCATCTCCCTTTTGGACCCGTGCCTTCTCTCCCTTTGGTCTCGTGTTGAGATATACCTAAAAGCACATGTCTATATTCTAACGCTTGTTCCCTCTTATTTCCCACCTTAAATGATCAATTGAACATGAGAAAATCATTTCGGTTAGTTAGATATTAGATTTTATGACAAAGTGATGGGAGAGAGATGTTCCCTTAAACCATCATAGAACTTTGTCGCAACAACAAAAGAGACTTTATCTGAAGAGAAACCCTCACCTCACTTACTAAAATACATATTTAGAAAATTTGGGAATTATTCAAGTCCCATTTTTTATAATGCTACCCAAAAACTTATCATTTTTGTGTAGTTTGAGCTATCATCTATTTGCAGGTACATTGAATTCAAATCCTTTTTCTGGTTAGATAGTGCCTTCACTTTGACATACATCAGGTATTTGAAGGATCCCATCATTCAATAATACTCTATAGACGATGTGATGAAGTTTGATCTATTGATAACATAATAAGGAATTTATATTAGGAGGCTCGGAGGTCAACTATAGAAGGAGGTCAACTATAGAAGGAGTTTGATGCTTGTTATAATGAGTTCAATTTAGGGTACTTGGAGGTCTTTTGGAAGGAGTTTGATGCTTTTTACCTTTAGAAAACACTCCTGTTAAACAAGTTCTCTGAATACAAAGCTGACCATTTGTTAAATGAAGTTTCCTTTTTTCAAGAAAAAACATTATTTGGTTCTAGTTAGACAAGAAAAAGTAAATTTATACATGAAAAACAAGCTACCTAGCGTAGAGATTTTAGATACAGCAAGCACTTTGTAAAGTATTTAGCCTCTGTCATTGAATGGTGTGCAGGTTCAAACTTAAGTTCAAGCCTTTACCCTTGCTAGGTACAAAATTGATAGAGGATGAACTAGTACTAGGTAGAAGAAGGCGTAAAGGCTCGAACTTAAGTTCGAGCCTCTACCTTGCTAGATACAAAATTGGTAGAGGATGAACCTGTACTAGGTAGAAGGTGTGGAGGCTCCAACTTAAGTTGGAGCCTCTATTCTGGCATGGTGTGTAGGCTCAAACTTAAGTTCGAGCCTCTACCCTTGCTAGGTACAAAATTGGTAGAGGATGAACCCGTACTAGGTAGAAGAAGGTGAAGAGGCTCGAACTTAAGTTTAAGCCTCTACCCCTACTAGATACAAAGAGGAAAATATGAAATAAATAAATGAATAAATGAATAAATAAATAAATAAATAAATATAGAGAGAGAGGTCCAATACCAATGATTGCTGCCCAAGATTTCCTCTACTCAAAATATCTTGATACCATTGTGCTTGCTTGTAGAAGGTTGTCATAGATGGGAAAATATCTCATGTCACAATGAGAAATAGCAAAGCCTTGGCGTGATCCCTTCACAAAGAGTTCTTAAAAAAGTGGCCTTCCATCTGTGACTTGTGACTGCCCTCAAGCTACTGGTTTTCCTTATAAGAGCACCTTCAATCAGGTATGTTATTAGTGACGAGCAAGAAACAAACCTATAACACACAAGGTTTCACCTTTGTGAGTGCTCAATATGCTTTTGTGAAGTGATAGCTCCGCACAACGAGACCTTTGCATGAAAGCACACCTTCATTTCCTAACAAGAGGAAGGGCAAGTGCAGGCACTGCACACAACCGAAGATCTCGTATGTAATCCATACAAACTACACAAATGGAAAGAAGAGCTCGTAAGCAATAAGAAAAGCGCTCTCTCAACTGCTACTAAAGGAGAGGTTGGACATGGTGGGGGAAGAAGAGCAGGCATCGCTCACAACCCTTTGTAGACAAAGAGGCCTACACTTCATTATTCTGCAGATGATTGCGAGCGCCATGTTTATGCACAAAAAGCATGATAGAGGAGAGCTTGGGCATGGCGCGGCTAGAAGAGCAGGCATCACCCATCACCCTTTGCAGCCAAAGAGGCCAAGGCTTCATCATTCTACGGATGATTGCGAGTGCCAAATCCAATCAATGGAAACGAGCTACACAAACTGCAAGGGCAATGAGTATCGCACAAAACAGCCAAAGGAGATTGTATGCAGTTCAATCTTGTATGAGCACGAGAAGCACCTTGCCTACAAGAAAAAAGAGCTCGTGTGAAGTTTGAGCTCATATGAATAGGAGCAGCACGTTGCCTACAAGCAGAACCTTAGACCGAAGATGATGAAGGTAAGGCGCCTCGCAATACAGTAAGGAGCTTGTATGCAATCAGACCTGATATGAATAGGAAGAGCGCCTTGCCTGGAAGCAAAACCTTAGATCTCAGATGATGAAATCTTCATTTTCTTATTGAGATGATGAAGCTCAAGCGCCTTGCATGGGCTGGAGGACACTGATGGCCCGATCCATCAAATTTGAATTTCAAATTAAGGGATCGGGCTCAAGTTTGTATGAGAAAGCATTCAAAGCATGAGGGAGAGCAAGCCTTCGAAGCATGAAAGGAATCGGCCTCATGTTGAAAGGAATCGGGCTCAAGGTTTGTATGAGAAAGCATTTGAAGCATGCTTAAAAGAGAGAGCAAGCCTTTGAAGCATGAAAGGGATCGGACTCAAGTTTTAATGAAAAGGATTGGCTTTATATTGTGTTTATGTGTTTGAAAGTAATCTACTTTAAGTTTTAATGAGCACACCTTAGACGCATGCTTTGGCATTCGGACTCTGAGAATATCTTGTGGCCTAGAATGAGCAAGCTGTTGAAGCATGCTGAAAAGGATCGGCCGCAAATTTGAATGAAAGACCGGGGCAGCTTATTGTTTGAGAGGGATCAATCTCATGTTTGAATGAGCAAGCCTTGGAAGCATGCTTTGGCATTTGGACTCCGAGAGTATCCTACTGCCTAGAGTTTGAGAGCACGCTTTGGCATTTGAACTCTAAGAATATCTTGTGGCCTAGAATTTTAGAGCATGCTCCGGTCTTTGGACTCTCCACTCTAGAGTGCTTATATAATGGACCTTAATCTCAAGTTTGAGCCTTCTTGTCACAAAAATCTAGTTCTAGACACCACAAATATTGTCATCGATGAACATGTCTACAATGTATAGAAGCTCATCCCCAAGAAAGTGTATTGGCACACCCTTGTTTTGTCTTTGTCGTCACATCATGGTTAAATACCACATATGTTTGATAAGGATCAACCTAGAGCTTGGGCCTGATGTTGCGTTTGAAATAATGCCTACTCCTAGAGAATTGTGCTTGAGGATGAAGGTTGAAGAGTAGTCATTTTTGAACAAGTTTGTAGTTTTGAGACTCAAAAGCTTAGCATCATATGCGATTACTAGTCCATGACCATTGAAAACTGCATACAAAGACAATGTGCATCCTTGAACGTCACTGTTTACCTCTTCTCAAAAAATAGAGAACAAGAAGAATTGTCCCGTTTTTGTGCATTTTTCCCAGAATTCCTAAATATGTGTTCTAATCTAAAATGTCTCTCATGGATAGAACAACATACAATCTTCATCTTGGTGGTGATACACCATTCACATAAATCTTGTAGCATCATTTCAAGCAGCTTTGGGTGGGGTCTCCACAACTATTAACCACAAATTAACCAAGAACTATTGCAGCAACAGAATCCATCCCTAAAATGGTGGACCTTGTAGGAAATTGATATTATGGTTTTTTGCATTTAAACCTTGGAAATGAACTTTGTTGTTGTATGGAAATCAGGACATACACTTAAGTTTTACCTACTCGGATACCCTGACAAGTGCCACAACTTTGGAAAGTTGTTGCCTACTCATATGGTTTTTCCTTGAGAAATGCTATAATCTACTTTGTCTTTAGAAACTATGATATTGGAATGTTGATATTAGGCCCCTTCTAGACATCATTTGATTGTGTGGATGGTTGTCATCTCCAACTAGGAATGAATGTACCTTATTATCAACCTCAATATAAGCCTTGGTTGGTTTTTTCCATACTCCTGAGAGAACCTTCTCATGTCTTGTGTTCTTGCTGCATCCTTTTCCATACCTGCACTGACATAGATGCTAAACATCAATGTATAAGTAGTTGCACAATCACCTTTATCAAGCACCCAATCAAGGTAGAGTTCTCCTAATGTCACATCCTTATACGTATTACAAGATCCAAGCAAGGAGGTCCATCCAATAATATGGTGTACTTTCCATTAGATCCTCTGCCTCCTTTAAAATTGCTACTCCTACAAAGTAAACCCACCATAGAATTATAGTGCTCTAGGGTAGGTTCTAAGTTACAGTCTTACTGTATGAACTTGAAATGTCAGCATGCCTTCTCAACCTCGCCTGCATGATTGCAAGCAAAGAGTAAACTAGTGGAAGTCAAATCATTCAACTTGAGCCCTAAATCTAGAATGCTCTAAAACTAACCAGAAACCAAGGAGACGTTGCTCTATAGAGCACAACTAGCAATTGTTGTACTGTAGGTAACAACATTTCTTACACACATCCGGTGCAATAGCATGTGGACATCCTCTAGAATCCCACAACTTGCATACATATGTATAAGTGCCCTACCTTCGGGGTGAAATCAACCCAATCAAAAAAGAAAAACTGATTTTTTTTAACTCTTCATCATGATCTCCTTGTCTATGCTTGACTTGTGTTCCAAATGTTTCCCTTTCCTTGAATTTTGTTCATCAAAAAAAGAGAAATTGAACTATGTTTGAAGATCTTGTATAAGGCCATAAGCCTTTGAGGTGAATGTGTAGGTGAGTGCAATTAGAGATATGCATTCCCCATCTCATAGGGTAAGAATAACCCAGAGTTTCCTTGCCATGACCATGTTGACCATATCCTACAATCCGCTCACTCCAAGAGATGACAGCCTAGAGAGGATCCCGATAAAAACTTCTTGTGTCGTCGTGATGGCACCACATTTTCATACATATAGATCAAAGCACTGCAAGCAGTGCATTCCAAGAGACAACTTTCTGGACAAAAAGTTCCTCAAGCATTTTTTTTGATTTCTCAACCATACCACATTTGGCATACATATGGACCAAGGCAATGTCAAGAAAGATGTGTTTTTAAATAGTATTTGACTAACAATATAGCTGTAAAATTTTGTGCCCATGTCAGCATCTTGCATAGAGTCACATGCCTTCAAGATGCATGCGTTAGTGATTGTATCTAGAGAGAGGCCCTTGCTTTGCAACTATTAAATATAAAGTAGAGCTTTCTCGCCTTGCTCATGGGGGGAAAATCTTGCAATTAATGCATTCCAAGAGCCACATGCCTTCAAGATGTAAGCATAGTCTTTAGGACAAAAACATGGGTGATTGAATTTGGAGAGATACACTTGCTTTGCATCCACTGGAAATAGTCTAAAAATTTCTGGACCTACTCTTGTTGTGCACATTCCATAATCAATGCATTCTAAGAGGCGACATTCCAGACAAGAAGCTCTTCAAACACATTTTGTGATTTCTCAAGTGCTCCACATTTGGCATACATATCAAACAAGACAATGCCAAGCACAAAATTTGTTTTCAACAACCTCTGACCAAAAATATAATTGTGCACATATCAACATCTTGCGGAGAGCCACATGTATTCAAGATATATGCGTAGGTGATTGCATCTAGAGAGAGGCCCTCGCTTTGCATACATATCGACCAAGGAAATGCCAAGCACGAAATCTTTTTGAACAACCTCTAACTAACAATATAGTTTTGTATTTTTGTGCCCATATCAACATTTTGCGTAGAGCTACATGCCTTTAAGATGCATGCATAGGTGATTACATCTAGAGAGAGGCCCTTGCTTCACATCTACTAAAAATAGACTAGAGCTTTCTTGCCTTGCCCTTGGTGGGGGGAAGATCTTGCGACTAGTGTCCACACTCTGGACACAAAGCTCCTTGAGCACTTGTGTAGAGACACATGCCTTCAAGACAAAAACATAGGTGACTAAATATAGAGAGATATACTTGCTTTGCATCTTTTGAACACAGCCTAGAGCTTTCTAGCCGTACTCTTGTAGCACACATCCTACAAGCAAGGAATTTCAAGAGGAGAACAGGAAGCTCCTCAAACACTTTTTGTGCTTTATCAAGTGCACCACATTTGGCATACAAATAGACCCAGACAGTGCCAAGCACCACATATTTTTTCAATAGCCCTGCTCTTGTTGCACATATCTCGCAATCAGTGCATTCCAAGATGCGACATTCTGGATAGGAATCTCCTCAAGCACTTTTTGTGTTTTCTCAAGCGCACCACGTTTGGCATATATTTTGACCAAGGCAATGCCAAGCATGACATCTTTTTAACCAGCCTCAGGCTAACAATATAATTGTGAATTTTAGTGCCCATATCAACATCTTGCGTAGAGCCAAATGCCTTCAAGATGCATGCATAGGTGACTACATCTAGAGAGAGGCTTCACTTTGCACTTGCTAAGAAATCCTACAATCAGTGCATTCCAAGAGTGGTAAGCTCCTAGAGCACTTTGCATAGAGCCACATGCCTTCAATATGTAAGCATAACCTTCAAGACAAGAGTCTAGATGACCGAATTTCATGAGATACACTTAGTTTGCATCTGCTCAAATCAGCCTAGAGCTTCCACGGATTGCTCTTGTTGTGCACATACCACAAATAGTGCATTCCAAGAGGCGACATTTTGGATAGGAAGATCCTCAAGAACCTTTTGTGCTTTCTCAAATGCACCATATTTGGCATACATATCGACCAAGACAGTGCCATCCACAACATCTTTTTTCAACATCCGTGCTCTTCTTGTGCATATCCCGCAATTAGTGTATTCCAAGAGGTGACATTTTGAACAAAAAACTCCTCATGCACTTTTTGTGCTTTTTCAAATGCACCACATTTGGCATACATAGCGGCAAAGGTAGTGCCAAGCACAACATCTTTTTCCAATAGCCTTTGACTAACAATACTATTGTGAATTTTTGCGCCCAAGATATTCTTGAAGAAGTATATGTGACTGCTTAAAGATAACTATGCAATTGTTACATGTTGCTTTCAAATGATTAATATCCTCCTCGTAGGACTCAGGTATCATGTATCCTTTGTCATGTGTGGAAGCGACGCCTTTACAAAGTTTCCAGTTCTTATTTTTCTTTATCTTATTTGGGAAAGGCTTACAAGGTTAATCTACTGTATGTTCCACTTAGATAAAAAAGCCGAGACGAAGAGCAAATGTCCAATTGATGAGGAGAATTGTGGGATAGCCCATTTAAGTTCGTAGCCTTTATAAGGTTTCTTTTTACCAGACAATTAGAAGAGTCCCTTAATGAAATCACATCCTCCGCCCTTATCCGATCCCTTCTTTGGTCCATTTCCTTCCACCTTTTCCCGTCAGCATCAGGCCTAACTGGCTTAGGTCGATTTCTAGATGCATTGGTTGGTTCTCCCACGTGGTTGGGACTCATTCCCATCCAATCTGGATTCTAGGGCATTTAATGAACTCAAGCTCAAAATGTAGACCAACGATTATGGGTGAAATCATGTTAACCTGTCATTCTTTTTCATGTCCCGGACAATGCTAACTAGCACAATTTTGACATATGCTAACTAGTACAATAACTTGAGATACATCTCCAAGATCTATGACATATGATATATCAATAGAAAGCACTTGAAACAAGGAATCCAAATGTACAACCTCCAACGAATTTTGATATTATTTGTAAAAAATTTACCAGACACCCAACTTTTCGAAGATGTGCTAACTTGAAACTGCTAACTAGCACAAAAAGCGCGACAAGTTAACATGCTTTCACCCTTATCAGTCCTAGCTAGAAAGGACCATCCCCTGTTACATCCTATAGGTAAACACCTGCGTTGGCCTTTTTTAAGACAATTTTCACACAAAAATTCTTTATTATGGTAGGACTATTCATGTTAAATCTTCTTGGTTAATCTTGGTTGAAATTTAGATTAGGTTCTTTGAGTTATAATCCCTTAATCCCTATTTCCTTTTAATGTCTAATCAAACAAGACCTTAAGAAAACAACAAGTCTCTTGGGAGTTAATTTTTTTGTCTCAATTGAAGTTTCAAGTTAACCCCATCTTGAGAAAATTCCATTTGTTTTCTTTGCATTGTTTTCTATCCATGGGGCATCTCCAAGGAAGAGGTAGGAGTTTTATGTTCATACAACATAGTCATAACATGTTCATATGAGCTCTGCAATGACCTTTGCTTTGGTGCGAATCATGAGTTGTAAACACAAAACTTTAGGGTTCACCAGCTTGTAATCTTAGGAAAAATAATCATAAAACCTTTTTGAATGATTGATTATGTAAGAGTGGAATCCTTCCATGCATGGTAGTGTAAGAGTAGAAATGTGAAGTTCCTAAGAGTGGACATGCTAGTGTAGTGAAAAATGCTCATGCAATGGAGTATGAATGATAAACAAATTATTCTTTAAGTTGAAATTTAGGAATGCCTTTGCTACCATGGAGAGGATTAATCACGTAGCTAGGAGAGGTTTAAAGGTTTGGGGTTTTTCAATCGGCAAGAGGGGGCAAGGAAAACCTTATTTAGAATGGGAATCCTCTTTTAAAAAAATCCTTTGATTATTACAAAATTACCCTTCAAAACTCAGCTTCCTCTTGAGAAAATTAGATATTAACCTAATTATATTACTAAAAAATCTTACACACATACTTTATAGAGAGGAAAAAAAGATTCTCTTTCTTCATTTAACTTGAATGCATAATTAAAAAAATGTTGTGAGCCTTTCATGAGAGCATTTCTTTTAGAGAAATTATAATGTTGAAAATTTATGACCCTTGATAAGCCTTACATACACCCCTTTCATTCTCCTACATTGGCATCATGTATAGTGGATCTCTAACTTTATCTCATTTTTGGATGTAGAACACGTCATGTTCAAATTATGTACTTTTAATTATTTTTTTAAAATTGTAAAGTTAATAGTTGGGGCTATGAGCTTCTAACTTGTAATTAAGCATTACCCGTATGTGATCTTACATCCCTTTCTACCTCATATTTGAGCTAGTTGTCATTTTAAAACCGCGCCTAGCGTACACAAATCAACTTTTGTTAAAGACCTTTTGAATTTTGGATAATGAATTGTACATTCTATCTCTGAGCACTGTGTACTCTCCTTCTTCCTTCCAATGCTTGTATCTTCCTCATGGATTGTCTGTTTGAAGTGTCATCTACTTCTACATGTTCATAGATGAAATATCTACATAATGAAATTTTTTTCTTGCAATCGTTCTTTGAAACTGTCGTTACTAATTCTCTTGCTAAATAGCTCATAACTCACAAAATAAGCATAGAAATTTCCTTATAGCTATAGAAGAGGTATTGGGGCATCAATGCTAGTCTATTGAGTTCATTTTGAGCCAAAAGAGTATAAGTCAAATTAGACCTTTAAATAATAAGAACTCTTTAGGTAAGCAGTTGAAATGGCAGTTTGAGGTCCTTGGCACTTGTGTGTAGACTCTGTCTACGTGGCATATGATTTTGATGATGTTCAAAACTCATTTTCTTTGTGAACCATCAAGATTTGCTTGTCAATGCGATGTTTGGCTTTTGCTATCTGCATACAATTTAGTTTTGCATTGAGTAGATAAGGATTGAGTGTGTTTTTTAGGAGATTGGAAACCTTTAGGAGCCTCCATACACTTGTCGTGTTAGCTCCATCCCATGGTATGCCATTTATATACGGGGTTCTTACTATGTCTACAATAAGATAGAGTGAGGCTTGGAAACCCCCATAATAAAGTTGTTGATGAGATTTACATTCAAAATGTCATCTCTTGAAATGCATCAATTATAGGACATGCCCAAAATGACTATGGCAAGAAATATCTAGGATGTTTTAATTGAATGCCTTTCATCAAGTGTAATCACCTATGCTTGTAGCTTAAGGGATTGTGGCATTATGAAGGACCTTCACATGGGTGAGACTGTTCAGAATAAGATAGAGGGACTTATGAAAGACCTTCACATGGGTGAGAGTATTCACAATAAGATTGAGGGCTATTGGAGAAAGGAGCTATACTTGGAGGGCGATATGTATATCAAATGTGGTCCCCTTAACCAAGCGCATAAGATTCTTAATGAGTTTTTTGTTCAAAATTTTGTCTCTTGGGATACATCGATTGCAAGATATGGCAAGCATGGATGTGGCAAGGAAGCTTTGGTTGTTATAACCAAATGAGCAGGGATGGATTTTCATGTTAAGTATGGAGCCTGATTTACCCTTGTAATTTTCTGTGGTAAAAGCACACATTTGTAAGGCCCCCATTATGAGGAGAAGCCATCGTGCGTGAAGGAAAATCACTCACCGGAAAGCAAAATTTTCATGGACAAGAATCAGGGGCAACTTTAAAGGCCTCGGGGGCGGAGGCCCCCGAGACTTTTTTTTCGCCGGAATATTATGGCCGGACGACGGCCGGAAAGTGGTCGGAAAACAACCCTTGAATTGAGTGGGAGTTATGGCGGAGGAAGGGAAGCTCAAGATTGAGAAGTTCAACGGCAAAAACTACCAACATTGGAAGATGCAGATTGAAGACTATCTCTACCAGAAGGACCTCTATTTGCCACTAGGCGGTCTTGCGAAGAAGCCCGCAACAATGGCATATGAAGCATGGATTGTCCTTGATCGAAAGGCACTGGGAACAATCCGGTTAAGCTTGGCGTCAACGGTGGCCTTCAATGTTTCGGAGATGAAGACCACGGAGGACTTGATGAAGTCACTTGACGACTTCTATGAGAAACCATCGGCATCCAATAAGGTATTTCTTATGAAGCGCTTGTTCAATCTAAAGATGGCAGAGAATGGTTCAGTTGCAGAACACCTAAATGACTTTAACACAAACATAAGTCAACTTCGATCAGTGAAAATCAATTTCGATGACGAAGTGCGAGCTCTCCTTATACTATCATCTCTACCGGATAGTTGGGACAGCCTTGTGATGGCTGTAAGTAATTCTATCTCTGGCACAAATACTCTTAAGTTTGATGATGTTGTGGGTGTTCTCCTAAGCGAGGAAATGCGAAGGAGAAGCACAGGAGAATCATCAAGTGCTGCACTATCAGTGGAAACAAGAGGAAGGCTTAAGGAGAGGTTCAAAAACCAAAAGGGTCGTGATCGCTCAAGGCGGAGCAAGTCACGCAAAAAGTCAGTTCTTGAATGTTGGAACTGCGGCAAGAAGGGCCACGTCAAGAAGGATTGCTGGTCCAAGAAGAAGAAGGAGACAGAGTCTCAAGACAACAAGCCAACATCGGAGGCCAATGTGGCAGGTAAAGTAGAGCAAGATGCTCTAATTCTCTCATTAGACAATGTGTCTAATTCCTGGATAGCAGATTCCGGGGCTTCATTCCATGCGACACCACACAAGCAACATTTCCAAGACTACACCAAAGGTAATTTTGGGTATGTATACTTGGGAGATGATGAAGCTTGTGAGATTGTTGGCAAAGATACATTTTCTGTCAAAACTGCTAACAGAAATGAATGGAAGCTTAAAGATGTTAGGCATGTTCCTTCTCTTCACAAAAATTTGATCTCTACAGGACAATTGGACGATGAAAGTCACAACATTGCATTCGGAAACAAACAGTGGAAGATCTCAAAGGGATCTTTGGTGGTTGCCAAGGGTGAAAAAGTCGGTACACTTTACTTGTGTACTGTTAGCACGCAACCTTCAGCTTGTGCAGCAACTACAGAAGTTGACAGTGCGGTGTGGCACTACCGACTTGGGCATATGAGTGCCAAAGGTGACAATGTGCAACAACTTCAACCAAATGAGGAGCCTCAACCTATTCCCCGAAGATCTACAAGAGCAAGTAGACCTCCAGAAAGGTTTGTTCCTTCCTTCAACCATCTCTTGATCTCAGATTCTAGAGAGCCGGAATCATATGAAGAAGCTATGCAACATGAATCCAAAGAAGAATGGACGAAGAGCATGCAAGTGGAGATGGACTCACTACATCGCAACCAAACATGGGAGTTGGTTGAGTTGCCTAAAGGTAAGCGGGCACTTCAAAACAAATGGGTGTACAAGCTAAAGGAAGAAGAAGGTGGGAAGAAAAGGTACAAGTCTAGGCTTGTGGTAAAAAGTTTTTCTCAAAAGAAAGGTATTGACTTCAATGAAATATTTTCTCCTGTTGTAAAAATGAACTCAATTAGGCTTGTCTTAATCCTTGTGGATGCTCATGATCTAAATCTCGAGCAACTGGATGTAAATACGGCATTCCCTCACGGTGACTTAGAGGAGGAAATCTACATGCTTCAACCAAAGGGGTATGAAGTAAAAGGTAAGGAGAAAATGGTTTGCAGATTAAAGAAGAGCTTGTATGGTTTAAAGCAAGCATCAAGACAATGGTACTTGAAGTTTGATCGATGGATATTGGATCATGGATTCACAAGATGCAACTCGGATCAGTGCGTCTACACGGAGAATTTGGGAGATGGGAAATTCATCATCCTAATGTTGTATGTTGATGACATGTTGATTGCAAGTGCTAATATGCAGGACATCAAAGACCTAAAAGAGGAGCTGTCCAAATCTTTTTCAATGAAAGATTTAGGTGCTGCAAAGAGGATACTTGGTATGAAAATATCAAGGGACAGGACGAAGAAGACAATAAAGCTATCTCAAGAAGATTACTTTAAGAAGGTACTAGAAAGGTTTGCAATGCAAAATGCAAAACCAGTTTCTACACCTTTGGCTGGTCATTTTAAACTAACGAAGAATATGTGTCCAAAGACACAAGAGGAGATAGCCTATATGTCTAAAGTTCCATATGCTGCAGCGGTAGGTTCTCTAATGTATGCTATGGTCTGGACAAGGCCAGACATTGCACATGCAGTGGGAGTTGTGAGTAGGTTCATGGACAACCCAGGTAAAGAGCATTGGCAAGCTGTGAAGTGGATACTTAGGTATCTAAAAGGGACAACAACAAATGCTTTGTATTTTGGAGGAACTGATATTTTTCTAGAAGGGTATGCTGATGCAGATATGGTAGGTGACAAAGATACTCGAAGGAGCACTACTGGCTATGTGTTCACGATTGGAGGCACAACAGTAAGCTGGGCTTCAAAGATGCAGAAAGTGGTTTCACTTTCTACCACGGAAGCAGAGTATGTAGCAATGACGGAGGCAAGCAAAGAAATTCTGTGGCTTCACATATTCTTAGAAGAGCTTGGATTCAAACAAGACAATTGTGTCTTGTACAGTGATAGCCAAAGCGCTATCCATCTTGCGAAGAACTCAGCCTTTCATTCAAGGACAAAGCACATTGAGGTGAGATATCACTTCATACGCACTCTTTTGGAAGAGGGACAACTAAAGCTAGGAAAGGTGCATACAAGTGAAAATCCTGGAGACATGTTTACAAAGGTGGTCAACAAGGAGAAGTTGAGCTTTTGCTCATCTTCAATCGGCATTCAAGGATAAGAAGCCAGAATGGAAAGCAGTCACAGGTTTGGTTTGGAGATCAGTCTCTAAGTGGGAGATTGTTAAGTATGGAGCTTGATTTACCCTTGTAATTTTTTGTGGTAAAAGCGCACATTTGTAAGGCCCCCATTATGAGGAGAAGCCATCGTGCGTGAAGGAAAATCACTCACCGGAAACCAAAATTTTCACGGACAAGAATCAGGGGCAACTTTAAAGGCCTTGAGGGCGGAGGCCCCCGAGACTTTATTTTCACCGGAATATTATTTTTTGCTGGAATATTATGGCCGGACGGCGGCCGAAAAGTGGTCGGAAATCAACCGGTCGGTTGGCCGGTGGCCGGTAGTCAATGGCCGATGGCCGGTGGCCGGTGGTCGGAAGTCAATGGCCGGTGGCCGGTGGACGAATTCAATGGCCGGTGGCCGAATTCAAAAGCGGACTTGTCTTCTCAAGGGCGGCCACACATGGGCGGATTGGAGGGTCCGATTTGGACTTATTCGCACAAGGGCGGCTACACATGGCTGTCTCTCATAAGAGAGGGCAGCCCTTTTGGCCTATAAAAGGAGGCCATTTCTACACACATTTCATAGTGTGAAGTTGATGCAACAAGGTGAGTGTGAGGTGGTGAGAGTGAAGCAAGGCGGGAGCTCCATTAAGGGTATAATCCCTTTGTAAACTACTTCTTGTTTTGAAGTACTAAAGCCATTGAGTGGCTGCTTTCCCGTGGATGTAGCCCACATTGGGTGAACCATGTATATCGTGTGTACTCTCTCTCTCTCTCTACTCTATAATCTCGTGTATATAAATCTGTCTCTCTCCATTAAGTAATCTACTCAATTATCTATTTAGCTACGTCTTATTTCCTAACATTTCATCAATTGCAATTTGTTATATTTACATGTTGTAGGATATGCTCAACATGGGTGTGGCAAGGAATCTCTAAGCTATTTTAAGCAAATGCGAAGTGAAGAACTTTTGCTAAATGTAATCATAGTGATTGCATCTTGAGGGCTTGTGACCTTATCCAAGACCTTCACATGTGAGAGGGAATTCCCAATGAGATAAGGGACTATTGGAGAAACATGTTGTGCTTGGTAATGCGTTGGTTAATATGTATGTCAAATGTGGTGCCCTCAAGAAAGAAAATAAAGTTATTGATAAGCTTTTTGTTCAAAATAGCATCGCTTAGATCACGTCAATTGTAGATATGGCCAACATAATTGTGCCAAGGAAGATATGGGCTATTTTAGATGAATACCTTTTGCAAAATGAAATCACCTATGCTTGTACTCTGAGGGCTTGTGGCCTTATGAAAGACCTTCACATGGATGAGAGTATTCATGATGAGATGGGAGTTGTTGAAGAAAGGTGATTTTCTTGGAAATGCTTTGATCAATATGTATGTCAAATGTGACACCCATACAAAAGCGCACGAAGTTCTTCGTGACCTTTTGTTCAAAATTTCTTGTTTGGAATTCTCGATTGAAGGACATGGCCAGCATGGATGTGGAAAGGAAGTTCTAGGTTGTTTTAATGGAATTGGAAGGGAATGCCTTTTGCTAAATGAAATTTCCTATGCTTGCATCTTGAAGAAGCATAGCCTTTTAAGACCTTCACATGGGTGAGGGAATCCACAATAAAATATTTTGTGTTTGGTAATGCTTTGGTCAAGATGTATGTCAAATGTTTGCGCATGGATCTGAGTGTGTTGCAGGCTCGTTTATGCCATGAGAGTTTCATCAAGTTTTGGGGTATGGGTGCTCTACGGATGGAGCTTCCGGTTGTCCCTCCCCTCCTTGGTGGCAGCTAAAGGTATATTTTTGTCTTAAGGACTTGGTGGCTGCCCGTCTCCTTTTTAGAGATCAAGTGCTCGCCTTGTGTGGTTGGAGCACAGGTCTTGCTAATGCGTTACCAATAGATGAAGGGTGGCTTTGGCACTTTGGCCCAAGGTGTGTGAGGATTGGTCGTCCCTTCTGGTTGGGTCTTGTGGAATGGTTCTCATCTGGACTTAGTGCTCTATCGCTTTCTCCTTTTGAAAGTTATAGAATATGTTGGTTTTGTGGTGGATCTGATGCATGTGGATCAGGGAGGCTTCATGCATGTGGGCTTTGTACTCTTCATGATGTCAGAAGCGGGTGATGGAGCTTGACTATCAAGCCAAGGGCCAAAGGGCTCAATACAGTGTGAGCGGGTTGGAAAAACACACAAAGACTAAAAGATAAGCCAACACACACTCTTCGAATAACACACACACACATTATGGGCCACCACTCGGTTTACACAACCCACCTGGCCGAGACAGGAAACACACAGATGGAGTGAGAAGAGAGAGATTTCCCACTTACCCACTCAACACTCACACACACACTATCAATTCAGCTCAAATGAGGCAAATTGATGTTGTTTAGACTCAATGAAGCTCAGCCCAACACCAATGGGGCAAATAGTTTACACAGTATTGAGGAAATACACCAGATACAACCACAAAGTTAAGCAAAGGCTTCACTCATCGGAGAAGATTACACAAAAAAAAAGAAAATATGTGAGGAATTTGGCAAAATGAACAGCACCATTCCATTCGGAACAGCCAAAAACCCCACCCTACAATGTCATAGTGCTCAAATCTGACCTCGGATGAGCTGTTTAGGGCCAAAAAATGCTCCAAAATGAGCAAAAATTGAGCTACGGGTATTGCTCCTCTTCTCCATGTTTTTTCTGGTCTTTCTCTTAGGTTTTTCAGTTCCCACACTTAGCTTTATTACTTGGGCACCTTTGGCCTTTTAGTTGACCTCAAACAGACCCCGAAAAGACCAAAAAGTGGCCTCATAGTGCATAGTTGTCACCCTGCTGCATCCATCCGCACACCTGGCCCTCAACTTTTCTCAATAAGGCCATAACTTTGGTCCCACAACCCTATGAAGTAGCCCCAAAAGATGGTCCTCATGATGACCTTTTGCATAGTTCATCACAAAAAAACAGCCCCGCTGTGTCTTCACTTACCCACGTGCAAGACTTGATCCCATTTGACCTCCTGATGCCACTCAATGCCATCTAACGCACCTGCTTACCTCATGGGATAGTCCTGCCGATAGAGTCCTCAAGAAGTTTTACGCGTCACAAATTCCTATTATTATAGGAAAACACACTGATACTCGTTATAATGAAAATCGATGCACTATGTACACCCTGCGCTACTTGTACATATGTGGGCCCCGCGTAAACACCTGGCTCTGAAGAATGGGAAATTATTTATTTTATGCACCATGCATGTGTATATACATATGCAGAATCCTTGCTCCAAAAGACTCCTAACAGACTTCTGGATGTCCTTTGGAATGATTCCTGTTAGCAAAAACTCCTCTTCTTGAGCCAAACTTTCCCGGCCATGATAAATAGGTAAATTGGTCCTCAACACAAGTAGCTCCCCAATCATGCTTTGAGCTGCTTCATGTGCCTCTCCATTTAGAGCAAGTTCAATGTGTTTGATGCTCCATGCTTTGAACTTTTTTAACAGGCCTTTAATTCTGAAACACATTTCCTTCAATGAGGTGTTCTTGCTCTTCCACACACCCAACACTTGCTTCACAACTAGCAAGGCACCACCTTTTATGCTCAACCTTCTAATCCCATGCTTCAAACAAATGTGTAATCCGGCTTCCAATGTTGCATATTCAGCCTCATTGTTACTATGAGCATCCAATTTGAACCCTCTCTTGCATACTAACTCCCCCTCTAGATCGTAGAGTGCTATAGCCCCTGAAGCCGCATCATGGCTCTTTTTGTATGAGCCATCAAAGAACAACACATGTGCATTTCTGATCTGTGGCACTTCTTCAACTACCTTTCTCACCACCTCTTCCTTAACAAGAAGGGGATTCTCCGTGTAGGTCAACAAATTGGCTAGGGTAGCTGTTGTACTATCTTCCACTAAAAAAGAGAACTCAAACTCTTGTAGCTCAATTACCCATTTCTTGACCACATTTGACATGTTAGTGCCATTAATAATTGTGGCAAAAAGGCGTAACTCGTCAAGAAAACAAAAGGTCGTGGTAACAAGTAATGATGAAATCGTCGACAAGCAAATATTACACTGGCCATCACTAGCTCTACTTCCGAGAATTTTCTCTCTGCTACCAACTTCACTCGGCTTGCACAATACACTGGCCTCATATAATGGCTGCCCTTCCCCTTTTGCAATAGCATGGTTCCAATGGCATCATCCCCTACTGATGGATTTGCATAAAACACTTGCTCCCAATCAAGAGCCTGCATGGCTGACAGCCCCCCTAACACTTCTTTCACCTCTTGAAACACTTCTTCACACTTGTCATCCATTGCAATGGATCATGCTTTGCCACTTGTTGTAATGGATAAAGAAGCTGTGAAGACAATGGAATAAATTGCACCATGTACTTTAGTTTGTGTATAAAGGTTGCCAATTGCTTTGTACTCGTAGACGATGGAAGAAAGAATAATAGACTTAACCTTCTCTGGATCAGCCTCAATGCCATTTTCTGACACCATGTGGCCCAATAACTTCACCCTTGGTTGTGCTAACTGACATTTCTTTGGATTTAGTTGTCCTCCACATTCATCATATTGAGCCAATACCATCTGCAGCTGCTCATGGTGTTCAACCCTACTGCTGTAGACACAAAAGTCATCCATAAAAGCTTCAACACAACTACCAATGAATGGTGCCAATACCCAGTTTGCTCTCTCTCTTGATAAAAATATGGTCCATTTGACAAACCAAATGGCAATACCGTGTAGCAATAACAGCCCCATGGCGTAATGAAAGTTGTCTTTGTTCGGTCTTTAAGAGCAATCTTCAATTGAAAATAGCCTGGAAAACCATCACACACACTGTACCTCTCATAACCTGCCACACTGAATCCAAGATCTAATCAATGAATGGAAGAGGATATGGGTTCTTCTTAGTGGCTGCATTCAGGGGTTTAAAATCTACACAAATCCTCCACTTTCCATCCTTCTTTGGACTGACTACTACTGGACTCACCCATTCTGTGGTCTCCACAGGGACTATGAACCATGCCTTTAATAACTTGTCCACCTCTTTCCTCAAGGCTTCCATCTGCTCTTGAACGATCCTTCTTAGCCTTTGCCATAGTGGCTTAGCACCTTCTTCAGATCTATATGCATCTCTTCACCCTCGAACCCTCTGATCTCTTCATATGAAGTAATGAACAAATAAGGAAAACTAGCAAGCATGTGCAAATATATCTCCTTCTCCATAGCTGAGAGGTCTCCACTGATCATTTGTGTCATCAATTCCTGCTTCTTTCACAATTCAACCTTGGTTTGCATCAGCCCTTCAATCACTTCATAAGGCCCTTCACTTTCACCTTCAATCTCATTTGCAAATGCAACTAAACCAGACTCCTAGATTTTTTTGTTCACTACAAGAGGTTGTGTGCACTTGTTTCACTGTTAGCAACGAAAATACATTGGGTTTTTATACTCCACGGCGTCGCTAAGACCGTCGCTAACAGCATCAATATGGGAACATCGCTATAGGCATCGCTATATAACGATGCATATAGCGACGACCATAGCAACGCTTATTACAGGCTATCTATAGTGACGTACATAGCAACCCTGCAGAGGCTTATATAGGGATGCTTACAACGATGCCCGAGAGTAAGAATTTTTGATGGCAGGGCACACCCATCAACCATATTGAATGTTTCAATAATAGAGTAAACCTACATGAATCCAAGATAAGCCTAGATTCACCATTGAAAGAAAGTGCAAGCTTAGATATAGACACAAAGTATTCACCCACAAGATAATATAACCATAAACTCCATCATCCATAGTATTGTTTGCAGAATAAAGATACAAAATTGACAAAATTAAATTGATGAAAGTAAATCAATGACAATTGTACACATCATAGGCAAAATCACTTGATTGTTAAACTTTGCAAATGTAATAGTTACAACACCATTGTCATTATTGAGAAAATATACATGGTTTTCCAATAGTTACAAAAAGACGTATATACGTCATCTCGTGATACATATGCTATGACAAAAGGAAACTAATGCTATCTAGCTACGACTAGATTGACGTCGTCTAATCAAACATATCATCGCCTCCAAGCAGCATATCTGTCGGATTCTGCAAAAAAAAACAATAAGATAGCTTTCTATAAGTATAAACATATAATTTGCAAAACAATACAACAAATAGAAAAGAGTAAACCCTAATACTAACCATGCCGCCACAAGAACTTAGAATGTCCATCAGGGCGTTTAAACCCTTCCTACGTGCGTACTCACGCTCGTACGGTGTGGGGTCACGTCCTGTCATCGATCACTGTCAAAACATACAAAGAATCCATTATGTTAGAATTTAAAAACCACTAAATCCTAAACTATTAAATCTAAAGAGCAATGAAAAAACACTTACAAAATTGGCCTCAAATGATGTCCAAGTGGTGCGAGCTCCCTGCCTCTACTCGTGCTTGGCTGCTTCCTTTTGTTGCTTCAACTTGTAAGGATTCTCGCGTGCTACTTTCCTTGCATTCTTCCAATCTTCTTTGGCCAGCCAATCTAGTCTATTCCATCCATGCTTTATTGCTTTTTGCACTTCAGAATGCTTGTGCTTGCAGTATTCGCGCTGATAACCGTTTTTTGGCTCTCCATAATTGTCATAGTAAGTTACTCCACCCTACCAAATTCACCCAAACGCTATGGCTATCCCTACCATTTCACTGTACATAGGCGTGTGTGAGTTAGGGAGCTTTTCTCGTATCTTCTTAAAAACCCTCAGCTAGCTAGTCACTGGGCTAGTTGAGCCAAAAAAAAGAAGAAAAAAAAAAAGTATATTATGGCCTCTTTGTGTGTAAATATTTCATTGTATATATGGCCTAAATATAGGGATTTTTTATTATTATTTTGGTATTTTATTTAAATATTTCTACTTAGGTGTGTGTTTTATTAAACCTATGTACACCTTCTTTCATCCTCTTACACCATAATTATATTTTTTGCCAATATGTACATACTCTAACCTCATATTTTTCCTTTATACAAATCACTCCCACATTTTCACCCTCACCCTCGTGAAAACAAAAAATTGATTTCTACTCATTGGTTACGTTTATTATATTATTCACTTGCATATCTTTTCCTCTTTCACCCAAAATAATTCAAGGAGGGACCATATCATATGATTCCAATATCTTTCCATATCCATAACTCCTCCATATTTTTATTATTATTTTTACTCATTATTCTAACACCATGTGCTCATTGAGCTAAAGTCCATGAATAGTCCATACACTAGTCCCACCATGTATATATTTCTTTATTCACCAATAATCCTCCTCCATGCATGGGTCAAGGGCAACTTGGATGCTTTGTATTATAATATGAAAAAGGAGGGGCTCACTCTTGGATGCATTGTACAAATTCAACAAAGGAGGGGGCCACTAAAAGACTTTTGCAGGCATAAAAAACAGGCTTTTTGGTGAGAATTTTGACACCTATCTCCACTCCGAATTTGGAGCGGTGGTCAAAAGAGAAAATGTAGCCCACGCTTTGAATAATCACCTCAAATTTTTCATGATTTTTGGAGCTACCAGCGGTGAGCTATGAGTTTTTGAGTGGACCCCAGTCTGCCCACTTTTCTCACAAGTAGCCCTTAGTCTTCTCTCACCCTTCCACACACCTACTCACTCTTACACATCCCTCCCTCTCCTTCCCTCACTCAAACCTGCAATTTCCATGGCTTCTCCCACCCTCTTCACCATTACCCTTCTCTCTCATCCCTATAGTTCTTTTATGAACCTCTACATACATACACCCTCTCCATGTCTCTCTCTATTGCTTCTATGTTACAATTTCATTTACCTCTCCTAAAAATATCTAAAATTCAGCATCTTAACCATGATAACTTCTGCAAATTGAGGATTTTTCATCAACAAATCCTCTTTTCATCGTGGTGGTCAACCGTGGCGGCGGCGTAAAGAAGCGAAGAAGAAGAAGAAGACCAGTGGTCATTTTTTCCACAATCTACACAAGGGTGAGTTCAAGCTTCTTCAAAGCTTCACCATCTCAATGATTCTCTTTTAATTCACCCCTCTTCCTTCATCAAATCAACTCATCCTACCCATTGTAAATGTATCACTAACAATTCTAGTGATTATTACCACTAACAACTAACTTCTCTTGTAAAAATGCACCCACACTATCAACATATGGAGTAGGCAACCGCACAAGTAAAACAAATTCACTCACTCCCATGGAAGTTTCTCTCCTTTCACCACATCAATAATTCTCTTACTTGAGCCCACATCCATGTGACTCAAGAGAAAAGAGAGACCCCATTCTCATTTGAAATTCATAAAAATCCATAATCCTTGATCTTTCCTAATAAAATTGATTAAGCTTAATCCTAATCAAGGCTTCTAAAACCTATAAATAGAACCCATTCCTCCTTGTAAAAGACATCACTATACCATTGCACACTAGATTGAGCGTAGCACACGCCAGTTCTATCTTGGTTGTAAAGAGAGAGTAAGCTTTCTATACACCATCACTTTGGTGCATAGAAAAGCTTGAGCTAGTTTGAGTGAGTGCGAGTAGAAGATATTCTTCCTCCCATTGTTGTATCTACCCCAACATCAATGAATTGGTAGTTTTGGGTGCAATTCATGTCCAAAGGCTCACGCTTCTCCTCCAATTTGGCTTGGCAAACTCATTCAGCTTCATAAGGTGACTTGTTTCATTGAAGGTTGTTGTTTTGTTGCTTGTGATTCATTGGCTATTGTTTGGCTACCATTGTAAGAGGGTGGATGGTGAGAGGGCTCCCATAACCCTAAGACAATGTGCTAGTGATGCTATAACCAAATCTTGTCACTTGATTCGGCAAGCTCTAAGTTCCTTTTGTGCAAAATATAAAGTTGAAGCTAAGTTGTACACCATCTCTCTCTCTCTCTCTCTCTCTGTCTCTCTCTCTCTCTCTCTCTCTCTCTCTCTCTCTCTCTCTCGTGTTTTAGTGTGTGAGAGTGTTCCATTGGTGTTAGGGTTAGTGTAAATTACTTGCTTGTTTGTGGGTTGCTCTAACGATTCTCCTCTTTTACGTCCTAGTTCGCTCTTAAACTAGGTGGTGCCCCTTGTGTAGTTGGGATTTGGCTGTGGGTTTGTTGTTTTGGTTTGTGTTGTGTTGTGCCCCAGCCCCATTGAGCAGCACGGGAGCCTTTAAGGGTTTCTAGAGGTTGCTCTTCTTGTTGCCCGCCCCGGACCGCCTCAATTTTGGTGCCCCCACGGAGGAACAGGCTTGTGTATGTTTTGTGAAGGCTCAACCTTTAGCATAATCAAGTAGCTTGCATGAATCACGAGAATTTGTATGATCCCTTCATTCCCATTGCAAGGAAAAAGGTACACATAATTGTTAGTACTAAGTTGCAATTTCAGCGAGTAATTCGTAGAATTTTAGGTCCTCTTAGGTTGGTAGAGATAAACGCATCAGTAAATCCTTTTATTTTGCCTCTCATTAGGTACGACCTTAGTTTGGACGTCTATAGTTTTGTTTTGTTTTAAGAAATAGGTCATGCATAGACCATGGATAATGGCCCAGGAATACAGGTTTTTCCCTTTCATTTCACTCCACACATTAGAGTAAACATTGCAATTAGTAGAAAAATCCATTTTCAACAATGTATGGTATTCATATTTGGTGCCCAAAGAGTAGGAGAAATTCTCGCGTCACCAAACCCTGTCATTCTACCTCTTATTGATTATCATAGGTCATTTGATGTGAATATTTTTAGTTTGTTGTAGAATAGATTGCAATTTAGAAAATATTATTGTGTAAATCTTTTAAAGAAAGAAAAAACAAAAACGCGTCACTTTGAAATCAATTCAATGGAGAGCCAACGCCAAATGTCTGGATATCCTCTTTTCTTTGGAGAGCCTGGAGAGGATGTAGAATTATTTCTAGCGAATTTCAAGATGTCTTGCCGTATCAAGAGGATAGTAACTGATCAAGAACGTGTAGAAATGTTTGAGGTGGTCCTTAGGAAAGATGCTAGCACTTGGTTTGACTCTTTGCCTGAGGAAGTTAAAGGGAATTACACGGAAGTTTTGAATCGTTTCAAGAAATACTTCTTTGATCCCCAAAACACTCAAAAATTATGGCAAGACATTGTTTCTCATAAGCAAAAAGACTTAGATGACTACTACTTGTACAAGCAAGAGTTCCTACGTCTTTGGGCTCTATGGATACGAAATGTTGCTAACCCTGGTGATGGTGCAGAATTTCTAAAGAAGGAGAGGTTCATAGCGAGACTCTCTCCTGACCTTAAGGTAAAAGTTGAGGCGGGTGCACCTGCTACCTTTGATGCAGCTGAAACTAGGGCTGCTGAGAAATATAGGAAACTCAAGTGCTTAAGGGGGGAGGTTCCAATAGAAGGTCTTAGACCCAAAGGTAAGTCACAAGCATCAACATCTAAGGAGCTTTCTGAGGTAACGGCGGAAGTGATTGAGAAGTTAAATGAATCTTTAAGCAGCTTGTCAATTCACCTTGCACAAGCTGTAGGTCCAAAGGGACAAGCAAAGAAGTCTGAAGAGCGAGACCCACGACCTAGGAGAGTCTTGCAATGTTGGAATTGCGGTGAGTCTGGACATGGGATGTATAATTGTCCTTGGCCCCGTGGGGAGCCAGGGAGACCTAACTTGAATTACCCAGTGATGAATGCAGGTAAAGGAACTAGTCAGCAACCATGGCTTATACAAAGGCCAAATGGAGCAAGACCACCTCCACAAGGAGTGGAAGGAGTTCCACCTTTGCCAGACCCAAACGTGCATGTGGTAGAGGTGACAAATTCAAGAGAGGCTGACATGGAAGCAAATGGCATTAAGCGTGGCCGAGGGAAAGGTAAGGAGAAAGAAGGAGCTACATCACAAAGTGACCATGGACGAGAAAAGAAGGCAAAGGAGACCAAGGAAGCCAAGAGGACTCGACGTCGTATCAACCTCCAAGACTTTCCTCTTGGACATGGAATGGCTCCATACAACCTGTTGGAAGACATGAGAGGTAAGGGTCCGGATATCTCATGGCCTCAATTTCTTGCATTATGTCCACAAGTTAGGAGGGATTTAACAAGGGCAGTTAGCACTAGGAGAAAGGTAAAAGAGAGTGTGCCTGTTGTAAAAATTGCACAAGCTGAAATGAATGAGGACATTACACCTGTGCTAGATTGTTACATAAAAGGGAGATTGGTTAGGAAAGGTCTAGTGGATGGGGGTGCACAAATTTGCATCATGACAGAGGGACTCATGCAAAAACTAGGCATGCACATCCATGAGACACCTGAAATTAAGGTCAAGATGGCAAACAATAGCAAGGCTAGGTGCGTAGGCATTTGTAAAAATGTTTTTGTCGAGGTCTTTGGCATTAAGAAGGCAGTGGATTTCTATGTCAGGTCTACCAAAGGAAATGGTTACCCATTTATCCTAGGGAGACCATGGCTAATGAAAATGCGAGCTTTGCAGGATTGGGAGAGTGGAAAGCTAATTTGCAGGAACGACAATCATAAGAAGGTTGTCTTTGACATGAAGGAGCAACGCCAAGAGGAGCTCCATGAAGAATCATCTCAAAGTGAGACGGAAGAAGGTTGGACTGATAACACTTCAGAAGAAGAAAGTAGCGGCAGCATTACTGAAGAGGAGTCTTCCATCGAAGTCATGGGGGTAAGGTTTAAGCCAACCAACCAAGAGACCTCTTGTCAAGGTTTGGAGGAGGTAGGTTCCCAAGAGAACCAAAAAGTGGAAGATGAAAGAATGCTAGAAGGTATGCTATCTACAACACTTACAAAGGATGAAAGAGAGGAGTTCAAATGTGTGCTAAGGAAATTTTCTAGGCTTTTTGCTAAAGACTACACCGATGTGCGTGGAGTAGATGTTGTTCAACACAAAATTGAGTTGAAGCCAGAGGCCACACCTAAGGCTCAGAAGCTACGAAGGCTAGGAGTCATCAAGGAGCAGGCTTTACTCAAGGAGGTAAGAAAGATTCTAGCAGCAGGTTTCATTTATCCAGTGGAGAATTCAGAGTGGGTCTCTCCCGTTGTTGTCACTCCTACGAAAAACGGAAAGTGGAGGGTGTGTGTGGATTACCGTCCACTCAATGAGGCAACAAAAAGAGATCACTTTCCCCTCCCATTTCAGGATGAGATACTAAATGAGGTAGCTGGTCATGAGAAGTACACTGTGTGTGATGGCTACTCAGGCTACTTTCAAATAGGTATCGCATTGGAAGATCAATTGAAAACAACCTTTATCACTCCTTGGGGTTGTTATGCTTTTAGAGTCATGCCATTTGGTCTGACAAATGCTCCTGCAACATTCCAACGTTTCATGAACATGGTGTTTCAAGCATTCTTTGGAAAGTCAATTAGGGTGTTCATTGATGATTTCTGCATTTATAAAGGGTAGAAGACGGTTTAAAGAAGCTCTACGACATGGGAGGTCAACTCAACCCCGACAAGTGCCACATAGGTGAGGATGAAGTGATCTTGCTCGGTCACAAGGTTTCCTATAAAGGCATTGAGGTGGATCCTTCAAAGGCAAAGGCTCTTATTGAGCTCCCATCACCGAAGAGTCTTAAGGAGGTCATCTCTTTCATTCAGAAGGTGAAGTATATGTCACGCTTCATTCACTTAGCCTCGGAGTTGCTTCATCCTTTGCAAAAGTTGACACAACAAGTAGAATTTGCATGGTCTGATGAGCTTGAAGAGTATTTTTGTAACATTAAAGTCATTTTGTCAGAGCTACCAACACTCATGCCTCCTTATTGGGAGTACACATTCTTTGTTAGCTCTAGTGTTGGAAGGGAAACAATTGGTGCTGTGTTGCTACAACAAGATCCCCACAGTACAAGGATGCGACCCATCTACTTTGCTAGTAGGGTCATGAATGCTTTGGAGAGAGACTACATAGAAGCAGAACTCATGATGCTTTCTCTCATGTTTGCGGTGAGAAGGTTTAGATCCTACCTGCTACCAAAACCTTTTGTAATTCTCACTGCAGAAAATTTGTTCCCTTGGGTGTCATCTCAAATGAATCTTAGTACTAGGATCTCAAAGTGGATTATGGAGTTGCAAGAGTTCCAATACTCTTTCAAGGTAGAAGATAGTGTGCGTGCACAATTGGCAGGGATTCTCACTTATAGGGTACATGAGAAGGAAATTAAGGTGCCTCAAGTAAAGACCCTACCATTGCCACCACCAAAAAGTATTCCCAATGCTTTTACCTTGTTCTTTAATGGAGCTTTTCGACGAGCCACAAGGAAAGCAGGGGGAGGGCTAGTGTTGCTCAACCCAAGTGGAGAGGTGGTCATGAAAGAGAAGGTCAATCTACTAGGTTCAACTAGCAACAATGAAGCAGAATACGACACACTACTTCATGGTTTGAAGATGTGCTTTGGCCAAGGGATAAAACGTCTCATGGTAAAGGGAGATGCACTTCTCATTGTTAAACAGATTTTAGGCATTAGGGCATGCAAGAATGAAAGCTTAAGGACAAAAGTTCATGCCATTCGTAAGATGTTTAATCAGTTTGAAGAAGTGCAACTATATCATATTCCGAGGAAACAAAATGAAGATGCCGATTTACTTGTACAACAAGCAGTTACATGTGTTGAGAGAGAAGTGCAGGTCATCATGGTGGCAGCAGCTGTCAAGCAACCGAGATACTAGGGATTGGAGTCATTGGCTCCCATTATTGGCTACATTTTGGAGGGTGAGTTTCCACAAGACTTCACGAAGGCTCAGAAGAGGAGACTCATGAAGAAGGCAAGTTTCTATCTCTTCCTAGAAGGCTCCCTCTATCAAAAAGGGAAGGATCAAGTGTGCAGAAGAGTACCAACTATCGAGAAAATTCCAGCCATTCTAAAAGGTTTGCATGAAGAGGCATGTGGTGGTCATTTTGCCCAAGAATCAACTGTGAAGAAGATTTTGCTTGCGGGGTATGTTTGGCCAAGCTTGCATGTGGACGTTCAACATTGGTGTAAAAGCTGTCACAATTGTCAGATAAATGGAAATAGAAGGTTGGTGCATGGCCCAAGGCAAATAGTTCTTGCAAATGGACCCTTTGAAAAGTGGGGCATTGATGCTATGGGTCCTCTGCCTAGGACAAAAAAGGGTAAACTCTACATTCTAGTGGCTGTAGACTATATGACTAGGTGGGTGGAAGCTCAAAGTGTGGCAAGAGTGAATGAGAGGACAGTTAGCAAGTTTGTGTACAATCACATTTGTTGCAGATTTGGCACACCTTTGGAGATTGTTTCTGATAATGGTCCAGGGTTTAGGAAGGGCTTGCTCACAGAAGTTTGTGAAGAGCTTCACATTCTACATCGTCATAGCACACCATACTACCCACAGTCAAATGGTTTGGTGAAGAAGGCTAATGGTGTCATTGCAGGAATCATTAGAAAGATGGTGCAAAACAAGACAAAATTATGGGATGACTTCTTGGATGGTGCCTTGTGGGCATATCGAACCACATATAGGGAAGCCACGGAGTTCACACCATTTCACTTGGTCTATGGTCAAGAGGCTTTGTAGCCTATCGAGCTCAACATTCCAACAATGCGACTTCATGGAAAAGGAGCACAAGATGATCAAGAGGTATGGATGGATCGACTTCTTACGTTAGTGGAGCTTGAGTGGAAAAGAGAAGCAGCATATGAGTGCTACAAGAGGAAAGCCACACAAGCGAAAGAAACGCACGACAAGAAACTGAAGGACAAAGGCAGCAAGGAAGGAGAGCTTGTGCTAAGGTATGACAATCGACTTGACAATCGTTTTGATGCCAAGTTTGAAACTAGATGGCAAGGGCCATACATAGTCAAGAAGGCTTTCAATTCTAGTTACTATCAGCTTATGGACTTGAATGGTAAAGAGCACTCCAGGAAGGTAAACGGGTATCGCTTGAAGCCCTATTTGAGTCGCCTTCTACCAAAGGATCTACCAAAGATCTGTCCAAAGGCCGCTGTCTCATGTAAGTATTGTTACATGAAGCATGAGTGTAACTCCAACCATAATTCTGAGGGGCCAAACAATGAAGATTTCGTCAAGGACTCTGAAGCACTCTCTTTGGAAAAGATGCTCTATGATGGTACATGAATATACCATCATCCTGGGGGAGGGCTAATGATAGCCGTTTTTCGGTTCTCCATAATTGCCATAGTAAGTTACTCCACCCTACCAAATTCACCCAAACGCTATGGCTATCCCTACCATTTCACTGTACATAGGCGTGTGTGAGTTAGGAGGCTTTTCCCATATCTTCTTAAAAACCCTCAGCTAGCTAGTCACTGGGCTAGTTGAGCCAAAAAAATAAAAAAATAAAGTATATTATGGCCTCTTTGTGTGTAAATATTTCATTGTATATATGGCCTAAATATAGGGATTTTTTATTTTTATTTTGGTATTTTATTTAAATATTTCTACTTAGGTGTGTGTTTTATTAAACCTATGTACACCTTCTTTCATCCTCTTACACCATAATTATATTTTTTTCCAATATGTACATACTCTAACCTCATATTTTTCCTTTATACAAATCACTCCCACATTTTCACCCTCACCCTCGTGAAAACAAAAAATTGATTTCTACTCATTGGTTACGTTTATTATATTATTCACTAGCATATCTTTTCCTCTTTCACCCAAAATAATTCAAGGAGGGACCATATCATATGATTCCAATATCTTTCCATATCCATAACTCCTCCATATTATTATTATTATTTTTACTCATTATTCTAACACCATGTGCTCATTGAGCTAAAGTCCATGAATAGTCCATACACTAGTCCCACCATGTATATATTTCTTTATTCACCAATAATCCTCCTCCATGCATGGGTCAAGGGCAACTTGGATGCTTTGTATTATAATATAAAAAAGGAGGGGCTCACTCTTGGATGCATTGTACAAATTCAACAAAGGAGAGGGCCACTAAAAGACTTTTGCAGGCATAAAAAACAAGATTTTTGGTAAGAATTTTGGCACCTATCTCCACTCCGAATTTGGAGCGGTGGTCAAAAGAGAAAATGTAGCGCACGCTTTGAATAATCACCTCAAATGTTTTCATGATTTTTGGAGCTACCAGCGGTGAGCTATGATTTTTTGAGTAGACCCCAGTCTTCCCACTTTTCTCACAAGTAGCCCTTAGTCTTCTCTCACCCTTCCACACACCTACTCACTCTTACACATCCCTCCCTCTCCTTCCCTCACTCAAACCTGCAATTTCCATGGCTTCTCCCACCCTCTTCACCATTACCCTTCTCTCTCATCCCTATAGTTCTTTTATGAACCTCTACATACATACACCCTCTCCATGTCTCTCTCTATTGCTTCTATGTTACAATTTCATTTACCTCTCCTAAAAATATCTAAAATTCAGCATCTTAACCATGATAACTTCTGCAAATTGAGGATTTTTCATCAACAAATCCTCTTTTCATCGTGGTGGTCAACCGTGGCGGCGGCGTAAAGAAGCGAAGAAGAAGAAGAAGACCAGCGGTCATTTTTTTCACAATCTACACAGGGGTGAGTTCAAGCTTCTTCAAAGCTTCACCATCTCAATGATTCTCTTTTAATTCACCCCTCTTCCTTCATCAAATCAACTCATCCTACCCATTGTAAATGTATCACTAACAATTCTAGTGATTATTACCACTAACAACTAACTTCTCTTGTAAAAATGCACCCACACTATCAACATATGGAGTAGGCAACCGCACAAGTAAAACAAATTCACTCACTCCCATGGAAGTTTCTCTCCTTTCACCACATCAATAATTCTCTTACTTGAGCCCACATCCATGTGACTCAAGAGAAAAGAGAGACCCCATTCTCATTTGAAATTCATAAAAGTCCATAATCCTTGATCTTTCCTAATAAAATTGATTAAGCTTAATCCTAATCAAGGCTTCTAAAACCTATAAATAGAACCCATTCCTCCTTGTAAAAGACATCACTATACCATTGCACACTAGATTGAGCGTAGCACACGCCAGTTCTATCTTGGTTGTAAAGAGAGAGTAAGCTTTCTATACACCATCACTTTGGTGCATAGAAAAGCTTGAGCTAGTTTGAGTGAGTGCGAGTAGAAGATATTCTTCCTACCATTGTTGTATCTACCCCAACATCATGAATTGGTAGTTTTGGGTGCAATTCATGTCCAAAGGCTCACGCTTCTCCTCCAATTTGGCTTGGCAAACTCATTCAGCTTCATAAGGTGACTTGTTTCATTGAAGGTTGTTGTTTTGTTGCTTGTGATTCATTGGCTATTGTTTGGCTACCATTGTAAGAGGGTGGATGGTGAGAGGGCTCCCATAACCCTAAGACAATGTGCTAGTGATGCTATAACCAAATCTTGTCACTTGATTCCGCAAGCTCTAAGTTCCTTTTGTGCAAAATATAAAGTTGAAGCTAAGTTGTACACCATCTCTCTCTCTCTCTCTCTCTCTCTCTCTCTCTCTCTCTCGTGTTTTAGTGTGTGAGAGTGTTCCATTGGTGTTAGGGTTAGTGTAAATTACTTGCTTGTTTGTGGGTTGCTCTAACGATTCTCCTCTTTTGCGTCCTAGTTCGCTCTTAAACTAGGTGGTGCCCCTTGTGTAGTTGGGATTTGGCTGTGGGTTTGTTGTTTTGGTTTGTGTTGTGTTGTGCCCCAGCCCCATTGAGCAGCACGGGAGCCTTTAAGGGTGTCTAGAGGTTGCTCTTCTTGTTGCCCGCCCCGGACCGCCTCAGCGCATTCGAACCTTCATCAGGTCTTCATTGAAGCGGTCATCCCATGTTGAAACAGGAAACTCATCATGCAGCATATTGATGACTCTGTCTTTTAAATCACTTGGTACTTCACTCCAGGTGTTTAATATGTAGTGTCTAAACACCTGAGAGCAAAGACCGTGCATGCGTGAGATCACCTTCTTGCCTTCATCATCCAAGATGATGCTGCCGCTGAAGTCGACGAAGTAAGGCAAGCCCTCTCGCCAGTGACACGTGAACTTGGGTGTCTTGGCAGAGTCTCTAGCAGCGTGTCGATGGGGGTACGGACGTCAGGTGTCTCCCCTGGAGTCTGGGCCCCGAAGCGAGGAGTGTCGACTGGGGTGACTCCCGGAGGAGTAGGTAGTGGTGTGTAGCTGATAGGAATGGGCCGTCAACTGCACAAAACCTGACGTAGATGGCGTTGCTGTGGCTGGTGTGGGGGCGGGAAAATAAAGGGAGGGTAAAGAGCCTCGTCAAACACGAGGCGGTTGTTGAGGCATCAACGGCGGCATTCCAACAATAACCGCCGTGGCCACCACTAGAGCGTCGGTGCCTAGATGAGTGTGAAGATCATCTCGAAGACACCAAAGCTTCGGAGCGCGCTGAATGCTTCAAAACAGAGGGAGACGCTAAAGGAGTAGGAACGTGTGATGGTGCTCCAGAGCGAGGACGATCCTCATAACACTGCCTCTTCTGGGGTGACAAAGAAGAAAGAAACTCATCATCATCCATACCTGCATTAAACACACAAACATTTAATCTTAATATTGAATGAATGGAGAAGAAAACAAGGACAAGTAGAGAGAGAGAGAGAGAGAGAGAGAGAGAGAGAGAGAGAGAGAGAGAGAGAGAGAGAGAGAGAGGACTCATAAAGGGGGAGGGATTCCTGTGTAGAGATATTTCATTGAAGTTCTTGTGGATTTGTAAAAGCACTGTGCTCCAGGTGAGATGGAGACTGAAGCTGCAATTGCGAAGGTGATCTGTCTCTGCTCATAGATGCTGCTTGCCCCACCACTAGATCTAGTTGATTGGGTGAAAGAGATGCTAAGAAGCAGTAGTAGTGCTTCTTAGCGTCTCTTTCACCAAATCAACTAGATCTAGCGGTGGGACAAGCAACATCTATGAGCAGAGACAAATCACTTCCTTTGCGATTGCAACTTCAGTCTCCATCGCACTCGGAGTGCAGTGCTCGTCATCCCTGCTTGTGAGAACATACCTAGAGCATATGTACCAGGAGTGGACGCAAAAGCCATTAAATACAATGACGCAATGATGCATATAGATAGGAATGGACAAAAAGCCACGTGAATACAATATATATTATAAAACAGAGCAAAATTGTTGAAATACAATATTTATGGCTTTAAGAGGTCTCTCTCTCATCCTCACATAGCTCAACATAACTTCCTATATCTATATAGAGCTCTCCGTTTAGACAGATGTCCTTCGTTTCATTTTGTAGATCCTCTGCATGCACCCCCCCCATAGAGAGTAGCATCTTGATGCTCGTCTGGCACCATCTCAACGGCTTCTGACTGAGCATCTTCTCCGATCTCCTCCATTGATGCTGTTGTGGTTGGCACATGGTAGCCCTCATACGTCCGTGCTCTACAAGGGGCTACCTCTATGACGTACCACTAGTTTGATGCAGACTTTGTAGGATGAAATATCACCTGCCAAAGCCACATAACTTCTAAAATTGGATGCTAACTATTTACATACTTACTGTTCACAATGCTTGGGTAGTACGAAAGTGTCTCTTAAGTCATTCCATTTCTTAGTTGAATCCACCTCAAGGAAACCAGACTCTCCTCTATGCGCAGTAGCGTTGCGACCCTCCATGATTATCTTGAACCATTGCACGTCGAACAAGTTGACAAAAAATCCTCTATAATCGATCCTCAAAATCTCTTGTAGCGTGCCGAAGTAAGTGAGTTCCACCACCACAGGATCTGCATTAGAGGATCGTTGTCGACTAGATTGTTCAAATTTTTCCATGACTCCAAAATCTTGAATAAAACACTTTTTGTCGATCCGTTCCACCCTAAAATGTCGACCTTTACACCATGATGCTGTGTATGACTTATACTACAACCAACAAAGATTATGGGTAGCCGTTCAAACATCTAGAAAGTCACTAGTCGTACATTACAAACTTACCTTGGTCGCGCAACCCCGAGAGTACTCCCACACCTCCTCAGTCACTTCTTCACCGCACTGTTGTGCGCTTTTTAATTGGTTGTGCAACCATATTGAGCTCATGAATGTTGGTAGGCTCTCCAAACCCGTTGGATAATGTATCGATGGCTGTCTTCTCCGTCTCCACTCGATTCGTGCCCTTTGTCGCTCTTGCTTTGCATCCTCATATTGTGAAATCCATTTTTGCATCACTGGATTATCACACACACACACACACATTGTGTCTTTGAGAGAGAGAGAGAGAGAGCACATGCATAAACAAAACACACAAACACACACACACACACACACACACATGCATAAACAAAGAATGCATACACACACACACACACATTGAGAGAGGAAAAGAGAGATAGAGAGAGAGAGAGAGAGAGAGAGAGAGAGAGAGAAAGAGAGTAAAGAGAGATAATGGGAGAGAGAAAGATATAAAACAAAGAGAGAGAGAGAGAGAGTGAGAGAGAGAGAGAGAGGAGAAAACAAAGAGAAAGAGAGAGAGAGAATAAAAAACCAAAGAGAGAGAGAGAGAGAGAGAGAGAGAGAGAGAGAGAGAGAGAGAGAGAGAGATTAAGTTAAGATTTAAATTAGATTAGGTTAGATTACATTTAAATTTATGTTTATGTTGAGTTTAAGATTAGGTTAGATTTAGATTCATGTTAGATTAAGATTAGGTTAGATTTAAAATTAGGAAAGTATTAAAGATTATCTAGCTATGTTAGATTTACGTTAGATTACATTTAGGTTTAGGATTTAAGATTGGATTATATTTAGGTTTATGTTGAGTTTAAATTAAATTAGATTTAGATTTAAGATTAAGGCAAGATTTAAAATTAACTAGATTAAATTTAGATTTAAGTTAGATTACATTTAATTTAGGTTTAGGTTAGATTTAAGATTAAATTAGATTTAGGTTTATTTTGAGTTTAAGATTAGATTAGATTAGATCTAGATTTATGTTCAATGGACTAGCTTTTTTTAGATTTAGGTTAGATTTTAGTGCATGTCAATGAAGGCGCGCTTTGCCCAAAGAGCAAACACTAGTTACATAACAATATGTATATTCCCATGAGAATCTGACACCTATTAACTCACACACTAACCATATTCAATTAGCCACAAATCACCCCATGTTCAATTAGGTTAGATTTAAGATTAAATTTTGGATTGAGTTTTTATATTAGAGTCTACCTTCGGGATTACGGTAAAAAAATTAGAGTTAGACGATTAACGGTGATTCCTCTCTTCCTCTCTATGGATGAGACCTTAAGTTAGATAGCTTTCAACGGCATGATACTCAGATTGGAGGTCAACATACAATGTGCTAAGTAATCCATCGAACAAAGATCTACTATGAAAAGACGTTAAGATGCTGTGAAATGTTACAGCTAGAGAAGAGGCAAAGGGGTTTTGTCCACTACATGCACTATCATGTAGACGTGGGTGTGTAGATTTCTCGTACTTACAAATATAGGCATTGACCAATAAAGACGATATTATAAACCGATGGTTCTGATCTTCGTGCACCTCTAGACCGAGGTGTTCGGGAATTGGACATGACTAGAGAATGTGAGGTAGTTTACAGTGTGAACAAAGAGAGAGAGAGAGAGAGAGAGAGAGAGAGAGAGAGAGAGAGAGAGAGAGAGAGAGAGAGAGAGAGAGAGAGAGAGAGAGAGAGAGAGAAGACGAAGGATGCCAATAGAAGATTCAATTTATGTCCAGGTTATAAGGTTTTTACCCTCATTATGAGTAGTGACGAGGATGTGGGACCTGTCCAGCCGAAAAACCTATCTCTCAACAAGGATCTTATGTCCTTGTAATGAATGCAAGCATGTTGTGCGACGGACAAGACGCGTTTCTTTGCAGCACGTTCGCGAATTTGGCGAGTTTGATCCATCTATTATAGATCAAGTTGTTGCCAATTATAACTCATCGGACTCTGACGCTGGCCAACAGACAGCAATCTTGCAACCCAATAGACGTGTTTGCAGGCGCTTTGGTCAAGCAACATATGTGAGGCCACGAGATGTAGCCTCTGACAACTGAGGGGATGATCATGCACACCACATTCCCAACGAGACAATGTTTGAGCCCGAGATCGATGAAATGATCAAGACGATCATGGATTTAGAAAGGCTTATCTATGATGATATGAAAAGTGAAGCCGATATGCCATTATATGATGGAGCGTGTGTCTAGATTGAAGGCGCTCCTAATTCTACCCAACATGCAGACAAATTTTGGATGGAGTGACACTAGCGTCACACCGCTTTTCAGGTGATCTGTTACAATGTGTTTACTTTAATAAAAACTCTAGATATATAATGATCTGATAGATTACTTACACAATTGTACTGCATTTTTTTCGCTGTGTAGATTTCTCAAAGAGCACATACTGCTAGTTGATAATGTGATGCCAGATTCCAGAGAGGAAGCAAGAAAGATCTTGTGAAACTTGGGGATGGATTACAATTTGATCCACGCTTGTCCTAATGACTGCATTCTTTTCAGAAGGGAATACACAGACATGGAGAAGTGTCCGAAATGTGATTCCGAGAGATATTGACTAGATCTCCACGGAACAAAAATTCCACAAAGATTTTGTCCTAATGACTGCATTCTTTTCAGAGGGGAATACACAGACATGGAGAAGTATCCGAAATGTGATTCCGAGAGATATTGAGTAGATCTCCACGGAACAAAAATTCCACAAAGATTTTGCGACATTTTCCTCTGCTTCCTCGCATCAAGCATTTCTTTGAATGTAAGTCCATGGCCGCCCTAGCATCATGGCATGAGGAGAATAAATCTTCGGATGGTGTGCTACGGATTCCTGCAGATTGTGCAGCCTGGAAACATATAGACGAAACATGGTCAGATTTTACCAAGGAAGCTCAAAATTTATGCTTAGGCCTAGCTATGGGTGGTGTAAATCCATTTGGTCAAAGACCAACATCTTACAGTGTATGGCCCGTTGTCATCGTCAACTACAATATTCCCTTGTGGTTGACTACGAAGAAGGGGCACCTATGGCTAAGCTTGATTGTGCCGGGGGGGTATAAAGTGAAGAATATGGATGTGTATCTTCGTCCACTATTGGAAGAGCTACAACAATTGTGGATTGGCATAGAAGTGGTGGATATGAGCCCACACACAAGTCGACGAAATGCTTTGATTAGAGGAATTCTAATGTGGACCGTGCATGACTATCTCGGACTAACAGAATGCTCAGGTGATTTACACTCAAACTCAAAACACTGTAAATCTTGGTTTTTCTCAAGCTTATCTGTTATCATGTGTATACATGCAGGGCTTCAAACAAGCGGATACAGAGCATGTGTCACATGTGGACCTAGACTAAATGCACGTCGGACGTCCTTATTGAAGAAGCTAATCTATGAAGGTCATCAAGCGTATCTTCTAGAGAATCATGTGTTAAGCGGCGGCTTTTTGGGAAGAGAACCACCAAGGATGTCTGGACAAGCATGGTTAGAGCAGAAGGAGATGTGTGATGATAGTTTGCCCCCAGGGATGAAGAGACTCTCTCTATGGTACGAGTTATCATATTAGCCCCGACTCATGAGCAATCACTTGCTCGATCCAATGCACATATTCAAGAATGTGGGTAATCTGCTATGGGACCATTTGACCGGCAAGAAAGATACTTTGGGAGCCAAGGTTGACCTTAGAAATGTGGATCGTATGGAGCAATATTGGTGGAAGACAGCATCTGATGGATCGATAAAACTCCCTAAAGTGCCATGGATTTTCACAGGAGCCCAAGAATGCAAAGTAATAGAGACCATTCGATTTGTGTGGACCCCCCTGGCGTAATGCACTAGCTCCAAACATGTTTTACTAAAGAAGGAAAGCTTACCGGTTTGAAGTCACACTACTGGCATAAAATGTGTCAGGTATGTTTGAAGTGGAATATATCATAGTGGGAATTGTGAAACAAATTCGTGTGTGTACTTTAATATCATTGTTGCATGTATTTTGCAGTTTATTTTACCGGTGGCCATTGAGGGATGTTTGTCTCTTGACGTCCGTAACACAATCTACAAACTTGCAAAGTTGGTGCAATGGATCTCACAAAAGGAGATCAACATAGACTCCATACCATTCGCCAAACTAAATGTTGTGGAGGTTGTGTGTATGTTTGAGAAACACTTTTGTGGCTAGACAGATTTGATAAAGCCTCGGACACGCTATGGCGAACCATAGATGATGAGCGCATATCTGGGATTGTCATGTGCAATCTCGGTGTTGAGAAGAAGATGCGTGTATGTGTGTGTGTGTGTGTGTGTGTGTAAGAGAGAGAGAGGGAGAGCGCGGGTTACCTCTTTGCTTGAGCACCAAAAACTCAGATATGAGATCTTGAGTTTTTGGGTGCTCTTGGTTTATTTTTTACCACTGTCGGCGTCGCTATGTAACAAATAAAACAACGACGCCCATAGAGATGCTGATAGTGACATCGTGGATTTTCACTTTTGAGCGTTGCACTGCAAGCGTCGCTAATGTGAAGTACCTCTTGTAGTGGTCCATCAAAAGAAATGCAACATCAACATCCTCATCACTGCTGGTAGTACTATCACTGTCCTCATCAGTCATTGTGGAATAGTCTTCATCACTAGACTCATCTTCATCTTCATAAAGCTCTTCCAATACGTTCCTTGTGTCCATATTATATAGCTTATTGGCACTTGCCTGTCTTTCCATAGAGGCTAATCGTACCACGTCTCCAATCTTGAACAACTCCCACTGTACATAACCATGGTCTACCCAGTATAATAGGATATGCTCCCAACCCTGCTAGCATCGCATGAAAATCAACCACCACCTTTGCATCATACGCCTCCACTTCTAAGCTCTTTACAACACCCAAACATTTTACTTTTTGATGGTTTGCCAATCTGATCCGAAAGCCTGACACCCCAGTCATTGTAAGACCCATCTTCTCAACGCATGAGTGTGTTATGACACATATTTGGGCTCTAGTACCATCCACATAACCTTGTCCTATATTTTTTCTTTTGTGCCACACATCTACTATTGGGCAAATGTCTGGTAGCTCGTCCATTGCCAACACCTTTACTGAACCTCTCTCTGGCTCTTTCTCCATTGGGTTAACCATCCTCTTCCACTGTCGCTTTAGCTTAGGCACCATCTCTATAAGTTGCCCAAAAGTAACATCTGCCTTCCTGTTTGTCAGATCCTCCTTCAAGTCATAACTTAATTGACCATCCCCTAGTGGAAAATTTGAGACATGAAACTTGCAACAAGCCCTCCTTTTCCTCTTGGCCTTGACATCCTCGCCTTCATGGCTCTTTCCATTCTTCTTACTAGGACCTGGGGCACTTCTTCCTTCCTTGTCCTCTGTGGTCCTCTTCCCAATAGGCATCACTAATGTATCCTCTAGCTTTGCTGCCTTCTCCAAGGTGACCACACTTATCACTTTTGTCTTTCCCTTCTCTTCTTGGGTTAATCCACTGGTTCCTTCTTCTCCCTTAATTTCAATGCCATAATCATTTGACCTAGTTAGCACCTGCCTCGGCAATGGATACATGTCTCCCCCCATCCTTGGTGGCTTATCACATTGCGAGATGATGTGTCCCAACTCTCCACAATTATAACATGTGGGCGTCTGCTTCCACAGACTCTACCATTGCTTTGTCCAACACCATTCCTGGGTCTTTCTTCACCTCCTGGACTGATTTGCAAACCTCCCCCAACCTCGCTTACTTCCCACATTACCTAGCATGTTTAGGCTGAGATTCTTCATTAAACCTACGACTTGCCTCATGTCTTGCCTTAGCCCATCATCTTGCACTGCTGTCGTGACCATTGCTTGCATAACAAACCACTGGTTCATGATGAACCCCTGGCATGTGACCTTGTAAAGAGTCCATAGACTAAAACTTGGACCTCCTGAGCGAAGACTCCACCCCTAGCTGGCTCATTTGCCTCAGCTTCCACTCTTTGTTCCTTGCCACCTCCAATGCATCTTCATATGTTCTAGGCTTCTTTAGCTCCACTCTCCAACGTATATTCTCCCAAAGACTAGCCAAGAATCTTTTCTTCTTCATCATGTGAGGTGGGGGTACTTGTGGTGCTAAGGTCTTGCACATCTTCTCCCATGCCAAGGAAAACTTACGCATGTACGCATCTACTGGCTCACCTTCCTTTTGCACCAAACCTTGTACTTCTTGCCACACTTTGTCAGGATCTTCTGCCTTCACAAACTCCACTTCCAATCCATGCCTTAGATTGTCCCAACTCAATCTTATAGGTGGATCAGCCACACGCAACTCCTCTTCAAATGCTTTGGACCAAACTCGTGCATCACTCTTCAAACAAATTTGGAGAAGACGTAACATCTTTGCCGGGTCATGAATCTAGTTGCTAATGCAGGAAACCTCCATCTTTTCCAAAATGTCTTCCACATCTTCATCACTTATTTCATGAAATTCCGGATAAGAGAAAGCCATGGCTACCCAAGTTACGATGCCTTGAGAACCCCTTGAAACACACGTGCAAGAACCCAAAAATTTTGACTGACTCAATCCCTAGAAACTTTAATAGAGCTCGTCTTTAGATAAGGACAAACACATGCACATCAAATGAGTTTTCATAGTTAATCATCGGAATTACTACAGGCAAAGGGCATTCCAGTATCTCTTAATCTTCTTGGTCCGAACATAAAGACTATGCGCTGCTGAAAAAAAATCTTCCTAGACACATGAACATTTATCTGGATTCTTTGTGTTAAATGAAAAGGAGTGAATTGAGGTTCGTTTTGATCATCCATTAAAGCCAACCATGCAGCTCCCAAGAAGGCACATCTGACTTATCCTCTGATTTTGCCAGAATTTCAACAACATAACAGCATAAATGGCTCAAAAGACCAAAAAACCAGCCATCACAACTTGGAAAAATTTTGGCAGAGTTTCCCTAGAAGTAGAGCAGTAAGAACCCAAAATATAAACTGTATATGTATGCATAACCTGCCAAAAATAGAACTCGAGTATCAAGTAGGAATCACTAGTACATCGCCTATGGCAAGGTCATGAAAAGGGTGCTCCAGCCACCTGTATCACCAAAAGGATCTCACATTTGAGAATCCCCTAGCTCAATAAAACCTCACGCTATCAACCCTCTCATGGAAGCTTATGCAAATCTTGTATAGTCAAGTCTCAGAAATGACTATCTTCCATACCAAGTCTCAGAAATGGCTGGGAATGCCAAGTAAAACCAAGTATGGCTTCACAAAGGCGTACAATGGTAGTATCCACAAGTAGCGTACCATACAAGACAATGCGCTCAAATAGGCGCCAAATGATGCATACCCACGGCAACTGCAAGTGACTTCCACTGTCATTGTATCACTCTACTCCAACTACCTGTACATGTGTGAATCACCCATCACCTATACCTGTCCCTATAACCTGTAACCTGTGAAGGTACTTGAAGAAGATCCTCCGTGGGGGCGCCAAAAGAATGACATTGTGAGCGCGTTGGAGACACACACAAAGCCTCTATGATAAGCCGACACACACTCTTGGAATAACACACATACACACACATTATGGGGCACCACTTGGCTTACACAACCCACCTGGCCGAGATAGGAAACACACAGATGGAGTGAGAAGAGAGAGATTTCCCACTTGCTTACTCATCACTCACACATAAACACTCACACACACACACACACACACAGACACTATCAATTCAGCTCAAAGGAGGAAAATTGCTATTGTTTAGACTCAATGAAGCTCAGCCCAACACAATGGTGCAAATAGTTTACACAGTATTGAGGAAATACACCAGATATACCACAAAGTTAAGTAGAAAGCTTCACTCACCGGAGAAGATTACACAGAAAAATAGAAGAAAATATGTGAGGAATTTGGCAAAATGGATAGCGCAATTGCGTCCAAAACGTCCAAAAACCCCACCCTACAATGTCACAGTGCTCAAATCTGACCTCGAATGAGCTGTTTAGGGCCAAAACATGCTCCAAGATGAGCAAAAACTAAGCTGTGGTTATTGCTCCTCTTCTCCATGTTTTTTCTGGTCTTTCTATCAGGTTTTTCAGTTCCCACACTTATCTTTATTACTTGGGCACCTTTGGCCTTTTAGTTAACTTCAAACGGACCCCGAATAGGCCAAAAAGTGGCCTCACAGTGCATAGTTGTCACCCTGCTGCATCCATCCGCACACCTGGCCCTCAACTTTTCTCAATAAGGCCATATCTTTGGTCCCACAACCACCTGAAGTAGCAAGATGGTCCTCATGATGATGTTTTGCATAATTCATCACAAAAGAACAGCCCCGTTGTGTCTTCACTTACCCACGTGCAAGACTTGATCCCATTTGACCTCTTGATGCCACTCGGTGCCATCTAACGCACCTGCTTACCTCATGGCGTGGGCCTGCCAATAGCTTCCTCGAGAAGTTTTATGCGCCACAAACTCCTCTTATTATATCAAAACACACTGATACTCGTTATAATGAAAATCGATGCACTATGTACACTCTGCCCTACTTGTACACATGTGGCCCCAAGTAACCACCTGGCTCTGAAGAATGGACAATTCTTTATTTTATGCACCATGCATGTGTATATACATATGCGCAATACCTTGCCCCAAAAAACTCCTAACAATGGCTAGGAGACGAGGGATTGGGAAAGTCAAGGTCCAAAGGGCACAAGGTTAAGGGGTCCTATTTGCAAGAGCCAAGGGATCTTGCAAGTAGGACTATAAGTATGGAGGTTGGAAGGAGACCATTATGACGGTCAAAGGGCCAAGGGGTTTTGCACGGCTAGAAGATGAGGGCTTGGGTAGACCAAGGGACAAAGGGCACAAGGTGAAGGGGTCCTACTTGCAAGAGCCAAGGGATCTTGCAAGTGGATACTTATAGCCAAGGGCTATAAGTAGGGAGGTTGGGAGGAGATCATTATGCCGGTCTACCCTTTGGTCTTAGATTGGTATCAAAGCATAGGCTTGGAAAGGGGAAGGAGAGGTGTGGATTTCTTTGCACATGCATGCATTTCATGTTCATGCAAGCCATGGAGAAGGGGGTCAAGAACGATCGTGTGCAGGGTTGCTTAGTAAGAGGTCAAAGGTCGACCACCATGTGCATGACAGCCTAGGTGGGGAGAAGCCAAATTTTGACTGCAACCAAAACGGGGGAGATTGGTCTCGTTGGGATTTCCCACTCCGGGGAGCATTTCACGACATTATGGCGTGGCCAGCAGAGTATCACAGCGCACAGACTCTCTCTCTCTCTCTCTCTCTCTCTCTCTTGCTTGTTTGCATCACCTAGAATTCCATAGACAATTCCTTGCTTTGTTTTAAAAATGGCCCGGTCAAGGCCATTAGCCTTGGTCAATTAAATTTGAAGTTAAAGGGTGTACCCACCCAAATACACCAAACTTAAGCTACAAAGGTCCCGTCATGCTACGATTTGGGAGCAACAGTGGGTACACTTTGAATTGAAGGTAGATTACAAAAAATTCTCAAAACATTACAAAAACTTTTCCTAATCGATCAAGGAGTGGAATGGATTAATGAATGGTTTTCAAGGCGGAATGGATTAATGAACGATTTTCAAAGCTTTAATTTGAAGTTGTCCCAAACTCCAAAGGGAGTTGTTCTTTTAGTGGATTTTGAACGCCGTAATCGATATCGTAGTGATTTGGGCAAGAGAAAAAAACAAAGTTAATAATTTTTCAAATATAAGTCCACATTTTTGACAACTGTGTGGATTTGACAAACACACCAAGTCAACCACCTCTTAACTCAAGATCACACAATCGTCAGAGTGATTCTTGCCAAGCATACATGGTCATCCTTCACTAAGTGATTTTCAAAAGTTTCTGGAACCAGTACAATGGATTCAAGATGAATCTCTTCTGGCAAGTCAACATGAGTATATCATGAGGCACTTGTTTTACTATGCAGGCTACTTAGACAAACAAGGTCATTTAATGTGAGAAAGCTCTCTATCAAGGGTGTATAGTGCCCAAGTTTTATCAACATAGCTCTCATACCTCTCAAGGTAGATCAATAACTATGTTTGAATTAGCAATTTCACTTCTACACTTTTATAATTTTTACAGAACTATTCAAAGTACAACATGAAAAGAATGTGATGATGCAAAGGCAAGGCTTTTTGTTACCCTTGATGAGAGGTGCCAGAGGTTTGGCATCATGACTCTTTGCTATTCAAGTAGCAGGCAGAGATATTACTCTACCTATCTCAAAATTTGGGGCTTCCATAATGTTCCTCAATTTCCAAACACATAATTAGGATCATCCCATTGTCAGCAAACCAAATCCGTTGGGTTTGCAATTTAATTGGAAACCAATGCATACAGACAATATTGGGCAACTCAGGTATTCTTAGCTTCTGCAATTACTGTTAGTATTGTTATGATCCCAGTATGGTTTATTACTTGACAAGGTTGATAATTGATGGGATTAATTTTCTTTTAACTCTATTTGATCTGAAACTTCCATAACATGCATACAAGAGCAAGGCTCCATATATAGATACTCAAGAAACTGGCTTGTGCATTACATTGGTCAATATCTCCTTAATGTATGGATTCTTTGTGCTATCAAGCGAATGGGAAAAGAAAGGATTTCAAGAGCAAGGCTCCCTAGCTACATTTATGCATTAGCTGCATAATCCCTCCAAAGCAACTACAACTTGCCATAGTGCAAGAAAATTAAGTACACAAAGTACATTGATAAAAATTTTATAGCTGCAGGAAAAGTAAGTACAGTAAGTACATTGATAAAAATTTGATAGCTAAGCTTCCTGATCTATTTAATTCAAGGTTGGGCAATCTAAGGATTTTAAATAAAATACATGATTCGGCATGGTCAGTTCTCTCTCCAAGCTTGACAAGGTCGATTATTTTTTACTTTGACATTTTTGTGTCAACTAGAGTACTTGTTAGCAAAGATCACCCAGGTTCCATTCTAGATGCACTTCTGGGAAGCAAGGTTTCATTTTAAGACATTTGTCCTAGAAACTCCCACATTTTGGAATATTCTGGTAGCTTACGCACTTGAGGAAACTCAGCAACATGTCTATCTATTTCTTATTAGAGGTTGGTATGACTCAAGCCGAAGGGCATACAAGGTACATGTGATAGCTCTAAATTTCTTAGCATACATGGCTATGAACCACATTTACGTTGTTGGGAAAGAGGAAAAATGGGACACTTCTATAGATTTATAGCTAAAGAGCATTAAAACTTCCACCTCAACAATAAAAATTATACCAAAATCACTCTTGTTAAACCTCAACAAAAATGCCTATGCTCCCTTGGGAATTCACAAGCACACGCCCACTCAAAGGACCATAAGTAGCACATAGAAGCAAAATCCTATCAAAGCACGGATTTACAACACATGAGGACTGATGCATATGAATACAAGGGCCTCCCCTTTCACAATTGAGCATCACAAATCCATAGCTTCAACATAAATTCCACAATTCATAGATACATGCCCTCCCAATCTGTCTGCACATAATTTGCCACTAGGCTACCATAGCCATAACCCTACAGAGAAATAGTCGTAACTTGAAGAGAACAACTCCAATTGGGGCACTTTAAAGCTTTGAAGAAATCTTGAAAAATGACTAGTGATAAAGATTATGATGACCAAAATTGAATCTACATGCCTCTACATGAAAAATTGATGCAAACAGAGAGATGGTCCAATACGACTACACATAGAGAAGGCAAGGTGAGGGCAAAAACTGCATTAGAAACCATCAAGGAGGGACAAAGAGATAAAACATGAAAATTTATGAACTTTGGCTAAAATTTTTTAAGTTTTTACATGATTATCATCTACATACAAATTTCACTTCAAAAAACTCATCAACGGGTACTTACTGTAACTCGACAGTTGGCGCTACACTAGCGACTCTTGCGGTGTATGTACATGTGCTTGCTCTAAAAATTCCACAAAAAGAAAGACCACACACACATTTGATATCATATTCCATGTCCATATGTACAAATTTACAAAAAACAGGGTTCTCAAAATGCGCGCAACAACGTAAAGGCAACTATTCTAAGAGGGGCAACAAGGTTAGACTATTTAAGCTAAAGATTTCCTCCGTGTGCCTATCGTGTCATTTGTCTCCTTGATTGACATTATGTTGATCTAGGTTGTGTTGCATGCACTTCATGGGTGGTGTGATTCACTCCCGCAAGAAAAAACTCAACCAAGAAGAACACAGCCATGTCAATGAGCTACCAACTCTCTTATCAAGTGGATCCCAAAAACAACATGCCAATAGCAAACAGACAGTAACTTTCCATAAACAACCTAACTACAAAGGGAAAGTGTTTAAATGCAACCTTATTGAGGATATCAGCGACAGTGAATCAAATCATCACGATCACTAGCAGCTTTAGTAACAACCAAGGACGGCCAAACGAAAAGAACAACAGGTCAAAACCAAAAAGTTCGACAAATTTGGATACCAAAGAGCCAAATTGGCCAAAAGCAGGTATGGATCAAGAAGACAAAGATCTTTGATGAAAAATCACAAGATCCAACACCAAAAGGAAAACAGTTGAAGCCTGCAAGAACATCTACAAAATTCACAAAGTCGTAAGCTTCCACAACTCAATTTGGGTTCCAAAGAAGTTGACTCAAGCACAAAGAGGTCATGAGTTCATTTGGATTCCAAAACGGTTTAATTGTCCACTCCCAAAGTATCAACTCCCAAAGTCTCAATCTCATCGCCAACCAAGCGTACAAGAGTTGAAGCAAAGACCGATGAAGACTTACACAAAGACAAGGTGGATCCCAAAGAAGTCTCTTCAAACACAACTGAAGCAGGGACAATTATGGGTTCCTAAAGGAGTAGCATCAACAAAACATCCAGTTATCACAAAAAAGTGGGTCCCAAAGGGAACCAGTAACACTGCCGCTTGAATTCTTTCAATTCCTCCTACAGTTACACTATAGTTAGAAGAGAACCCACTTTGAGGAACAATGCAATTACAAAAACCAACCACAAGGTTAAAATGGATCCCAAAAAAGCCTCAAACAGATCAGTAAGCCTTCAACAAAGCTCAATAACCTTCAATCAAGCAAAAGACACATGAGCTTTATTTACTGCAAGAAGCATTCCTCAACCTCAGATAAATCAAGGGGACAATCTAAGTGGAGGTAGAAATGGAGGACGTGGAAGAGGAAGAGGAAGAGGATCAAGAGATTATGCAACCGTGGGAGAACCAACCCTAATGAGGGAGAAACATGCAAGAGCTACTCAAAATGCCACAATCAATAACCCTAGATCCCCACAACAATAGAAAGTTATCCGAATCAATATGATTTTTATAAAAATAAAATTTGGAGTTACTTTTATATTGCAATGTACAATGCATATTGTCAATAGAAATCTATGATGGCATCTTAGGAATGATCAAGTTATCCAAAAATCAACTCACATTCCTTGTGAACAAGATAGTTTTCCTTGAAAGATGACCTAGATATAGAAGTATAATTCACGAGACTAATTGAAAGCCAAAAACACTTGGTATGATACCTCTTAAAACCCTTTAGTTATTTTTTAACAACCAGGTTAGGACACAGAGGGGGTACCTATGGTGCAATGGTGGTAGCTTGTGCAAAATGTAGATTGCTTAGAATGGCAAGAACACATCGAGTCTGTGTAGATTGGCAAAGTTAGAATGCAAAATACTTGTCAAATTATGATTGCTCTGAATGGCCAGTTAAAATTGAAAAGGATTCGTGGGTATCAAGATAGACAGACACATCACAAAGTGTACCAAGAGGTCTTAGTTAAGTGGACAAACTTAGACGAGGAAGCAACACCTTGGGAACGTCCCATGTAGTTTTTAAGGAAGAAAATTATCTATAAGGGGGGGTAATGTCGCGTAGCCTGTATGGCTATGGACATGTTCGCCCATCTTGGCCACCACTGAGTGGAAAAGTACTCACCAAAAATTATTATAGGGGGGGTGGGGGGGGGGGGGGGGGGGGTAATGTCGTGTCCTGTATGGCTACACGACATGTCCGATCATCTTGGCCACTGAGTGGAAAAGGACGGGTTAGGGGGATCGGACATGTCCATAGCCTGTATGGCTATGGACATGTCCGATCATCTTGGCCACTGAGTGGAAAAGGATGGGTTAGGGGGAGAACCTTTTGGGTGGACCGCCTGGGTAACCAGACCAATGTGGATGGCAGAGTGATGGGGTCCATGAGGGGGACGTTTTAGGGGGAGACCACCATGGGTGGACCGCCTGGGTAACCAGACGAATGTGGATGGGTTCCATGAGAAAGAAGCCTCATTCTCCTCATGGTTGGGTGGTGATCTATCGACTAGACCCTCTCATGCCCGAAGCGGCATTATACTAGTGTAAAGACCGAGCACGTTCATGTGGACAAGATGACTACATGTAATATTAAGTGAGAAAATATAAAGAAATATTGGAAATAAAGTAATTAAGGAGCATCTAGCTATATGGAAAGATGATTCCACTGAAAATGCTACACGAGAAAGTGAAGTTTTAAAGAATTCCCTAACTTCGATTGAGATGAGGACGTCTCAAATTATTTTATGTTGGGATGAATGTAATGTTTCCACCTTTTTGGAAGTAGAAAAATGAACCCTAAGCTTTATTTGAGAGCAATGGACATCCAAACTAGTAAACCCTTATCTTGAACATGGTCTATATTGGTATTTGTAGAATCTTAAGCAAAACTTCACTTCAGCCAAAAAATTTCAGAATCAAATTCGGACTAAAATTGATCCCCGAATCTCACTATCACTTGAATTAAATAAAAAATTAGAAATCTTTGACAATTATTAATACACATGGACTTTTCACACAGCCTACTAGATATTTTATTACACGGGTCAAATGTTTCCAATTAAATCATTAAAATGAACTAAAGTTTGCAAATTTGACAACCAAGGTGGGCAAGTGCTAGGGAGGATATTTTGGACCTGCTAGGGGTTAAAATCGTACTAGAGGGTGCTTCTTGGAGGTAAGGGGTTGCGCGGGGTTGCTAAATACAACCATGCTTGCCAAAAATCTATAAATACATCCCTAGCCTTCACATTTTCTCACAGACTTGGAGATCGATGGCAATAACTCTCTAACTTAGAGAGAGTCTACCCAGAAATCACTAGAGAGCAAAAACTCTAAGTGATTAATCAAGGTAATTAACATTAATCTCATTAGATTAGTGAAAAACATATAAATTTAAGTCTATTTTCATAATCTAATTAATTAGAAAAGAATATTCTCTATTAATAAATATTCTCTTATATATAATCAAATTGTGGAATACTAAATCTATTGTTATTTATAGTAATCTAATGAATTACTAATCTATATTAGGGTTAAAATTGACTAATCTTGGTCTTAATTAAGAAATACTATACCAAATTAGTGTAGATAATTTTAAATTAATTTTTAAATCTTTAACACATTGTATAAAGATGTGGAAATTATATCAAGATTTTTACTAAATTATGGTATTTACTAAAGCAAAAGAATTCTATTTTTATTCTATAATTAATGAAAACATTTAGTAAAAGAGTTTAATAATTCATGACTTAAGGTTTAGAGTAAACTATAGTGCTGCAAACTTGTGATAATTATTGCTAGTTAATTTTTGCCCATTATTATTTTTTAAATACTTTATTTTTAGAAAAAATTAAGTAAGATAATTAGTAAATGAGCTTAAAAATTAGTGAGATAAATTTTAAAAATAGATTATGAATCGATAAAAATGAAAGCTTGAGTTAGTTTTATACTGTAATGTACATATTTTGTTTTCCCAAAGGCTTAAGAAATCTAAAGCTAAGTTAGTATCTAATCTGGTTCAATTAAGGGTAGAACTTGAAAATTTTCAAAATGCTTAAGAAATCTAAAGCTAAGTTAGTATCTAATCAGGTTCAATTAAGGGTAAAACTTGAAAATGGGAAAGAGGCTTTCTCTCAATTGTCAGGTAGAATTCAAACTCAAAGGAATCCCCACCTCGTCTCTCTTCGCATCTTGTCAATATAATTCTATGATGGCATCTTAGGAATGATCTAATTATCCAAAAATCAACTCACTTTCCTTGTGCACAAGATAGTTTTCCTTGAAAGATGACCTAGATATAGAAGTATTAATGCACGGGACTAATTGAAAGCCAAAAATACTTGGTATTACTTATTTTGATCAACTAGGCTAGGACACAGAGATATACCTTTGGTGCAATGGTGGTAGCTTGTGCGAAACGTAGATTGCTCAGAATGGAAAGAACACGTCAAGTGTGTTTAGATTGGCAAAGTTGGAATGCATAATACTTGTCAAATGATTATTACTCTAAATGGCGAGTTAAAATTGAAAAGGATTCTTAGGTGTTATGATAGACAGACACATCAGAAAGTGTACCAAGAGGTCTTAGTTAAGTGGACAAACTTAGATGAGGAAGCAACACTTTGGGAACGTCATAGTGCAACTACCAAAAAATTTCCCATGTAGTTTTTGAGGAAGAAAATTCTTTATAAGGGGGGGTAATGTTGCGTAGCTTGTAGTGGCTATGGACATGACCGACCATCTTGGCCATTGAGTGGAAAAGCACAGTTTAGGGGGAGACCACCATGGGTGGACCGCCTGGATAGCCGTACCATTATGGATGGCAGAGCGATGAGGCGCATGTGTCGGGAGCCTCATTCCCCTTATGTTTGGGTGGTGATCTATCAACTAGACCTTTTCATGATCAAAGCGGCATTATACTAGTGTAAAGGTCAAGCATGGAGTAAACCCTTGTCTTGAACATGGTCGACATTGGTATTTTTAGAATCTTAAGCAAAACTTTACTTCAACCAAAAATTTTCAGAATCGAATTAAGACCAAAACTGATCCCCAAATCTTTGTCGAAAGTTTTCACTGTCACTTTAACTAAATAAAAAATTTAGAAATTTTTGAATCATATAGTTTTCACACGGCCAACTAGATATTTTATCACATGGGCCATATATTTCTAGTTTTATGGCAAGCACGGTTGTATTTAGCAACCCTGTGCAGCCCCCTATCTCAAGGAAGCACCCTCTACTGCTATTTTAACCCCTTGCAAGTCCAAAATATCCTCTGTAGCACTTGCCCACCTTGATTGTCAAATATGCTAACTTGAGTTCACTTTAATGATTTAACTAGCCTTCACATTTTCTCAGAGACTCGGAGACCACTAGGAATTTCTCTCTAGCTTAAAGAGAAGCTACCAGAAATCACTAGAGAGCAAAAACTCTAAGTGATTAATCAAGGTAATTAACACGAATCCTATTAGATTAGTGAAAGATTAAATTAGTATGTTAGAAAAGAATAAGCATCTCTCTCTTAATAAATATTTTCTTATATGTAATCAAGCTGTGAAATACTAAATCTTTGATTAAGGTAATCTAATTAAATAGTAACCTGTATTAGGGTTGAAATTGATTAATTTTGGTTTCACTTAAGAAAAAATACACCAAATCAATTTAGATAATTATGAATTAATTTTTAAAGCTTTTACAGACTACAAAAATTTGTGGAAATTATATCAATATTTTTATTAAATTATGGTCTTTATTAAAGAAAAACTAATCTATTTTTTATAATTAATGAAAAATTTAGTAATAGAGCTTAAATAATTCATGATATAATTTTTAAAGGTAGATTATAATGCTACAAACTTGTGATAACTATTTGACATTTAATTATTTAATTTTGCTAATGATTATATTTTAAATTCTCTATTTTTAGTAAAAAGCTAATTAAGATAATTTTTAAACCAACTTAAAAGTTAATGAGATAATCTTTAAACGTAGATTACAGTGTTAAAAATTGTTATAATTATTTTGTAATAAACTAGTTACTTTTGCTAAAGTTTTTCTTAAAACTCTTTATTTTTAGTAAACAATTAAATAAATAAATAAATTAATCAACTTAATAGTTACTGAGATAATTTTCAAAGATAGATTATAGTGTAAAAATTTGTGATAATATCTTATAACTAGTTAAATACTGCTAATTACTTGTTTTTAAACTCTCTATTTTTATCCTAAGTACACCATGAGAAAGCTAGGATAAACATATCTTGCTCAAATATTTAGTTTAGAAATTATTGTGTCAAAAAGATACTATTTTTGAATATAAATCAAAGAAAAAAATTAGCAGATTAGTTTTTGGAAATTATGGGTGTATTCCTATGGTTAAATCAAGATATCAAGAATACATGATAATGATATCACAGAAAATGAAACTATTTAAAAAAGTCTTAGACTATGAAAAAATTAAAATAAAATAAAATGACAAAAATATATCGTGAATATTCTTATGGTAAGTTTGGGGACTCTCATTGGCTACCTTGTACACTGGCAGCTTGGTCAGAGGGCTTGATCTGCCATCGTGATAGTTTGCCTGCACAGCAACAGTAGGAGCCATGAGAGGAGAGCTTGCATGGGCAGGGAAGCCATATTCTTATGTTGCAACTCTACTGCAGTAGTTCTCTCTCTCTCTCTCTCTCTCTCTCTCTCTCTCTCTCTCTCTCTCTCTCTCTCTCTCTCTCTCTCTCTCTCTCTCTCTCTCTCTGTGTTGAACGAGGTGCAAAAACTCTTGAAAAGAGTCCGCGGCGTCACAATGACTGTTCTAAGGAGTTTGGAGTGCTTGAATCAAGCTCTAATAATTAAATATATTTGTTTATTGCCCAGATGCTCGCACATGTGGCTGCGTGCCTCGACCTCCCCTTGGAGTCGGTGGGGCTCCTCCCATGCTCTCCATCTTGCCATGCCTGCTACACATCCCTCCCTCCTTCACCTCTTGCCTACGCCTGTCCCCCAAACCCCTGGTATGGCTGTGTGTGTGTGTGTGTGTGTGTGTGTGTGAGAGAGAGAGAGAGAGAGAGAGAGAGAGAGAGAGAGAGAGAGAGAGAGAGAGAGAGAGAGAGAGAGACACCCACACACACACACACACAGAGGCGCCACCCTGGGGCTTGCACAAAGAGAGAGAGAGAGAGAGAGAGAGAGAGATTTCCTTTGCTTGCAGCACGTCCTCACTGGCATCTCCCCCTTGCAGGCCCAAAACCAAACCTAGAGAGAGAGAGAGAGAGAGGGTTCACGCATCCAATTTCTAGTTTAAGCATAGGAAAACTTACCAAAATGACCCTCTAATTTGTGGATATTCCCAAAATACCCCCCTAATTTCAAAACTACCCGGTATATGCCACCAAAAATTCCCAAAATACCCTTCAATTTCTACAAATTTCCCTAAATACCCCTCAATAACCTCGTAAACATATCTAAAAATAATTCTTTAAAGTTCTTTTGCAACTTTTCATAGAAAATTGGATGTCCCTCAATAGAAGATGATAGAATAGGATTTGATATGGTATTGTGGGCTCTTAAGATAAAATTGTTCATCTTTTTTAGACACGGATGTCTCTACTTGTGACTGCATTAGTAAATATTTTTGTCTAGAAAACTTAAAAATAACTCTACCTTGTCATAATTATAAGTATATGCAAAATCGAGGCAAATCCATCCCAAAATGATACAAGGGTATATTGAGAATTTTAAAAATTCGAGGGTACTTTGGGAATTTTCAACAAATTAGACGTGTATTTTGGTAATTTTCCCTAAAAAATATCATTAGATTCTATGTTTTGAGGGTTTATGTAAAATCATGCATGCAACCCTTCTATTTTGCCCTACTAAAAATCTCTATTAATGATGAGTCCTTTCTAAGGAAATTGCTAGCATACTAACATCCAACTATGAGTAGCTTCACGTACTTGTTCGGAGAGAGAAGGGTGCTAGCCAAAGTTGTACTTTGCCACCATAGTAGGGAACACCCTTGTCGACATATTCCCCTTTCTAGGAGGCACATGCAAGAGATAGATAGGAGGGTGCTAGCCAAAGTTGTACTTTGCCACCATAGTAGGGCACACCCTTGTCGACATATTCCCCTTTCTAGGAGGCACATGCAAGAGATAGATAGATAGATTGTATTATCGTCCACTAAGGTCAGATATGACCCATGGGACCAAAAACAAACATTACAAACGGTTCTGACTAAGTAGAAAGATGATGATGAGACGATACATATCAGCTAAGGACTAATTGTCCATTGGGAGGGTAAAAAGAAAGGGAAATGGAGAAAACAATAACCTAGGGAGGGTCAGCTGTGGAGTGATCTAATTTAGGGTTTCAGAATTCTTGGATGATGGCTTTACCACCTCGATAAACTGCCCATTTACCTTATTTGCGGGCTTCATGTAGCTTCTTGAGCTCACTTGCTTTGGTTTTGAGTTGGCTTGTGGTTAATTCTTCGGTGATCCAAAATGTTGCTCCCTTCAGGAGACGGGATTTTCATAATAGCTTTTTTCGTTCTTCTTTGTCCTTGAAGGTGAGAATACAATGCTCGGTGGCACATGCTTGTGTGTGTCATTGATCCAGGAAATGGTTTCAGGCTTGAGGTTGACAGGTTGAAGAATGTTATTGAGTTTGGTGATTGCCTCTTCGAGAGTGTCCTCGCTTGTGCACCAAGGTGCGTGAAGTCCTCCAATCGTGACCTTAAGGCCAAAGGATTCTTGTAGTTTGCATTCTTGTAAAACCGCTTGTATCTTGGTGTCGATCTTCTTGTGTGTCGCTTCATGAGCTTCTTTCACTGCTTTGACGGTTTCGGTAAGGGACGCTTCAACACCTTGAGCTTTTGCAATTAGATCTTGGCTCTCTATCTTCGTCTCCTCTAACTTAAGCAAGCGTTATTTGAGTTGCACATTATCTCCAATAAGTTCCTAAATCTGAGCTTCAAGATCAGTAATCATTGCTTCTTAACGAGTGGCGGGGTCCTTCTTAGGCGCAACTACTACCGCAAGGAGACTCTTGCGTGTGCTGGTCGTTGGTGTGCGAAAGGAGGCCATTAGATCTTTGGAATTTCTCGACTCCGTTGTGTGAGCAGGCCCAACTATGGGAACCAATGCTTTTCTCAACTGTTGTGTGAGCGGGCCCGATTATGGGAACCTACTTTAAGCTTGGTTAATAGTGCTCAAAGGAGAATAAGCAAGCAGAGAAAGCGTTTTTTCAACTTGCCAAAATGCGCAGAAACACAAAAACGAGATCTTTGAAGCTTGAAATCCCTATAATTTGAGAGAACGGGGCTACAGCTCATGTTTTGTTGGCTGTTGCTAGCAATGGAGAAACACAGTAGCTTCTCATCTCTGCAGTTCGAGAAGACGACGATGCTGGCAATGGACAGACGCAAAAAACTGTTGGCTTCTGGTGGCTGTGGCGGGACAGGCCGAGAGGACCTTGAAATTGCTAGCGGGGGCGGGACAGGGCTGAGCTGAGGGATGTAGACGCCCCCCTAGGAGGGCTGCCCTCACCCCAGGGGAAAGCTTGTAGGCTTAGGCTTAGGCGGCTAGTGTTTTAGATGCACGTGCGCACGCACACACACACACACCACACACACACACACACATATACACACACAGAGAGAGAGAGAGAGAGAGAGAGAGAGAGAGAGAGAGAGAGAGAGAGAGAGAGAGAGAGAGAGAGAGAGAGAGAGAGAGAGAGAGAGAGAGAGAGAGAGAGAGAGAGAGAGAGAGAGAGAGAGAGAGACTCAATAAGGGCACAAAAATAATTGATATGCTCCACATGCTTGGAGGGGCAGATCATATTATTGTGATCTACTCTAACACCCTGAAGGATCGTTCCAAAATTGTGGTAGACAATGGCTATTCTTTTGGTGGAATACGCTTGGTTTTTGATATACTAAAAGAATTTGCTCGGTGTTTGGTAAAACTCGTTGGCTTGAGCTTTAGCAATATATGCATACACTGAAAGAGAATCTACTGGATCGGTCCACCTAGTAGTTTCCTGAATTGAATTTCCTACTTGTCGTAACTTCCCATACGTTACCTTACCTGCTTCTGCTCTCTATAAAGAATACGGCCACAGTTGTCCCCTTGCACCTGTACCTTCATAATCTCCCTTACCACAAACCTGGAGCCCATATGTAGCTGCTTTCATAAGAGCAACATTATGCTGTATTTCTTCCACTAGCTTCTTCATGCCGCCCCTGCCAAAGCATCATTTTTCCTATATTTTCTCATATTTTCACAAGGAAAGGTCTTGAAAAATAATTTTAAAAAATCTTATAGATTGAATAGGAATATAATCCTTTTATTGGTGAAAACTTTTAGTGGTTTTATAAATAGTCCTTGAATGTACAATTTTAAAAGAGAACTATAGATTGAATAGAATTGTGATCGGTTTTTTTGGTGAGAACTTTACAGCTAAGGGGTTTTATAAATAGGCCAATTTTACAAAAAGTGTTCTCCTTCAAAAAAATGAATGGTCTTTGAATGTAAAATTCTTCATATAGTGAGCCCCTTGAGCAAGAAAGGAACCGTATTATTAAAGAGATTGGAAAATACTAGGCATCGGCATTGTAGGTGTTGACTATTTTAGTGCTGGCCATTCTTGGCTTGTGTGAAGAAGAAGAAGAAGAGAATTTTAACATAGTGAGTTCGCTCTATTCACCATGAACTTTTGTATAGTGCTTTAGATGGGACTTGACATGATAGCTTTAACTTCTTCCAAGTTCCAATGGCCTTGGTAGGCCTTTTGATCTTTTTTGCAATTGTTCGAAGGGATAAAATATATTAAACAAGTGAAGAATTCATGAGGCTTGCCGAGTAGCAAGTATATAAATTATGAGCATGGAGTATATAAATTCATGAGGCTTGCCAAGTAGCAAGTATAACAAGGTAAAGATTTACGACGGCCTACAGAAGGAAGAGAGAGAGAGATATACCTCGACTCCAACGAAGTGAGAGAGTGGGCGGGCACTCGCATATGAACACATTAAAACAAAAAACGTTCAAATGCCACATGGAGAACATCCAACAATTCAATTCAATGATAGAGGAATTGCACCAAAAATCTTCGCTTTTCCTTATGCCCTTATGTATGAGTGTTATATTAATTGACCTCATGAAAACATAAAGCGTATAAAATATTAGTGAGAGTTTAGGAACTGATCTAATTCTTGTATAAATATATCAATAAAACAAATTACACAATAAAATGATACATGCTATTAAATGAAATAAATACATAATATCTTTAGGATAGAAATGAATATTGAAAATGTTTAAACCTAATCCCTAATAATAATACGTGCCCTAAAGTAACAAGGTGACATTTATATATCAAAACAAACATTTGAAAAAAAATCTTAGTTGTGATTTAAAAAAAAAGCTAATCCCTAATAATAATACATGCACTAAAGTAATAAGGAGACATTTGCATATCAAAACCAAAAGCTTAAAAAAAGATCTTAGTCCAGGTAAAAAAATTGTTTCATTTAAGGACAATTTATAAATTTTTAGTTAGAAATTATCTGTAAATGAAAATAAAATTTACAAGAAAAAGTATATTTAAAATCAAAAAGCTGACAAGAAAGTAATTAGATCCTTAAATGAAGAGACCCATTTATAAACTAAACAAAGATTAAAGAAAAGTCAAGTGAGCATTAAATAAAGGGACCAAATTACAATGATGAAAAGAGACACTTACATTATAAAAGAAAAATATAACCTTTATAAAACTTATAAACTAAACAAAGATTTAAGAAACAAAAAAAGTAAAGTGAGCATTAAATAAAGGGACCAAATTACAATGATGGAAAGACCCATTTACATTATAAAAATATATATAACCTTTATTAAACAAAGAAGTCAATTGAGCATTAAAAGAAGGGACCAAGTTGAAACACTACAACATATATAACATCAAGATATGGATGCAGTATATATCGACGGCCGTACCTTTCCATGCGGTTATCGACGTACTTGCAGCCCGTCGATATATGTGTGGGAAAATCTGTCGATATGCGTGTGGAAATACGCATGGCAAGGCATACTTTACCACGCGTATATCAACGGATATTACCACGAGTATATCGACGCATATCTCGACGCAAAAAATTAGAGGAAAAAAAGGAAAATCCGCGCGCAGGCGGTCATTTTCGCCTGCGACGCGCTTAGATCTCTTGGCCGAAACCTGCTGCGCAAGTATTATAAAACTCTCCCCCCCCTCCCCAACCCCTCTCTGTCTCTCTCTACATCGTGTGTGTGTGTAAGAGAGAGAGAGAGAGAGAGAGAGAGAGAGAGAGAGAGAGAGAGAGAGAGAGAGAGAGAGAGAGAGAGAGAGAGAGAGCGGTGTGTGTGTGTAGGAAAGAGAGAGAGAGAGAAATGTGTGTGTGTAGGTTATCAAAGAGAGAGAGAGAAACGTGTGTGTGTGTGTAAGAAACTAAAGAAAGAGAGAGAGAGAGAGAGAAAGAGAGAGAGAAATGTGTGTGTGTGTGTATGTAAATAAGAAATTAAAGAGAGAGAGAGAGAGAGAGAGAGAGAGAGAGAGAGAGATAGATAGATTTTATTATCGTCCTCGGAGGTCAAATATGACCTATGGGACCAAAGTTACATGTGATGTAGTATGTGTATGGATGATGAGTGACTCTCGATGCTCCAAAATTGTAGTGATGAGAGTCGCAATGGAGAGCCCACACTTTGGCTGGGAGAGGAAAGTGTGTAGGTCTAAGTTATGGCTGAAAATGTGAGAGAAGCAAGTTCGGATGTGACCAAAAGCTGAGCACTCTAGTAGTGTGTGGTACTCAGACTCTCGAACTTGCAGTGAGCATAATGTGCACAATCGATTTGACTCTTCTCCATTTCCCCAACGCCCTATCTCGCATCGAAGGAAATGGGAGCTAAGCTGAATCGCTGCAATAGTGCGTATCGCGGACAAGGGAATAGGCTCAAGCATGTAAGTGTGAGTACGGTTTCCTCTCTCAGCGAAGAACATGGTTTTGTAGTTGGGGGCAATATAGGTGGTGTAATGTATGAAGCGTGACCCACCGGATTTCTCCCAAGCCGTAATACATTGGCGTTGTAGAAAAGCTTCATTCACTTGAGAGTCAATTGAAGCATCATGTAGCAAGTGTAATGCATCCCATCTCCCAAACCACTTCTTTATGTCTTGCATCCATCCCGTGCTCAAGATCTTGCTTTTATGCGTCTTTTGAACTTTTTTGCTTGCTTCCCATGCAATTGTAGGAAGTCGATGTGAGGGGTTTTGACGCATCTTTATCATGTACTCCACAACCCTTTCCATGCCCATAATCTCAATTGGAAGACATCCCGACTCAAGAAGTAGGAGCATATATGGTGTTTGTGTCTTAACTTGGAGAAAGTTTGTAAGAAACGCTTTTGGACATTCTCAAACTCTTTCCAAGTAGACTTTGAGATGCTCCTGCCCCACACTTCAACTCCATAAAGAAGAACCGGTGTCACCAATGCATCAAAAAGATACTTCTTGAGAACCCAACACTTGATGTTTCCCGCATTACACATGTTCTCAAATGCATAATATGCTCTCTTTCCCGCTTCCAAACGACGCATAGCACATTCATGCCACTTGTGATTGGATGGAACCTCAAGGCCAAGGTACTTAAAGCTCTCAACAACTTCAAGTGTCTCATTTTTGTACACAATGCATGGCTTCTCCTTATGGTTGGTTTTCACAAGCATAACCTTTGTTTTGGATTCATTTACAATCAGCCCACTATGCAAGCAAAAGTTCTCAAGGACAACCATAAGCTTTTGTGCATCTTCTAAAGTGTGTGCTAGAAGCACTACATCATCCGCATACAACAAAAGCATGATTACCGCATTGCAAATAGTGACCTCTTCAATGCCTTCTTCTTGTATAAAGTCAAGTACCATTTGTTCCAATTGATCGATGCATAGACCAAAGAGAGTTTGTGACAATGGATATCCTTGTTTAACCCCAATAGTGCTTACAAAAATTTCTGAAATTTCTCTTCCCATGCGCAATCGACAAATCACCTTCTCATAGATTCGAGAAACCGCAAGCATAAACTCACTTGGCACTTGGAGTTCTTCCATCCTTCTCCACAAATTGTTACGTGGAATCATATCAAAGGCTTTCTTAAAGTCCACAAAACAACAATACAATCACTTGCCTTTCAATCGACTTTTCTCCATGAGAACACGAAGAGTGACAAGATGATCAATGGTGCTATGGCATCGACGAAAACCCGCTTGTCCCTTTGCACGCTTGTCATTCTCTTCAGCCCAATCACTCAGTTTCATCTCCATTATGCACCCAAACAACTTTGCCATAAGAGACCCAATCATTATAGTCCGGTAGTTGCTTACATTCTTTACATCCCCTCCTTTATGCAAAGGCTTAACCCAATTAGTACTCCAATAATAAGGCATACCATGTTGAAGTGCAAGGTTGAACATATCACACATCCACTCATGGGTAAAATCTCCCGTCCATTTGATCATCTCCGGCTTGATACCTTGAAGATCTCCCGCTTTGCGAGTGGCCAACTTTTCAAGCCCATAGCATACATCCTCAATAGTAAAAAAAGAGGACATACATGGGAGTGAACCATAAAATGGAATTTTTTCAGCATTTGCTTGCTCATATAATTGCCTACAATGTGTGTACATATCCACTAAACTCAAGTTACCAAAATTATCAACCCGCTTGCCCCTCAAGTTTCTCCAAAATCTTCCACATGCATGTGCCTTTTCTTGGACTTGAAATTCTTGTTGCTTTACTTCCCATCTTCTTCTCTTCTTTTGAATCAATGCCTTGTATGTATGCAAATGACTTTGATAGTTTTCTTTGTCCATAGTTGCATCAAGCTTTATCAAGGACTTTCGAGCATCCTGACATTCTTTATCAAACCACCTTTTGCGTGATCTATCTTTGTTGATACCATGGAGATGCTTTATGGCAAAGCATTCTTCCGCACAAGAACAAATAGCTTTCTTGAAAGCTTCCCATTTAGTTTCCAATGGTGCATCACATTGAAGCTTTGTCATCCATAATTTTTGCTCAACCATTTCAATGTACATTGGTGCCCGTTTGAAATCCATACATAGTGATAACTTCTCTTTCCTTTGGCTGAGATTATCATGCTTAGTTGCTTCTCCACATGAAAGGTCAATACATAAGGTGCGATGGTCGGATTCCGGGGTCCATTGACCAAACATAAAACTCTTCATGCGTACATGATGGCTTCAGAGAGTAGCATATAGTCAATCACACTATCCCCATTATGTCTCCTACATGTAAATCCATTGGTTTCCACTCACAAAGATACACCATTGGCAATGAGCATACCGTGCTATACACATGTGTAAAAGTAACTTTCCATAGTGATCCGGCTCTTTCTCATCCATTGAAGTACGATCATACAAGTGAACTTCCTCAACTCCTTGAAATGTATGGCATATAAATTGTTGAGTATCATGTTGCAATGTTTTTGTGCGAGCATTCATATCCCCAAATACAATAACATCACCTTCACTTTGAAATAAGCAATGTCCTCTTCCAAATCAGAAATGGTTGATCTCTATCCATGTTAGCATAAAAGGGAGAATCATGATGAGGAATGTAGCAACGGCTACAAAATTGGGTGCTCTTTTTGGTGTCATAATTTTCAGCCATACATAACGTTTATACTTGTTCATCTTTCACAATTGATAAAAACTCTTCCATCCTTTCTGCTAACCACCATACATGTACCCCCTCCTGTCCTCTTCTTCATGAGAGATCTCCTTGTTTTATTATTCTTTTCCTCATATGCTTGCGACGCATATTTTGTTGCTTAATAGTGCGATCTTCACATACAAAATATTTTGTATCCTCAAATAGATCCAAACTATTATCAAGGATAATCTTTCGCTTGGTCTCATCCGGCATGGTGCATACAATTGGCCGTTCTCCGAGCGAGGAGCTCCTTGCTTCCCACTCTATGTGCTCCATAGACCATAACTTCGGACATGCCAAAGTGGGTTTTGAAGAAATCTTCAATAACAATGGCAAGAGAAGGAGGTGTCTCTAACTTCTCTTCGAGAATTCCAGAATAACAATGTTCTTGGAACGTCGCTCCCGTTCTTCAACTCCTCCACATCCACATTCTCAACATTCTTTGTTTGACCATAGCTTGCATGAGTGGGGAATTAGAAACCACGTTGCTACACATACATCAGCCAAGACTTGTTTGTGCATATATTTTTCATGTCACATACATCCGGCTCATAGTGTCAAATTTCTCCTCTTTCAATACATGGTCATGCTCTACTTTGCTCATCGCTCCTTCAAAGCATTTAAGTCCACAAGAGAGCGTTTACATTCCTTGACTTGCTCTTCAAGTTGCATCAAACGTGTTGTTTGCATCTCAAGTGTCCTCTTGAGATTCTCATTCTCAACCACAAGCACCCTTAGTGTGCCATTCTCCATTGCAAGTGCTTGTAAGTCTTCGCCTTGTTTGTTTACGGTCTCTTGCAATGATACCAAGTACGCCATGATCATGGTTTCCGATGTCGTTGGTTGGGTGGTTGTGTTGCTATCTCCACACTTAGGAGATTTTGGATCATTTTCCACAATGGTTGTGGACCTTGTTGAAGAAGAAGAACCCTTGCGAGTGCCGGAAGACATTGTATGTAAAATAGGAGATGAGAATCAATTTTGTTGAACCTATTCACTTCGGAAATGCTGCTACAAAAATGCCTTCCATAACTCTGAAAATTTCTGTCTTCACATCAATGCGTAGAGGACTTCGTGCTCTTCGATTGAAGCTATAGATCACCCAAATCGGAGTTCCGATGAAGAAGTTATGATCAAAAGAGTGGACTGTTGTCTACTAGGTCAAAAAACAGCAGAGAGAGAGAGGAGAGAGAGAGAGAGAGAGAGAAGAGAGAGAGAGAGAGAGAGAGAGAGAGAGAGAGAGAGAGTATGCGCAGGAAATTAGAATTACAGAGAGAAATGAAAATGAAATGAAATGTTATATTGACGTCTTCAAAAGGCCAAAGTGAAAGTTATGAGACCAGAAAGTTACAATGTGGTGGATCTAATACAAAGTCAGAGTAACAAGATGACAAAATAAAATATTATGGAATCCTAAACTGCTGGGTGTGGACTAAGCAGCTAAAAAAACTAGCTGGGATAGGTAGATCATAGGAGATCCAGCATCGGTCTTCGCTGGTGGATCTCATCAATCTCCTCCATGGTCAGTAGTCTGACCAGGCATTGTGCATGTCGAACCAAAGTGACCTGGATCCTCTGATGCATCCTCTGTCGATGTTGTGTAGTCCTCCCCAGTCGTGGGCGTCTGGATCTCCCTAGCTCAGACGCTCGTTCAATCAGTATGCCTTTGGTGTAAAGCGACGAGCTCTGCAGTGGTAGAGAGGGAGAGAGAGAGAGAGATGTTCGTATAAATTAAAGAGAGAGAGAGAGAGAGAGAGAGAGAGAGAGAGAGAGAGAGTGATATATATATATATATATATATATATAGAGAGAGAGAGAGAGAGAGAGAGAGAGAGAGAGAGAGAGAGAGAGAGAATTCTGCAATGGATGAAGACAATCTGCCAGAACGAGTTGGGGTAGAGTTATGTATGCAATTAAAGATAGACGATGATACAGTGCAAGATCTTATCGATGATGCCTCACTCGTTGAGGCCTAGGCCTATAAATGTTTGTGTGAAGACGTTGATTTAAAATTAAGCTTAAAGTTAATTTAAACAAAGGTGTTCTAACGCTTTCTTTTACTTTCTTTGTGCAGGACTTTAGTATGGCAGATCAGTTTCCAGATCCCGCTTCTATGAGTGCAGATGCATTTATGGGCTTCGTCACACGGATGACGCCCAGTCAGATGGCAGAGGCGTCTCAGTACTGGGTAGCCAGAGGCACAGGTACTACGCCTCCGGTTTCAAAGATCCCGCTTCTATGAGTGCAGATGCATTTATGGGCTTCGTCACACGGATGACGCCCAGTCAGATGGCAGAGGCGTCTCAGTACTGGGTAGCCAGAGGCACAGGTACTACGCCTCCGGGCTTCACACCCGAGGGTCCGAAACCTATGAGGGGGATGCCTACGGGTACGACGCCTGCGAGGTCTCCCATCACGGCCACTTCGACACCTAGGGGTACGGCAGAGGCGAGTACGTCCTCATCTCCGCAGCACAGGTGCACTTGCCGATCTCGGTGATCGTCAGGTGGAGGTGGTGGTTGCTGTGGAGGAGGGTCCACAGATGCTTCGACCCCTCCTCGCTCACGATCCCCGTCCTACCCAGGCACACCTCTTGACACACCTCTTAGCACACCTCGGACACCTTGGGGGGGCACACGATCCTAGTGCCTGCAAGCTCTATACTGTACGGGAAGATGGTTCTGTTGACATGGATAGAGTCGGGATTGAGATGAGACAGCGGATTTGCCAGCTCGCGGTGCTGCAGTTTTCGACCAGCATTCTGACGCCTTGGCCTGAGCAAGATCGTGACAAAATCAATTATACAGTGGAGACCATCATGAGAGAGTATCAGCCTGCTCCAGATTCAAAGGATCTTCTGAGGAGGTGGATCAAGGGTGTTGTACGGGACATCGTGAAACATCGACGAGATGCAGCTCGGTAGGCTTTCAGGACCGGCAGGCCAAAGCCTTCGGGCATCCCATACGAGACGTGGCAGCAGATCAAGGAGGATGAGCGGACAGTGGACACGCGGTTCAAATAGCAGCGTCAGGCCGCGGAGGTACGACAGATGACCAGGGGGACATCTCATCTTGGCAAACGGAGGCTTTGACACCTTTCGCTATGAGTTTATGAGTTTCCATTCCAATCCTAGCTATGGCGTTTTTTTAAACGTATGAATCATGTATTCTTAATTACTTTGATTTTTGTATAAACGAAGAATCTTGCAATGCATCGAGCCCCGACACGACAAGAGGAGACATATGGATATCGCAGAGGTATTTATGAAGTATTGAATGATCTTACTGTCTCAGGAGAGCCTATAGACTGGGAGGCCTTAGAGTCTTGCTGATCGATTGAGGTGAGACGTTAATATGTGCGAGTTGATTTAATTAAATAAGTATATGTGAAGTAATATCAATACTAATTTTGTGCCTTGTCCTATATATGTGCAGGTTGTGACGCGTAGTCATCAATGGATTTCATATATATATTTTGTGAGACACAGACACGCTTCTGTGTCTCTTTTTTGTATAGACATGGTTATGATTATTGTTCAGACATGGTTATGGTTATTGTTCAGACATGGTTATGGTTATTGTTTTCTTTATGGTTATGGTTATTATCCTTGTATAGACATGGTTATGGTTATTGTTCTTGTATAGACATGGTTATGGTTATTGTTTTGTTTATGGTTATGTTTAACTTTATGGTTATGGTTATGGTTATTGTTTTGTTTATGGTTATGGTTATCATTATGGTTTTGATCAATATGGTTATAGTCGGTTATGGTTTTAATTTGGTTATGGTTTTGCACAAATTTCCTTATGGTTATGGTTTTAAGTTGGTTATGGTTTTGCACAAAGTTCATTTCATTTCTTTCATTTGCCTTAAATCTCATGTGAGATTCTACATGGATAGCATGTAGGAGGCATATACATATGGTTTTTTTTGAAAAGTTTATGTTAAAACGAAGGGAACTCTGCCAAAATTTCTGCTGGAGCACAGTTGATTTTGGTGCTGCTCGCTTTCTTGGGTAGAGGACAGTTAGTTTGGCTGTGGTGGTTGTGTCCATCTTTTCACTGGGCACAGGCCAAGCTGCCTTTCCTCTGCCCAAGAATTTTTTTTCCTATTATGGTCATCGCAATCTGCATCGCTAGGCACGTCGAAATAGGCATCGATAACAGTGCCTTTCGATGCGTATATCGACGCATATTGCGACGTTTTTGTACGGACGAGTATTTCAATGGTTTTTTCGACGGAGAGCGTCGAAAGCTGCGTTGAAGGCCCCCTTTTTTGTTATAGTGAAATGATAGAAAAACCCATATATATTATAAAACAAGCTCACCTGACATGTATCGCCAATCCGTGATTCTTAATCAACGGTCCAAAAAGTGCACCAATTCTTCACCCACTCTTCTATGGCCTTCTGAAGGCCAAAAAACATATGTGTGTGTGTGTGTGTAAAATTTACTAAAATTATGCAAGGTGAAGCTTCGCTTTAGCATTCAAAAACAAGGTAAGGAGTCACGATGGCCTATTGAAGGTAAGGGGGAGGGGGAAGATTTATCGAAAGTAGGTCTCAATCGGTTGTGCAATTGTGTTGTTTTGATATAGAATTGTATTGTCTATATACACACATAATTAGGCCCCTATCACACTGGCCCGCGTGTCCATCATGAGTTGGATGACCATGATCAGCATGCCCTTGCATGAGAAGAGTTCGGATTACAATAGCTAGCACAAATGCTGTCACATTGAGCACGTGCGAGAAATTAGAAAAGTTGCTACATGTCGAATCAAACGGCAGGATTAGTGTTGGGGTTGAAGTTGGGCAGGCATGGGAGGCGGATACAGTTTTGGAAAAAGTGTGTCGCTAAGCTAGACGACCAATTTAGTTGAGGAAACATGGACAGCATCCCAGTGTGACAGGTGACTCTGTCGGCACATCCGTTGATTGGTTGGGAAGAGAATAAACGTTGTCTCCATGTCCCAATGTGACACGGGCGTTAGAAACTAGCGGTTCCAAATTGGCCTATCGATCGGTATGGTCCCCACCATTGCCTTCGACAAAGGATTATGGATATGGAAAATGCACTTTCCATTTGTCCCCAGCCCCCCCACACAAATGCATACACATCTACATAGAGGTGAAATGGTCAACAAATAGTGAGGTTAAAGTTTGTGTAAATGTTGAAAGAAAAGGGGAGTTTTTTAATGGCCTTCAAAATGAAAACAAGGTAAAGATTTACGGCGGCCTACAGAAGAGAGAGAGAGAGAGAGAGAGAGAGAGAGAGAGAGAGAGAGAGAGAGAGCTACCTCGACTCCAACGAAGTGAGAGAGTGGGGGGGCACTCTCATATGCACACATTAAAATTCAAAAACGTTCAAATGCCACATGGAGAACATCTAACAATTCAATTCAATGGTAAAAGAATTGCACAAAAAATCTTCGCTTTTCCTTATGCCCTTATGTATGAGTGTTATATTAATTGGTCTCATGAAAACATAAAGCATATAAATTATTAGTGAGAGTTTAGGGATTGATCTAATTCTTGTATAAATATATCAATAAAACAAATTACACAAGAAAACGATGCATGCTATCAAATGAAATAAATACATAATATCTTTAGGATTAGAAATGAATATTGAAAATGTCTAAACCTATTCTCTAATAATAATACATGTACTAAAGTAACAAGGTGACATTTACATATCAAAACAAAAAGCTGAAAAAAAAATCTTAGTTGTTGTGATTTTTTAAAAAAGGTAATCCCTAATAATAATACATGCATTAAAGTAATAAGGTGACATTTGCATATAAAAAAAAAAGTTTAAAAAAAAAGTGGTGAACAAATTCTTTCATGTAAGGACAATTTATAAATTTTTAGTTAGAAATTGTCTGTAAATGAAAAGAAAATTTACAAAGAAAAAAGTATGTTTTAAATCAAAGAGCTAATAAGAAAGTAATTAGATCCTTTAATGAAAAGACCTATTTATAAACTAAACAAAGATTTAAAAAAAGTCAAGTGAACATTAAATAAAGGGACCAAATTACAATGATGAAAAGAGACACTTACATTATAAAAGGAAAATATAACTTTTATAAAACTTATAAACTAAAGAAAGATTTAAAAAACAAAAAAAGTCAAGTGAGTATTAAATAAAGGGACCAAATTACAATGATGGAAAGACTCATTTACGCTATAAAAAGAAAATATAATAACCTTTATTAAACAAAGAAGTCAATTGAGCATTAAAAGAAGGGACCAAGTTGAAATGATGGAAAGATCCATATACATTATAAAACAAGCTCACCTGACATGTGTCGCCAATCCGTGATTCTTATCAACGGTCCAAAAAGTGCACCAATTATTCACCCACTCTCCTATGACCTTCTGAAGGCCAAAAATTATGAACATGGAAGGATTGAGCTTTAAGTTACTCTAAATTGAAGTCTTTCTCTTCCTACAGTCTTAGTTTATGCCATGAATAAAAATGATGGTGCGTTTTGATTCGATGAATGAACACGACAATGGTAATAGCATTGGATGTGACTACCCTTTCATCTGTAAAGATGTCCTAATTTTTTAATCTTGAATATATGGAGTGAATTAGATTTTTTCACTCCATGGCACCTTTTCTTTACCAAAACAAATAAAGAAAGATAACCATCCTTCCATCAAGTCCATATTCATTATCCACTCTCTCTTTCACTCAATCAAATTTTTTCTTTGCATCGAACAAAAAAGTGGTAATTTTGGGGGGGATTTTGCTATTCAATGCAAATCTGAGATCTGAAGATATATTTGGATTTGTCTTTTCAAGATGCTTTCTTCAATGTCAACATTGATATTGGTGCAACTTGGTGTTTCAAAATTTTGAAAACTGACTTTAAAGGGGCATTTTTGTTCCAAAAGAAGGTTAGCAAAAGATACTCTCAACCAATCACCTTTTAGAATTTTGCACTTTTACTAAACCATTAAGGAGCGGTGTTCATAGAAAACCGATCTTTAGTGTATTTTTAAAAGACAAAAATTGAAAACTCTGAGTTAGTTTTGAGGGTTGCCTTGAAGGAAACCGATTAAATTTGGAGGATTTTAGTGTAAAAAACAAAAAAAACCTCTAAAATTTTCCCTAAAAATCGGTAAAATTTCAATGCTCTCCTTTTTTCCATTGGTTCCTAAAAAGTTTTTGGTGAACACTGACAAGGAGTGCTTACTAATGGGCGTCAAACACTTGGCCATTCATGCACACCTCCTTACCTACACCTATCCTAGTCGATAGAAAGTCCTTGGCACGCCTTATCAATTAATTGTTTGATTCCTTCAAAAGGACCAGTAGGATGAGTGGCAATCCATCGCTCGAGTCTCGAACGCTATTATGATAATTATGAAGACTTGCTATCATGATAATTATGAAAAGTCTTCTTAGAATAGGTCCATTTGAATTTTGGGGATTCCAAAGTCTTGCATGGCATGTGCCAAGGCGAAGATGACAAGAAAGTTCTAAAGGAAGATGCCAATTCAATTATTGATAATTGCCGAACTGCAAAGTGCAGGAGCTTATAGCCTTGTATAGTGTGTGTGTGTGTGTGTGTGTGTGTGTGAGAGAGAGAGAGAGAGAGAGAGAGAGAGAGATGGAGCCTGTAGGGTTTGTTGGTATCATCAAGCTCACCGCCCTGATAATTCACAGGAACTCGAAGCATTTTCTGTGCATTGCAGTCATACTAGCTCTCCCTGCTGCTCTGCAGGCACTTCTACTGGATACCTCGGGCTCGATCAGACAGTTTCTAGCCTCCATATCCTACCTGTACAAGCTTCTGGACGGTAAACTGCCGCCGCCAGCTGTGATCGACCCCTCGGCCTTTGACAGGGGCTCGCAACCCCATGGAGCTCATAAGGTCGCGCTGGAGGTGGCCCTGATCGCCTTCTCTCTTGTGGTGGCTTTCACGTGCACGCCGCTGCTAACATTTAGTGCGTGCAGGGCGGTCCTGGGGAAGAGCGTGGATATGAGAGGGTCTGCAAGGGGGATATGGCGGTCGGTGGGAAAGCTGGTGGTGACGATTCTGTGCCTGGTGGCGGCGATGATGGTGGGCCTGGTAGCGGCGATGGTGGCGGTGGCAGTGGGGACTGCGGTGGTTGGAGGCACTCTAGGAGCGGTTATAAGCGTAGCTGGAGTATCAGTGGTTGGCGCTGGGCTCGTCTATTTAGGGGTGATGCTAAATTTGGCCGGAACGGTGGCTATTGTGGAGGAGGCCCAGGGTTGGGAGGCGATGATCCGGAGCATGCATTTGGTGGGGCAAAGGAAGGGGGCGACGTTGGGGCTGCTGCTGCTGTTCGGGATGTGCGGCCTGCTGCTGCTGCCTCTAATGGCATCTGACTCCCGCTGGATTGCCCTCGGTCTGGGCCTCGTAGCTAAGGCGCTGCTGGATCTCTTCAGCATGGTAGCCCGCGTTGTTCTCTACATGTCCTGCAGAGCTAGCCTCCACCAGCCCTTCGACTCCCTCCTCCCCGCATCTGCCTACTTCGGTCCCCTCGACTCCTCCCCAGCCAAGTATCTTGATCTTGAAACCGCATCCCTTTCCACTCAGTCAACCTAGGAAGTTGGTCAACAAGAAGTTGGTTGTAGATATGATTTTTGTTCAAACTTTGTAGAAAGGACTTCAATATTTAACAAGCCATGTTGATGTGGCTTTTACCTCATGGCATAGCTTGTGTTGGCATGCCTCTGTGGCATCTCTCTTCAAAAGCTCTACAAACTCTCAACACAAATGATAGTTTGCATTAACATATGTGTGGAGAAGAAAACTTTCACATTATAATATTTAAATATGGAGACAGATGCAGTATTTTGTGCATTACGATGTTTGTGTCCATTAATAAAAAAGAAAAAACCATACATATGATACATATGTATGGTGTGGGGTTAGGACCGTTCTCTACATTTATAACAATATCTTAGGGAACGTGCTCTTTCTTTCATCCCATTTAATGTTGAAGGGGGACTTAAGCTTCTCCTCCAATGTTGGAGGTGTCAAAGTCGACGATTCGGAAGCGTAGAGACCAAGGGGGGTGAGAGAGAGAGAGAGAGAGAGAGAGAGAGAGAGAGAGAGAGTCTCCTAAAGCAATCAACCTTGGCAATGAATAACTGAATGTGTATACAATGGAGGCAAGGGGTTGCTTATACAACAAACTTAGTAAATTGCCCTACCCAAGACTTTGACAAATAAGTAAAATTAATACCTAGAAGCCAGACTAAATAATGGGATCACACTGGGCAGTTCACTTGAGATGCCAAAACTCTAACACCCTCTCTGCAGCTCATAGTGGACATCAATAGCGAGACCAAGTCGATGAAGAAGCTACCATGGTAGTGGCCACCAACTGGATACACCTCGGTGTTGCTCTCCTCAACTTTGTACCTGAAAGTAATGCCATCTTGAGCATTGGTTGCCTTTGTAGAAACTTTGAACTGTAGACCATACTACGTCCAATAATCCCCATTCGTGAACTATGAACACATCATGTCCAAAATATAAAACTCCAAGATAATGAACTGTTATAACACATCCTGTCCATGATCCGACCAACAACAATGAGTTGGCGCGCCCCTCCATAGTGTTTTAGATGTCTGATTAGATCCGTGCCAGATGCATGTGCATTGAACTCCGACCTACGGGTCCAAACACCAATAACTTGAACTCCAATACAAGGGTCCAATTTCTTTATTGAGAGCATTCATTGCCCCTCTCTGCCACTCACAAGCCTCTCTCTGGATGAAGCTAGTGGTGACACCTGTCATTTGACTAGAAATCTGACGCCGAGGCCACCGCCACGAGTTCCATGCAGGTCTCCTATGTCAAGTCTTTACTACTCTAATCTCTGTCTAACTTGCCTTTATCCTTCTCTTCTTGATTTTGCCTTTGGCTTCAAACTCCCGAGCCAAACAAAGCGTCGAGTCACATTCATAACAACTGTGGTCGTACCTCGTGGGTACCAAGGAACTAATTGAGTACTAGTACTGTCATCCTTGTCCAATTGACCTTTGTCGTTGTCCTCTAGTAAACTCTGCCATTTTCTTTTGACTTCACAAACTGGAACCAAACATTTTTCCGGGTTCCCTGAGATGCCAAACAAAGCACATTCATAACAACTATGGTCATACCTCGTGGCTACAAAGGCAACTAACTGAGTACTAGTACTGTCATCCTTGTCCAACAGACCTTTGTCGTTGTCCTCTAGTAAAATCTGCCATTTGCTTTTGACTTCATAAACTGGAGCCAAACAATTTTCTGTGTTCCTTGAGAACTATGCCGGTGCATAGACTGCTAACTGGATGATTGACATTCACTTATTCATTGCCAAGGTTGATTGGTTCAAGAGACTCTCTCTCTCTCTCTCTCTCTCTCTCTCTCTCTCTCTCTCTCTCTCTCGCGCGTGTTGACTCCCCTTGTTCTCTACGCTTTCGCATCGTTGACTTTGACATGGCATACGAGCGAGGTCGTGCTTGAAGAGCTTTGGTGGAGGAGCGTCATTGAGAAGAAGAACCAAGGAGAGGCCCATCTTACTACCGGCGTTAATTTCTTCTTTCCCCCAATCGGCATCCTAAAATGTTGTTGTTTATCTGCGTTTTGAGTCCTCCCTCTCCTGCCGGCCTACGCCCTACTGTGTTTTGAAACGTTGCAGAGGGAGCCCCCTTTTGCAGCCGTCTCCTGCCTCCCTTGGGCCACTATGGGCATTTTGAAACTTACTACTACAGAGGTAGCTTGTGTGGCACCACCTTCTCTCCTCTTCTTGCCCGCCAAGTCTACATGCGCAGAGGGCCAGCGTTTTGAAATGCAAGGCCATCAGCCCCCTTTGGCAATACCTTGCAGTAAGGCCCATCTTTTTTGAAACGCCTAGGGCTCTGTCATGTGAACAATGGAGGGGAGCTATCAAGGTGAAGAGAGGAACGGTCACGTGGATTGAACGAGAAAACTTTCGGCTTTGAGGTTTGGATGGAACTCTTAGCCCTTGCTATGCATAGTTTATTGTGGAGCTTTAAATTTGTTTGAGTCCTACCACATGGCAAATGTGTGAAGCGGCTATCGAAGATAGTGTTTTGGATTTCCGAGAGGGATAGCAGATTGTGCAAGCCCATTGCGTGTGGAATTCCCTTTGTGGTGGAATTGAATTGGCTTGGAGCATTTGCGGCTTGGTTTGTACGGCCATTTTTTGGACTGCGAGAGAAGGTACCTGATTACTAGATCTACAACTTCAATATGTTCCTCCCTTGCTCGAGGGCCAACAATATCGACCAGAACCAACCAAAAGCTATGGATAACGGATCGTTAATCATCCAGTTAGTGGCATATGCACTGGCACAGTTCTCAAGGAACCCGATAAATTGTTTGGCTCCAATTTGTGAAGTCAAAAGCAAATGCTAGAGTTTACTAGAGGACAACAACAAAGGTCAGTTGGACAAGGATGACAGTACCAGTACTCAATTAGTTGCCTTGGTACCCACGAGATACGACCACACTTGTTATGAATGTGACTCGATGCTTTGTTTGGCTCAAGAGTTTGAAGCCAAAGGCAGAAGAAAAAACTCATAGATAGACAAGGATAAAGCAAAGCTGGATAGAGATTACGGTAATATGTCAAAGTCGACGATGCGAAAGCGTAGAGACCAAGAGGAGTAAGCAGGAGAGAGAGAGAGAGAGAGAGAGAGAGAGAGAGAGAGAGAGAGAGAGAGTCTCCTGAACCAATCAACCTTGGCAATGAATTACCTAAATGTGTATACAATGGAGGCAAGGGGTTTCTTATATAGCAACCTTAGTAAATTTCCTATCCAAGACTTTGAAAAATAAGTAAAATAAATACCTAAAAGCCAAACTAAATAATGGCATCACATTGGGCAGTTCACTTGAGATGCCTAAACTCTAACAGGAGGAACTTTCTTATTGTAGACATATTGTAGTGACGAACAATAGCTATGCCAAAAAAAACGCTAGGAGATCTGCAAACGTAGCGATGTCAACCATGGTAAATGCCGCATCTGATGTGAAAACTGCCCAAAAAGAGGAGAAACTAAGCGCCCATGTCTGCATCCATGCAAACCAGACAACAAATATGTTAGCCTTGAGTACATTTTATATGCGTCGATGGACTTTATCAATTGTTATCCATGTCCACCATACAACCTTTTGTTACTTTAAACCAACTCTCCAAGGTGAATCTGTTTCTTTAGCTTTAAGTATAAGGTTTGTTTTCTTCTTTTGCTCCTTTTCAAGTTCAGTTTTAACTTGTAATAAAAAAGTTCATCATTCCTTTGAATTAAAAAAGGTCATCATTCCTTTAAGATTCAAGTGAGTTTTTGTAGCTTATAGATAAGGTTATTATTTACCCCATGATTTTTTTGATCTATTTATATAGTTAAGATTCTGATCAGAAGGCCATAACCCCTTCTCATCCAAGTGTTTTGAAATCGATATTTCCCAAAGGTCTTTGTATAAGTATCTTTGTTTAAATATTCCAATTAATCAACTCCTTAAATTGCATCAATGGTGCCATAATTTTTTGCAAAGTCCACCCTTGTGATTCTTGAGAAATTTTTATGCCACATGCTTCTCTATTAAAATTACCGAAGTATTAGGAATGATTTGATACGACAAAACTTAGTTTAATATAACCATTCCTAAATAGCCAAAGATCATTAAAAAAACTATGTCACTTTAGAAGTTTTTATGCCAAAGAAATATTTGCTTTGAACAAAAGAGTTTAGCCTAAGCTTCCAAATAGAACCAGCTAGGTAAATCACGGACTTGAGATGCCTTTTCATGCTCTACTAGTTCCATAACTCCACAGTAAGCAGTAGCACTCTCACTCCTCTCTTTCACATACACACACTTTACACAATCAAGGCTAAATGAGGGTCCAAAGCAACCCTCACCTCTTCATATATGATATAGTAGAACCATCTAGGTAGAGGCCTCATGTATTGCACACACACATGATGCCGAAAGTAGCAACCGGGATAGTGAATCCCCCCATGATTTGTAAACTCTGCAAGTCTGTGTCTCAAGGTGGATGATTACTTGATGCAACCAACACGATTGTACAATAGAGGCTAAGGTATAAGAGAGAAGGATAGGGTACAAGTTTAAACAACATAGAAGGATTGTAAGTGTGTGATAGAAGGGGGTACATGGCAAGGGGGAAAAGAGACGGAAAGTCGTTGGGGTGTGAATGGCCATGAGTGATGTTTTGGAATTATAAACCTTATAAACGGCACGTAGTGCTAGCAAGACAGAGTGCATTATTCCCACGCACCCATTAAGGGGTACCATCCCACGAGGGTCATACTAGTGATGATCAATTTAAGAGTAGCAATGGGCAGAGAGACCCATGCTGGTGAGTGATATGCTCACAACCCCGGGGTTTGGGGGGGGGGGGGGGGGGGGGGGGGGTCTCTTAAAAAATTATCTTTTTGAAAGAGGGCAATTTAGAGAGTTAGAACATAGGAGTTGTTTTAAGTCAAAAAAACTGCTCAGGGTTCAAGGTACCAACTGCTAAGACAAAGATGAGTATAAAAACATGCTTTAAAACAAAGTAGATGTGAGTGTTAGTGTATTTATACTAGTAGCTATAGCATGAAGATAGGTAGGGGGTAACCATACGATGTCAAAGATACTACTTTTTTTGGGAGAGAGTGTGAGGTCACGGGGCTAACCACTTATAGCTGAAAGTAATACATGTGTGTGTGTGTGTGTGTACATACACATATAGGAGATTTGGGTGAAAAATGGTTCAAAATTTTAATTGAACATTTTAGGAGGGAGAAAGACAATAGAAAATGAATTAGAGTGTATGGACTATTATCCCAACATGCATGCCTTCCCTCTCCCAACATATTGCTTATATTATCCCAACAGGCACGCCTTCCTGCTCCCAACATATTGAAGAAACATTGAGAGACTACTAAAAGTAGGACGGGAGTGGTGGTTGCATGGGTACAAATGTCATCCACCAAACGGTCGACATTGGTGTCAACGTGTAGCACAACATTGTTGTGATGACCTTGGGACAACCACGTGTGTGACTTTTGATGCAAACTCTATGCGCAAGAAAATACACACTTATGGTGTGCGTGGTGCATCATTTGTGGTATTGTTGAGCACTATGATTGCTAAACCTAAATATCCAAAGGAGGAAGGCAATGGAAGGGAGAACAAGGAGGTAGGAGAGAGGGGGGGGGGGGGGAAGAGGGCTAGGTTTAGGGAAGAGGAAGAGGAGAGGAGAGGGAGATTTAGGAGAGAGATAGGGGAGAGGGAGGGGAGAGGAGAGGAAGAGGTAGGAGAGAGGAAGGGGAGAGGGAGAGGGAGAGGTAGGGGATAGGTACGGGGAGAGGGAGAGGGAGGAGAGAGGAGAGGGAGAGGCATGAGAGAGGTAGGAGGGAGGGAGAGGGAGAGGGAGAGGGAGCGAGTTATTTTTCTTGGAGGGAAAAGGAAAATTCAAAAATTGGCTTTCTAGTGAGTGTAAGGAAAAAAGTCAAAAAATGTTTTTCTTGATATATATAAAGGTTGCTCAAGAGGAAATTTTAAGTAGAAAATAGAAGAAAATGGGTTTTTTGAAAACAATTTATTTTTTAGCTTAGGGTTATACACGTTTTTGATGATATGGTCTCCCCTTTAATTTCCACGGTGTCCCAACCATGGAATTATTGGTCCCAAGTGAAAGGCAAAATAATGATCGATCTGGACCATCGATATGCTAAAACTAAACTCGGGCTCTAGACTTTACATTTTCCAAGACTAATCTCCGGAGGCCAGCCACATGAGGCCCTAATGTCAAAATGCCCTCACTTCCCTAGCTTGGATTTAAACCCTCACCACACTAGCTTGAGGAGTAGGTGCCTTAACCATCACGCTCATGTGCACTTTCTTGAAATAGATGTGATTCTCCATAAACTTATAATTAAAATAATAGGTTTTGATATAGAAACTAATCTCAGGATCTCTACTTTAGTTTTTGTGGACCCCACCATAATAACTAATCTCAAGATCTTGAGTTTAGTTTTTACCCTCCATCGACGAACGAGATTTGCGAGCGCCCTTGATTTTTCACAAGAGCCCTTGATCCCATGGTTGAGACCACGTGGCACTTAAAGATGAAGAGGATATGTCATGGGAACGGGATGGAAGGGGTAATTAGTACCATAACACCTTTTTCCCATCACTTTCAAAGAGCTAGAGAGAGAAAGGGACCTCTAGAAGGACAACAACCTACATGGCCCTAAAAAAGGCTAGACAATCCTACTCAAATGTAGCCTATTGAATACACTTGTCCCCCAAAGTCTACACACAATTATTCTTTATCCCTTAAAATTAGGGATTCTTACAAGGCCCATGAAAAGTTCATATTTTTCCTAATTCCTAGAAGTGCTACAAGAGCTCTATTAACACCTCCATAAAAGGAGGTATTACAATAGTTTCCTAGAGAAGGCTATTGCTCCTTGTTTGCAAAATGTTTTTTGCCAATATAAATTGATGAATTCATGACAAAACTCTTGAGGATTCTATCTTGATTTAGTTCAATGTGATTTGGATACATCCCCCCCCCCCCCCCCCCCCCCCCCTCTTTCCGCCATCTCATTACATCTATTGTCCCGGTGCAACTCAACTCTTATTAATATTAACCAACACCAAAGTATTTGGGCAATGACAAAATCACTCTTGATTGGTGCTAAGTACATGTGGAAGGTGAGAGGAGCCAACAAGTGAATGGTATGCTGCCTCTTGACTGCTTGCCCCTCCTTGTATGCACTCTGCTTTAGAACATACTCAATTTCAATTGGAAAACTCACCAACACCACCATCATAGTTTTTAACACCCTATTAATCACCATGGATTGTGCTTAATCTAGCCTTCAAGTCTAGAGGAAGTGGTACTCCCCCTCCTCTCTCCCTTGAATTTTAGCCTAAAATAGTCATCACCATCCCTCCCTTGTCTCTCTTGAACTTCAACCGGGTAGAGGAAGAAGAGGATCTAGAGGAAAAACTCAGTCTCACATCACTACCCTTCCTTCCCGTCTGACTTCTCTTTTCTCTTTCTCAACTTTATATTGTTGCAAGAGAATGCAAGGCAAGACAATTCAAGGACAAGGTACCGGGGAGATGGCATACTTCATCACCTTGGAGAGTGACATCGTAGATGATATTACTCAATAGGACAAACCAAGTTGCCAACATCTCTCTTAAGGACAAACATTTGGAGATATACAAGTGTGTTACCTACACACTAGTGTTTATATTAGCCAATCTCTTGGCATTCTCTCCTAGCATACGCAGAGAGGAGTGTATGGACATTGTAACATTTCTCTTTAGATGATGCAAAATAGCATACAATCTGCCTATGTGGAAATGAAATTTTTCCTTGTAGATAGTGGGAACTACCTCCATAGAATCTCTTGTACTACATATATAGTCGAGGGGTTACCAATAGCAATAGTAATTACTAGGTAGTAATTATAAAATGCACAATTATAGGTTGTTCAGAACCCATTAACACCCTATTAATCATCATGGATTGTGCTTAATCTAGCCTTCAAGTCTAGAGGAAGTGGTAATCCCCCTCCTCTCTCCCTTGAATTTCAGCCTGAAATAGTCATCACCATCCCTCCATCGTCTCTCGAACTTCAACCAGGTAGAGGAAGAAGAGGATCTGGAGGAAAAACTCAGTCTCACATCACTACCCTTCCTTCCTGTTTGACTTCTGTTTTCTCTCTCCATTAGGAAAAATATGGACTCTCCATGGGCCTTGTAAGAATCCCTAATCTTAAGGAAGTATGTTGTGATTAAGGGAGACAAAGGAAATGATGGGGGCTATTTTGGTAGGTCATTTTCTAGCCTTCAAGCCTAGAAAAGGTGGGGTAAGTAGTGACTAGGAGGCTACCTTCTCTCTCTAGCTTTTCAGCATCTCCTAGAGAAAAGGGGGTGTCATAAAGAGGGAGAGGGACCCTTATACAAAAAGAGAACCCCACCTTTCATTTTTTTCTAAAAACTCGGCCAAAAATAAACCCTAAAAATTTGAAATTTATTGAAATTTTCAAAAGTAGTCATTTCCCCCCAAAAAGTGACCCCAAACCTATTCTAATATCAAACAATCATTTTTTGCCTCCAAAATCCCTTTCTCTCTCTCCATGTCTCCTCTTTGTCTCTCTCACTCCCCTTCCTCAAAGTAGCCATGCCCACCATAGCCAGGACCTGCTGCATCTCCCTCTTCATCTAAATGTTAAATCCTCCTTCTCACTCTTACAGAATTTTGCATCTCCCTCTCCATCTACCTGCTAAACCCTCCCTCTCATTCTCACACACTCCTTGATCTGCCTCTTCATCTACCTGCTAAACACTTCCTCTCACTGTCACATTCCTCTCTCCTCTCTTCTTTCTATCCTTGTACCCTCTTCCATTGTTCACTGTCCTCCCTCAAAAATACCAAGTCTACCGTAAGCCAAGATCTACAGCAACTACCTCTTCATCTACCTCCTCAATCTTCCATTTCAATGTCAACATCCCCTCCCCTGACCCTAACCCTTCCCTCCCACTCAACTTCCCCTGTCAACCAAGCCCACCCTGATTACAAGCTAATGTAGTTGTCTTCACATCCACCTTTGCCTCTATTGCATCCCACAACACTAATACCCAACTTCTACGAGCTATGGAAAAGACTCTAGCATACCCAACTTCTTGCAAGCTGTGGAATAGAATATTTATTTTTCATGTGAGGTGGAGTCACATCACAAAATTTCTAGTTGGAAGGACACAAAAGGGTGCCCCTGGACCACAGGTGGAAACTCCATAGCCATGAGACAGAGATGGATCCCAAGCATAGGAAGGTCAAGTATGTCAAGCAATGGTGATGTTACTTTACACAAGGGCACTGGTTTCAAACCTGAGTGTATTTGAGGCAACATTTGAAGAATTTAGATATGTACTCTATACATGCCGATCATGTATCCATAATGCCCAAAGCTATCGACATAACTTTTACTTTGTAATCTCATAAAATCATGTTTGAGGTGGTCTGCAATGGACATGGTTTTGTAACAACAAGCGCTATGGCTTTAATATATGAAATATTTGATCTTGCAAATTAGTTTCCATGTAGCAATTTCTTTGAAGATTTGATTCTTACTGAGGGGTTTGATGCTTATACAAGTGTGTCACATGAATACGGTAAATTATTGGTGAATACTAGGGTTTCATAACTAATATAGAAAGTGTTGAAACAATGTTGAGAATTATGCTAGTGGGGAGGATTACCCATCACTCATAAGCCTGCATCAAGATGGGCCATGTAATTGCATCATGGTAGCATTTCTGAAGCTGCAAAACTATATCAACCAATGCTTCAAAGGTAGGGGCTAGTTGGTTAGTTTAGGAGAGGAGGCAAGGGTGCCTATTCATGCAGTGGATGGAAAAGAGGCATGGGATGGGTTTAGAAAACCTTTATTATCTCTCTCTCTCTCTCTCTCTTTCCCATATCTCTTTGCTTTCAGCTAGCTAGCCATGTATGATCAATTATTTTTTGCATAAACTTATAGAGTAGTGTTTTGTATTAATAGAATATTGGCTCCTTTATGGGTAGCTTCTTTAAGAATCAATTATCTCTCTCTATATCTCTCCCTTTTGTGCATGTTATGGCCATTTTCTTCAGCTCTCTTTTGCTAGTAGGCCTTTGTGAGACTAAAAAGTGTCTTGTACAACCAAGAAAAGCACCCCCTTTTTCTAGAGACCAGAACTAGAGCATACACAATATGGGGCACTATCCTGAAAATCAAAGGGGGGCTTGCAACGCGCCATGGTATGAGATAGCTATTATTGCATGGTTGAGTGAAGTTTCAACATCCTGTAGGACCATGTCAACCATGCCAAAGCAAGTTGGCACAGATAGAAGGCAAGGCAAGGGATGCATAGGCCTTGGGAGGCCCAAAAAAATCCTGCCACAAGGGAGCACATTTGGGCCTTCCATAGGTCTATGGAAGGCCCAAATGCGCTCCCTTGTGGCAGGGCGTGTATAGGCCTTGGGAGGCCCAAAAAAAGCCTGCCACAAGGGAGCGCATTTGGGCCTTCCACTGCCACAAGGGAGCGCATTTGGACCTATGGAAGGCCCAAATGCACTCCCTTGTGGCAGGCTTTTTTTGGGCCTCCCAAGGCCTATGCACCCCCTGCCTTGCCTCCTACTCTTTGTGCTTGCTTAGTTTTGGGCATGGTGGCCTTGGGCCTACAGTATAACCATGAACATCCATCCAAAGAAGCATTTTACAAAACTATAGCTCATATGATATATCTAGAAAAAGAAAACTCATCCTCTACTACAAATGGATATAGATGGCTCACCATGTGCATGATGCATTCTCTACTCATTCTCTGCTATACAGATGGCTCAAAGTATACATGATGCATACTCAATTAGCAAGCAATCCAAGGAGTAAATTGTCTTGGGTTTGATCCATGTATCATGTCATTTATCCATCATAAGAGTGTATCCTCAATAAAGGGGCAATTCCCTTGAGTTCCAAAAGGGTCTCTCTCTCTCTCTCTCTCTCTCTCTCTCTCTATCCCTAGTTATCTATCTATTTATCTATCTTTGTGTTTTTTATCTACACGTGTATCTATCTATCTATTTATGTATCTATCAAATTATCTATCCATCTATCTATCTATCTATTAATGCATTTATCTATATCTATTTTTCTGTTTGTTTGTTTATCCTCCATCTATCTATGTACAATATATATATGTATATCCCCTATCTATCTTGTATGTTCGCTCTCTTTTCTTTATTTTGATTTCATAGTCTGTGTTCCTTGGGGATTTCCAAGAACACAAGCTTAGGGTTGAACATACACAAATTCATATCAAATACAACATAATAGCATGCCATTGCATTATTCATGGCAAAGGTAGAACGAAGTGTTTGCACAATGCCAAGAGGGGATTCATGTGTGTGCTTGCAAACATGAGGGAATATGATTGTTGTATCTTTCTTGGATTAGGTTTGAGTGTGCTCTTTCAAAAATTTGAAGCCTGCCAAATATATTGAGATAAACTCTAAGTGCTCATGAACTAAATGTTTGTCCAATGCCAAAGGAGGTTCATGTCTATGCCTGCAACACAAGATAATATGATTTCTCTATCTTGCTTAGATTAGTCTTGAGTATGGGATTCTTCTAAGAATTTAAAGCTTGCCACCATTTTGAGATAAACTTTAAGTGCTCATACAACAGAAAATGAATCAAACCTGACCTTTGAGATTAGATGGCTTACAAGATCTACATGCAGGCACATTGAAAAGGTGTACTTGCTACCAAAAAATCAATTTACTTGATCAATTCACTTATGAGCACCAAAAATTTGGCAGGAAGCACAATACCCATACAAGATTAGATGAAACAAAATTGATCACAATCACAACATCATATAGTTGAAGATTAACTAGAGTGGACAAAAATGTAATGAAACAAGAGTGCTTTCTATTCAAGTAGTTTCATTACAAAGTTTGTAGCTTGGCTACAATAATAGCTTGGGATGTAATGTACTGGATCAAATACATTGAATGGAATGTAGACTGAGGCAATTACTATGCTCTTAGCAAGGCTTGTCTCATCATTGATAACTCCATGGACCTCCATATCCACAAGTATACACACCAAACAAAGACTGTTTAGAATGATCTTCTGATTGGAGAAGTCGCACTTTCCACTTGACACCAAACCAAGTTGAGCCCAAGCATCCACTGCAATAACATCCTGTAATACAACAAATATGGTGTTAGCTACTATAGTTTAAATTAATATACATTGTTGAGTTATATAGATTAGTTCTTATCTATAGCATGCACAACCATAAAGGTACCCGAGAGGCATTCAAGCGGTTGCTTTGCAAGTAAGCTGGATAAAAAAATACATTCACAAATACTGTTGTCAAAAAATATGAACACATGCAAATTAAAGAGGACATACCCATAAGATGACTTAGCATTAGACTTACAATGAGGTGAAAATTGGTTTGAAGCTCTCTGCAAGTGGATCTCAGCTACACTATACACATGTTGAGTGATGGCCACCATCCCAGGTTTTGTTTTGAAAGCCATTAGTCTTCACTTCCAATGGCGTTCCAGTATGCCTCGACATTGTACTCCATGAGGACCAACACTGAACGGTTGCATGTAGACCCATGAGCCTTGCTAAATACCTGTGGCATCCATTCCACCTTTGAGCTCTTTGTGTTGTGCAGTATGACCTTTTGTATCTCCAACTTGGGTTTTCTATGCGTGGTATGGGTGGACATTCTTGGGAAGAGGTCGGGTGGCCACACAGTAGAGAGAGATTGGGAAGGGGGAGGGGGGTGAGGGTTGGAGAGAAGGATAGTGAGGTCTACACAGTACAGAGAGAATGAAGGGGAGAAAGGGAGAGATAGAGAGGATGGAGAGTGAGCTTTTGGCTATGGTGGGATAGTGATGAGCTTTGGGCTATGGTGGGCTGCATTGTGGAGAATGGAGGGGTGAGGGGAGGGAGAGCTAGAGAGGATGGAGAGTGAGCATTTGGCTATGGTGGGGTTGACTGTAGAGAGAGTGAGGAGAGGGAGGGGGGATAGCTAAAGAGGAGGATAGTGATGAGCTTTGGGCTATGGTGGGCTGCACAACACAGAGAGAATGGAGGGGGGAGGGGAGGGAGAGCTAGAGAAGATCGAGAGTGAGCTTTTGGCTATGGTGGGGTTGATTGCAGAGAGAGAGTGAGGGGAGGGGAGGGGGCAGGGGAGAGAAGATTGTGGGAGAGATAGAGAGAGGGAATTTGAAGAGAAAAAGTGACTTTTTGATGTTTGGTTATGTTTTGGGAAATTTTGGAGGGAAAATGGTCATTTTTGAGACTTTTCAAAAATTTCAATTTTTTAGAGTTTTTTGACCTGCGCGATTTTTCTTTTGGGGTCCCTTTTTGTTGAGGGTCCCTCTCTAGGATTTATGACACCTCTCCCCCCTCCCCCCCCCAAGTCCACCTCCCCTTTCTCTCTAGGAATCAAGCATTGAAGAGGGGGACAAATAGGCTGCCCCCCTATCTTTCCTTAGGCTATAGGTGATATCCCAAGAGCCCTTTCATTGGTCCTCCACTAACCCTTCCCTAATCAAAAGGGCCCTAGGAGAGTCCATATTTTTCCTAATGTCTCAACTTTATATTGTTGCAAGAGAATGGAAGGCAAGACAATTCAAGGACAAGGTACCCGGGAGATGGCATACTTCATCACCTTGGAGAGTGGCATCGCAGATGCTATTACTCAATAGGATACACCAAGTTTCCAACATCTCTCTTAAGGACAAACTTTTAGAGATATAAAAGTGTGTTACCTACACACTAGTGTTTATATTAGTCAATCTCTTGGAATTCTCTCCTAGCATATGCAGAGAGGAGTGTATGGACATTGTAACATTTCTCTTTAGATGATGCAAAATGGCATACAATCTTCCTATGTGGAAATGAAATTTTTCCTTGTAGATAGTGGGAACTATTTTCATCTCTTGTAGTCGGGGGGTTACCAATAGAAATAGTAATTACTAGGTAGTAATTATAAAATGCACAATTATAGGTTGTTCAGAACCCATTACAGGTCCCTATAAAGAAGGCCAACTACTTTCATTTTGGGGGTCTATCAGTAAGTCAACGTTTTGGTTGCATACTTGTTGTTATCATTGAGTAGAGTTTCATTGTAATACACTCTTATACTCCTTGTAGTTCAATATTTGGAGCATTAGGTACTTTTGATTCCTGTATGTAAATATCTAGTTGTCTTGACTGCTCCACATTGGATTTTAGCCTTTCATTCCATTGTCTGTCTGGTTCTCTAATTGTCTATCTGGAGTTTGATTTTGTCTTTCCTATCTAATTTGATCAGATATTTGACTATGAAGTTCAAGCCTAGAATAGTTGTTTAGTGCTCAATCCATTCCATTTTGGCGATCATGGTGGTGATATTAAGCTCTTGGTAGGAACCAATCTCCTCTTTAGAATTTACAGTCATTTGACATGTCATCAAGATGTTTAGAGATAGACAAGATTCCCAACATAGTGTCCACTAAGGAACAAGGCCATATCAACACAATTGCTGAGAGAATTGGAGGAGAGATCTAGTAAAGGCTCCAAATCCCAGAATGAGGAATCTGATGTTAATAATGAGAGAAGAGGTAGTGCAGGGCATAAGGCTTCTCAACATTTAGCACAATTGAGGAGATGTCATTTGAAAAGAGGTAAAAGATGCTTTCCTTTGCATGGTTCTCACAACCTAGATCCAAAGGGCAAGGTGAAGATCCATACTTATGTTAGTGATGCTAGTAGATATAGCAAAAGAACATCATCACATGCCAGAGCTGATCAAAGAGATGAACTTGACACTCTTACTAAAATAGATGGGAACTAGAATGATTGATGGGAAACAAATAGAGATCACTACAACAAGAATAGGCATAGGGAGAAGAAAACATATCATAGAGATAAATCATAATAAATCAAATCATAGAGAGAAGACAAAACGCATGGACAAAGATCCGATCACCATAGATCCAAATATGGGGAACAATCTGAAGATCTAAAGATTTCTTTCTCAAAAAGGCAGCAGAAAGAATGATTCAAATATTCATATCTAGGCCTTTGAACATTAATCTAATTTTGAAGGATATAGATGAGGATGAGTAGGGAGAATATTGTCCACAAACGCTAAAGGATGCTACCTCGTATTATCATTATCTAGTGTGCAAGCTTATACGAACTTATAGTAAGCTCAAAAAGGTATTTGTGTTGGACTACAATGAGAATTGCAAGAATGAAAAAACCCTCTATGAGCTGGATAGAATTAAGCAAGGAAAGTTTTCAGTGAGAAGCTATGTAGAGAGAATCAAGAAGCTAACCACACAATTGTATTAACCTTATTTAGAAAAATAATGTGGGCATGGTTTCTAAGTGGGTCTAGAAGTAAGAAGGCTCAGGGAGCAAGAGATACCCACACCGACAAGGAAATTTAATGACTTGGTATAGAAAGCTATGAAGTTGGAGCAACAGTGAAAGAAAGAGAAGGGACACAAGGGTAAAGGGAATTCTAGTGATAGCAAGTCATCCACTGAAGAGTCATGTTCCAATTCAAGCTCTTTGAACAATGGGTAGAGGATGAGTTGAAGAGTAAGAAATAGGGGTTTTGGAGCAAGAAGATAGAGGCGATATCAAAGCAAATATTTGAGATATCAAAGACCAAACCAATAGTAGGAAAAGTAGAAACATGGTGCAAAAAGTGTAAATTAAAGGAGCATAGGTCGAATGACTCTTGCCAATGTACTCACTATAAAGCATCTAGACAATTGTGAAATACTTGCAAAATTAGAATGCACCATTTTAAGGAAGGCAAAGATGTGTGGATGATAGTCATAACAAAACCAAATTTGGGTAACCAAGAGGATTTAGAGAATGCAAATAATGATGCTAGCGACCAATAATGGGCTAAGGAGAGGGCGTTATCAAAATTTTGGTGGTAGAGGTGGGGTAGAGATGATTTTACAAGACGTTATTCTAGTTGTTATACTTGCAATAGGTATAGACACTTTGTACATCAATGACTTGATAATATAAAAGCTAACGTGGCTGAAGTTAAGGTGATAAAATTAATTAGTCCCGATGCTGATGATCACTAAGAGTGATGGGATTGTCATCGATGAAGAGTTACCAAATGAGCCGGTCGATCAAAAAATAAAACTGAAGAGGCTCAAAGTGGGAGAAGCAAAGAGCCATCTAGAAAGGCAAGGGAAAATCCAAAAAGGTGGATGAATGGCAAGATCAATGGGCATTGGCGGCCAAGATCACAAAGGATATGGACAAGAAGATGCCAGAGAAGCCGGAATGCTCAAAGGAAAGAACCTTACTAGTGTCTCTTTAGCATATCGATGCAAATACAACGATGCTTTTTGGACTTTCACACAATGTCACTATTTGCATCAATATGCGTGTCAATAGTATCGATTGTGATATCGACACATATATAGACTATGATATTGACACTCCGCAAGGGAATTTTTTTTTGAACTAGGTTGCGAGCTCATTTTGAGCTATTTGCGGTAAGAAGAAAACCCATCTTCCCCCTTTTTGTTCCGGGTTAGCTCCACTTCTCTCTCTCTCTCTCTCTCTCTCTGTCTCTCTCTGTCTCTCCTCTCTCTCTAAGGTTGTGCACAAAAAAAAGAGAGAAACACACACACACACACACACTACACATCTACACATATAGAATGCATATTTGCATACACACAATCAAACACAAGCATGTATGCACACAAAATTCGAAGACGTTTAGAGAAAAATATTTTTTAACAATTAATTAGAAAATTAGAAAATTTAATCAAAATATGAAGTATTTCAATTATGTTTTGTTAATTAATTGTAGTTGTTTTTAATATCAATGTAAAATTGAACTCTTACTTTAAGTCTAAATTATAATTTCTAATTTATGATTATTTTTATGTTTAAAATGTAAGTTTTGCTATCAATGTGTGTTAAGTTTGAAGATTTAATTTAAATTTAGGATTTATATTTTTGAATTGAATTTAAGTGTTTGATTCATGGTTTTTAATTTCATTCAACAAGAAATTTTAAATTTTTCTTTGTAAGCTTAAGTCTAAAGTATTGATTTTACATTGTGTTAAATACAATTATGTTTTAAGATTAATTTAGGATTAACATTTTGGTTATTATTTAATTTTCATGTTGTTCGTTTCAGTGCACTTAGGGCTAGCCACTGAGTGTTAGAGCTTATGGTTTGAATTGACCATGTAAAGCCGCTTAGGATTGGCTGTGTAAAGGCACTTAGGATTGGTTGTGTAAATCTGCTTCGGATTGGTTGCTCTAAACAGGCTTAGGGCCACTTTGGTTTGGCTGTTTTAGTTTGCTTAAGGATAGACTCTTTGGCTCCTAGGATTTATCCATATAAAGCCACTTTCACGACTCTAAATCGGCTTAGAGTCGTGTTGGTTTTGCCATTTCAATCCTCTTAGGGTTACTAGTAGATTATAGATTGGACACTTTGCATTTGTCATGTAAAGTTGCTTGAGGTTGGTTGGTGTAAATCCACTTAAGGTTGGTCGTGTAGAGCCTCCTAGGGTTGGTTTCTCTAAACCTCCCCTAAACATGCTTAGGGCCACATTTGTTTGGCTATTTCACTTTGCTTAGGGCTACCTGCTTAGGGTTAGCGACTTATGATTCGATCGCTAGGAGTTGGTCGCATAAAGTTGCTTGGGATTAGCCACTCTAAACCATCTTAGGAACGCACTAGTTTGGTTGTTTCAGTCCACTTAAGGCTATCTACTCAAGGTTGGTGGTTGCACAAGCAGTATACCAAGGGCTAAGCCTTTTATTGAGCATTGTTTGATATGCGATATCTTAGGATTTCTAAGGGACTTTTTCCCCAAGTTTTTGATGGCTTGTTTTGGTAACAAAAGGAACTAATGCGACATATAGATATGTGCACAGATTCATTGTTGTTGGCAGGATTATGGATAGGATGTGTTTCAAAGTTCATGTCTAGGAATGTTTGGACGTGATGTGTTTGCAATTCATGAATAGGGATTCTTGGATGTAGTGTGGTTTACATTTCAATCTTCTACAAGGCAAAGGGTGCTCAAGATGGAATTCTTATAAGGCTAAAATATTGGTGGCCGCATAGACGAGGTGTATCCAATGGAAGGTACCTCTACTAGGGTGTACATTGTAGCTTCTTCATTGACTTGGTCTTCCCAAGTATCTTCACTGTGAGATGGAAAGAGGGTGTTAAAGTTATAGCATCTCAAGTGACATGCCCAATGTGATCCCAATATTTATTTTGGGTTTAGGTATTTATTTTACTTATTTGACAAAGTCTTGGGTAGGGAAATTTACTAGGGGGTTACTTAAGGGTCCCCACACTAGTATATAAGCAACACCTTGCCCCCATTCTATAATCACAAATTTATTTCCCTGTAGGTTGGTTTAGCTCTCTCTCTCTCTCTCTCTCTCTCTCTCTCTCTCATTCTCCCCATTGCTCTATACTTTTGCATCGTCAACTTTGACCCTCTTGCCTATTGATGATTTAGGGCAAGCCATATGCATTCTTGTTAACATAAACACAAGAGAGCAAGCTGTTTCTAAAGTTTTTTTGTCTCCTCAAAACCCTAATGGACTTTAGAAATGGTTTTCTCTATTGTCGTTTGTGCTAACAAGAACACATGAGGCTTGCCCCAAACCATCAATAGGAAAATGGGCAAGATGTATGTAAAGCGAAAAGCACATATGGAAAGCTGTTGTTGAGGGATATGGATTTGAGAGGTGAGCCACGAAGGCAGGGGGCCTCTAAATGTGGGAGAGAGAGAGAGAGAGAGAGAGAGAGAGAGAGAGAGAGAGAGAGAGAGAGAGAGAGAGAGAGAGAGAGAGAGAGAGAGAGAGAGAGAGAGAGAGAGAGAGATGGACGGCATGTAGAAGTTGCACAAAAGAAACCTTGAATCCCCAAAACTTCTACTATTTAATGAATTAAAGCTAATTACAAGAAATAAGCAAATCAAACATGTGTTCCCTTCCCTTATCTGTAACCAAGGGTAAAAGAGAGAGAAGGGAAGTTGCGATCAAAGGAGTAGGCAATAGAGGGCATAATCTTTCTCTTCCTAATCCGATATCTTTCTCCTTGCTTCCACAATCTTGTTCACCTCCCCGACTTCCCTTATCTGTAACCAAGGGTAAAAGAGAGAGAAGGGAAGTTGCGATCAAAGGATCAGACAATAGAGGGCATAATCTTCCTCTTCCTAATCCGATCTCTTTCTCCTTGCTTCCACAATATTCTTCACCTCCCCGACTTCCCTAGCTACTTAGATTTTGTCTCAAAATTGCCCACACTTGGATGCTCGAGTACTTTTATAGAGCCTGGTCGCTTTAAGATTGTCTTTGCTGTCCTTCATACACACACAGAGAGAGAGAGAGAGAGACCGGTTTCCTTGAGATACAATGTCTTCTTGTTTTTGTTCGTTAGCACGATAGAGAGAGATTGAGTCAATATTTTTTTCCCTTCTTCCTACTCACAAGGTCTAAAGAGAGTGCGAGAAAATGATCCCCACCTTTTTCTTGCCTTCCTTCTTCTCGAGGTCGAGTCTTGAGGTCGAGAGAGAGTAAGTCAAGGTAGAGAGCAAGATCCAAATGCCCTGTCCCCTATCCTCCTTCCTTTTCTTTTTCCTTCTTGCCCCTCGCTTATTGTTTTCTTTTCTTTCTTCCATTCCTTTCTTTTCTTCCTCTTGGTTTTGACATTTTCATTCTTCCCTTTTCTCCCAGTTTCTCATGGCATGCACATGCTAAAGAAAAACCTTCTTAACTAATTTCATTTCATGAGAAAGAGTGATTGTTCGGAACTAACCTTCATGTGATTTCATTTCATTGGTATACTATGAGGTGCCATATCTTTGAAGATATCCCAATCTTCTTTGGGACATTAGACGAGGATGTTGAAAATTTCCTTGTAGATTTTAGAATGATATGCCATATCCTTGGCAAAAGGGATGATGTCCAGAAGGGGGAATTGTTGTTTCTATGTCTTAGAGGCAATGCGGAGCAATGGTTTTGCAATATGTCTTCTCAAATTGGAGAAGGCTATGCCCAAATATATAGAGATTTGAATATTTATTTTTTCAAAGTTTCATCAATGGAGAAATCATGGGCTTCACTGAAGACTTCTACAAAATGGTGAATACTACTATGCATATGATGAAGCGTTTTCTCGTCAATGGGCAAGATATGGAGTCACTTTAACTTTTCTAGAGGATGTGAAAATGGATCATCTTATTGATGGATTGTCTCCTTTTCTAAAGACTAAGGTTGCTTGTAGTGTACCCTCTAGCTTTGAAGAAGGGGTCTCTATTTCCCGGAGGAAGTTTTATAGATACTTTTACATCCAAAATGGAGCTACACACGATGTCAAGAAGATGTACAAACAAAAATATGTTTCAATCAAAGAGTCTTATCATTTGCAATGGTTCTTTTCTTCTATCCCAATAGCTAACGAAGATAAACTTTTTGATAAGCACAATGAATATATGCTTACTTATTATGATCCAAGAGCTCAAGTGTCTGATAAATACTGTGTTTATTTATCCAAACTTGCATTTAGAGGAAGGTTCTACAAATGCCATTAAGGGTGCCTTCATCGAGGATAACAAATCTGATCTTTTGGAGGGCCAATCTCCAGTCAAAGTTACGGAAGCTCTTGTGCAATGCAGCTCTATGGAGAATCAAGACCTTGAAGGTAACTTTGACTTGATGGAAATTTTTGAGAATGCTTCTTGCGTGGAAAAAGAGGGTGAGGAAGAAGAGGAAATCATGGGCAGGGAGGTCATATACTACATTGAGCATAGGGAGATGATTGTGGACACAGATTGTCTAGTCAAAAATAAAGTAGAAGAGTGTGAAGTGGATCCACGTGCATACGACCTTCAAGAATTGTGGGAGGTTGTTAAAATGATGTGGCATGACCCATTATGCCAAGCACAAAAGAACCTAGTGTAGAAGAAGCAACATATGTCTTAGTTCTAGTGAGTAACCAATCAACCTTGAGTCAAAGGGGGGTGTTTAGAAGTGGATGGAGGACATGGGAGAAATAGGATCATAGAGAAAAAAGATATTATTCTCTCCAACGGTGTATTAGTGGGTGGCATTTTATTCATGGTACTCTCTCCTAGTAGGATAAAACAAGCATTTGAAGCTCCAATCAACTTAGCAATGTGTTTTACTTCTTCAAGTTCAACATCCCTTCTCTTCACATATCCCTTTTGTCCTGGGCACTGAACTCCTTTATCTTTTGAAGAATATGAACACTCGTCGATCATAGGCGGATGTTTCTAAACTTTCCACATTTGTTTCTTTGCCATATGGAGGTCTTGCATTGTGATACTTTTGGTTTTCTTTATAGGTGGAAAACTTGTATATTGCTACATGTGGATTTTGTGTTGGTCCTTACCAAAATCTCTTCACTTTCTATGTGTTGGAAGCAACAAGGGACTCGATCTATTGTCTACATATGTGGTAAAGTTTTTGCAACACCTTTTAGTAGCTGGAGGCATGTATCAAGATGTCCTAAATCTTAAAGATCATGGGGTTTTTGACTTGATGAAGGTTCCCAGATTCAATGGGTTTTATGAGCTAGAGTTAAGAGGTCTGGGTGAAAGCACATATTAGTGGTACAAAAAAAGGACCAATTTTGAATTCATCTGGTTGGTGCTGCTTTGTTATGGCTATAAAACAAAAGATGTTGTATTCCTATGTTTTGGAGGAGGGAAACTCCCAATTTTATATTATGAGCTACTTTTGACATAAAACATGTATGTGTGGTGTAATGATTGCAAGGACAACCACTTCAAATCATTTCCTCCCACGTGTAAGACAAGCTATTCCCTGGGCTTGGAACTAATAGGCCAATTGGCCTTCCTATTGTTACATCACAAGCTTCTTCTGCATTGAGTTGTGTTGTGTGGCTATCCTCGTTGCTGTGTTCATCCCAATCACTTCTTGGTATCCCCTTCGCTAGTTGCTATGAGGTCCCCGTGGAGGGATTTTGCTACTAAGTCCACTCCTGAGAGAGTAGCCAAGCCTACCAAGGGCAACTCCAAGATCATGTCTCCTCATAGGACCATGACCACACCATCTTTGCCACCCAAGGAAGTGAGGACACTGAATACTTGTGCAAGCAAGCTAAGTTTCTTAGTCGTGCAATCTGAACATGGAGGGTCTTCTATCTTTGCCAAGCAACCACATGTCTACATCGAAGAGCAGTTGTGAGTTTCTATGATGAAAATTTCATATTGAACATTTTTGCATGCAGTACTATGAATGCAGATTAGTGTGGGGTTGAATCCCTTGTTTGTATATGAGTAGGAACATATCCTCATAAGCATGCAGCTACACCCAATGAGAGCCATTGTTTTAGTGGAGTGTGCATGGAAAACGTTTACCTTATATATTGTAAAAGCTTTTGAACTAATCAATATAGACAGATTTTCCTTATTGTGTCGACTCTCTCTGCTCTCTCTCTCTCTCTCTCTCTCTCTCTCTCTTGCTACCTTCTGCATGCTTGCATCCACCTTAGCTGCACCCAACATTGGTGTCAAAGCTTGATGTTCTTGGAGGCATGGCTCGACTCAACTGCGGGAGCAAATTTATCCCGTCGACCTGCTTAGTATTCGTTGAAGTTTCCCTCAATATCTTTGCCTTGGCATGCTGGTGAAGTTTCAACACTGCATAATCTTCTAAATTTTCTTCTACTGGCTGCTCTGGAGCTATTCGGCTTGGTTGTCTATGCGCTGCAACCATTACAAAGATTATAGAGTTTAATCTTGTTTTAAATTTTCACATTTAAAGTTTCACACTCTTTGGACCGGCCGCCTTTATTGAGCCTTTGTGATTTAACCAAGAGGTTATTCACAAGCTTACTCATACCCTCATATATATGCTCGACGCTCGCTATTCAACAGAGCAAATTGGTTAATGATCTTGACAATTTCCTTCAAGATGAACAAAATGTGAATTCAATTTCCATTTTGCAAACATCTTGAAAAGCGTCAACCTTTCACAAGCTATTAAGCATGTTGGCAGCATAGCAAAAGAAGGTTTATCATGGCGAAGTTGTCATTTTGCATAGCTTTTCAAAAGCAATCTGCAACAAGTAGCTGACAAGAGTGCAACAAGTAATCAACCTAACTTGTAGCATCTTAAAACACTAAAATAGATTACAATATGGCATCAAAGGTGGACAAATTAATAGATTCGGCTTCCCCACCTGGAAAATCAAAGTGAAGGGTTGTTTGATGCGGAAGAACCTGTGGAGTGTCATGAAACCCTTATCAACCAATGAAGCTGGCACATCCACTGCAATTTTACGAGAGCGTTATCTACCGAGAAACAATGCAAGGATGAGTTAAAGCATTAGGTATTATTCTAAAATCTCTTGAAGATGACTTTATTCACTACTTGGATGACGTGCAATCCTCTAGTGCTGCCTGGATATAGGTAGAGAAGGTTTTTGGTACTAAAGCTAAGTATTCAATGATGATTCTAAAGATGGAGTTGTACTCTCTTGCTATGCATTCCAATGAAAACATTACATCTTTAGTTAACCGACTGAAGAGTATTAAAACTCAACTTGGTTATGTTGAAGCCATAGTGCTAGAAGAAGATCTTATAGTTGTTTTGTTAAAAGGTTTTCTTGATAAATTCCATCACATTGCTACTCTTTTAAAAGAGAAAGATCCGCTGCCCTCCTTGGATGGTATCATCAATTCATTGCAAGAAGAAGAGTATTAAAACTCAACTTGGTTATGTTGAAGCCATAGTGCTAGAAGAAGATCTTATAGCTGTTTTGTTAAAAGGTTTGCTTGATAAATTCCATCACATTGCTACTCTTTTAGAAGAGAAAGATCCGCTGCCCTCCTTGGATGGTATCATCAATTCATTGCAAGAAGAAGAAACAAGGGTATCCCTTACCAATTCTCCTATTATACCTAGTGCATATATCGTCTCCAATGCAATATCCCCCATTAGTTCTTTTGATACTTCCAGTGCTTATGCAATCACTAATTGTGCTTCTACTTCAGCTTCATCTTAGCCATCCATTGTACCAGATCTTGTGCCATTTGTGGGCACAACAATCACCAGACAAAGGATTGTTTCAAGAAAAATCCTTGTGTTTATTGTGGTGAAACAAATCATCCTTCAAATAGATGCTTTCAAAAGGGTAAAAAACAAATTCACGTGATTGATAAGGACACCAAATTTCAAATATCTATTGTTGAAAAATGATGTTTTTTAGATCAACTCTTGTACGGGCTATAGACACTACCACACATGAGTGGTAAGACCTCCCAAAATATTAGTTTTTTGTTTAGGTCCTATTTTTGTCGCACTTCTCATGAGGTTATTGGGTACACCTTAAACCCAAGGTTTGGTAGTGAACCAAAAACGCCATTTGTTGGTAGCTAATTTTTTAACCTAGAGCCTATTTGTTCAAGGGGGGGTTCGCTATCATAGCACTAGGTTATGTATACACCAAAATCCTTGGATGTGAGAGAACCTAAAACTCATGGTTGACGAGTACACCAAAAACTCAAGGTATCATGAGAGTGGTATGTCTAGTTCGGGCTTGAGGGGGGGATTTTTGGCTTCAAGCCCTTGTTGGTATACCCGTAGGAGCATATCCTCATAAGCATGTAGTTACACCTAGTGAGAGACACTCTTTTAGTGGAGTGTGCATGGGAAACTTTACCTTATATATCATAAAATCTTTTGAACTAATCAATATATTGTGTTGACTCTGTCTGCTATCTCTCTCAATACCTTTGTCTGCACGCATGCATCCACCTTAGATGCACCCAACAACTAGTCGAAATTGTTTGATATGTATGTCAATACATAAATAAAGGATGTAGTCTTTTTAGGGTTCAAGTAGCTAATTTTCAAAACACGATCTTGCATGTGTCCTAGTGCAAGCTGCATGTTTGAGATTTTCACTGCACATGCCAATTTGCATGTTACAAGATTTAATACTATATATATGTTGTAAAAAAAGCATTCTAACTATAGGAGTGTGTGAGTTGACTTGATCTTTGTGGGGAAAAAAAGAATAGAAGATTACCTTATGCTCACAAAATTCTATCATACAATAGAGGAGCTACAGGAGGTGTATGGGCTAAGCCTACTAGGGGTGCTTTGAAAGGATATAAATTAAGTTATGCTCCCAGAGGATCAGTGGTTAATAGTGTTCAAGTTTAAGCACAAAAGAGGTGCCAAGATTTATCTTAATCACGTGCACCCTCGCTTCATAGACGACTGCATGATGCTATTTTACAAGGTGTATCAAGCACCACCATCTTGTGGAGAGATTACAATGAATTTTTCTCGAGGATACGCTTTTGAGAGGTGCCATGCTGCCAAGGAAAGACCCTTTTGGCCACATTGTGGCATGGGCCAACTTTGGTGAGAATGTTATTCAGATGTGCAAAGTAAGAGGAGGGGGGTTGGAGCGGAATATTGAGGGTTGGGGAAAGGAAAATGGTGCCTCCAAGGCTGCCCATTATAGTGGGAAAAATCCTCACATTACAATCAGGAAGCAACTTGTGCACAAAGATCGGGCTGGATGCGGCTTATCAGTATAATTTGCAAGTCTATCTGTGACTATGTCGCTGATTTGGAGTTATTGGTGGAGAGGATGTCGGCCAAGAGAAAGCACATTATGGATAGTTTCTTTGAGATGAGGACCTTGATCCGAATAAAAAAGGAGAAATGGCTTAGGTGTGAGGGGTCCAACGTTGTGGCCAAGCTAAAGGCAAACATCGAATTGATACAATGCGACTACAAGAGCTCCAATTAATGATAAAGAGGTGAAGGAGGTGGAAGCTAATCTTGCAGCAATCAAACACATGATACAACGTCTAGGAGTCACTGAGGAAATGAAAAAGATCCAAATGGAGCTTGAGAAGGACCAGGTATGGTAAATGCTCTCGTAGTCATGGTTTGTCTATCTGACTAGGGACTCCTAGGTTTTACGTTAGGGATTCTAGGTACATCCGATACTTCATTGGTAGTTGTGTAATGCATTTTGGTAATACATATTGCAATTTTGAATTATGCATATAGTCAAAGGTTTCCCTTGTACATCAACATCCTTTGTCTTTGGTGCATGCAATAGTCTTTGGCACTATTGACTACTGTAGAATTGGCTTTGGCAACTTTCCATGGTCTCCTTGGTATTTATAAACACTACCCTAGCTAATTTTGCTACGCCTTCTTCCTAACTTTGGTAGTTTACTTTTTCTTAGTACTACCTTGAGACTTCCTTGATATACCACCAATCATAGCTTTCTTTGGGACTTCATTGGCATCTCCTTGGTCTTTGGTGCATACAATATTGTTTGGTACTTTTAATGATTGTAGGGCTATCTCGGGTAATTTTTTATGGTCTCTTTGGTATTTATAGATACTACCTCCCACTGTATTTGGTATTGCTTCTAGATAGCTTTGGTATGTTTACTTTGTCTTGGAAGTTCTTGGGTACTTAGACATCTAGGATGGTATCGCCTTGGTGCTTCCTTGTTATAGTACCAAATCTAGCTTTTCCTAGAAGATGCCTTGGTATGTTCTTGATATCTTTCCTACGTAAGTACCCTTTTTGACTCTTTGGTACTCTTTTTGGTAGTTTTGGTAGGTATTTTTGGTCCTTTGCATTGTGTTGGTAGTGCCTTGGACCTTACCGTTGTAGAATGAGACCGCTTTGGTACCTCCTTGGCATAGTGCCAATTGTTTAGTCTTGGTAACTTTCCATAGTTTTGTGGTAGCTTTTAATTCTTGCCTTCTAGTATTTTTGGTATTGTCTCTAGCTTCCTTGGTTCTCCCTTGATACACCACCAATCATAGATTTCTCTAGGTCTTCCTTGACATCTCCTTGGCCTTTGGTGCATACAATACTGTTTGGTACTTTTAATGATTGTAGGGCAGTCTCGAGTACTTTTCCATGGTCTCTTTGGGATTTATAGGTACCACCTCAAACTATATTTGGTATTGCTTCTAGCTAGCTCTGATATGTTTACTTTGTCCTGGAAGTTCTTGGATACTTAGTTATCTAGGATGGTACTGCCTTGGTGCTTCCTTGTTATAGTATTAGATCTAGCTTTTACTAGAAGATGCCTTGGTATGTTCTTGATCTCTTTTTTGCATAAGTACCCTTGGACTCTTTGGTACTTTTTTTGGTAGTTTTTGTAGTAAGTTTTGGTCCTTTGCATTGTTTTGGTAGTGCCTTGGACCTTATCATTGTAGGATGGGACCGTTTTGGTAACTTCTTGGCATAGTGCCAATTTTTTAGTCTTGGAACCTTTCCATAGTCTCTTTGGTAGTTATTAATTCCAGACTTCTAGTATTTTTGGTACTATCTCTAGCTGCTTTGGTTCTCCCTTGTTATACCACCAATCATAGATTTCTCTAGGATTGCCTTGGCATCTCCTTGGTCTCTAGTGCATACAATACTATTTGGTACTTTTAATGACTCTAGGGATGTCTTTGATACTTTTCCATGGTCTCTTTGGGATCTATAGGTACTACCTCCAACTATATTTGGTATTTCTTCTAGCTAGATTTGGTATGTTTACTTTGTCTTGGAAGTGCTTGGGTACTTAGACATCTAGGATGTTACTTCCTTGGTGCTTCTCTTATAGTACTAGATCTAGCTTTGACTAGAAGGTGCCTTTGTATGTTCTTGATATTTTTTGTGCATACAATACCCTTAGACTCTTAGGTACAGTTTTTTGGAGTTTTTGTAGGTATTCTTGGTTCTTTTCTTTGTTTTGGTAATGCCTTGGACCTTATCATCGTAGGATTGGAATGCCTTGGTATTTCCTTGGCATAGTGCCAATCGTGTAGTCTTGGTACCTTTCCATATTCTCTTGGGTGTTTTTTAACTCCTGTCTTCTACTATTTTTGGTACTCTCTGTAGCTAGGTTTTGTCCTAATTCTTACTTAATGCCTTGGTAAGTTTCTTGGTAGTCTTAGTGGTTGTGAATCTAGGTATCAAGTCCAAATCTGTTGGTGCAACGATTGATATTTTGTGTGCAATGTCTAGCGCATGGCGTGTTGTGTGAGATTGATTATTTTTCTTACATTGTAACAAACATAGCATGACAAGATGGAGGCCTCTTGCAAGGAGGGATAGGTACATTGACAATTTGTGAATGGGATGCTCAAGGAAGTGACATAGGGAAAAAGTTTCACCCTCTTCCCTAGTCCACCCCTTGTAGATATTGACAAAACAATGCATGTGTTTGGCATGTGTGCTTCATGCGGGGAGTATTTAGAGGTGGGCATTATTTAGAGGCGGTGTATGTTGTGGGAAGCTTAATGTTAGAGTGTAGGCATCAATACCACCCTCTCTACTTCAGTGCACTTTTGTACACTAGTGGCACATGTGTGAAAGAGGGGTGTGGCATGGTAATTTCTGCAATGCCAAAGCGTATATCAATGGGCAATATACTCTAAAGGGTAAGTTGGCAATGTTTTCAATAAGTTGAGTCTTTCTAATTTTGGATTATGATGTTGATCGGGTGAGTCATTTGTGATTGTGAATATGAGGAAGATGTGACACCTACAAGACAAGATGTACAAGGAACAAACAAGTTGGGTGTGAAGAATGGTGGACTTGGACCAACAAAGGTTTTTGTTAAGGATGTGGAGGACCTTGCTAGTATGGGATGGGTTCAAGATGTCCTTGTGGACTTGGAATGTGGTTGGAGGAATGAGAAAGTGGAGGGGCAAGATATGTACACAATGGGTGACAGCCAAGGGGTGGATAATTTTATGGAGAAGAGGGAGGTTGTTGAAGGCGAGGATAGTGTTGGAATGAATACTATTAATTCCTCTCAGCAACATGAACATTGACAAGCCACAAGATAAGAAAAACACTTTTGATGAACCCTCTTCAAATGACGAGGTGCTACTAACTGCAGTTGCGGCTGTGGTAGGGCAGGGTTTTGTTGAAGAGAATGGCCAAGGAGTGGAGGATGGTGTTAAGAAAGCGCGCAATAGTGAAGATGGTGCTAAAGGTGGGACTGATGAGAAATATGTAAACAAGAAAAAAGTTCAGGATAAGGTGACTAATCCGATTGATGTGAATGTGGATGCTATTGATCCAGAGAAGGTGGCCAGCACGATGCCGACATCCCCAGGTGATTTTGTAATGAAAATAGCCTATGAGCTTTGAGAATAGAAGAATTAAGAGAATTAAACTGAGCAATTTTTATGAGATCACTTTGAGAAGATAGAGGGTGAAGTTGGCATGAATAATACTTTTGTAAGAGATGGAGTATTAGAGAATATGACAATAGTTGAGGACCGGATTTACTTGGAGCCGGTCCCCCCTCCAAAAGGAGTTTTTATTATAGATTTTCCCATCAAGAGAGACTTGGTACAATACAATCTTTGTGTTCCTTGTGACCTTGGTGATACTATGAAGATGGAAAACTTTATGCATCACGAGCATAACATAAACTTTGCAAAAACCATTAACTATCCCAAGCCTCAGTCCCAAGGCCTCAAACACCTTCCAAGGTGGAGAGAGCTAGCGGGGAATAAGGGTAGGGAAGAGGAAGAAGAATCATCCATAGGAGAAAGAGATAGTACCTCACTTATCATCACTCGTCTTGATTAGCATAGAATAATAGCATAGTAACAAAGATGAAGAAGATGGCAAGCTTAAACAATGAAGCATGGCACTTGGTTGGATTTGGATTCCATAGCCAAGATTTTTGGTGTAGGCTCTCAACTTCTCAACAAGCTTGGAGAAGGAGATGGAGCTCTTGCACTTAGCACTCCACACAATGAGAGAATGTGTGTGTGTGTGTGTGTGTGTGTGTGTGGGAGAGTTTACCCCCTTCCAAGCTTGGTCCACCTCTCTCTCTCTCTCTTATTATTTAATTATATCATTTGTACATGTGTCCTCTTTTTCCTCTTTGAAAGAAAGAACTTAATATTTATTTTTATGCATCTAAATTCTTATTGGACCCCTTGAAAGCCTATCCAATAGGATTCAAGCACATCACGAGGGCCACATGTGGAGATATTGACATGTGTCTTTTATGCTTCTTAAGTCATTTGATTTGAACTGACACTTCAAGCACTTAGTCAATTAAGCATGGAAACAGTTTATGCCTCTTGAGAGTTTATCTTTGAATTGAACACTTCAAGAACCTTAGTCATTTAAGCATAAAAATCACCTCAAGCTTTGGGCAAGGTTCCCACAAAGACTTTAAGAACTTTAGTTAGTAAGCACAACAAGCACCTCATGCTTGGGTAGGATTCCCACCTCAAGGTCAGCCCTAGCTTTCCTAAGGTCAAAGAATGTTTTAACACTAGCTTTTGGAGGTCTTTAATGAAGCTAACCCTAAGGTCTTTTAAGCTCCATTAGATGCACGTTGCTCTTTGATAGACTACCTCCTTTTGGACCCCTATTGAGATGTAACCATATCTCCTCTTGGTCCTTTGCTGAGGTAAATCTAGAAGCACTTATTTCACATTTCTCTTTGGTAGACCATCTCCTTTTGGACCTTGATTGAGATGCAACCATTTCTCCTTTTGGTCCCCTATTGAGATAGGTCTAGAAGCACATATATATATCATAACTCTTGTTACCCTTTTATCTTTCCATATTAAATGATCACTTTAATATGAGAAAATATTTTGGTAAAGCTAGATATTATATTTTATGACATTACCTCTCAGTCAAAATCATAGTCATCCTCGACTATGAGGTAGAGAAGATAAAGCCTAGTCATTAGTCCATGTTTCTTAGTGGGTAGAGGATCTCTTTTTACCCTACAACATCATTCCAAAATGGATGACTAGTCCATTTGGTGCTCAAGAGACTTAGCTGCCGCAAGCATGTCTGTTGTTTAGTCCATATCATACTTCCAAAGTAGAGTGACAAGTTCTACTTGGTGTTTGGGAGACGTCGTCACCACAAACATGATCCTAAGCATGCATACTTCTTAAATTTTTTGCACAATAAAAGAAAGAGAATGAGTCTTATAAGACAAAAACATTGTTAATTTAAAATGCATTTTCATTTGCTTGCTCTTGTGTAGCATTGTAAGCATTGACAAGGTTCATATTATCCTTAAGCTAGGCTCCTTGCATCCATCTAGCATCTTTAAAAGGATAATTCTTAAACTTAACAAGATATCATTGGATAATCTTACCATTTCTCAGTACCTTGTCTTTGTGTCAAAGAATCAATTCAGGCTGTAATACCTCTTCTTGATCTTCGATCTCTAGTGGGTCCTCAATTATCGGTTCTTTTTGTGGCTTTTCTTTGTAAGACTTGAGTAGGCTCACAAGGTTAACATTGTGAATGAGCCAATGGTTGGGAAACTTTAATTGATAAGCCATCTCTCCTCTTGATTGGATTAAGAATTTAAAAGGACCATAGTATCTTTTGCTAGTTTAGCATAATACTTTTGGTGGCCCATACGATTCTTGCCTGTAGTATGCCTTAGACAATCCTTGAGAAACTTTAGCAAGACCCAATCATTTTTCTTAAAGGCTAAGGCTTTTCTGTGCTAATTAGTAGCATCCCTTTTTGGCTTTGCTTTGAAATGGATGTAACCTCTTTAATATTTGGAAAAGATTCTTGTGAGTCTCGGCTATATTCATCAGCAGCAAAGATCTTTCCATGTACTTTAAGTAGTAAGGAACTTTTGGATCTTCCCTCTTTAACCTCAAAAAATGTCATTGTAGGCATACTCTATAAGAGGTAGGTACTTGTCTCATTGAGAACGTTGATCTACTTCCATGACATAGGCTTTTAGTATATTCAATAATCATTAGATCAGTTATTTCACTTTGGTCACGTGTTTGTGGATGATAGGTCAAAAGAGAAATTTAATCTTCTTTCTAGATTCTCAAAGAGACCCTTCTAGAACCACTTGTCATTCTAGGATCTTTGTCCGACACTATGGATGTTGGCAAGCTATGATACTTGAAAATTTGAGATCTAAAGAGGGTTGTCGTTTGATGTGCCTTAATAGTCTTTTTGACAGGCATAGAGTGTGTTTTCTTACTAAGCTTGTCGACTGAAGCAATCCAAGTTGCTTTCCTCGATCAAGTTTCAATTATTGGTATGCCACGCATTTTGAAACATACTCTTGTATGTTTAATTTTCCTGGAGACCAATAGAAATACATTTCTACTCCTCGAAGAGTAGATTATGGAATCCCTCTTTGTCCCGCATAAGGAGAAGCATGGGATTCATACATGAATTTCTTATTGTATCGGTGAGTAACACATAGCCTATTGCCATTTGGATGATAACCATCCTTCAAGGTGAATGGTTATTTTTTCTTCCCTAATGCAAAGGCTGTAATTACCTACTTAAAGTCTCAGTTAGTAGCATACTCATCTTCATAAAAGATAGATAATTGTGAGTTGCTATTATAAACACCAAGTTTACCCTTGGCCATTGTGAAAGTGCATCGACCACTTGATTGTGCTTGCTAGAAATGTGAGCAATATGAAATTTAAATTGCAAAAGAAAAATTTTCCACCTCATTTGTTTGTCGGAGATCTTGGATTGCATCAAGAAGTACTTGAGACTTTGATGGTCTATTTGTAAAATGAATGGAGTCCCTAATAAATAGTGCTTCCATGTGTCTAGAGCATGTAAGAACAACTAAAAACTCTTTTTTGGATATGCCCAAGACCCGTTCATTGGCATTGAGCCTTCGCCTCTCATATGCTATGGCATGCCCTTCATGAAGCAAAACTGCTCCAAGGAAATGACCACAAGCATCAGATTGGACCTCAAATGGCTTTGAGAGACTCGGAAGCATGAGGACTGGTTGAGAGGTAAGCTTCTCTTTGAGGTTGTCAAAAGCATTTTGTTATTTAGCAGTCGATGAGTACTTACCATTCTTATTTGTTAAGTCATGCAATGGTCCTGCTATTTGAGAGAATTTTTCTATGAAGCGTCTATAGTATGCACACATACCAATAAAGCTTCTTAGCTCATGTAGATTAATCGGAGTAGGCCATGCTTTTATTACCTCCATTTTTTATGGATCCATACGGATACCATCTTGAGAGATAATGTGACCTGAATATTGAATCTCTTGTAGAAAAAATTCACTTTTTTTTTATTAATGAAAAGCTTACTCTCTCACACAACTTGAAAGACTACCTGGAGGTGTCACTTGTACTCCTCAAGAGAATTTGAGTGGCCTGAAGATTTTTTTCCATCGTGAGTTTGAATGTGGCTGGAGCATTTTTCATGCCAAAACTTGTAACTTATCAAATAGATCTTCTACCCGTGGCATGGGAAATCTTTTTTGTTATAGTGATATTATTTAGTGCTCTATAGTCGATACACATGTGATATGTGCCATCTTTCTTTTGCACTAAAAGTACTGTTGAAATAGAATGGAGAGGAGCTAGGCCTCACCATCCCTTTTTCCACCAATTCCTCATGATCTCATCTTGTTGAGCTTGTGAAACTCAATAAGGAGGTTTATTAGGCGGTGAGCTTCCAAATAGAAGCTCTATTGTATGGTCATCATCCCCTCGTTTTGGAGGTAGCTCACTAGATTGGAAACCATTTGGGAAATTAGACAACTCTATTTCCTCTTGATTCTCTTTATTGCTACTTGTGAAAACATTAGAATCATTTATAGATTCTCTAACAAAAATCATATACACAAAAATAGAGCTTTTCATTGACTTATCAAAAGCAAGTGTATTTACTAGGGATATGGTGTTCCCTAACTCATTAGCATCTATGTACATTCTCTTTTCCCTATAGGTGAAGTAGATTTCCTTTTAGGGAACTTCATGTTGGCAGCCATGCAGTTGAACCATGGTGCCCCTAGTTATAACATCCTCATGTTTGAGAGAAGAGATAAAAAAAACCTTCTTTGTCGATGTAGCTTTGGACATGAAGCCTCAATCCAATCAAGGGACTAAGGGAGGCTTGCCATCCCTTGAAAGTTGCATTGGTAGTTACAGTATCTCCCATCTCAAAAGCTTGAATGCCCAACTAGGTGGCCAACTCCATTGATATGAAGTTGTGAGTAGAGCCACGGTCAGACGAGATGAAGGAACCATGCTCCCTTTTCCCCAAGCATAGGAGAGTGATGAGACTTTGCAATGAGTATCCTCTTTTGGAGCCTCAACCATGGAAAGTCTAGGAGTGTCATTGAGTATAGTTCTTTTGGGAAAAGAACGATAACCATGTCCTTGCTCCCCACAATTAAAGAATTTATGGTCTTTATGAAAGGCCTCTAATTCTTTCGGAGAGAGCTTATTTTGACCTTTGTAAGCTCCTTTCTCCTTGGCCTTGCTGTTGTTGGTGTTTGTGTTTCCTTGGGAAGAGTTTTGAGCATTCCTCTTCCTTTTAGCTTCATTTCGATTCTTGTTTTCCATGGGCTTGAAATTTCTTCTTGAACCTTGTTGGAAATTGATCCTTGAAGCAACCATAGTGTGGTGGATGACTTCCGTGATAGTGCTAGGCCGTTGTGAGTTGACATACTCTGCCATTTCATCAGGTAATCCCACACAAAATTGTTGCTTTTGTTTGGTGAAGTCTATCTATTGAAAGACTGTAGTTTTGAGATGTAAATCCCAAAACTTGTCTACATGCATATTTGTGGCTAGACTCATTGAAGAGTAGCTTCAAACTTCACCATTTGGTGAGCACTTTGTCCTTGGAATCGCTTGCAAGGAATTGCTTCATGATGGAAACTCGTAGAGTTTTCCATGTCTTTGGGGCCTCACCATTGCTATGAAGGCTAGCCAACCATTGACAAGCAGATATCTAGAAATGCATAGCTACATGGTGAATCTTGGAGGACTCCGTGAAGCCCTCGTCTCCAAAGGCCTCATCAAATTGTTGGATGAAGGCCAATACTTTGTTTGTGGCACCAATGGTGCCATCATAGGTGAAAAAAGAGATACTCTTTCTTCCCTCTTTGAACTTGTTGAGATTTTGTGATCTTCGGTATGATTTACGATGTCCTCCCCTCTTGTATTCTCTAGGAGAATACCCATAGATCTCATCAGAAGAGGAGGAAGGCGAAGAAGAAGGAGAAGAGGGTGACCTCTTTCTTGCCTTTTTCTTCCTTTGTTTCCTCTCTTTTCTTTTGGAATGATGAGGACAAGGAATATGGGTTGACCATTTCCATTTGGGAGGAGTTGTTGATAGTCTAGACCATCATCTTTGTGGAGCCACATCTTCAGAGGAGCTTAGGGATTCATTACTTTCTCGTTCTTTGGATTCCTCCTCTCGTATGGGAGAGAGTCTTGTTTTGGGGGTCTCATCAAGAGGCCTCCTATACTCTCTCTCCTCTTGGACAGGAAGGGAAATCCCATAAGCACGAAGTTGCAAGGTAACTTCGGCTTGCAAAGTAGGGTTGCCCATAGCTTGATACAACCTAGTAACAAGATAATTAATAAACATGGGGGCATCATCATTAGCACCTTCATGTGCAAAATCAAAGTTATCAATGTTCATTCTACACTCTTGGTTATTGTCAGCCATGCTAATTATACTTATGTGTTTACTTAGTGTATCCTTTGGCAATTCAAAACCTTAGTTGATACTCCTCTTAGCCTTTGAAAATAAGCACTTAAGTATATACACCCACGGCTCAAATTGGTTAAGTATAGAGAGTAGTGGAGTGGGTCTAACATAGCAAAATTGCCGAGGGATAGCTCCTTTTGGACTTCTTATGGCTCAATAAGTAAAGCCGTAGGAAATTCTAAAAAGACCCAATTATTAAGACCAAAGCTCTCAAGGTGTGCACCATATTCCACATAGTGGGCTCAACAAAATCGATAATAGATCTTAGTCCCACTTACCATAATATAATTAGCAAAATCAACCATTAATAGGCTACTTAAGGACCTCTTCTCGTAAGCAAAAAAAGGGAAAAGAAATTCTCTGATACCAATGTAATGGAAATGGTCTATGAACTTTGAGAATATCGGAATTAAGAGAATTAAAGTGATAATTTTTTGTGAGATCACTTTGAGAACATAGAGGGTGAACTTAATTGATGATACCAACATGAACATAGTACTTTACTAACTTGGCATGAACAATACTTTTGCAAGAGAGAGAGTATTAAGGAACATGACAATAGTTGAGGACCGGATTTACTTGGAGCCGGTCCCCCCTCCAAAAGGAGTTTTTATTATAGATTTTCCCATAAAGAGAGACTTGGTACAATACAATCTTTGTGTTCCTTGTGACCTTGGTGATACTATGAAGATGGAAAGATTTATGCATCACGAGCATAACATAAACTTTGCAAAAACCATTAACTATCCCAAGCCTCAGTCCCAAGGCCTCAAACACCTTCCAAGGTGGAGAGAGCTAGCGGGGAATGAGGGTAGGGAAGAGGAAGAAGAAACATTTCATAGGAAAAATAAATAGTTCCTCACTTATCATCACTCTTCTTGCTTAGCATAGCATAATAGCATAGTAATGAAGATGAAGAAGATGTCAAGCTTAAGCATTGAAGCATGGCACTTGGTTGGATTTGCATTCCATAGCCAAGATTGTTGGTGTAGGCTCTCAACTTCTCAGCAAGCTTGGAGAAGTAAATGGAGCTCTTGCACTTTGCACTCCACACAATGAGAGAATGTGTGTGTGTATGAGAGAGTATAACCCCTCTCAAGCTTGGTCCACCTCTCTCTCTGTTAGCGAGTCACCGCGACGGACGTCTGCAGCATAACTCTTTTGCACTAACATAATGTCAATATGCAAGGAAGCGACTCGAGATGGGGCACAAAGATTTAATGAGAGTGTCAATCTCACCAAAGTGAACTCAAGGGCTACGCATTCCATGACAAAAGAAAATCAACCACTTCCTAGTTAGACAATCAGTATGCGTCCAATCTCACCACTCAACATCATCACGCCTTTTTGGTATCCAATTAATGAATCCGAAATGCCACAAAACTTAAGGAGAGGTATCACAACGCTTATGGGCTCAATCCTACCAAGTTCTGTCACCATCTGAGAAGGTACATAAATCACGATCCACCACAAAAAATGTGCAAAAAAATGAAACAGAAGATCTTCCTTAAGCATAGAAACACTTATCCATGGTCAAAACATAAAAAAATAACCATTTTAACCCCCAAATCAATGCATTTAGCTCACAAACAATACATCGTGAACCACAACAGAGTTGGAAATGATTACACTTAGGTTGTAGAGCAAGGGACAAGGAACACAATGTGCTATTCAAAATAGAATTATGATTACCAGCTCAGGAGAAAAGAAGATTACAAGTTGTAGTCACAAGAATCCTCCACAGTGCACCTTTCTTACTTCCTTCAGCTAATGATAATTTTTCTCTTCAAAACTAAGGGTTTTGAATTTAAAAGTTAGGAGTCTTTCCCATGGCCATCGGGCCTGTTACAAGGGTGTAGACGCAGAGAAATAAAAAGGGTATGGTCTAATCTCATCATGATTACAACTCATCTTAAGCTGAATTACAGGGTTTTTTTCAAAAAAATAGAGTGTCCACAGGGTTTGGTGTGCATATGCATGTATGCACCTGTATCCACCAAACATTCCCCCCTTTTTATTCATTGCACGTCCTCATGCGAGCTGTCTCTGAGTGAGTTTACTTTAGTGTTTTCTTTTGAGCGTTGCAGTGAGATTTCTGAACTTCTTAGCTCTTGCTTCAATCTCGACTTTGGTTGCCAGATCTCTGAAGGGATTATTGCTGATGGTACTTTGGTAGGCGATGTGGCGGGCTGGCAGATCTTTCGTCATTGGATTGAATATGGAAGAGCACTTTGAAGAAACCTGTCATGAAAGCTTCTTTGAAGATCTGCATGTAATGAGAGGGGAGAAACATGACTCTTGCATATAATCCCATGATAACATTTCTGCTGGGGATTTCTGTCTCCATATTCCAGCAAATACCCCGCGTACCCTCGACAAAAAATTTCCATGGATGCTCTACTGCTTCAATGTCTTTGAAAGCTGTAATGCGCGTGATGAGCATTTTGGCAATCTTTACCAGCATCTGATAAGTGAGATTTGGGATCTCTTTTATCATATTGATTACTTCTTTTAGAGTTTGCACCATGTAATGCTCTGATGGGGGGTTGTTATTAAGTGGTTTTTTGATTATTGGGTAGTTCAGTACTGCCGGTATTTTGCTTTGACAACTATTAAAATTTTCCCAGGATTGTTGTCTGTTGATGGGAAAGTAAGTGGGGTCGATCCTGAGATGTTGGGGGGGCGTTCCTGTAATATGTTTCATCAGTTGGTCGCTGATAAAACCATTTTTTCCTCCAGAGTGGTTGATTGTCAAGGATGGTTTCAATTTGAAGGGCCGTAATTGGAACCTCTCTGTAGTCCCCTCTGCTGTTTGGTTCAAGTTCTGGGAGCATCTTTTGCTGCCATAATCAAAATTCTTGCCGCATCAATGGTAGTGCGATCATCTCATGCCCATGATTTTTTGCTACCTCATCTGGAGTGATCATGAGGAGGGCTGTCGATTCCAGCACTTTTAGTTCATATTGCATATAAACCTTGTGTGAAGGGTCCTTTACTTCTGAGATCCAGCGGTGAATTTCATCTTTTACCGACTCCGAGGTGGATGTTTTCGCTGGATCTGCAAATTCTTGCGTGCCTTTTTCAGTGCTCGTAGTGGGCATCTTTGTTTGATGAGTTTCGAACGTTGATTGTTCGAATCCTTCTCCCTGCTCAAATTCCCCTGGGTCCTGCTGATACTTTGTTTGATTGGCTTTCAGAGCTGCTACTTCCCCTCTTGCCTCAGCTAGTTGCCTCTTTAGTCGTCGATTTCCTCATCCTTGGCCTGTTGTAGGGCCCTATGACTTGCCATCATAATATGTCTGTCATATTTCTCTTGTTTTAGGGCCTCTTTCAACTCTTTGATTTCCTGGCTCAAGGAAGTAGATCCTGAGTCATCATTGAAGAGGAGGGTGTCTCCTGTATGGCCAGGAGCTGAGTGAGAGACCTGCTAACCACTGCATACAAGCCTTGTAGCTTCTCATTTTGTTCCTTTTCTCTGGTAAGCTCCTCCTCGAGGCGTTGCTGTTCGATCTGCAATACGGAGTTCACCTCGTTGAATTGTTGCACTTCTTTGTAATAGTATGTTGCATTCTCTCATTCTCTCTGCAACTCTGATTGCGCCTAGACTTGTGCGTTCTTTAGTGCTTCGATTTGTTGCTTTAACTGCCAGGATTCTGCTGCTACTCTAGATGCCTCTTTTTTGTTGTCTTCTAATTTGAGTTTGATCTGCTCTAAACGATCGTCAATGTCAAAAGACTTAATTATCTCTACTCCTTCTTGCATGGCCGCTTGTGTGCGTGGCGATCTTGGCCCATGTTGGTCCTTTCGGTTCTGATCCGATTGCTCAGTCACCTCAACGTGATTTTCCTTTTGGTTTGAATCTTTTAAGGTATCAGAGGTAGTGGCAAGATTTCTTTGTGATTCTATTTTTTGATACGTTTGTTGTTCCGTCTGCTTTCCTTCAACCCCTTGCTCCGATCGTCCTGCACTTTCTCCTTTCTCTTTTTTTGACATCTCTAAAAGTGTCTCAGCATCCTTGGGAGAACCAAGGTCTTGACCTTGTTGGTCCTGTGTATCGTGTTGTTCCTCTCCCTATGAGTGACTTTCCCCTTTTTTACTCTTACCAGATTTGTCAGATGATTCTAGATCATCTACACATGGCTTCTTTGATTCTTCTTGCTGCCTCTGCTCCATCTTTCGCTTGAGCTCATTTTGAATGCGCATGGCACTAGAAATTTCTCATTTTTCTTCAACTTCCTTCCTCTTTTGTTGCTTGATCCTTTCCAAGGCCTCTGTTTGCCTGCGTATCAGCAGAGCATTCTCGACGTCATCGTCTTCTTTCTCATCATCTGCTTCTATCTCTTGGGTTTGATGCTGATCCTTCTTTTGTTTGCGGAGCTTTTCCCTCAATGCATGAGCCTCTTCCAATGTCCTCTTGGCATGAGTAATGGGGATAGTTTCTGCCAAATGTGCAACCTTTTTCTTTAATCGGGTATATACCAGGGTGTATGGGCTATCCTGCTCCTCCTCCAAAGATTGGTACTCAGAAGGAGTATCCCTTGGGTGGGACCCTCTTCCTGGCTACGTCGAGCATCTGACTCGGTTCTCTCACTGTCAGAATTCCTAATTAGAGGTGCACTTTGCCTTGTCTGTTTGACTCCTAGGTTCGGCCTTGTAGAAGGTCCTGCCACTGGTCTTACACCTCTTTTGGACCTCTGGATTAGATCTATCTCCGCTTCCGCAGGTGGTAAATCATCGACAATGCCCAGTGCTTGATAGGCTATCTGTGTGAGCATTGGTCCCCCATTTATGTAATCTTTACTTCTTTGACTGCCCTTCAGATTTGCTTCCACAATCGTGTCAAGAAGATAGTTGCCAAAGTCGCAATTGACCACCCTGCCTCAGCCAAAAAGCCCATCGCCATTACCACTGCCATATGCAACAAGGGTTCGGTATATCTAGGCGGCTTCTGCACCTTGAAATGTTGTGATATAAGACGCAATGGCAGTTTTTTTTCTGAGTAGATCAGGTCTTGATGTGTCAGCTTGTGGCCTCGTCGCTTCAAAAAGGCTTTATCATTGTCTATTGCCTTCGTTTTTTGCAATAGATTGTGCGTCCCCTGTGGGCAGGTGGAGGGCTTCATTGATAATTTTTGCTGTAATTTTTACCTTAATGACTGCCCCATCCTTGTCTATCAGAGTTGCTTCTCCATTGTATTGAATTGAACTTATGAGCTCGTGAGCTCGTCTGAAATCTGTTCCCCAAGGAGGCAGTCGTAAGAAGTTGTCGAGCTGGAGACACCTGACCCCTGCTTGCACTTCTAGTTTCTGGTGCAAATTCCACATTTCCTGTGGAAAGATGGTGGTCTTTACAATTTCTTCGTCTGTTGCTTGAAACCTTCCGATGAAAATGTTTGCCGGAGTTGCTTCAAGTACTTGTTCGGTGAGGTGAGCTTTCTCACTTGATGAGATATCGGTTATCTCATAGGGTGCCACATTCCACTCCCTCTATGCTTTCCTTTGAGGCATCCTGTTGCCAATTTTTGCAAGTGAAATCAGGTTTTAGCCATTGATCAAAACTGTCGGAAAGTGTAAACTCGGCTGTAAACTTGACCATAAAATGAAAAATGAGCTTAACTTTGTCAAAACTACTCCAAATTTGACCAAATTTCACCAGTGCACGTAGGATTACTATAGCCACAAGAGTGTAATGTAACAGATGGATTTTGGCAAAAAGGAACATGGATCATGATCCATGTTGGGAAGCATTTGAAAATTTTAACTTTGGGAAGTTGCTCCTGGGCATAAGGGGATGCTATTGAGCAATTTTCTTTGGATTTAGGGTTGAAGGTACATGGACTGCGATCCATGTTGGGCAATATGTTGGAAATCTGATGATACCATCTGGTAGGGTTCATCTTGATTATGACTTGGTCCAAAAGTTTTGGGATTTGGATCAATGGTTTGACACTTGGGCTGAATTTTGGAAATCCTGTACAGATTTAGAGATTTTGGCTTTTTGAAGTGGATTTTGGGATTCAAATGGCTTGAAACTTCATGGCTTGGCTTTCTTGATCATACTGAATCAGATGGCATGGAATTTACTTATTTTGGCCAAAAAGGTACATGGATCGCGATCCATGTTGGGAAGAATTTTGATACAGTTCTTGTGCACATTGGTTCCTATAGGTTTTCCTAGTACACTGGTGATATTTTTTCAACTTTGGACATGTTTTTCCATAGTTTGTCCCATTTTTTAGTTTATGGCCATATTTATTCCCTTTTGACCTAATCTGTTTCTGGCAACCACTTTTGTAGTCATGTTTTGCATCAGATCTCTCCTTGCTTTGATTTCTGATGATTGAGGTTTGTAGTTCATAGCTTTGCTTGGTTCCTTGGCAATTTCCCCCAGACATTGAATTCTTTTGAGAAGGCAAACTAAATCCTGCAAGTTTCACCATTTTGCAAGTAAACTTATGCTTGGTTTTGATCCCATCACCATTCTTAGGTTACATTTGCTTGTTGATAGGCTTCGAGGAGAGTGTGAAGTTTCCCAAATTACTTTAGCAGTAATTTTGACCAAAAGACCATTTACAAATTGAAAGTAGCAATCCAGGTGGGTTTGATGATCTTTAGAGCACTTTTTGTGATCATTTTGCAACACCAGTACTATTTGTACATTGTCGAGCTAGTGAGCCGCTTTTATCCTGATTTTGGCAAAAAGGAACATGGATCGCGATCCATGTTGGGATGTTTTTTGCAAAACGAGTCATGGGGTTTTGTTCGTGACCCTCTATTGTTGCTCCTATAGAAGTTTACATGATTTTAGGGTTTTGGGAACATGGATCGCGATCCATGTTCCAACACCTTTTTCTAATGTTTTTAGCTTGGCTGATTTTGTCACTCAGTTGGGGTCTATTGATGAAATTTTTCTTGTTTTTAATGGGTTTTGGATTTCCTCATTGGCCCTGTTAGTTTGCCAATTTTGTGACCTTGTATTGCTTCTATTTGTTGTTTTGGTACTGTTGATGCAGTATGAGTCACACACACATACTCTTGCAAGGTTAATGATCATACCTGTCAAATCTGGTGTAGTGAGATCCACCAAGGTGGTCGCAGCAGGCAGAAGCAACTCTAAAAACTCTATGCTCCTCTCTCTCTCTCTCTCTCTCTCTCTCTCTCTCTCTCTCTCTCTCTTTGAATGCAAATGAGCTTTTGTTGCCCCTTTTGACTATATGATCCCAGTCTACCCGGAATGCCCCATTTATACTTACCTTCATTGCTCATATCTTGTTGTTCATATCACCTGCGATTCGAACCATTCATCATTCTGACACTTGGTTTACAAATGGCGTTCGATCTGCAATTTTGATCCTTCAGGATTTGGCTCAAAATTCATCTTGTGTTGAATTTTCCCATATTTGCCATGTTTGAAGTCCTCGCTTTGAAGTTTCGGCGTTTGCTTTCAAAAGTCGATTTTGACTTTCCTAGCTCGACTTATCAATTTTTTGTTGATTACCTGTCATTTTTTGCTTTTTTGTAAAAGAAAATTATTTACAATGATTATTAGTCGGCCAAAAATTAGCCAAAATTAGTGTCGCCTCCCTTATATACATACTCTTATTCTGGTATTAGATGGTGACGGTATGGCTCATCATTATGCCAACTAAGAGTCTGTTAGGCTCTGAAAAACTTGTCTTTTTTAAAGAAAAGGAAAGGAAAGGAAACGAAAAGAAAAGAAACGAAGTAAGATGATAATAATGGTATATACAAATGATAATCCAGCCGCATTTCCCCCCTTCCTAGAGTGAGTCTTCTGCGACGAACATGTGTCAGAGTGCGTTAAAATAAAGTGTGTGTCTATGCATAGCCGTATAGTGTGGCTCTATGATGCTGATGGAGGATATGCATGGAAAAACAAAATGCTGTGCCAGAGATAGGTGCTGAACAATATGTTCAGTGGCTATTGGTGGCAAGGTTCCTTGGAAGCTGCGTGGTCCAAACAATAGTAATTGTAGAAGGCGCGCTCTGTGATTGACTGTGGTTTGCAAAAGTTTTGATGCTGCCAGTGGGGTTGGTTTTTGGCATTTTTTGGGTTGCCATCAAAATTGCTTAGGTATGGATCCGCTCGAAGAGGCATCATGAAGGAGAGGTTTTTTTGGTTGCCAGAACCATTTGAGTGTGTTTGGTTGTTGAGGATAGTGGTCCATTGGGTTAGGCCATTTGACAACAGCGGTGGGAAATTTGTGGTGGTTTAAATTTTTTGTAGGCAATGTATGTGTACGTGTATTGGTTTGCCGTTTAGGTATCCACAATTGCCTAGGCTTGGTTTCCATGATTGATTTCTTAACCCATATTTTTGTGACCATGGTGGTGGATGATCGCTGAGCTGCTGCGTGTGGCAATGGTAGAGGTTCCCATTCATGGTCCGTTTGTACAAATGGCATGGCTAAAGATTGGCCCTCGTTTTTTATGAGTAAAGTGTTGTCCTGCCAATTTGGTGTGTCTTGATAAGTGTGCATCCATGGAACTCCCAGAATAACTGCTTCATTAAGATGTTGATCTTTGAACCACATGAAATTGATGTGGATAAGCTATCCCATCAATGTTGATTGGCAAATTTATGTGGCCTAGACTGTCCATAGTACCTTTGTTTGCGACCTTCAACCCCATAGTGTTGGACATTAGAGGTTCTTGTGTGATTTTTTTGAAAGTGGAGTAGTTAATCACATTAGCTCTCGCCCCTGTGTCCACTAACGCTCTCTCGGTTGTGCTGTAGGCAAGTTGTAACTGAATGCGTAGATCCATTCCTCCTAACCATGAAGCCATCGTTTGTATGGATGCTATCGGAGCATTATGAATAGCTACGTCCTGTTGTTCTTTCCTCTGGAAGTTTGCTTGTTCCTTGCGTTTTAGTATTCTGAGTTTGGCTTCCTATTGTGCTTGTTCCCGAATGTCCTATGCTTGATGTCTGCACTGAGCTACTGCATGCAGTGTTGCAAGTTCTTCTGGTGTCAGCGAAAGAAGATATTTCTTTAACCTGCAACCACTCGTTCAATTAGGCATCTCCTCTCGTCTAAATGTTGCAAGTTTGATGGCGCCACTTTTCAATATATCATGGATCACAAAAGGCCCCATTCCTCGCTTTTTGAGTTTTTTGGAGTGCTCTTTTAGGGTATACATGAGAACGTGATTCCCTTTTTGGAACTCCTTACCAATCACGTGTTTATCATGGAAAGATTTCATTTGATTTTTCTGAGCATATATCCCAACTATCGCTTTAAGTCTAGTTTCATCTAATTGTTCTAGGGTGTCTAGTCTTTCCAATAGCTCATGGCCCGTCCATCCTAATTGTGTTGCCACTCTGAGGATTTGATTAGGGATTCCAATGCTTTTATCGCATTAATCCTATATACCAGGTCAAAGGGAGTCATTCCAATGTGTTGACCGCTGGGTCAAAAACACAACATAACTCAAGTTTCGTACCAAAGTCTTATCTTTTGCGAGTTATGAAATGCTGCGGATTATGGCTATAAATGTCATTTGTAATGAGTAGTTATTCTAGTTTCAGAAGCTGGGGTGCAATGGCATTTTCAGATTGTAAATACAAAGCCATTTGACCCTTTCAACCCCATTTTTGGTTAAACCTAAGGTAGCCTTAGTATATAAGGTACCTAGGTCATTTTGTAAGAGGAGACTTTAATCATAATCAAAACTTTAGCGCTGCCGTCTACTGTGTGTGAGAGAGAAAGAGAGTGAGCGTGAGCTTTATCCTCTCGCGACGCCCGGCTCGCTCAACACATTGGAGATCCGACTGCACCATTGTTGTAGGCTCGAGGAGAGCTACGCGACAACGCCAAGCATTCCACGCGAGACGAAGCGCACACGCCGACGCATCTACGAGCTATTTGTGGCCGTAAGTGTATCAAACGATGTCTTTTTTCTGCGTACTAGTAGTCTATAGAATCGTGGCGACATAAGCTACGCATAGGTACTCATAAATTTCAGTTTCGAGCACTTTCAAAATTCTGCTCTGTCATCCTACGTGTTTTCCGCAGATGGGTTTAGAGTGAGGGTTTTGAGTGTAGAAGCTTAGGGACATGTGTATCCTAGTGAGGGGATGGTGTTCCTTAAGTTTCGTACGAATCTAGCATGATTAGGTGAGTTACCTTCTGTATGTGTGTATGTGGCTAGGTGGTGTAGTTGAGAGCAATGAGGTTCTTGATTGTGGTTTAGTTGGCCTTCCAGAGTGTTGTATGTGTAGGATGGTCTCAGCCTGACAAGCTAAAGAGATTTCCTCCGTGTGCCTATCGTGTCATCTATGTCCTCGATTGACATTATGTTGATCTAGGTAGTGTTTGCATGCACTTCATGGGTGCGTGAGTCGCTCCTCCAACATTGGCGCCGCTGCCGGGGACACAAGGAACTAAGTAGGTTTCCTACTAACACTCGTGTGATGGTTGCTTGATTTAGTTTCGGCTAAAGAAAGCGTTTTTCTTAAGTGGATCCGGAAGAGGATATTCCGTGATCAAGTAGATAGCCAGGAAGCGTGTGTCTTGTCGAGGGTCTGCGACTAGATAGGTTTAGTTAGGATCTGTGGATTAGAGTAGTTGTTGGTGGTCGAGTGATTTGTGAGGTGATAAAAGCGTTTACTAGTCCGTGTGTGGCAGTCACAAAGTCGCAAAGCTTTCACAACTCAGGTTTGGGCTCCAAAGAAGTTGATTCAAGCACAAAAAAGTCAGGAATTCATTTGGATTCCAAAACAACCACAATATCAACTTTCAAATTCTGAATCCCGTCCCCAACCAAGCGTACAAGGGCTGAAGCAAAGACCAGTGTTGACTCACACAACAAAAAGGTGGATCCCAAAGAAGTCTCTTCAAACACAAACGAAGCACGGGCAAGTATGGGTTCCCAAACGAGAGCCAGCAACAAAACAACCAATAATCGCAAAGAAATGGGTCCCAAAGAAGAACAACAAAACTGCTGTCAGTGCATCGCCGCTTGAATTCTTACAATTCTTCCTTTGATTACAGTACAGTTAGAAGAGAGCACGTCGCTTCAATCAAGCAACGATATAGGAGCTTCAAAGACCATTTCATTGCTTAGAATAGGAAGCCTCGCTAACAAATGCCAATAAGCAAATTGCTTATACCCACATCTTGCACAACATAAATCTTTTCCATGCATTGAATGTGTATGCATAATAGGGCTACATTACAAGGCCTGCATAGGCACAACTTTTAATTGCCCAAGCACAACACATACCCTTTGCGATACCCTGTCGTAAAGGATGACTCCAAATAGGATGGCGGGAGGCATTCTAAATGCGGACCTAACATTATGACTATTAGAGGGCAATGTTTTGTGAGATGCATTGAATTTTTGCGTTTTATTGTGATAATTTTTTGACGAAATTTAGAGTATATGCCCTCATACTAGTGTTACAGAGGAGTATGGGGACAAAATCCATATATGAATCCCTAAGGACATGTGTATAGTGTACATAGCATTTAGATTTCTATTTGAATGATTTTTCTTTTGTTGAGTTGTTTTAAGATTTTCTTTGTTTATTATTAAGAAAAAAATAAAAAAATCCATAATCCACATGAAGAAAAGACTGACGAGAGGCCTGAGCACTACAAAGAGAAGAAGGTACAGGAAAATGATGAAACTTCACGAAGTATGTCTCAGCAGCCACTACAACAGCCAAAGAACTTGTTACAAAGCAGTATCAACATGCAACCGACAAGTCATACAAGTCAGAGTGGAGTAGCTAAGCCACAAAATGAGTGAGGTGTTAGTCCCAAAGCTTCAAGTATTATTCTCTGTGGTCTAAGCGTCTTAGCTATTCTAGGTACTGCTCAACCTGGAAGAGTTGAGCATATTTACGTTGTGTCACTCATGCTGGTATAGGTGAGCAAAAGAGTCGAAGTCTAAGTACTTAAGTCTGGTGAAGTGAAGGAGAAGGTCCAAAAGACACTCACGTACTGAGCACAGTGAGATACGAGTGGAGAAACTTCTACATCGACAACCCTTCTTGGAAAGGTGGAAGCTATTGAGAAATCTTTTGATGTCACATGTGCTACATTTATTCCTCGAAACACCCATCATCTCCTTCTTTCACATTGCATGCTTTTGGTGACAAATTTCTCATATGCATATAGAGTGTCCCATAATTGGCACTTGCATCAGGCACTCTTTCCGTGTTTCACCCAAGCAGTCACCTTTCATGAACATGTACTTCACGTTCAACTGCTCAACTCCAATAAGAGCGTATACCAAAGGCATTTTTTTTCCCACCGGGTTTTTTTCCCTTTGGTCATCCAGGTTTTAGACCCTAATCTAAAGACACCTATCACCATCCTCTTGTACATATTCCTTCTACATCAATAATAAGGAAATGCTACTCAAATCAATTGACAAATGAATTGGAGCACCAATTTCAGATCATAGCATACTTCTCCTCGATGGAAAGTCGAAGAATGGCCTACAATGACAAAGCTACAGACAACACTAACAACATGATTGCACAGGAACAAAGAAGTCCCCAATGAAGAAGAGCAGACATAAAAGTAATCAGAGGATATCAAAAGATGAATGGTTATGATGATAGATGTCCGCTCTAATGGATCATAGTTCTTGTTGTGGTTCGACAAAGTTACAAGCAGTGCAACAGATGAAGCCAAAATGACAGCAAAGACCACATCGCCATTGACAATCAGGTCATGTCGGGGACGACATGAACGTGGAAGGGGGGAGTGTTGACCACTGGGTCAACAACACAACATAACTCAAATTTCTTACCAAAGTCTTATCTTTTGCGAGTTATGAAATGCTGCGGATTATGGCTATAAACGTCATTTGTAATGAGTAGTTATTCTAGTTTCAGAAGACGGGGTGCAATGGCACTTCCAGATTGTAAATACAAAGCCATTTGACCCTTTCAACCCCATTTTTGGTTAAACCTAAGGTAGCCTTACTATATAAGGTACCTAGGTCATTTTGTAAAAGGGGAGACTTTTATCATAATCAAAACCTTAGCGCTGCCATCTACTATGTGTGAGAGAGAAAGAGAGTGAGTGTGAGCTTTATCCTCTCGCTACGCCCGGCTCGCTCAACACATTGGAGATCGGACTGCACCATTTCTGTAGGCTTGAGGAGAGCTACGCGACAACGCCAAGCATTCCACGCGAGACGAAGCGCACACGCCGATGCATCTACGAGCTATTTGTGGTCGTAAGTGTATCAAAGGATGTCTGTTTTTTGCGTGCTAATAGCTGTTGGGGTATAAAGCCCAATGTGGTCGCCCAGGTAAGTGGGCTGGCCGCCAGGTATATACACATATTCTTTTGTAAAAACCTAATAAGAACTCACTATGCTCTACACATTACAGTAGAGGGAGTTCACCATATCGTCGTGCTCTTCTTCTCGCACTCTCTCTCGCGTCGCACTTCCGCTCATACTCCTTCAATTGGTATCAGAGCTCAGATCGAGGCTCGGGGCAGCATTGCAGGAGGCTAGAGTCACCAGCTCAGATTGGAGTGAAGTTCGACAGGCGAAGACACGGCCCCAAATCCTGTGGGCAAGCCCAAAGGGCTTGGTGTTCTCAGAATTTAATTCTGAGGTCATCTCGGCCACCGTTCGGCTTTGACAAAGGTCTGCGCAGGCCATTTTCGACTAGGTGGTCTCGACGGGTGCAGATCTGACTCTGCAAATTTGGGGTTTTCGGCCTACGACTGCAGGTGCTGAGGATATCGACACTCCCAGAGTGTTGATTTGTTGATGTCTACACATCGAAGGACGGCTCACAGTTCTTGGAGGCATGTCACATACGACACGGGTGCATCTACACACAGACTGTAGGCGACATCCACTAGTTCATTAGGTAGCTTGTGTTTGCTGCTTGATATTCCAGATTTCATCCTGACATTGCAGGTAGTTCCACATGGGATGTATTGTCAGAGATGATGTATGTCTGTTGAGGGTTTGTTGGCTGTGAGTCACGCAACAAACAAACGCCGCAGCGGTTACAGCATACAGTGGGAAATTTGTGGATGTATGACTTTGTGGGAAGTCTATGTACTGTCAGATTTACTGCAGCCTTTGTTGAGGGTCGAGTGAGGTTTTATTGAGCTGGGGGATTCTCGAATGTTGAGATCCTTTCGCTGATACAGGTCTTGGAGCGATCCCTCGAGCACCCTTAGATAGGCAGCTAGGATGTATTGACTGTGAGTTAGACAGTTGGGATTGCATCTTTGCTTTACTGCCGTTGAGGCATTGTCGCAGTCTATGCTTACAGGACAATGACAGGACAGTCAAAGACAGTACAGGTGCAGGACAGGTTTACTCGCAGCTTACAGTGTCAGAGACACAGTGTTTTTTGAGCTGTTTTTTGGTCTGTTTTTAGTACACCAGAGCCATTTTACAAAGGAGACTCTGCCAAAATTTCTGCAGAATCTGAAGCTTTCTTGGTTCATTTGACAGGTTGATATTGGTTCAGAGGTCAGTTTACAGGGGAAACTCTGCCAAATTTTTCCCAGAAAAGTAAACTACTGTGAAGCGTAGCTATGGCTGGATCACAGGACACTGCTCTTTACAATATCAAGAAGCTGGATGGAACCAATTTCTCATTGTGGAAGAAGCAGATTTGGCACCTGTTGGTACAAAAGAAGCATATAAAACCTATAAAGCTCAAGGGGATAAAACCAGAAGATATGGACGAAGATGAATGGAGCGAAATGGATGAATTGGCACTTTCTACCATTATGCTGATTTTGGCAGAAAGCGTTTACTTCAATGTAGCAGACGAGATGTCGGCTTATCAAGCATGGTTAAAGCTGAGTGATCTTTATGAGAAGCAGAGTGCAGCTTCACAGGTATATTGGCTTAAGAAGCTTGTTGACTTGAAGATGAAAGAAGGGACACCTATGTCCAATCATCTGAATGAATTCAACACAATCTATAGTCAGTTGTCAGCTCAAGGTGTCAAGTTTGATGAACCTGTTAGAGCTATGTTCCTGTCGATCACATTGCCAGAAAGTTGGGACACTTTTCGCACAGCTTTGAGTAATTCTGCACCTCCAGATGGTTTGAACATAGCAGGTGTAGAAGGAAGTCTACTTACTGAAGAAACCAATAGAAAGACAATGGACAAAGGCAAAGGAACAGCCTTAGTTGTCAGGGGAAGGACCAAAGAAAAGTACAAAGGTGGAAAGAGGAATCAGTCTCGTAGCAAGTCCCACAGTGCTAAAGGCAAGAGTGACATAGAATGCTACCATTGTGGCAAGAAGGGTCACATGAAAAGAGACTGTAGAGAATGGAAAGCAGAAAAAGGAAAAGAGAAAGCTGAAGACCATAGTGAGAAAAACAAGTCCTCAGTGAAGATTCAAGAAATAAATGTGACACACTGTTGCAGAGGATGACAGTCTAGTGTCAGGAGACATCTACTTCTTGAAGAATACAATGGACTCAGCTCTTCTTACAGCATTTGATGGAAATGCACTGAGTGACTGGATTATAGACTCAGGGACATCACTTCATGTGTCTCCAAACAAGGAGTGGTTTACCTCTTATGTGACCACTAAAGATCATGTTCAATTGGCAATGGGCAGACATGTGAGATCTTAGGTGTTGGAGATGTTCAATTGAAGTTTCAGAATGGCTCTTCTTTCACGCTGAAGAATGTGAGACATGTTCCCGCAATTACAAAGAGCTTGATCAGCACAGGTTTACTTGATGATGTTGCTATGTCACCACTTTTGGACAGAACATGTGGAAGATATCCAAGGGTTCTATGACAGTAGCACATGGAGTAAAGTCTGGAGGACTTTACATGATTTATGTATCAAATGTCTCTAAAAATGTAATCAATGTAACCGAGCAGCCGAACGTTTCTTTGTGGCATAGCCGGTTAGGACATATGTCCAAGAAGGGAATGGAAATCTTGTCTCGTTCTGGTTATTTGCCTGGCTTTTCATTTAATGATTTTGAATTCTGTGAACATTGTCTGTATGGTAAGCAAACACAGCAGCCACATAAGCATAGAAGCAGTAGAAGACATACACAATTGGCACTTGTTCATAGTGATTTGTGTGGACCTATGCCTAACCTATCTCTAGGGGGAGCTTCTTACTTTATAACATTTATAGATGATTAATCGAGGAAAGTATGGGTTTACTTTCTCAAGCACAAGGATGAAGCGTTTAGTGTTTTCAAAACGTTTGTGACACTTGTGGAGAAGCAGAGTGGCAAGAAGCTTAAATGCTTACGCACTGACAATGGTGGAGAGTATGTTTCAAAGGCCTTTCAGGACTTTTGTGAGTCAAAAGGTATAAAACGTGAACTTACTGCTCCTTACAATCCTCCTCAAAATGGTGTTGCTGAGAGGATGAATAGGACCATACAAGAGAAGGTCAGAAGTATGTTGTCTAATGCACAGCTGCCAAATGGGTTTTGGGCTGAAGCTGTATCAACAGCTGTTCATCTTGTAAATAGATCTCCTAGCAAGGTTTTGCAGAAGGATTCAGTGCCAGAGATGGTATGGTCAGGCAAAATGCCCTCATACAAGCATCTCAGAATCTTTGGCTGTGAGGCATATACTCACGTTCCAAAGGAATTTAGGAACAAACTTGAGCCAAAGAGTAGAAAGTGCATCTTTCTAGGCTATGGTAATTCTGGTGAGATGGGGTACAGACTTTGGGATCCCGAATCCAGAAAGGTTGAGGAGAGGGTTGAGGAGATTAGAAGAGAGTTGAGGATAATCCAAATATCATTCTAAACCAGAGAGGGTTGAGGAGATTAGAAGAGTTGTCTTCCAAGAAGATGGACCTGCACGTGCAAGACATAATGTCAGGGCTCAAGAGGAGCAAGGACAGGATAGAGTGGAACCACAGGTTGTGGCTGAGCCTGAGCCACCTATTGTGCGTAGATCTGGACGTGTCACGCGACCTCCTGCTAAGTTTGTTCCATCTATGAACTATGTCATGTTGACTGATTGCAATGAGCCTTCATGTTACAAGGAAGCAGTGCAAATGAAGGACTCCGGGAATTGACAATTGGCCATGCAGTCAGAGATGACAGCTCTGCATAAAAACCAGACATGGAAGCTAGTTAAATTACCACGGGGCAAAAAGGCTCTACCTTGTAAATGGGTTTACAGGTATAAGATCACCGCTCATGATAGTCAGCCAAAGTACAAAGCAAGGCTTGTTGCCAAGGGCTTTAAGCAAGAACAAGGCATTGACTTTGATGAAGTCTTCTCTCCGGTGGTCAAGATGACTACATTGAGATGCTTTCTTGCATTGGTTGCCATATTAGATTTGGTGTTGCACCAAATGGATGTCAAGACAGTGTTCTTGCATGGTGATTTAGATGTGGAAATTTACATGCAGCAGCCAGAAGGGTTTGTTGAGAAAGGCAAGGAAGATTGGGTATGCCAGTTGTTAAAGAGTCTTTATGGCTTAAAACAATCACCGAGGGCATGGTACCATAAATTCCACAAGTTTATGCTTTCTCAAGGCTACAAACGTAGTGAGTTCGATCACTGTCTATATACAAAGAACGCTAAGGATGGCAGTTGGCTGATCCTTATTTTGTATGTGGATGACATGTTGATTTCTGGCAAGCACTTGGAAGAAATTTCATCTTTGAAGTCAAAGATGGCAAAATCGTTTGACATGAAAGACATGGGTGAGGCAAGTCATATACTTGGTATGCGCATTGAGAGAGACAGATCAAAGAAGTTGACTTGGTTATCTCAAACAGAGTATATTGACAAGGTTTTGCAACGTTTCAAAATGGAGAAGGGAAAGGCATTGAGTGTTCCATTGCCACCATATTTGAAACTTAGCAAACAAGATTGTCCTGTGTCTAAGGAAGAACAGGCTGAAATGGATAAGATTCCATATGCGTCTGCAGTGGGTAGTTTGATGTATGCAATGATTGCTACTCGCCTAGACATTGCATTTGCAGTGGGAGTAGTAAGTCGATACATGTCAAACCCAGGCAAGAAACATTGGGAGGCAGTGAAAGGAATATTGAGATACCTGAAAGCTACAAAGAGTATGCGTATATGCTATGGGAGTCAGGAGCTAAGTGTAAAGGGTTTTACAGACTCAGATTATGCAAGTGACTTAGACAACCGAAGGTCTACGTCAGGGTATGTCTTTACATTGGCTAGTGGAGCAGTATCATGGAGTTCTAGATTACAAGATTGTGTTACTCAGTCTACTACAGAGGCTGAATATGTTGCAGCATCAGAGGCATGCAAAGAATCAATTTGGCTTAATCGACTAGTAACAGATTTGGGAATCAAAGAAGAGATGCATGTGTTATATTGTGATAGTCAAAGTGCTATACAATTGGCTCGCAATCCAGTTTATCACTCAAAGACAAAGCATGTGGATGTGAAGTATCATTTCATCAGGGAAATGCTCGAGGATAAGCAACTTCAGCTTGTCAAAGTTCACACCACAGAAAATCCTGCTGATCTACTTACAAAAGGACTTCCCTCAGAGAGCTTTGCGCATTTTCGCAAGCAGTTAGGTGTAGGGTAGTACATCACTTCTCTACATCTCTTGTATATTAGCTTGTATAGTAGCTTCTCTCACACTTAAAGTACCACATTGGACTTTAAGTGGGAGGTTGTTGGGGTATAAAGCCCAATGTGGTTGCCTAGGTAAGTGGGCGGGCCGCCAGGTATGTACACATATTCTTTTGTAAAAACCTAATAAGAACTCACTATGCTCTACACATTACAGTAGAGCGAGTTCACCCTATCGTCGTGCTCTTCTTCTCGCAATCTCTCTCGGGTCGCACTTCCGCTCGTACTCCTTCAATAGCCTATAGAATCGTGGCGACATAAGCTACGCATAGGTACTCATAAATTTCAGTTTTGGGCACTTTCAAAATTCTGCTCTGTCATCCTACACGCTTTCCGCAAATGGGTTTAGAGTGAGGGTTTTGAGTGTAGAAGCTTAAGGACAGGTGTATCCTAGTGAGGGGATGGTGTTCCTTAAGTTTCGTATGAATCTGGCATGATTAGGTCAGTTACTTTCCGTATGTGTGTATGTGGCTAGGTGGTGTAGTTGAGAGAAGTGAGGTTCTTGATTGTGGTATAGTTGGCCTTCCAGAGTGTTGGATGTGTAGGATGGTCTCAGCCTGACAAGCTAAAGAGATTTCCTCCGTGTGCCTATTGTGTCATCTGTGTCCTCGATTGACATTATGTTGATCTAGGTAGTGTTTGCATGCAGTTCATGGGTGTGTGAGTCGCTCTTCCAACACAATGGAAGTTTTAAAAGCTACACAATAAGCCCATAAGGAGGTGTGTAGCTTTTGATCCCAATCATTTCTTGAGTCACTGACTATCTTGGTGAGCACTGTGCATAGGATTTTGTTGGTACTCTCTGCCTGTGCGTTGGCTTGCGGATGATAGGGTGCTGACTTGTGATAGACCACCATGAATTCGTCAAGGAGGCTCTCAATGACGTCGTTCACAAAGTGTGTTCCTTTATCGCTTACTATTTTGATTGGTATTCCATACCACGTAAAGAAGTTTTCAAAAAGGAACTAAGTTGTAGTCCCTGCATCATTTTTTTGGGTTGCTTTTGCTTCCGTCCATTTCGTCATGTAGTCTGTTGCTACGATGATGTATTGTGTGTGTGTCTTGTATCCTGAGGGATGATGGGACCAATGAAGTCAATGCCCCATTTGGCAAAATCATGTACACCCATCATTGGCCTCAGTGGCCTTTCATCTCTCCTTTGGGGTGGTTTTGTGCGTTGACATTCGTCACATCATTTGACATATGTCACTGCATCCGTGAACAGGGTTTGGCCACCATATGCCTGAGTGTAGCACTAGCTTTTCCGTTTTATCAATAGAGAAGTGTCCCTCGGGTTGTCCGGAGTGTGCTTGATCTAGGATGACGTAATATTTGCTTTCTGTAGCACACAACCATAATTGTTTGTCCTTTCCCCGCCTATACAGTTGGTTGGCAATGAGCAGATAGTGTTTGGCCTCTTCCTCGACATTTTTCATTCTTGCTTTACCCCATTCCGCTGGAAAGGTTTTGTTTTTTAAGTACTCAACTATGTGAGCACTCCATTTAGGTGCTTGTACTACACAAAACATTATGGCATGTTCCACTGGAGGATGTATTATACAACTATCACAGGAGTTTACATATTTATGGACACTATATTCCATGTTTGGCCAGTAGACGCCCAGTCTTTGTAACCATTGGCCTGTCTGTGTTTCACCAGTGTAAAATCCCGTATTTTGTATATGAGCTTGTTTGAGATAGTAGGTGGTATCTTCAGGCTGTACACATAGTCTCAGTATCCCATCCTTATCGTGTTTGTACAGCCGTCCTACTAAAGTTGGAGATTTCATGTTTGATGGATAATTGATGGTTGTCTTTCTATCTGCAATGAGCCGATTACGAGTAGAGGAATGACCTCTTCGCTCCATCTCGGCACCATTTCTATGTTAAACAGATATGAACCAGGAAGTTCATCATCAACACCCTCAGGTGCTTCCCCATGAAATAGTCGTGAAAGATGATCTTCTCTTTGGTGTGTGGTCCCCTTTTTTATGACCACCATAAAGTCAAACTCAAGCAACAGTATGAACCGACGAACAATTCTTCCAGTGTTGCAAGGGTTGTTTACTAGATACAATAGTGCTTGATGATCCAAGAAAAAGACAAACTTGTTTGCTAGAAGGTAGTGTCTAAATTTCTTGACATCATATATCATTCCCAGACCTTCTCTTTTCGTAGTGGTATAATTTCTCTCTGTGTTGTTTAGTTGCCAACTAGAGTAGAAAATGGGAAAATCCATTTTCTTCTCTCTTGGCTGGGTTAATATGCACACGATTGCATAGGCTGATGCATCCACATGGACATGACAGATTTTGCTCCAGTCAAGGGCTTGCAAAATTGGAGCTGAAATTAAATGTTGCTTCAATTTTTGGAAAGCCTGCTCACATTCATCTGTCCATTCGAATTTAGTTATGAGGGCGTATAATGGCTTACCTATTACAACACACATATATATGAAACGCCTGTAGTATCCGTAATGCCCCATAAATGCTTGCACTTATCTTATCTTCATTGGTCTCGGTATTGCAGCAATTGTCTGCACCTTTTCTTGATCAGTTGAAATGCCATTTTTGGACACAATGTGGCCCAAAATTCTACCCTGTCTTACCATGAAGACACACTTTTCCGGGTTTAAGCAAATACGATACGTTCTACATTTTTCAAAGACTTTTCCCAGATGAGTGATGTGGTCACTTCTTCAATGGGAATGAACACAAAGATCATCCTTGTAGATCTCCAAAAATTGTCTGAGATATTCTTTGAATGCGTGGGTCATTAGTCTTTGAAATGTGGCCAGGGCATTGGTCAAGCCGAAAGGCATTACCCTGTATGCAAATATATCCCACTCTGTCGCAAAAGCTATCTTATGATGATCTTCCACTTTAATCGTCAATTGGTTGTAGCCTGAGAACCCATCCAAGAAACTATATGCCTCTTTCCCTGCTACCCTCTCAATAACATGATTGGTTATTGGCAGTGGGTAGTTATCCTTGATGGTGGCTGCATTTACTTGTTTGAGGTTTACACAAACATGCAGTTTGCCATTCTTTTTGGGTACGATCACAATCAAGGACACCTACTCGGTGTGCTCAATCTCGTAGATAAACTCAGCGTCCTTCAGTTTGTCTATTTCCTCCTTGATTTTCTTTGCAAAAGTTTCATTGTATGTGTAAGGACATTGTCTGCATGGTCTGGCATCACTCTTAAGGGGAATCGTGTGCTGACATATCTCAGGATCCATCCCCTTTAGATCTTTGTATGACCATGCAAAGACATCTTTATATTTCCTGATCGTATCGACTAGAAGTTGCTCTTCCTCTTCAGTAAGGTCCTTGGCAATATATGCCGGTTTAGGCTCCTCACCTGGTTCGGCTAAGTTGATGCTTTTCGTGTTTTCAGGCCCATCATATGAAGTTCCTAGTTCTTTCGGATCTCGTTTGGGTTTTTTCACCACTATCTTCCTATCCTGAATGGTATACTTCTTATAGTGGGATGGTATATCGAATTTATCATCATTTGATTCCTCATCAGTTTCCATTTCTATTGTCTAAACTTCCTTCAAAGCTCCTTTCCAATCATTGTATTTGACTTTGCACTCCATCTTGGACAACTTAAACGGTTTTTCGGTATTTTTCTCTTTTTTTGGTTTTTGTTTTGATGTTGTTTTGGCTGAGTCAGGTTTCATATATCGCTTTGATATCCTGTCCTTGAGGCAGTCAGTCACTTTGACTAATCTCAAGTACTACGTTTTGTCAGTTAATAAAGGTACCGAGTCCTCATTGTGCTTGTTGTGGTTGTTTCTGCGTTTACCTTGATACCTGCGTTGTCTTCGAGGGTTTTGGTTTGGGAAATCATAGTAGATCACTCGTCGATCCTTCCATTTGATGCTCTGACTCGAGCTACTAGACATCTCATCGTCCGCATTATCCTCTAGCGTCTTATCGGTCGAGTCTTGAAAATCTTCTTCTTCATTCGTTTGGACAAGGTCCCTTACAAAGATTTTGTCCACTATGCGTCGGCACTCAGCCACCCCTTCCTTGTCAGGTACGTCTTCCTCTGTATTCGGAGTTAGGCGGACATTTATCATCTGGAATGGAATGATATCATACCCTTCCTCATCATAGAATTCGGTGAGGGTCACCTCGTTTACACAAACATCAGAGTAGCTAGTATTTGTTGCCATCCAAACGGTTCAAACATCTCTTTTGGAAAAGGCTCTGGTATGTATGCTTCATCTTGTGCAACCCTATCAAGAATGCAGTCTTCCTTTTTTAGACTTCCAAATCCAAAGCTTCTCGTGTCCATTGGTGAGATTTGTTCTGGAGCCAAGTCAGTATTCCTCCTTCCTGGTCAGTTGTGGAATGCAAGTCTTCTCCTGGGGCTCTTTCTACGTCTTTATAGCTATGATCTGTGACACTAATTTTCGTAGTGACATCCTTGTTCTTCAGATAGATATAGTCGTAGCCCCAATCTTGCACCATTTTGAGCTGATGCATGAATGGTCTGCCCAGTATAATGTCGAAATTGATGCTCTCATCGAAATTCATAATATCGAAGGTGTGTTCATATGCAATTCCACAAGAGGTTACTACAATCTGCTCCAAGATGCCAATAGGTCTCTCCAGGTACCCATCTGCTAGTTGAAGTTTCATTCTAGTATTCCTTAGATCAGGTTTTCTCCATTTTTTTCACATTTCTTTGGTGGCTATGGCAATTCCAGCTCCACTATCCAATATCTCTACCGACTTTACGTCCTTGTACTCTACCAGTAGGGTAGTATTTCCTTGTTCACCTTCACAATAGTCCCCTACCTTGTTTACTGGCACTGGCTTTCATTGTTCCATCGGTTGTATTGGCTACCACCCTCGTATCCAACGGTGTTTTGTCTACAAGACTGAGTAGGTTATTCTCTTCAATTCCCCTCTCCTCTAACTCTTGAATCTTTTCTCGTATGAGTACCTCGGTTTTTGGAGTCGTAGGAACTGGGTTCCATAAGCGCTTGAGCGGCTTGAATGAGCTCTTTGCACATCTTTAGCCTCTCTTTCTCATAGCTTGGATGAGGGTATGTTAACCACCTATCCTCTTGGGTTTGATTAGGCTTTAGCCTTGCCCCGTAAGCTTTCAAAATTGCGTCCAAAGGTTCGAACACCTTGTCCACTAAGACTGACCCTCCTGATGGCAGTTTCGATGGTTTCTTTATCTCGTTGTTGCCCTTAAGGTCTCTTTCCCTTTGAAGTCATTCCTCTATTTTTCGCAATTTGGTTTCCAATGCCGTTTTTTCCTTTTCTCTTTTGGCTTTCATCTTGTTTCATTTCGACTTCCAGGATTTTCTAGGGGTTCGGACAGACAATTGTCTATCTCTGTTTGGCTGGATGGGACATTCCTTGCTCCCTCATGTGCTTGAGCTCTAGTGACCGTGTTTATTGGAATGCTCGATTCTGTTTCTGATCCACTTGAGCTCGGCACAATCCCTATTTTGTTCATGGTTGCTTTTCCTTTGTTTTCGGGGTTTTTTGGGCAGTGTGGAATAAGATGGTCGGTCGTGCATCCGTCATAGAATCCAAAAAATTTCACCCGCTCTCCTTTGTTTAAAAAAACTCTAGCCCAGTGATCACCGCCACATTCATAGCATGGTCCTTCAGGTGGTGGAGAAGCTTGTGGAGCTCCCATCGGTTGTCCTGCTCTAGGAGGATAGCCTCTAGGTTTGTAGCCCTGATTTTCCATAAACATGAGCATATTCTCATCGACCAAGTAATGATTTTTGGTTGGTTGTGCTATGTATGAGGACTCGGGAATTTCTTTCGGAATTATCCATGGATTATGTCCCTCTGGAGCATATGCATTCCTATCAATTTCCCTTTCATAAGTATTTTCTGAATCTTCTCGGTATGAGACTACCTGGATCATACTCTGATCAGAAGGTGGTTCTATGGGTTGAGAAATCCTTACCATAGCCCTATTTTCCTGGGGTAAAGGAGGTTGATGTCCCAACACAGGTTGAGATTTTTTCTGGCCCAAGATTGCATTATTTGGCCCCACTTGGTACCTTGGAGGGGGCGGAAGTTGTTGTCCCCCATGTGGTCCATATTCTCTCTCTCTAACATAGTTCCGATTATACAAACATTCGGGAGTTTCGTGGTTTGTCCATTTTTGTTCTGTAGCACACCATTTGAATATTCGTTGTGCGTTTACTCCTGGACTTTGTTGAAGGTTGCACCACTGGGTTGGATGGTCACCTCCACAAGTATCGCATTTTCGGGTGGGCGGTTGTCGTGTGTTCGGGTTCGTCCTTTTTCCTTGGTTTATCCTCCTGATCAGTTCCTCGATCATTTGATTAACGTCCGGCACAATTGGGTTTTGCCCTCCCAATTTTTGTGTGGAGTCACTCGTGGTTGAAGAGGTGCTACTAGTCCCCTGATCTGTGTCTTCAGTCACCTCCCCATTTGCTTTGCAGTTATCTACAAGATACAACACCTCTTTCGTGACTTGCTCAAAGGTTACACATGCTTGCAGGTGCAAGTCCTTTTTGAGCGTGTCATTTCGCAATCCCTCTATGAAGAGGACTAATAGTCTTTTATCCTGAGGTAATTATCGATCAGGGCATCTTTCTATGTACTGCTTGAAACAAAGCGATGCTTCCTTCACTTTCTCTTTTTCCTTTTGCCTAAGTGCATAGATCTTGGAGACAGTGTTATGCTCGATCCCTCTTTGTGAGAATTCCTCAGAGATTTCTCAAAGAAGTTGCTCAATACTTGGAAATTCCAAGCTGTTTAATGATTGGAACCAAGTCAGGGCAGTACCTTTCAATGTCAACCCAAATCCTTCATATTGAGTGTGGAAATCAGTTACTTGTTCCTCTCTCAATACTTGTTTGGAGATTGAAACATGGGCATACGGATCGCCAGATCCATTATACTACTTGGGTAAGCATTTTTCCACCTGAGATGGTCGCATACACCTGGCCGCTGCAACCATTCTAACAAATCCTGGTCCCCCTGGGGTGGCTTCTCTTGGTTCGTAATCTCCTCTTGGTACTAACAGTGGTATCCTATCCGCCATACGTTCATCAAGTCGATCTCATGTAATAGTTGGAGGGATTCCATTGGTGTAAGTGAATTCAGGAATAGTACTGTCCCTATGTGTGTTCATGGAAGCCCTAGTCGTCGTCGACCCTAAAGGTTCTGTTTTTGGAACTCGTTCATGTCCATAAGAATCCTCCACTCTGGTTCTCAAGGGGCTCTCAAGTACAGTCTCAAGTCTGATGTGAGTAGTCGTGGTTTTTACCTCGTCCGGATTTACATAGTATTGGTGGAGTGGTCCTCCAAAATATGTATATATCTCTAACTCCTTCGGATCCATTGGAGAGTACTTTCAGCCATACTTGTCCATTATGACCACCTGAATACTTCTGCCCTCCGTGTACGTGTAAACATACAAGTTTATCCGGTCTGTTAATTCTTTGATGCGGGGCTCGTCACATCTGTAATAGAGTGTTCGTTCTCCATTATTGAACTTATAAAGCCCCACATATGTGTTGTTTGTGTTAAGGCGCTCTGTCTCATTGGTGCGTCTGAGTACCACGTTTTGTTTCTCCATTTTGGGTGGTGCATCGTGCGGCTCATTATCTACTTTTTCCTTGGTTCCGGTCATTCCCCATTTATCCACAATAAAAGGGTTATGAACCACTAGGTACATCATTCCATCTCGATCGAAATATCTATCCCCATCATAATCAACATCTACAAGGTCTCTGAACTCGCTCGGCTTATTTTCCAACTTAACACAATAGCGGTCCATTCCATCCTTATAAATTTTGGCTTTAAGCACATTTTCAAATTGAAACTTCAAATACAACAATTTCACATCAGATGTAGGCTGAGAAGGACCTGCACCCATCGAAGTTGTTCCCTTAGAGTTTGACTTGTTAGAATCTTCAATCATGAGGACGTATGATCTCTCAGACGAAGTGTCAGAGAAACTCTCCTCTAAAATGGGTTCTGAAGGCGGCAGTGGTCTCTGATTCACACTTTCTTCTGTTGAGTGATTACTTCCTTAATCAAAGATGTTGTGGTTCCTATTCTGGTACAATCTTCCTGATTGCAGATTCATGAAGAATTGGTAACAAGAAAAATCCAAACCGAGTCACCTCATTAAAAAATTTGAATCTCCCATTTGTTCTTGCTTGCTGGGTAGTATCTTCTAGTACCTGCAACCTGTCAAGAATGTGCTTGATAGAGGTAAGCTTACAGCTGTTCTTGTTAGTTCTTGCTTTTGTTTGACAAAGCTTAGCACACAATTCCCTGCACAACCTCAACAATTTTAATCCACACAATTCCCTGCACAACCTCAACAATTTTAATCCAATTTCAATTTTGAAAGAAGGACCAGGTTGCTATGGCCTAGCTCCTTGTATGCTAAGTTTTTGTCTCTGTTCTGACTCAGAGGTACATGGATCGCGATCCATGTTCAGAAGCCAATTGAACTTTTCTTGCTATCATCAATTTTAACATGATTAAGAGGTCTTCCAGTACCTTTTTCTTTTTGAAATGAATCTCTGGATTGAAGGCTAAGTTGATTTTGTCACTTTGCTTGAGCTTCTGTCAGTTCTGAGTTGTTGGAATGGTTTCTTGCATCCAATTTCAACTTTGGAAGGACCACTAGACTCTCTGTGATGCCCTCTAGCTATGGTACTAGTTTGGTGTCAATTTGTGTCAGGGAAACACGGATCCTGATCCATGTTCCTTTGTGTCAAAATACACCGAATTTTTTCCCATAGCTAGTCCTTGGCCTAGTGATGCTGACTATATGGTTTTTGAATGCCTTAAAGCTTTTTTGCATAGACAAAAGTCAGCTTTAGGGTTTATGTCAGTGGTTTCCCCCTTGATCTTATTTTTGCCACCTTTTGCCCTCTTTTTGAAAATTTCTGATAAGGGTCCTTTAGGATAAAGTGCTCCAATTGTTATCACTTCCCTGCTTGTCTTTTATCAGCTCAAACTTCCAAAAAGGTACATGGATCGTGATCCATGTTTGGCAAGATTTTGGACTGGCACTTTGTGAGCTGATCACACAAGGTATGGTGATGCTATTCCCCAAGTCTTTTTGGATTTGGTCAGTTTTTTTCAAGTGAGAAGTAGGATTTTGTGTCTGTTTTGAGGTTTTTTTGCAAACCACTCCTTTTCTGGTATTTTGACCAGCTTTTTTCACTTTTTGTCTATGGCTCCTTTTTGAAAATTTGTTCAACTAGTAATCAGGAGTACACTAGTCAAATCTTAATGTCAGATGTCTACCTGGAACATGGATCACGATCCATGTTGGGAAGCACCTGGGCATGAAATTTGGTTCTGTGGATTCCTTGCTTCTAGTTGGTCCCAATTCTCATCCCTTTTTGGACTTGGACAAATAAAAGTTCAATTTTTCCTTGTTTTCTCTTTTTTCCACGGTTTTGGTTTGCTCACCCCAATCTTTTTATGATCTTCTACCCCTCTTTTTCTCACCAAACTCAAGGTTCTGATGCCTGAGACCCTGTTCTAAGCAAAGGAAATAATTTTAGCACATTTTGCCAAAAAGGTCCATGGATCGTGATCCATGTTTGGCAAGATTTTTGGCAGTTTGTTGCACAATCTTTTCCAACAAGTGTTTTTTATCCCCTTCTTGAAAGTTTTACTGAGTTTGGTCCAGTTTTGAAGCTCTAACCATCACTTCTTCAATTTTTGCGAGTTATGGTCTTCAACACCAAAATAAGGTTTTTGACAATTTTTCCCTTGATCCTTTTGGCCACAAATGATGGTGTAATTTGTTTCCTAACCTACTCCTATAGCTGAAATGAATATGCAAACATAACTGAACTTAATATTATGAAAATAACAACAATGTGTGTGGTGGGACAACCCTTTCCAAGCATGTGAAAAATCAAAGAACAAAATACTATCTTGTACTTCACTCACAGCTTTGTTTGCTCTTAAGGAATAGCACTGGCTAGTCTTTGACTCCAGTCTCTATCAAGCACTAAACCTACGTCTAGATGCTTCACTGTCTATGGGTAAGCGAAACGGGTGTCAAAAGCTTGAAGGGAGATTTTTTGTTTTTCTGTACACTGAGTCACTCACCACCTAAGGATCGATTTCCCCGGCAACGACGGTAATGTTAGCGGGTCGCCACGACAGACGTCTGCAACATAGATCTTTTGCACTAACATAATTTCAATATGCAAGGAAGCAACTCGGGATGGGGCACGGAGACTTAATGAGAGTGTCAATCTCACCAAAGTGAACTCAAGGGCTACTCGTTCTATGACAAAAGCAAATCAACCACTTCCTAGTCAGAAAATCAGTATGCGTCCAATCTCACCACTCAATGTCATCACGCCTTTTTGATATCCAAACGAATCCGGAATGCCACGAAACTTAAGGAGAGGTATCACAACAGTTATGGGCTCAATCTTACCAAGTTCTGTCACCATCTGAGAAGGTACATAAATCACGATCCATCACAAAAAATGTGCAGAAAATTGACATAGAAGTACTTGGAAAGATCTTCCTTAAGCATAGAAACACTTATCCATGGTCAAAACATCAAAAAACAACCATTTTAACCCCCAAATCAATGCATTTAGCTCACAAAAAATACATCACGAACCACAACATAATTGGAATGATTACACTTAGATTGTAGAGCAAGAGACAAGGAACGCAATCTGCTATTCAGAATAGAATTTTGATTACCAGCTCAGGAGAAAAGAAGATTACAAGTTGTAGTCACAAGAAGCCTCCACATTAGGAAAAGTTTGGACTCAAAAAAGGACTTTTTGTAGAGAGAGAATGCTGTTCGACCAATAGAGTTTGAGTCACCACAACGGTAGCTCCCTTGATTTTTATCTCAAATGTTTGCGTTTTCAAAAAAGAGTTTTTTTTGTTAAAAAGATATGAATAAGAAGATACGACACGATTTGTCCAAATTATTCCCCTGCCATGGGCGACGAACGCCAAATATGCATAACTCACATTCAATGAGGCACACCTTTTGATGAAAACTTTTCAAGCTACTATTTCTTGTGTAAACTAGTGAGCCTCTTTTCTTTTATCGTTTTTGCGTAGTGTCACTTCGTAGCTAATAGAAGTAGAGATGGAAGGAAGACGACCACGACGACCATCAGCCTTTGTTAAATCTGTGGAACTATTCAACAGCTTTGACTTAGACCATGGTCGCTGGATGTCTACCACAGTCACCATTGGTAGTTGAGTTCTGCTTCAAACAAGAAGAAGCAAACGGATGTCAAATGAATTCATCTACAGCTACAAAGGACGTGTGAAAGATTTTCGCTTGTCTCAAATGGGAAAGATAGTGAAAGAGGTGCTCATTGAGCATGCATATATGCACTCCGAACTACGACTACAACAGTCACCTTTGGGGTTTCCTGCTCATAGACCAAACTATGTGACTACTATATTGCTAAAAAGTCTTTAAAGTTCCTTCAAGTTATTTTGTTGACTATTTCTTGTGACCATTCTCTTATCTTTTGTTTTTGTAGATATTTATCCTTCTGACAAAGAAGACTGGCAACCACTTGAGTGCATAATTGGTATTTTTGATGTTTTTTATGCTTCGGTGGGAGAATTTATGTACAAAACTAGTGCGAGAAGAGCTCTCGCAGAGAGGGGAGTTTTCTTTTACGACTTTTTTTACAACGCCCCTTGCTCTGTCCATGGATTTGGCACTTTGAAACTTTTCCCTCTTCCCCAACAAGATTCCCCAAAGTGGCCAGTTCCAACTTCAGAAACCTCTGAGTGTTTAAACTCAAGCTTCATTAGGAAATTTTGAAGTGTTTGTGACCAAACATTGCAAGCAGGCAAGTACAAGTCAGTCTATTTATACCATTACATGTCTTTATAGATTTCTTCCACGATGAGGAGGTTAGAAAAACAGAAACCATGTTCATCTGAAAATCCCAAACTTGCCTTCATTTTTTGGATGATAATTGGGATGTCAGTGATTCTGAAGGCATTTTGTGCAAAGTTGACAAGCTCTCGGTTGTGTGCAAGTGTATGATAGCATCAAAGAATTTTATAGTTTCTTTCTACTACATGAGGTGGCATCGAGTGAATGGTCAGTTGGTAGCTATGGATCAAGATTTAAGTGACAATAATCCCTTGATGTCCACTGAGATATGGTTTTCAAATTATTTTCTTACAGTTGTTGTGGTCAGATCAAATGTCACTTTAAGACAGGTTCAAGAGGATCTGTTAAATGAATCCGATCTCAATTTGCCTTCAAAATTTGTTTTCAAGTGTAACATGCGAAAGGTACTAAGCTACATGTATTGCTTTTATACGTTGATGTTTCTATCATGCTCATGTATCCCAATGTCTTATCGTGTACGTTGCATTGCAGGTACCTCACAGACAAGAAAATACGACTCTTTGTGCACAGATTACCAGCGACAGACTTGAAATAGTGAACTAACTGTACACAATGATTCAAATACTACTCTCAAAGATTACTCAACAAAGGCAGCTCTCTACATTACCAAACACCATTGGATCCTCACTCTCCCATTTTTTTGGAAAGCTGTATACAACAGTTCGTAAACTTTGAACCATAATCAAAACAAAAGTCAAATTTCGATCCACTGCTTGTAATCAATTTGTCAAAAGTACATTTCATAATCTCTTTCTAATCTTGTGCGTGCGGTGATGTGGGGGCTATTGGTTGAGGTTGAGGAGAGGTGGTGGCTTGGAGCTGCTTCATGAGTATCCACGGCCGTCAAAACGACTGAGAGATTCGAGTCAAGGACGGTGACATCATCTTGCATATTCCAAGGCAAATTTGAAACTACAAAACTGTAAAGAAATTTGTGTCATACAAAATTGAATATATTAAAAGAATTTATTATGAAGAAAAAGAATAGCACGCACCAAAGTAAGCAATTGATGATTGAGTCTGTGAGTTCTCTCATCCGGTTCTGTAAAATTGAAATCTCTTGGGGGTGATAGGGAAAATACAGAATGCGTCCCCACACAGGAAGGCCAACATGGAAATAGGGAAACAACAATGACAAATCATCAGCGTTGGCATCGCTGATGGCATTTGCCATTTGCTCCTCCATCATCTCAAGGCGTAACTGCTCCAATCTTTCACTATCGTCTTCTGTTGTGTCCCGCTCGGTGTTGAGACGGGTGCTGTATCGATGCATTTGTGTAGACACTTCATGAACTTTGACCTTGTCAATAGGTGGTATTCTAAGAATATTGTCCATCTTTCGGTCTGAAATACCGGTAGGCGGTATTGTTTTGTCATACCTGAACCTGAGAAGGCGAAGTGTGTTGATGTCTCGTGGCATCAAGATTGTCCTATGGGCGTGGGCCGAGAGAATGTACCTGTCTTCGAAACGCTCTACAAAAAAATCCTCGGCAGCCTCGTGCAAGCACCCCATTGCACTTCGAGACCACCGGAAATTCAGGTTGTGTTGCTCGTAAATCTCGTGAACAACTCTCTGGAATGGCAGTTTAGGTATTGCCAATGAAATGTGCTTTTGGAGCTTACGAAGTTCGAGTAGAACGCTCCTATTCTACTCGTATCTTCTTCTCCGCACTTTTGCCCGTAACTACAGCATGGTCTTGCCCGGAATCACGTGTGATGTTGATGGTTGCACTGTAGACGAGCTAGCCTGGCCTTGCGGACCAGACTGGCCAGGATAAACCTTCCTTGCTGTTTGCTTTGTGCGGGCCATGACTTGAACGAGGAGAATGCGAGGAAATATGAAAATATGGATGTGGGTAAAAATGCAAAGTGACTAGTGACACTTCGGGAAAAACGATGAGAAAAAAAAAGGGGGGGGGGGGGTTATATTAGAGGAATAAGTATAATGAGAAGAGGCGGATGCATTAATCATGACATTGCGAGGTATGATGGGAAGCGTGCGAGCATAACGATTACGCGCCACATGGCACATCGGGACTCAAGCGATATTGGTGGTGCCGAAATTAGTGGCACTGCCTATTCGCAGTGTGGCACGACGAGGAAAGAAGTGCCCCAATGGGTTGCCCTAGCAACAACGGTATGTCGTGGCATAATGCAAGGAGGCGGACCTGAGTACTCTAGACTGGCCGTATCGCGTTATGATGTGACAACAAGCTGTCGCGCCAAAACGCGATAGCGGTGCTTTTGTGGAGCGGCGGCACCAGTTTCGCGTTGTGGCGCGATCGTTCCACGGCGGTTGACACGTAGCATAATCATCACGGTGACTGCATGATGCACGGGTGGCGCAACAAAAAGGCGTCGCGGCACAACGCGAGGAGTCGGACTTGAGTAGTCTGGACTGGCCGTATCGCGTTATGACACGACAACAAATTGTCGCGCCAAAACGAGAAAGCGGTGCTTTTCTGGGGCGGCACCAATTTCGCGTTGTGGCGCGACCGTTCCACGGCGGGTGACACGTGGCGTAATCATCACGGTGACTGCATGATTCACGTCGGCCCCATGATGCACGTTAATCGATGTCATCAATGTTCTCAGGAGTCCTATAAATATGACTTGCTCCCCCATTTGCCCTTTGTTTGGATGTTGTGCTCTCTCGTCTATCTTCGCTTTTGAATTTCCGTTATCGACCCCTTCAATGTTGAAGCAGAGGAGGAAGTGCCTTGCTCTGAGGATTCCCCCCAAGACAAACTATCTCATTTTCTATACCGCATTGGGCTTCATAGCGCGAGACATAGATCAGGCCGATGTTCAATCCAGATTTTTCTTTGCATGAGTGGATTGTCTCCGCACAACATTACCTATCAGGTTTTGAGCAGACCTACCAGCAACAAATGTCCGGTGGCACTGTCAAGATACAAGGAGTTCATTTTGTTCACATGAAGGATATCAATTCGGACTCCTCCAAGAAACACATATTTTCTAGGAGTTGCCTTAAGCTGCCAGTGCACTTGCGGATAACAGATTGCAAGTGTACACTTCATAACCGCAAGTGTAGTGGCTGAATATTATGCAGGTTTTATTTTATATTTGCATTTAATTTTGGATGAGCATGTTGATGCTGCAGAGGCCTCGCTAGAGGATCAGACTGGGGAGGGTCAAGAGCCCAAGTCTGGAGGAAGCCTTGCCTTGCTAGTTTCACAGGGAGTCCAGCTTCAGGAGGGTGCTTTTCCTATTAGTGTTCTACCTACCATACCTATTGGTGATTTGCAGTATGTCATGCTTAACAACATTATGGAGCTTTTTGACCTTCGAGAGGACTATTGCCTTGCCATTGTGGCACAGAATCTTGAAGAGGATGATGCTCTCATTGACCTTGAGCACGACAAGTATTCTGTTATAGATGCCCATGTAAATGACGATGAGTTCGTTGACCTCGCAAGTGCACTTGTGATGATTTACAATGATGTTGCTAGGTATGAGCGCATGATTCCAACAGAAAAGGAGTTCATGGAAGTGCAAAAAAAGCTAGGGATTGAAGAAATGGGTAAGGCAAGCACTTCTTCATCATCTTTGGCCTCAACCTCCAATGCCCCCATTGGAGGTCAGGGCGGCATCAACCTATGGAATGAGGACTTACTTGAGGAAGATGAAAACCACAAGGTAATCTTTTTTTATTTTCCTTACCTTTTTGGTTTCTACTTATCTCATTTCATAACTTTAATTTGTTGCAGTTGGTGGTCTATGATGATACCTTCATTCCTCGCCCTCATGGACGAGGCATGGGAGATTTAGGGAAGAATTCCTCTCTCGGCCAATACTTAAAGAATCTTAAGTATCCGAGTTTTTTGGTTTTCCATTTGTCCAATGACAACACGGAGCTACCCTTGATGACATTGAAGACACTTTCAAGATATTTAGGAGGGGCCGTCATTAGGTGGAACGCAGATAAAATAATGCTTTTAGAAAAAAAGGCCGCATTGTATATGTTTGGCCAAGGGCCAGGAATGTATGGTTTGCGTAGTCACTATTTTTTTACCCAAGCAGCATATGGTTTGGCATGCGGAATCACTGACCCTGTGCAATTACTAGAGTATGACAAGCATGCTATGTTTCGCAATAAACAACCAATTGCGCATCTCCCTACTGAAGAAATGTCTCTTGTGGGCTGTGGAGGTGGAGACAAATATACTGTCAACAAACAAACCTGTAGGTTGCAAAAGATCGAGGCAAGAAGAAGACGATAACACACAATAGGCAAAAAGGCCAGAATATTTTGTAACTTTTCCTGACGAAGATGAAGAATAGAGAAGCTCCAATGTATATTGTCGATGCCAAAAAATAGTACATTTTCTATCAAAACAATGAGTACATTATGTTTCTCACTTTTATGGCTAGTTGTCTTCTCTTGGCACAAAAAATTATATTGTGTTACAATGCGCTATCTTTAGGAAGTCTCAAACAACTTGGGTCGGAGTTGTCCAAGTTTTTCCAATGCGTTAGTTTTGAAGTCACCACTCTGCATGTCGCGATGCCGCAGAAGATGCCTCCCATATTTCCTTCTTCCGTCGTTTGCTTGCTAATCTCATTGCTTGGCCAATCTGACTGTCTTTGAAACATTCCTTTTGGTGTATTCTATACATAAGTTTTCGATAAGTCCATTGATGTAGTTCCTCCAAACTGTAGGCTTTGTTTGCACCACTTCCGTGAAAAGTGTGGCTGAAATAGCCAGTACAGGCTTGGTAGTGAGTTTTCTCCATACCTTGTATAGACCATATAGCCAAGCTATCATACTACCTAGCAAACCAAGGCATGTGGTTGCATATGATATGCTGCAAAAAAGACCAGCCTATTGTTTATATGTAAATATATAATCATAATTTTATCAAATAAAGTAATATACCATGTAATGAGTTATGTGTTGATTTGTCCATGCAACTATGAAAGACCCGTGGATGGTCTACAAAGCGTCTTGAAACAATGTATAGTCAGTATCTCTCCAAGTATTGAGCTCACAAAACTTGAATATGGAAACCAAACTTTTCCACATGTTCGCTTTGCGAGTCCTTGCTGCACCATTGTCTGCGTGGTCAACCACTGCATTGTGCAGGTTTCTCCACCGATTGTATCTCAATGTCAACCTTTCCTAAGCACTTTGGCTTTTGTGTTGTCTGCCACTTGTTGGCATCGACAAGAAGAGACGGGCTTTCACACCGCCAATAGACAACTTCTTTGGCACATCTCGACCATTCTTAGACCTCTTCTCGTCCTGCTCTATTTTCACATGTCCTCCATGCAAGCCCATATATGAGAAACCTATTTCCAATGATAATATAGCCCTTTGTTTTGTTGATGCTACCTAGTGGTCCAAGCAAAACAAATGTACAGAAACATAAGTTTCTTAAAGATTCTGCAGAGTGCATGCATCGTGCAAATATGTACTCTAGATAGTGGAATATCCAACACTGGGTGGAAGTTAAGGTCCTGCAAGTGCCTGTCCGGTGATCTCCTCCAATTTCTTTTGTCAAGACCAATGACTTCTCCCATGCAATACAAACAAGAGCTTTTACTTGTTGGTCCTTTTGAGATGTTGTACATACACTTTAGGGTTTTGAGATCTCCAGCCATATGCCACTCTACTGTGTATGAACCCATGCCTAATACATCGAGTGTCTTTCCATTTCTCTGTTCGCTTATGACTTCAGGAATACTTGTTTGATGGAAAACCCAGTTAAGAATATCAAAATTCTCTGCAAGTACCTGAAATGGGAAAACCAAACCAATAAAATGAAACATGTCTAACCATTTTTTAAAGAAAAAACTTGTTGATATGAAACCTTGAATGTGGCTAATAAGAAAATATTGTTTTCGGATTGCACGCTAAAGTTTCTAGGGTCGTCTGAAGCAATGCTTTCATCTAATGCTCTATTCATAAGTGTTATTGTGACACGCTCAACATTTGTCTCTTTCACTAGCTCGCACAATCTCAGCAAGTTGCTTAGCAACAATCTTGCAGTAGTGCTTATCTTCCAAAAGTCCGGCTACATCTTTGCGTTTTAGTATGAGACCATAAGGAATTGAAGAAGTGTGTTGTTGTCAATATTTGACTGAGGATGTAGCAATGATCTAAGCATAAATATAAAAATTAAGATATAAAACTACAAATGTAAAGATGAATTAAACCTGCTTGAATGATAATCTTACTTGATTGCTTTAACCCTCTTCTTCAAACCCCTAGAACCAACCTTCAGCTGTTCAATGTCTCGTAAGCGTCGTTCTCTTAACCGAGGACCCAAGACATTATTTTTTTCTCTGAGATCCTACGTGAGCTGGGTGATGCTTTCATCCTTGTCTTTCAGTTGGCTGAGATCACTCTGTCACAGTTTGCTTCAAGCAAAAGTTTTCTTTGTGTGCAAGGTCTCTCTCAAGCTTAAGAATATCACTTCTGGCCATATAAACCAGAATAACCGTCTCCTACATAGTTCAGCAATGAAGTTATGTTTTTGAACGGTGGAGTTGAGTTGGTGATAGGATGCTCAGGATATATCCTGCCATCCACCCAAAGATCGACGCTTTTTTTACCTTGAAATCTGAAGTTCTCTTTTGAAGCTTCGGAAAGGATGCCTCTTATTCTTCTTGTGGAGGGGCTCGTATTCTCTGGACAGTTCGATATGCATATGATACACATCGTTTTGACTCCTCGTCTGAGTTCTGTGTGAAGATGATAATGACATTGAGACGACTTGGTGAATGAGAAAGCTCAAAACAGAGGAGAGCGCAAGAGTGGAGCAAATAGAAGAGAGCTCAAGGGAAGAGACTGTGCGCAGGTGGAAAGCAAGAGAGACACGAAACTGAGGAGAAGAATAACATTCAATGCACCTCGTTGAGCGCCAAATCTTAGTTTTGAAAAATCCAAAAGATTGAGATAATCGGTGTTCAATTCGGAGCCGTCATATGTTATCATTGTCTGAACACTTTTTGAGAGTTTTAATAAGCGTACCCCCCAAATCTGATATCCGAGTTTTTTTGAAAGTGAATATCAAAAATGAAATTAGGGACTTTTTATTATCTCTCTCTAAGCTGACCTGGCATTTCTTACAAGGCCCATTTTTGAGTCCAAACTTTTCCTAATGATAGTGCACGTTTCTTACTTCCTTCAGCTAATGATATTTTTTCTCTTCAAAACTAAGGGTTTTAGACTTTAAAAGTTAGGGGGATTTCCCATGGCCATCCGGCCTCTTTCAAGGGTGTAGACTCAGAGAAATAAAAAGGGTATGGTCTAATCTCATCATGATTACAACTCATCTTAGGCTGAATTACAGGGTATTTTTTGAAAAAATAGAGTGTCCATAGGGTTTGGTGTGCATACACCTCTATGTTCCTGTATCCACCAAACACTCTCTCTCTCTCTTATTATTTAATTATATCATTTGGAAATGTGTCCTCTTTTTCCTCTTTGAGAGAAAGAACTTAGTTATTTATTTTTATGCATCTAAATTCTCATCGGACCCCTTTAAAGCCTATCCAATAGGATTCAAGCACATCATGAGGGCCACATGTGGAGGATTTTGACATGTGTCTTTTATACTTCTTAAGTCATATGGTTTGAATTGAATTCTTCAAGCACTTAGTCAATTAGGCATGGAAACCGTTTACGCCTCTTGAGAGTTTATATTTGAATTAAACACTTCAAGAACCTTAGTCATTTAAGCATAAAAATCACCTCAAGCTTTGGGCAAGGTTCCCATAAGCACTTTAATCACTTTAGTTAGAAAGCACGACAAGCATCTCATGCTTGGGTAGGATTCCAACCTCAAGGTCATCCCTATCCCTAGCTTGCCTAAGGTCATTGCCTAAGGTCAAAGGACTTCTTAACACTAACTTTTGGAGGTCTTTAATGAAGCTAACCCTAAGGTCTTTTAAGATCCATTAGATGCACATTGCTCTTTGATAGACTACTTCCTATTGAGATGTAACCATCTCTCCTCTTGATCCCTTGTTGAGGTAAATCTAGAAGCACTTACTGCACATTGCTCTTTGGTAGACCGTCTCCTTTTGGACCCCTATCGAGATGCAACCATTTCTCCTTTTGGTCCTCTGTTGAGATAGGTCTAGAAGCACATGTCTATATCCTAACTCTTGTTCCCCCTTTATCTTCCCATATTAAATGATCAGTTTAATATGAGAAAATCATTTGGTAAAGTTAGATATTATATTTTATGACAGATTTCACATTGTTGGACTTGTTGTCTGCAGTAGGAATAAAGCGTGTTCATGGATGTTCCAACAAGTCCCTTGATCTTTGAATTGACCCTGTAAGTAAGTTGTTGTAGGATCTTCATTGTGTGCTAATTGACTAAAATATTATTGGCACTCTAGAAATTGATATGTGGTGGCTCAAGGAAAAATTAGGTGACACAAAGATACCAAAAGATGTTATGGCTATAGGGAGGCAACTCATTGTATTTGATGTGAAAGGTGTGCTCCTAAATATCTAAAATCAACCACCACCAGAGATGCAGTTTTTGCACCTCCCCACAGAGGTGAGACCATTTGTATATTGTTTGGGTTGAGAGTTATTGTGTGCGGTTAGGCCAGATGTAGAGGATGTTCTTGTAATGTTTTCTAGGAAAGCAGATATGATGATATGGTCCTGATGTAGAAGATAAAAGCTAATGCATGTTCCAAGAACATGCTTTCTATACTGTCATAGTAAACAAGTGGTCAAAGCTATACGGATGACCCTCTTCTTGCCTCATGGTGATTACCAGTGTATAGTGTCATTAATTCTTCTTAACTTTCCCGTACTCTTATAGATGTGTTCATCCAAGAATTGTGAGATGTGGCTTACCAACATCCTTGATGTCACGTGTGTGCCAAGGGATGTTGGTGATAAGATTTTTTTCTTGAAACTTTTGAGATCAGTGTGGGAAAAACACCCGTCATATAATGCTAGCACCCCCATACTTGTAAATGGCTGTAGCTATAGGTTCTTAGAAATGACTATGAGAATTTTTTGGCCATTCGGTCATATGAGCCTTCTTACCTTGATACGACTTTTACCCCTTGTACTTCATGGACTTGATCGAGCCCTGGCTGGAGGGATGGAGTTTTGCTCCCTACCCAACAACATATAATTGTCAACACCCCCTCTTTGATATAGAGGATGATGTTAGCCTTCTAGTTGCTAATTTTCATTTAGCAAGAGGGATACGCTTATCTCTTTGACACCCTGTCAACCCATGATTTGTGGAACAAAGAAAGAAAATTTTCTTAGTGCAGTCTGCTATGTATTCCTTTTTATGTGAAAATGAAAATCCACTAATGTCCATTTAGTTTTTTTCTTATAGTATGCTTTTGTGGTCATTTTTTCTTGATCTTTGGATTTTGTACTAGTAAGTAGAAAATTTGGTATTGGTCTTCCCATGGTAGGGTGATTGTAATTCATGGAAGCTCCATTGTACAAACTTTATAGCAGAGAGCTTTTTTTGGGAAAAATTTACCATTGCGGGCTTGGGAAATTATAATTACTAGTATCAAATTTGAAGCCTTTGATACTGGGATTCACAACTTTCAGGCTTTGGTACTGGTGTGGTATATTGGGTATTATAAAGTACCAAATTTGGTGATGTTCATCTCACTACAAGGTGATTGTAGAAGAAAGCTTTTTTTGGAGAGAGATTACTTTGGAAAAGAACAATATTATGGGCTGTGGAAGTTAGGTACACCAATACAAAATTTGGGGCTTTTGATACTGGCATTGGTAACTACCAAGTCTGGTATTGTAAAGTACCAAATTGGGTGTGGTTCATCTCACTATAGGGTGATTGTTGAAGATAGATTATTTTGGAAAAAACAATATTATGGGCTGGGGAAGTGAGGTATGCCAATACAAAACTTGGTGCTTTTGCTACTTGCATTGGCATCTACCAAATTTGGTGTTTTTCATCTCACTACAGGGTGATTGTAGAAGAAAGTGTTTTTTGGAAAAAACTTATTTTAGAAAAAAAATATGGGTTGGGAAAGTTAGGTGTACTAGTACAAAAGTTGGTGCTTTTGATACTGACATTGATGACTACCAAATTTGGTAATATAAAGTGTCAAATTTGGTGTTGAGCATCTCACTACAGACTGATTGTAGAAGAAAGCCTATTTTGGAAAAAAAAAATATGGATTAGGGAAGTTATCATAAGAGTACCAAATTTGAAGCTTTTGAGGCTTAAAGTACTGCCAAATTTTATATTGGTGCTCTCATTGTAGGGTGATTCTATGTCATGGAAGGTCAATTATACAAACTTTATAGAAGAGTTAGCCTTTTGGAAAACAAAACAACATTGTGAGCTCAGAAAGCTACAACTACCAATACTAGTAAGTTCCAAATTTGGCAGTCTTCTTCTCATTGTAAGACGATTGTAACTCACTATTTTTCAAGTTCCTGTAAATTATGTTATATTACTAACCTCAATAGTGTAGCATGTGATGTGCATACCTAGTGGAGGTAGGGATATAAAGGACAAATTACTCAAGCTTGAATGGTAGATATACTACAAATTACTCAATCTCCCAAATGGTAGATGTGGGGATGGGTAGGTGGGGATGGGTCGAATTCCCTCATCCTCTTCTCCATCGTCATCATACGGCATACTAATGTATACATTTTCATAGACCTCATTGGTTAACATAAACATGTTTCGGAGTCCAGACATAGGTTCAATCAGAATTTGTATGGCTCTTACAAGGTGGGAATAGATCATGACTGGTGGTGTTTGATCAAGAAGGATGTATATATGTATCACATATTCCATCCACTTGGCCATAGTACAAGCCTTTAACAACAAGATCACCTCTAACAATCTTGTTGTGCCACTTATCCCTTTATGATTTGTGTGCTTGGTACATGGATTTGGTCCATCTAAAAAGATAAAATTCCTCACCGCCTTCAATTGCCTTTACTTTAAAGTTGTCCTCAATTGACAACATTTCACACATTGTATGTGGGTTGCCCTCGTACATTGGAAAGTTGAAGTACAATCGAATTGCTATAGTTGTCATGTTGCTATCATCCTCCTTGGATGGATCCACTTCCCCACTGTCCTCATTTTCCACCTCTTGCATCGGTACAATGGACATGTATTTCCATTCTTCAATGTATTTCTTGCTCTTGCATCTCCTCCATTGCCCACTTAAACATGCATCAAGAAAGCATGAGAGTGTAAAAAGACATAGATTGCACGGTTCCTCTTGTGAATAACCATCTACACAATGGGTTGCCCAATAGCCTTGGATTTTTTGAGATTCCCACTGGATATCCCATTGCAATTCATTGCAATTCATCCTTTGAAACCAACCAAAACACTCTCTGTGCGTTAGACCTGTGTGACCTAGTCGTGTCTTCAAATTTTGCATCTAGAAATCAACAACATTAGCCGCATCCTTCATCGGTGCCCCATGTGGTTTCAATTCCTCATGCATTAGTGTTCTCTTTATGATAGAACCAGCTCCTTTGTGCTCCCCTTTTTCACGCCATGATGTGGAGAAGTTCCACGTTATGTGCAAGAGTGTCAATTGATGGTAGTTGGCAACAAAGTAAAAAGGTCCTCGTGCCTTGAATTGCGATGCTGCACCATTTGATCATGCCCAATGATATTTCAAATGATGACTTTGATCTTTCAACCACCTATCATGAGACATAAAGCAATGCTGCATAAACAAAGTATCATGATGCTTATCATCAAATATGTAGAAATGCAGTGTCTTTTGTGTGACACCTCCCAAATTTCTAGCATATGTAATACGCACAAGGATTGTTACTTGTGTTGACCACCAATGCATCCACTGTATTTCATTATGTACTTTGAATGAATAATTCTCTACAAAGTCTATTACAAATACTACAACATTGTTAGTAGGAAATCTAAGCATGATTTCTTTAAGTTGATGTTCCTGCAACCAAAAGATGAAGTTGTGCTTAGTAAAATTGCAAAAAGGCCATGGAAAGAAGCACCTAACACTCTTTGTAGAACAAATTCCTTTCTTTTCTTTTTGCTTCCATCGTCAACCACATGTCCAATGATGACGTCCATGAACACCTTGACAGACACCTCCTTGCTATTGTTGGAAATCTCATCTGGCAGAAGGGCAACGTGGTTATGCCACATTGCAAAAATTCCCCGACCAATTTTTTCTTTGTGTGGAACTTGTTGTCAACCAGCTTTGGACACAAAATGGATTACCACAAACTACTTTTGTGCTAACATACTACCTAGTTTGTAGAGCATTGATTTGCATCATTATTGCTACAACATATTGACCATATGCAAGAGATTTTTCATGATGCCCAAACTTATTTTTTTGCATGTGATTGAAAGCCTCCTTGAGAAATAGCATTTGCACATGATACACACAGCAACAAGTATACCGTTATTTTAGCTTTCAAACAAAGAATGGCTTCAAGGTCTCAAAAGACCTAAGAGACAACTCAACTGTGGGGTGCGTTTGTTTGAATCTCTTGCACAGGTCCACATGATATACAAAAGCAATGTAGGTTGGAATCCTTGAAGATGACATAGAGATGCAAGCTTCAAAAGCTAAAATAGCCAGACCCAAAAGCTGATAGTAAAGTACCAAATTTGAAACCAAGAATTCAACTAGTAGAGAATTCTACCACAATACCAATCTCAAAGGCTTGGTACTTTGCAAATAGTACCCAACCCATTGTAAAGTACCAAAATGAGTGCTTTGGGTACTAATAAGCCTTAAGTTTTGTAAGGTCATTGGATAAAATATCAAAGTAACAAAGTATTAATGACCTGGTAATGTGCAGATACTACCCACAACATTGTAAAATGCTAGGTTTGGAACTCTAAGTACTAGTCCGAGGGACTTGGTACTGTGCAGATTGCACAGTACGAGGATTGGTGGTTTGGGTGTTGTAGTGCTCTAAGTTCCAAAGAATCATTTTATGAACTACCAAAGTTCCAAAGTCTCAATGACTTGGTACTGTGCAAATACTACACACATCATTGTGAAGTACCAGGTTGGGAGCTCTCAGCACTCTAAGGTTAAGAATACCAAACAAAAAATACTACAAAGATACATGATAATAGCAATCCCATGGACTTGGTACTGAGAGATAGTACCCAGACCATCCTAAAGTACCAAAATTGCTGCTTTGGGTGTTTTACAACTCTAAAGAATCATTTGTTGAACTACCAAAGCTCGAAATTCTCAACGTCTTCAAATACTACACACAACATTGTGGAGTCTTACAAAACGACGATTGAGTTTTTTCAAACGGTGCAAAAAATGACCGAGTCTCTCAATAAGTTATTTTTCTTGAGATACATTTATGTCTTTTTTTCTTAAGTTCTTATTTCATGCCAAAGGGTTGTGCCTCTATTTTGAATGTGGGACGACTTGTGTTTTGTGAGTATGTTTGGCCACTAGCTATCTGTGCCTCTCTAGATTTAAATGATGCACTTGCTTCTAGTTACTTGTAGACCTTGATTCACCAAGGAAGAGGGAGAGAGGATAGTTAGTCATACACTCATCATCAATGAAGAGATTGTGCCTTGAATCACATTCCTCATCTTTGGATCTTCTTCTTTCAAATCTTCACTAGACATAACACACTTCTTGCTCTTTGGTTTAGTATGGATCTCTTTTAACATTTGAAACTTTAAAGAAAACAAGTAATGCTACTCATTGCATGATATAGGAAAAAACCAATAAAAACTTCCTTAATATAGAAGCCACATACTCACATAAAAAAGGAGCCCAACAAGATATCATCGTGTAAGGGGATGCCATGACTCCTCTCCTTATCTTTTTTTGGCGAATAATATCAATATGCATTTGATCCCTCTCCTTCAATGCGTGGAGATAGTCCTCATCCCCAAATGTTCTTTATCTCCTCTCTCTCTCTCTCTCTCTCTCTCTCTCTCTCTCTCTCTCTCTCTCTCTCTCTCCCCACCGTCAAGATCATATGAGAATCCTCGTATTTTTGCGTATAAATTGCATGTGATTATAACATCGTGGTTCTCCCATGTAATTAATAATCATAGGAAGGACTACTTTATGTATTAACCAACAAAAATTTTGTAGAAAAAAAAGAGCTAAATTGATTTCTTGTTTCTAAGTAGAAAAAGAGAACACAACTCTCAAGCCTTTGCCCTTTTGGCCCTTTGGGCAAGCTAAAAAAAACTCTCAAGCTTGTAAGAGAATCCAGTGGACTTCTGTTGGAACAGGTCAACGGAGCCATAGACCAGCTTCTTTTACATGTTTGGGAGGTTATCTTTTGTGTACAAAATATGATTAATAGAAAACAAAATGCATAGCGTTGCTCGAATTTGCCGACATTATTGGCATTGCCCCATGCTAGAAACGGTCTGTGCCAGTGTAGACTAATTTCATTAAGGCCTAGCACTAAAAAAGATTGCATTTTTGCGAAACTATGAAAACCTACATATGAAAACTCGTACACGTAGTGTAAGGTCTCTGACCCGATCACAAGAGCACCCTTGTACCACGAAATGAATACAATGGAATAAGTTACTATTTTTAGGAGTTTTTCAGATTCTGTCAGTGCCATGATGTTTAGAATGTTATAAAGCTTCAAAATGTGAATTAAAATAGTTTTTGTGAAAATTTTCCAAAAATAGTAAGTTTTTGGTCACCCGACCCGTCCAGTCTTGACCGTCTCGAAAATCTGCACCCGTACCCCAAATTTGAAAAAAATGCATTTTCGGACCCCGGGGGTTGCTAAATATGGCAGGTACTCGGGCCAGTACGCCTTAGTTAGAGCTTCGTATGGCAATTTACGGCATCAAAATCCGATTCGTATGACCCGTTTTAGCCTAGAACCAAATTTCCTAAAAATTGTCCGGGGAGGTATCGGGGGCCCGGGACTGTGTGGGAACAGGTCCCAGGCCACTCCAGATCATCTTTAGCAGCTAGGGGGCGCCCTCTTGCTTTGTGGGAGTCTTGGGAAAGCTGCCAAGCCTGCAACTCAGTCTCAGAATCAGTTAACCAAGCCAACCTGCCACTTGGTGAGCAGAGAACTGGACTTGCCATGCTTAACTGGAGAAGCTCCCAGATGCATTTAGCAACCCAGATCGATTTTCAGCCTGTAGGAGCCTATTTAAAGACCTGCATACACACACACACACACACTTATGATCACACACACACTCAGTGCATACACACACACCCTCATACATTGGGGAGGTGCTGCTGAATTTTCATCTCAAGAAGCTCGATTAGATCAGAAAATCGAGAAGATTACCAGCTCTTAATCACGGTAATGACAGTTTAATTAATGCTATCTGTAAATTCCTTTCTCTACCATCAAAAATTTCTCGTACATTATGCCTATTCCTAGTCGGAAATCTCTATGACTACTTTCTAAATTCTCCTTATTCATACTCTATTATGTAAATCATCATTCCATAGCTGAATTATCAGCCATTCTTCACTCTCGATTAATGATTAGAGCATAATTATCAGAATCTTCTCTCTCTAGATAGCATAGTAATTAATCGGTAAGCTAGTATTTGTGCAGATTGAAGAGAATCACTATTGTAATCACTCATTAACATTGCAGCTTAATTGAATTCATTTTTCTTATGCATTAAGACGTGATTAAGGAGAAATTAATCCGTCATTAAGTCTCTAAGAATTGGTTTTTCCTCACACATATGCATAGGGTAAATCTGCATCATCTAATTGCTAGGAAATAGTTTAATCATACGTAATCCAATTCTCTGGTAATTCTAATAGTGAAACCTTAATTATTCTTGATCATGCAAGCCGAATAATTATTTTAGAGCTGGTTCCCATAGGATTATGTGCCATCCTTAATGATTGCTTTATGAAAGAAATCTAGACTCTCATATAGGAGGGATTAATTGATGTTACTAATCTACCCATTGGACTGTTATGATGCTATGAACCTTAGCTCTTTCCCCAAGCTAATCATTTAAAGTAGTGAGAAATGACCCCGGTTAAGAGGACGCGCTTCGGTGGTGCCCATGATCGCGAAGCAGGAACGAGCAATGTCAACGGAAAGGGAAAGGCTCCCATGGACGAGCAAATACCGGCCATCTCACGGGCCATCGATGAAGAAGTGGAAGAGGTAGATCATTTTTTTTTTTCAAGTTGTTTAAATTAACATTGCATACGCTAGTTAGGAATGCTCATATCCCCAAACATGTTGGAGGAATCCGACGGAAACCCCGGCATTGAAATCATTATACATTAAGTTCTAAAGTAGGAAGGTAATGTTTGATGGGTATGCTGTTTGCAAGAGGAAAGAATGTTTGCTAGGGAAAATTTAGCTCGACATGTTCATTTTATTTCCAATGTTGAATCAGTCCTGACCCCCCTACTGATCACAGGGGGCAGAGTTCCTCGTTAGGGCTCTTGAATCCACGACTTTCTTTCTATGCGGTGGATACCCACGACTTGCTTTCTATGCGGTGGGAACCCACGTCTTGCTTTCTATGCGGTGGGAGTGTCCATGACGTGCTTTCTATGCGGTGGACATACCTAGTTGTATGGGCAGCTAGGCGACAACGGGAGGAGTGAACTCTCGCTGGAGGGGGGATGTTGTACCTCCAGAACATTGGAATTTTTATGAATAAGTTTGAGTAGAATTTTTACTAGAGTTCTATCTTGGTGTTGTTTGCAATACTGGTTGAAGGGTTGTTTTAACGAACCATGTGATTCGGAATTAAACAAGGAATGTTATGTTGAACAACCTTTGTGGTAGTAATTAGGTCACACGATGAAGTGTGAGTGTGGGGGTGGAAAGTGGGGGCTTGGCTCAGGTTGCCAATGCCTATGAGATGGGTGGTCCCGATTGGTCGGGAACTCTCTGTCCCCATAGTGCTTACTCGATATTAGTAACGCTCATTGCCCCTAGAGCGGGGAATTCTCGAGAGTACGTGCCTCTGAAACATGGGGAAAAAGGCACTCGAGGCTTCTCTCCTCTTGGAAGGTGGGTCATAGGATCGATAGTTAGTTTAAGTACGCTTCCCCTGCGAGGTGGAGCTAGATCTCCTTGCTAGTAGGCTCGAACTCGACTCACTTTGTGATGAAAGATCGTCCGCTAGTCGAACCCTGAACCATTTTGTTTGCTTCCGCTATAGATCTAGTGGCCACCAGGTTTACCATCTGATCCGTTGTTTGATACGACGGGGTGGGGACCTCACACGTAGATTGATTAAATTTGAAATCTTTTGCATTGAAGTTCTTTAAATTTTGTAGGTCTCCTCACCTTCAGATTTAAACATGAGAGGTAGCATGCTATTGGAGCTAAGTTTATAAAAAAACAAAAAACAAAAACCTACGCTCACATGTCAGCACAGTGAACCTCTTGGAACTAGTTTGTGCTTGTGCAAACTAGTTTGGGCAGGTCTCAACATGGCAAAGAGGAAGTGGGGCAGGGGCGGGATCGGGGAACTTTTAGAACAACCTAGACTATGGAAGCCTAGAGGCCATATGTCCCTTAAAGGTTCCCTTCAAAAGAGGGTGGCCCATATCCCTGTAAATCAATCATCCATCTTTCAATGAGTGCCCCATGTCTCCCCAACATTACAACCTACCCACTCACACGTCAGTGTCAAACCCTCCTCTTGGAAACCCTATTGCATTGAATCTCCCCACCATTCTTGAGCAACAGTTGTGATGACTATGTTTCTAGTGAATGGCAACTACTATAGCTAAATTGTGGAGCTTTCCATGTCTTAATAGCCTGCAGCATCAGACCTCAAGGTTGAGCTGAGAACTTGAGCTTCTTGAAAGAGAGATTTGTACTTCTGACGGCTTCCAAGGGGAGGTTTGGATGTTATTCATAGAGGAAGATTGAGGTTTCACAAATGAAAAATGTGGGACATAGCTGATCTCTCTCTAGTTTCTTCTATATAAAAGGTTGATGATGTAGGATATTGCAAAGGTGGTGTTGGAACCTGGAATCCTCAAGATATCGTCTCCTAGGTTTTCTCTCCTTTTAAAGGAGCCTCTAAAATCAGCAAAGAAGCAGTAGAAATAGACCTAGAGATGCCAAGAAAGCAAGCCAACAGTCAATTAAGCAAACCTCCTCTATTTCATGTCCCCAAAAGAAGAAAGAAGTAGCTATACATCCACTATGCCATCTTTGTTTAATTTCAAGTTGTTGTGTGGGCTAAATGTAGAGTGTCCAAAGACTTTTTTGGACCATGAAGGTTGTGGATCCCAAGAAGGATGTTTTAGAGTCAGTGCTCAAAGCGTGCATGTTGCCCTCTTATGTTCACACGTGTCACTCAAATATCAGCTAGTCTTCTTGATTTCTTGAGGACATGAAATGCATCCAAGGAAATGAGGGGCAGTAGGACTTGCAGAACCTTCATCAAAACCACCTCTTTTGAAGAAGGATAGACAACCTTGAACTCACAATTTGTGACTGCCTTGGCCAAGAATCTGCAGCATGTATAGTTTTAGCATCAAACACCTTAAAGCTCCTTTTTGGTTGTGGTATTTGTTTACAAAATGGAAGATGAGCAAGAGGAAATTAGGGCATTCCGGATATTCACTACCACTAGGTCTCCTCTTTTGTAGAGCATGCTTCTTACTATTGGCATGGAGACATTGCAATGCATGCACGTTGTGAGCGGGATGGAAACACACAGAACGCCTCTATAATGACCCAACACACACTCTTGGGAAGATACACACACACACACACTATGGGCACCACTCGGCTTACACAAGACACCTGGCCGAGACAGGGAACACACCTATGGAGTGAGAGGAGAGAGACTATCCGTTTGCCCACTCCACACAGAGACACACACACACACACACCCAAAACATTCAGCTCAAAAGAGGAGAACTTTTGATATTTAGATACAAATGATCTTGGGCCAAAACCAAGGGGGCAAATAGCTCACACAGTATGGGTAAAATAAGCTAGATATAATCACAAACTGGAGAAGAAGATTCGCTCATAGGAGAAACTTACACAGCCAAAACAACAAAAAACCAGTGAGGAATTTGGCAAAATGAACAGCTCCATTGCGTCCGGAACGGCCCAAAACCCCAGTCTACAATGTCAAAGTGCTCAAATCCGACCTCGGATGAGCAGTTTACGGCCAAAACAGGCTCCAAAAACCCCAAAAACACAGTTCCATCTGTTCCTCCTCTCTTCTCCACGTTTTTTCTGGTCTTCTCTCTATTTTTTCAGTTCCCACACTTATGTTTATTACTTGGGCACCCTTGGCCTTTTAGATGACCTCAAACGGGCCCCGAACAGGCCAAAAACTGACCTCGCAGTGCATAGTTGTCACCTTTTTGCCTCATCCGCACACCTGGCACTCAGCTTTTTTCAATAATGCATCCTGCCACCACGTGAAGTGGCCCCAAAATATGGTCCTCATGATGACCTTTCTGCATAATTATCACAAGGAAACACCCACGTTGTGTCCGTACTTCTCCACGTGCAAGTATTGACCCCATTCACCCTCCTGACGCCACTAGATGCCATCTGACGCACCTGCTCACCTCATGTAGTCGGCCCGCGGATAGCTTCCTCGAGAAGTTTTACGCGCTACCAACTCCTCATTATTATAGAAAAAACACACTTGTACTGGTGATAGTGAAAATCGATGCACTATGTACATGTTGTCCTACCTGTACACATGTGGGCCCCACGTAATCACCTGGCTCTGGAAAATGGGCAATCCTTTATTTGATGCACCATGCATGGGTATGTACATATGCGCAATCCCGTGCTCCAAAAAAATCCTGACATAATTTGCCCATCCCTTAGCCTGCTAGATCATTCATGATCAGCAGCAGCAAAAAGCGATATGAGACTCGCAGCATCACAAGTCTCCTCATCCTTCACCAACACTGCTTGATCCACAGACAGCTCATCTTGCTCGACCATCATTAACCTGGCATGATACAATTTAAGACGCAATCCATTTACCCTTGACTTACGTAGAACCCCATCTAGGTTAGCCAGTTGATATGTACCATTCGGGAAACACTCCACTACCTTGAAAGGGCCTTCCCACTTAATTTGAATCTTCTTTTGGAAGGTGTTGTCCAGCTTACTGTTGTAGCACAAAACAAAGTCATGCTTCTTGATACCCTTACTTTTAACCTTTTCATTTATCTTTACCAAATCCTTACCCTGCATCTGCCCATAATTCTCCAAAGCCTTATCCCGCATCTGCCCATAATGCTCCAATGCTCTCATCCTATCCAACTGAACCTCTTGTAACTGTAACAGCCTCTCTTTGAATGCATCACTAGGCGGCCCAAGCAACTTCTCTAACATCTTTACTGCAGGCAACTCTACTTCTACAGGCAATAGTGCTTCCTTTCCATACACCAAATGAAATGGAGTAAACCCTGTACCTGTCTTCACCGACGTACGGTAAGCCCATAATGCACTAGGCAATTCCAAATCCCAATTCCTTCCTCGGTGCTCTGTCACTTTCGAAAGAATTTGTACCAAATCACCATTGAATCTTTCATTTAAGCCATTACACTGTGGGTAATAAGGAGTGGTATTTTGGTGCCTAATCTTCATCTTCGCCCATAAAAAGTCTAGCAGTTTAGCTCTAAATCCTGGCCCCTTATCCGAAAGTATCTCCACTGGCACCCCAAACTTGCAACATATTTCATCGTACACAAATTTTTCCACATCCTTTGCAGTGATCTGTTTTACTGCTATAGCCTTTGCCCATCTAGAGAGATAGTCCACTGCAGTCAAAATATAGCTTTTGCCCCTGCTTGTGATAGGTAATGGGCCTATTGCATCAATCCCCCACTTTTCAAATACATCAAACGCCATAATGGTTTTTCGTAGCTCTGGCTTCAACACTCTCTTCCCAAATGCTTGACACCTATTGCAAGACCTACACCAATGGTGAACATCCTTGTGAAAACTAGGCCAGAAATACCCTTCTTGCAAGATCTTATGCAAAGTGATCTTTAGAGCAAAATGGCTACCACATGCGCCTTCATGATTCTCTTCCAACACTCTATAAAGCTCCTCCCTCCAAGGTACATGTCTCAACACGAGATCAGCCCCTTTCATGTACAATACATCACCAATCAATTTGTACTTGTATGCTCTACGCACAAAACCATACTTCTTAGACTTCTGAATCTTCTTTGGAATGATTCCTGTTAGTAAAAACTCCTCTTCTTGAGCCAAACTTTCCCGGCCATGATAAAGAGGTAAATTGGTCCTCAACACAAATAGCTCCCCAATCATGCCTTGAGCCGCTTCATGTGCTTCTCCATTTAGAGAACGTTCAATGTGTCTGATGCTCCATGCTTCGAACTTTTTTAACATGCCTTTAATTCTGAAGCACATTTCCTTCAATGAGTTGTTCTTGCTCTTCCACACACCCAGCACTTGCTTCTCCACAAACAAGGCATCACCTTTTATGCTCAACCTTCGAACCCCATGCTTCAAACAAATGTGTAATCCGGCTTCCAGAGTAGCATATTCAGCCTCATTTGTTACTATGAGCACCCAATTTGAACCCCCTCTTGCATACTAGCTTCCCCTCTGGATCATAGAGTGCTATACCCCCCTGAAGCTGCATCATGGCTCTTTCTGTATGAACCATCAAAGAAAAACACATGTGCATTGCTGATCTGTGGTACTTCTTCAACTACCTTTCTCACCACCTCTTCCTCAACAATAAGGGGATTCTCCTTATAGGTCAAAAAATCAGCTAGGGTAGCCCTTGTACTGTCTTCCACTAGAAAAGAGAACTCAAACTCTTGCAGATCAATTGCCCATTTCTTCACCACATTTGACATGTTAGTACCATTAATTAAATGTGGAAAAAAGGCATAACTTGTCAAGAAAACAAAAGGTTGTGGTAGCAAGTAATGTCGAAATCGTCGACAAGCAAATATTACACTAGCCATCACTAGCTCTACTTCCGAGAACTTTCTCTCCGCTACCAACTTCACTCGGCTTGCACAATACATTGGCCTCATATAATGGCTTCCCTTCCCCTTTTGCAATAGCATGGCTCCAATGGAATCATCACCTACTGATGGATTTACATAAAAAACTTTCTCCCAATCAGGAGCCTGCATGGCTGACAACCCCCCTAACACCTCTTTCACCTCTTGAAACACTTCTTCACACTTGTCATCCCATTGCAATGGATCATGCTTTGCCACTTGTTGTAATGGATAAAGAAGTTGCAAAGACAATGGAATAAACCGTGCCATGTACTTCACTTTGTGTATAAAGGTTGCCAATTGCTTCGTACTCGTAGGTGATGGAAGAAGAATAATAGACTTAACCTTATCTGGATCAGCCTCAATGCCATTTTCTGACACCATATGGCCCAATAACTTCACACTTGGCTGTGCTAGATGACATTTCTTGGGATTTAGTTGTCCTCCATATTCATCATATCGAGCCAATACCATCTGCAGCTTCTCATGATGTTCAGCCCTACTGCTATACACACAAAGTTGTCCATAAAAGCTTTAACACAACTACCAATGAATGGTTTCAATACCCAATTTGCTCTCTCTTGATAGAAAGATGGTCCATTTGTCAACCCAAATGGCAATACTATGTAGCAATAGCATCCCCATGGCGTAATAAAAGTTGTCTTTGTGCGGTCTTTAAGAGCAATCTTCAATTGAAAATAGCCTGAAAAACCATCACACACACTGTACCTCTCATAACCTGCCACTGAATCCAAGATCTGATCAATGACTGGAAGAGGATATGGGTTCTTCTTAGTGGCTGCGTTTAAGGGTTTAAAATCTACACAAATCCTCCACTTCCCATCCTTCTTTGGATTGATTACTACTGGACTCACCCATTATGTGGTCTCCACAGGGACTATGAACCCTGCCTTCAATAACTTGTCCACCTCTTCTTGCAATGCTGCCATCTGCTCTTGACCCATCCTTCTTAGCCTTTTCCGCACTGGCTTAGCACCTTCTTTCAGCTCTATATGCATCTCTTCGCCCTTGAACCCTCTGATCTCTTCATATGAAGTAATGAACAAATCAGGAAAACTAGCCAGCATGTGCAAATATATATCTCCTTCTCCATGGCTAAGAGATCTCCACTGATCATTTGTGTCATCAATTCTTGCTTCTTTGACAACTCAACCTTGGTTTGCATCAGCCCTTCAATCACTTCATAAGGCCCTTCACTTTCATCTTCAACCTCATTTGCAAATGCGACTACACCAGACTCCTGGATTCCTTTGTCCATCAAAAGAAATGCAACATCAGCATCCTCATCACTGCTGGTAGTACTATCACTGTCCTCATCAGACACTGTGGAATAGTCTTCATCACTAGACCCATCCTCATCTTCATAAAGCTCTTCCAATTGTTTCCTTGTATCCATATTATATAGCTTCTTGGCACGTGTCTTTCCATAGAGGCTAATCGTACCATGTCGCCAATCTTGAACAGCTCCCTGTATCCATATTATATAGCTTCTTGGCACCTGTCTTTCCATAGAGGCTAATCGTACCATGTCGCCAATCTTGAATAGCTCCTACTGCACGTAACCATGGTCTACCCAATATAATCGGATATCCTCCCAACCCCGCTGGCATCGCATGAAAATAAACCACTGCCTTTGCATCATATGCCTCCACTTCTAAGCTCTTTACAACACCCAAACATTTTACTTTCTGATGGTTTGCCAATCTGATCCGAAAGCCTGACACCCCAGTCACTGTAAGACCCATCTTCTCAACGCATGAGTGTGTTATGACACATATTTGGGCTCCACCATCCACATAACCTTGTCCCAGATTTTTTCTTTTATGCCACACATCTACTATTGGACAAATGTCTGGTAGCTCATCCATCGCCAACACCTTCACTGAACCCCTCTCTGGCTCTTTCTCCATTGAGTTAACCATCCTCTTCCATTGTCTCTTTAGCTTAGGCACCATCTCTATAAGCTGCCCAAAAGTAACATCTGCTTTCCTCGTCGTCGTCAGATCCTCCTTCAAGTCATAGCTTAATTGCCCATCCCCTAGTGGAAAATCTGAAACATGAAACTTGCGACGAGCCCTTCTTTTCCTCTTGGCCTTGACATCCTCGCCTTCATGGATCTTTCCTTTCTTCTTACTAGGACTTGGGGCACTTCTTCCTTCCTTTTCCTCTGCGGTCCTCTTCCCAATAGGCATCACTAATGTATCCTCTAGCTTTGATGCCTTCTCCAAGGTAACCACACTTAACACTTTTGTCTTTCCCTTTTCCTCCTGGGTTAATCCATTGGTTCCTTCGTCTCCCTTAATTTCAATTCCATAATCATTTGACCTAGTTAACACCTGTCTTGGCAATGGATACATGTCTCCCCCCTATCTTTGGTGGCTTATCACATTGCGAGCTGATGTGGCCCAACTCTCCACAATTATAACATGTGGGTGTCTGCCTCCAGAACCTAACATTGCTTTGTTCAACACCATTCCTAGGTCTTTCTTCACCTCCTGGCTGATTTGCAAACCTCCCTTGACCTCGATTATTTCCCACTTGACCAAGCATGTTTAGGCTGAGATTCTTCATTAAATCTACCACCTGCCTCATGTCTTGCCTTAGCCCATCATCTTGCACTGTTGTAGTGACCACTGCTGGCATAACCTGAGGAGTAACCGAAACCACTGGTTCATGATGAACCCCTAGCATAAGACCTGGCAAAGAATCCATAGGCTGAAATTCAGACCTCATGGGCAAAGACTCTACTCCTAGCTGACTCATTGTCCTCAGCTTCCACTCTTTGTTCCTTGCTACCTCTAGTGAATCTTCATATGTCCTATGCTTCTTTATCTCCACTCTCCAATGTATATTCTCCCAAAGACCAACTAAGAACCTGTCCTTCTTCATCATGTCAGGTGGGGGTACCTATGGTGCTAAGGCCTTGCACATCCTCTCCCATGCCAATAAGAACTTACGTATGTACGCATCTACTGGCTCAACTTCCTTTTGCACTAAAGCATGTACTTCTTGCCACACTTTGTCAGGATCTTCAGTCTTCACAAACTCCACTTCCAATCCATGCCTTAGATTGTCCCAACTCAATCTTACGGTGGATCAGCCCCACGCAACTCCTCTTCAAATGCTTTGGACCAGACTCGTGCATCACTCTTCAAACAAATATGGAGAAGACGTAACATCTGCGCAGGGTCATGAATCTAGTTGCTAATGCAGGCAACCTCCATATTTTCCAAAAAGTCTTCCACATCCTCATCACTTCTTCCATGAAACTCCGGATAAGAGAAAGCCATGGCTACCCAAGTTACAATGCTTTGAGAACCCCTTCGAACACACGTGCAAGAACCCAAAACTTTTGACTGACTCAATTCCCAGAAACTTCAATGGAGCTCAACTTTAGATAAGGACAAACACATGCACATCAAATGAGTTTTCATAGTTGGTCATTGGAATTACAACAGGCAAAGGACATTCCAGTATCTCTCTTAATCTTCTTGGCCCGAACATAAAGACTATGCGCTGCTGGAAAAAAATCTTCATGGACACATGAACATTTATCTGGATTCTTTGAGTTAAATGAAAAGGAGTGAATTGAGGTCCGGCGTGATTATCCATTAAAAGCCATCCATGTATCTTCCAAAAATGCACACTTGACTAATCCTCTGATTTTGCCAAAATTTCAGTAGCATAACAACATAAATGGCTTAAAAGACCAAAAGACCAGCCATCATAACTTGGAAAATGTTTTACAGAGTTTCCCCAGAAGTAGAGCAGTGTGAACCCAAAATATAGACTATATATGTATGCATAAACTGTCAACAATAGAACCCGAACATCAAGTAGGACACACTAGTACATAGCTTATGGCGAGGTCACAAAAAGGGTGCTCCAACTACCTGTGTCACCGAAAGGATCTCCACATTTGAGAATCCCCCAGCTCAATAAAACCTCACGCTATCGACCCTCACACGAAGGCTCATGCAAATCTCGTATAGTCAAGTCTCAGAAATGACTATCTTCTAGAACAAGTCTCAAAAATGGCTCGGGCTGCTAAATAAAACCAAGTATGGCTCCACAAAGGCGTACAATGGAAGTTTCCACAAGTAACGTACAATCCACTAGACAACGCGCTCAAACAAGCGCCAAATGATGCATACCCACAACAACTGCAAGTGACACCACTGCTAGTATATCACTGTACTCCAGCTACTTGTACCTGTGTGAATCACTTGTACCTATACCTGTCCCTGTAACCTGTAGTCTGCAACCTGTAATCCTTAATCTCGAAGCTTAAAGCTCGAAGCAGAAGGTACTCGAAGAAGATCCTCCGTGGGGGCGCCAAAAGAATGTGAGCGGGATGGAAACACACAGAACGCCTCTATAACGACCTGACACACACTCTTGGGAAGATACACACACACACACACACACTATGGGGCACCACTCGGCTTACACAACACACCTGGCCGAGACAGGGAACACACCTATGGAGTGAGAGGAGAGAGACTATCCGTTTGCCCACTCCACACAAAGAGAGACACACACACACACACACACCCAAAAAATTCAGCTCAAAAGAGGAGAACTTTTGATATTTAGATACAAAGGAGCTTGGGCCAACACCAAGGGGGCAAATAGCTCACACAGTATGGGTAAAATAAGCCAGATACAATCACAAACTGGAGTAGAAGATTCGCTCATAGGAGAAACTTACACAACCAAAACAGCAAAAAAACAATTAGGAATTTGGCAAAATGGACAGTGCCATCGCGTCCGGAATGGCCCAAAACCACAGTCTACAATGTCAAAGTTCTCAAATCCGACCTCGGATGAGCAGTTTACGGCCAAAACAGGCTCCAAAAACCCCAAAAACACAGTTGCGTCTGTTCCTCCTCTCTTCTCCACGTTTTTTCTGGTCTTCTCTCTGGTTTTTCAGTTCCCACACTTATGTTTATTACTTGGGCACCCTTGGCCTTTTAGATGACCTCAAACGGACCCCGAACAGGCCAAAAACTGACCTCGCAGTGCATAGTTGTCACCTTTTTGCCTCATCCGCACACCTGGCACTCAGCTTTTTTCAATAATGCATCCTGCCACCATGTGAAGTGGCCCCAAAATATGGTCCTCATGATGACCTTTCTGCATAATTATCACAAGGAAACACCCACGTTGTGTCCGTACTTCTCCACGTGCAAGTATTGACCCCATTCGCCCTCCTGACGCCACTAGATGCCATCTGACGCACCTGCTTATCTCATGTCATCGGCCTGCGGATAGCTTCCTCAAGACGTTTTACGCGCTACCAACTCCTCATTATTATAGAAAAAACACACTAGTACTGGTAATAGTGAAAATCGATGCACTATGTACATGATGTCCTACCTGTACACATGTGGGCCCCACGTAATCACCTGGCTCTGGAAAATGGGCAATCCTTTATTTGATGCACCATGCATGGGTATGTACATATGCGCAATCCCTTGCTCCAAAAAACTCCTGACAACGTCTCCCCAACATTCATCCTCCCATCTACCTTAAGTGACACTATTCATAGCAGAGGAGTTGGCAAAACATACTTATGGCACTACATGTCCTGAAGGACTCCATGTTCTTCTTCAACAAACACCTACAATTTCTTGCCCTAGAGTACGTGGAGCACACCCTGCGATATGAGTGCAATAAAGATGTGACATGGTGTGGAAGCCTAGTTAGCACTTACAAAGCTCATGTGGAGTCACTCAATGAAACCATAGGACATCAGTGATGTCTGTACCAACTTCTTTACACTTTTTCCACCAGTGCAAAGGTTCACCTTGCAAGTTGTAGCAATGTGGAACTCTTCTCTGCATCCAACCATGAGCTCAACCTCAACAAGAATCTCATATACTTTATAAAAAAAATTTGTGAACTCAAGTATGGCATTGCTTTCACTTATTACTTGTCTTTACTCCATGTGGTGAGATGGCATGCATATAGAGTTATTGTCATCAAGCTTTCCTTGGATGAACATAAATTTGAGGATGTGCTAACGAGGTGCTTTCTCGATCATGGAAGGCAATAAGAACTATGATTTCATCATATTTTAGCATCCCATTTAGTGATCCTGACATCTCTAAATGCATAAATATTTTAGCTAGTCTTTTTGCACATTGTGTCTTTGCGGTGATGCCTTCACAAGCATTGTGCAGATATTTGCTCAAAAATTGGCTTCGCTTGATTTTTTTGCTCATTGATTGGAAACCGTCGCATTGTGAAGTACTAGGTTGGGAACTCTGGGTACTCTAAAGTTAACATTTCCAAACAAAAACCACTACAAAGAGACATGATAATAGAAATCTCATGGATTTGGTAATGAGAGATAGTACCCAAGCCCTCCTAAAGTACCAAGATTGGTGCTTTGGGTGCTATTTAGCTCTAAGTTTCAAAGAAGCAGTCGATGAAGTGCCAGAGCTCCAAAGTCTCAACGACTTGGTATTCTGAAAATACTAGCAACAACATTGTAAAGTGCCAAGTTGGGAACCCTCGACACTCTAAAGTTAAGATAACCAGACAAAGAATACTACAAAGAGACATGATAATATCAATCCCATGGACTTGATACTGAGAGATAGTACCCAAGCCATCCTACACTACCAGTAATGTTGCTTTGGGTGTTGTTTAGTTTTAAGTCTCTTTTAAATCATTTGATGAAGTACCAAAGTTCCAAAGTCTCAACTTGGGGGGATCAATATATGTAAAACCTATATATCATGTGCGTTAAAGTACTATTTATTAAACCCCTTAGCTGTGAATTTCTCACCAATAAAAAGGGATCCTTTTTCTATTCAATGTACATGTTTTTTTCTAAGAACATTTTTTCAACTCCCTTATGTATTTAAAAATGTGAAAAAACATAGAATAAATAATCCCCAATGTTGAACCCACGTGATACACATTTTCTGTTTGTAGTGACCCCCCCCCCCCCCCCCCCCCCCCCAGAATCTCAATGACTTGGTATTGTGCAATACTAGCAGCAGCATTGTAAAGTGCCAAGTAGGAAAGTCTTGGCACTCTAAAGTTAAGATAACCAAACAAAGAATACTACAAAGAGAAATGATAATACTAGTTCAAGACACTTGGTACTATGCGGATAGTAACCAAGCCATCCTAAAATACGAAGATTGATGCTATGGGTATTATACAACTCTAAGTTTTGAAGGGCTATTAGATGAGGTACCAAAGTTCCTCATCATTGTCGGGGGATAATTGTGCGAACGGTAAGCCGGGAAGGCACCGGGCCCCTGGCTGTGAGAGGTGCGAGGAAAAGGTATGCAGCAGGCACAATTAACAAGACAGAGCTCAAAACAAATAGTTCTCTTAATTCCAGTTAATCCATAGTAGTCATCATTAATCAATCATTAATGGAGGCTTAATGCTCCAGGACCTTACAAGATGAAGCCTGGCTTAATCCGAGTGCTAATCAAGAAACGTGATAATGACCTGCTTAATACCGCCTTCTGCTTCTTCCCGTTATGGCTTAGGAACTTTCTCTTCCAATAGCCATCTGATTTGTCTTCCAGAATTGAATGGGTTTAGGCTCGGCTAATGGTATAAGATTAGGCTCAGAGATTAGGCTTGGCTAATGAATTGAGATTAGGCATCGGCTCAGTTCCGTGATCTTGCAGGCTTCAATTCCTTACTTGCTTTAATCCGTGTCAAGATTTTGCTCAAGCTTTGACCTCCAACTTCCTTGATTGCATGCCTTGTCAAAAACTAGCTCGAGAGATTAGGCTTGATATCAGATCTTGGCTTATGGCTTCGAGTTAATAGGCTTAATTCGGCTGAAGAGCGCTTAGAGAGTAGGTTATTGGAAGATTATGAGCTTAAGCTTGAGGATTCAAATAGGGTTTGGATGGTATACAAGGTTAAGAGCGGATTAAAAAAGGCTTTCGGAGGTTTCAATTAGGTTAATGAAGACTTAAGAGGCTTCTTCTTCTTCTCCTGGATAGAGAGAGAGAGAGAGCGCTCCCTCAGATGAGGAGGAGAGCTTAAGAGATTAATTATCCGGAGCTTAAGAAGCTTGAGAGCTTGAAGGCATGAGGAGGCCGCTTATGAGATTATGTCCAGGAGATTATGAGGAGGAGTCCCTTAAGAATATCGAGCTTATGATAATAAGAGTTTAGGTTCCCTCTCCCGGAAAGAGATAGAGAGAGCTTACTTGTGAGGTTAAGATGATGATGATAAGAGCTTCCGAGCTTTGCCTCCAAATAGCTTTCTCCTGAATGATGATGAGGTCCGGGATTAAGATTATCCCTGGCTTGACTTAGAAGGCATGACTAATGAATTCGCGAGAGTTTTTGCTTCATTTTCTTCTTCATAGCTTAAGAGCTTTGGCCTTGAAAGAGCTTCCTTATGAATGATGATCAGAGACCCCTATCACACAAGTTCCCTTTTTGTAAGTTGCATGGAAAAAAAACCTATATTCGGCCATCGCTAATGGGAAGGGCCTCTTGATGATGTGGCAGGTGAGAGTTAGACGAGCACCAACACCGCCCGAATTAGGGCCAAAAAGTTGCACCTAGGCTTGTTCACCAACTCCCGCTTCATCGCCGAGCTCGACCGAGCATCACCTCGGCCAGCACGATCGATTCTTCTCCTTGTGTTGCTCGCGTTTTTTCCCGCACGCCATCTCCTCCTCTCCTCTTTTTTTCCCTTCACATTAGGTTCAAAATAAAACCCCTTACCAAATGGGCAGCCAATTTCCTTTGCCTTGGGCAGCCATCGCCCCATAATGGGCGGCCATGTTTTGTATGCGTTCGGCCAAGGCAATGCCAAGCATGATAACATTATTGATCATTTTAATTCCCGCATTATTTTTGTACACATTCCGACCAAGGCATCACCTGCAATTATTGCATTCCAAAAGAAGACATTCCACACGCGAAGCTTTGCAAAATTTACGGCACCATATTTGGCATACGTAGCTAGCAAATCACTACCAAACACGGCATTATCTTCTTGAACTTTGATGCCCGTATCAACATTCCGAATGTGATACTCCTCAAACCAATTACTACTCCATGCATTCCAAAATCCCGGCTACAGCTCATTGGCCGAGCGGACTGGAGTGGTACGGAACCGGCCCCCGGTGAATATTTACCGGCCAATATCTTGGTAACCGGAACTCCGATCACACTGATCTGAAAAAACCGACGCACTCCACAAAGTGAGCACTTCAGCCCGATGCATTCATTTCATTTTTGCCCCCTCAGCTGCTGCAGTTGCCCAATCCCGTACAGATCTGCTACTGAACAACTTAAAACTGTCATAACTTCTTACCCGTAGCTCCGATTGACGAGCCGTAAAGACAAGCATGTAGAGATTTTTGAGTACTTCAACTTGGATTAATAAAATCCCAGCTATTTCCACTTCAATCATACTCACTGTTTAGCATTATCAAGACATCTTCTGACCCTTAGAGCCGCATCTGGCACACTTTCAGCTTAAAAATTGGCTTGTTAGCAAGCCCTTCTAACTGCTGATTAACCATGCAGGATTCAAATACTCTTGATTGGAATTCCTTTGCTCATTTTCTTGTCATGAGAGCAGAGCGGCACGACATTCACCCCCTCTGAACCTGCACAGCCTCCGGTCTGTGCCAACCGTTCTTCAAGCTGCATCTTCTATAAATACCTTAAGCTACTTGTCATCAAACTCACGTAGTTTATAAGGGTATATAAAACAAAAAGAAAGTTTAAATCATAACATCAATAGTCTAGCTCAATTATCTGGTAGCTGTCCCATCACAAATCTTTGAACCATAGTGGTCGTATCTCCAAAGCTTTCAATTATTAAAAAATATGTTTAGTGAACCCCGCCAAACTCAAGTGCTCTACTTACTTATGCACACGGCTTAACCATCAGCTCTCTTTAAGGAAGACTTTGAAGCTCAAGTATTCCTTACTCTGTCTGCACAAGGAATGGTCGTCAAGTCCTTTACTTCAAGTTCTGGTAGCAGCACCATCTCAAGAGATGTGAAGATACTATACCAATCGTCCAAGATGTCAACTGGAAGCTAGCCATATAAGCTTATTGATCATATAACCAAAAACACATCTGTCTTAGCATACATCCAAAAACAAATCTACTGCTAAGTAACCTGCTACTACAGGAAAATAAATGAAATCTTTGAATCTGCAAGTTGCTCTTCAATAGCTCCCAGGATCAAATGGGATAATAAGGAATTGCCCCAGTAGTGGAGCAGCATAATATCCACATAAGCACACACAATCTGAATCAATCAACTTTAAGAATTTCTACTCCAAATATGCTATGCCAAGATCTAGCAGAAAGAAACCACCATGTAGACCCAAAAATACCCATCCATAGTGAACCTGCTTTTGAAGATCTTTCGAATCACCTGGATTAAATACCATTAAAATCACATAGCATTGATGGTCTCCGCAATATACTAGAGCTTCACCTAAAGCATAGTGCATCAGCCACATCTCATCAACTTTTGGTAACTTAAGGTCGTTACCAGCAAAAATTACAGAATTTCGACTCCCTTTTACTGGTAGCCAGGACATCATTAACATAAGAATTAGGAATAATATCCAAATCCAGCCACATTTGGCACATCGTCCAAGAAAATGAAAAATTCTGAGCACTTTATGCATTATCAGGGATGATTTAGCATCATCACCCCTCTAGCTTCACAGCCATTACGAAAAATCTTAGGACTTTCTGGATCTGTATCATCAAAGAGATTTTTACCTGGCTCTTGAGGTTGATAATGAATAATAGCTTTGTCCTAAAAATCTTCATCCATAACATCCTTGGAAAAATCAACCTTGGAAGTCTCATCATTCATCAAAGCTATAGGAGTGGGTTCCTCTTGCAGCCCATATATAAGCATAGATGTACAATCCATGTCAATATCCTGCTCACCATCAGCATGATGTAGGAAATCTTCAATATCTCCCTCTGCTTCCTCATCTGCATCCATGCTACTTAGCAAGCCATTATTACTTTGAAAAGGTTCGTCAGGAACCCCCTCTGAAGGGGTATATGCATCACAAAGATGAGCTATACCGCTATAATCTTCTCCTTCAGATTGGGCCAAAAACCCATCAATTATGGAATCTGATTCTGTGATAATTGAATCGGCAAACATATTGCCAGAAGCAACCATAAACTCATTGACATTATCAGGTACATCCTGTGTTAGGTTCATAGTCTCGTCCACTTCATCAGCTATTGCATGTATAATAGATTTGTTTATGCAATCATCTGCAATAAATCTGCTACCCTTCTCAGCTATAGTGTCGATAGAATCGTTAGAAGCCTATAGTGGCTCATCTCCTTGATAAACTTGTTGAGAGCATCCCATGCCAAGGTCAGTAGCTTGAAAAAATCTTGTTGTACAGTTTGGCTCTTCACAAGAACCATTAATCGAGGTGACTTCCACGCCAGAAATCTTTGAAAAAAATTATTACAGTTGTGTTTCAGCAGTAAATTCATTATGTACCTTTGCTTGGTTGCTCAAAATATATTCCTTTGAAGTTGAATATGCTTCTTCCAAAGCTGTATTTGCCTTGGCTTTACTTCTGCAAAAATATGGTCCCAAAATTGATCATAATTGAGGAACTTCATATGATCCCCTTCTTCTTTATAGAAAATAATCTGGTGTTGTTCATTAATCTCCTTCATTGTTAACTCGATAATTCTTGAGCTTTCATGAACAAAACCATCTGCAAAATTGTCCCACTACGTGGGATATGTTTCGGCCAGTTCTCGTACCTTGTCTTTAAATTCGGAGGTTACAACTTCTTCAAAGGTCGAAATCATCCGATCTTCTGGAACTCCTCGGCTCTTCATCTCCGCTTTATAACATGCAAGGAGTCCATCTGGATCATGTCCTTGAAAAATTCCATACCGCTCATGCACGGCATCAAGTGCCATCTCCACTACATCATCAAGCTGCTTTTTCACCTTCATAGCTTTTACTTCTTGTAAACACCTATGAACTAAGCCCAACATTTTGGGCAGATCTGTTGTTGCTAGATTTTTATCAAATCTATTCAGGTTGTAATCTCCAATAAACTACTTCAATTCTGGTGGAACCTCCAGATTGACCTCCCACCTCGGCTTGTTTCGCGTCGGGTTCACCAAGAATGTCGGGGGATAATTGTGCAAACAGTGAGCCGGGAAGGCACCGGGCCCTTCGCTGTGAGAGGTGCGGGGAAAAGAGATGCAGCAGGCACAATTAACAAGACACAACTCAAAACAAATAGTTCTCTTAATTCCAGTTAATCCACAGTAGTCATCATTAATCAATCGTTAATGGAGGCTTAATGCTCCTTACAAGATGAAACCTGGCTTAATCCAGGTGCTAATCAAGAAAAGTGATAATGACCTACTTAATACTGCCTTTTGCTTCTTCCCGTTATGGCTTAGGAACTTCCTCTTCCAATAGCCATATGATTTTTCTTCCAGAATTGAATGGGTTTAGGCTCGGCTAATGGTATAAGATTAGGCTCCGAGATTAGGCTTGGCTAATGAATTGAGATTAGGCATCGGCTCAGTTTCGTGATCCTGCAGGCTTCAATTCCTTACTTGCTTTAATCCGTGACAAGATTTTTCTCAAGCTTTGACCTCCAACTTCCTTGCTTGCATGCCTTGTCGAAAACTAGCTCGAGAGATTAGGCTTGATATCAGATCTTGGCTTATGGCTTCGAGTTAATAGGCTTAATTCGGCTTAAGAGCGCTTAGAGAGTAGGTTATTGGAAGATTATGAGCTTAAGCTTGAGGATTCAAATAGGGTTTGGATGGTATACGAGGTTAAGAGAGGATTAAAGATGGCTTAAGAGGTTTTGATTAGGTTAGTGAAAGCTTAAGAGGCTTCTTCTTCTTCTCCCAGATCCCTCACATGAGGAGGCGAGCTTAAGAGCTTAATTATCCGGAGCTTAAGAAGCTTGAGAGCTTGAAGGCATGACGAGGCCGCTTATGAGATTATGTCCAGGAGATTATGAGGAGGATTCCCGTAAGAATATCGAGCTTATGATAATAAGAGTTTAGGTTCCCTCTCCTGGAAAGAGATAGAGAGAGCTTACTTGTGAGTTTAAGCTGATGATGATAAGAGCTTCCGAGCTTTGCCTCCAAATAGCTTTCCCCTGAATGATGATGAGGTACGGGATTAAGATTATCCCTGGCTTGACTTAGAGGGCACGACTAATGAATTCGCGAGATTTTTTGCTTCATTTTTCTCTTCATAGCTTAAGAGCTTTGGCCTTGAAAGAGCTTCCTTATGAATGATGATCAGAGACCCCTATCACACAAGTTCCCTTTTTGTAAGTTGCATGGAAAAAAACCCTATTTTCGGCCATCGCTAATGGGAAGGGCCTCCTGATGACATGCCAGGCGACAGTTAGACGAGCACCAACACTGCCGGAATCAGGGCCCAAAGGTTGCGCCTAGGCCTGTTCGCCAACTCCTGCTTCATCGCCGAGCTCGACCGAGCATCACCCCGGCCAGCGCGATCGATTCTTCTCCATGTGCTACTCGCATGTTTTCCTGCACGCCATCTCCTCCTCTCCTCTTTTTTTCCCTTCACATTAGGTTCAAAAAAAAAACCCTTACCAAATGGGTGGCCAATTTCCTTTGCTTTGGGCAGCCATCGCCCCATAATGGGCGGCCATGCTTTTGTATACATTCGACCAAGGCAATGCCAAGCATGATAACATTATTGATAATTTTATTTCCCATACTTTTTTTGTACACATTCCGACCAAGGCATCGCCTGCAATTATTGTATTCCAAAAGACAACATTCCAGACACGAAGCTCTGCAAAATTTACGGCACCATATTTGGCATACGTAGCTAGCAAAGCACTGACCGTATCAACATTCCGAATGTGATACTCCTCAAACCAATTACTGCTCCATGCATTCCAAAATCTCCGCTACAGCTAATTGGCCGAGCGGACCGGAGTGGTACGGAACCGACCCCCGGTGAATACTGGCCAATATCTTGGTAGCCTGAACTCTGATCACACTGATCTGAAAAGACCAATACGCTCCACAAAATGAGCTATTCAGCCCAACGCATTCATTTCATTTTTGCCCCCTCAGCTGCCCAATCCGGTACAGATCTGCTACTACTGACTCAACTTAAAACTGTCATAACTTCTTACCCGTAGCTCTGATTGACGAGCTGTAAAGACAGGCATGTAGAGATTTCTCAGTACTTCAACTTGGATTAATAAAATCCAAGCTATGACCACTTCAAGCATACTCAGTGTTTAACATTAGCAAGACATCGTCTGACCCTTAGAGCCGCATCTAGCACACTTTCAGCTTAAAAATTGGCTTGTTAGCAAGCCCTTATAACTGTTGATTAACCATGCAGGATTCAAATACTCTTGATTGGAATTTCTTTGCTCATTTTCTTGTCATGAGAGCAGAGCGTCACGACATCATTTTGAAAAGTACCCAGGTGAGAAAATTTTGGCATTGTGAGTTGAAGGTCTTTTTGAAATATCAATTGGGTATGGTATGTAACAAGCAATACCTAGACCTGTGTAAAGCTTTAGAATGATTACTACCTTCCTCAAACTCAAAGCATATTGCCATGAGAGGTAGAATTGCTCCCCTGGAAACTATGTACATGGTTGCATAATACCGAATTCAAACCTATTCACACTATACATAACCTAAGTAAGAGGCAACATTAACAAAAAATGATATGATGTACCTGAGAGTCATCTAGAAAATGAATCAGATATTTCACAAAACTCTTCTCTTCAATTTTGAATTTACAGATGTTCTTTTTATTAGGAGAGACCCTAGTCTCTGATGACCAAAAGGCATAGACTATATCCCTTGTTATAGGATTTACATGGGTCTCACGACAAAGCAATCTTTGACAAGCAAACAATGGTAACACTTCATCCTCAAAGTTTCATGTGTATCCAAGAAGTTACCGCTGCAATGTTCCTACGATTAACACCTAATAGTGTTGCAATTTTAGACTGATTCATCCTTGAGCCACCTATATTATTTAAATCCATTCTTAAAGAGGTTTTCTTGACAAAAAGCTCGTTTTTAGAATGAGGGACCTTGAGCTGTGTAAGTTTATTGCGGATTCCGACACAAGACCGGATTTGACAACAACAACCTCAAGCTTTGAAATGTATTATGTTGGAGTAGTTCCTAGAAGAGCTACTTTTGCTCGCTAGCCAAAATACCTCGTGTTTGGTTACGCCATTATCGTACCACTATTGAGAAAATATTCTTCCTTGACTTGCATGTTGAATCTCTCCCAATGACGTGGGGAACCCTTTCCTTGCTTCTTTGTTGGCGTGTGCAGAACTGTGTGCAACTCACGCCCAAAGAGAGAGAGAGAGAGAGAGAGAGAGAGAGAGAGAGAGAGAGAGAGAGAGAGAGACTACTATGGCTATGGTTCTGGCTACTTAGACCATGGCTAGTGCTGCGAGGACATGGAGCACATTGTTTCTGCAAGAGTCACACATAGACACACACACACACCCACACACACACACACACACACACATATAGGTATGGTTTTTGCTTGCTCCCTGCACCTCCCTGCCCTCCCTTCTCCAAAAGGTCACCCCATGTCTCCAATGACCCCACCCGATAGTTTTCTTGTTTCCATAAATTAAAAGACCACCACTTTGTGAGTATACATATAAAACATATAAAAAAAGGAACTTGATACATAATACTTTTTTTTTTCAACAACAGATTCACCAAAGGTTTGTTGTGTCAAGGACACCACATTTTTTACCACCAATACAAGATTTCAACCATGTACTCATACAAGCTTGAAGATCACATCAGCTACATCAACCTTGAAAATGAGGAAGAGAAATCAATTTGTTACATCATATTTAGAGTTGGAGTGATGGTGGAAAATAAAAAAAAGTTGCAGGTTTTTCCAACCAGATTTGATAAGCTTTTTATAACTTTCCACATGTGTGTCCTTGGAGAAAAACTTTCAAGATCTTTGATCCTAGAGGGGGCTTCTAGGAACTTTGACTAATGATGGTGGTTTACACAACCACTTTGTTAGCCAATAATAATGTACTTTTAAAGAACTTTGGCAAAGCCAAATTTTCAATTACAAGATCCACAAGTAAAGCAAGGGGATGGAAGGCTGGGGGGGGAGGGCTTGTTTTGATAAGCCCGAAAAGAGAAGTGGTGATGAAAGGTCAAGTGGTTCTAGAAGGATCAACAAGAAAAAGAAGCAAAGTACGATGTTCTACTCAGTTGGTTGAAAGTATGTTTAGCCAAAATACAATGACTTATGGTGAAAGGTGATGCTTTGCTAATTGTAAAACAAATTCTTGGTATTTGGGCTTGTAAGAATAAAAGTCTTAGATCCAAAGTTTCTACCATTCATAAACTTTTGGCAAAATTTGAAGAAGTACAACTCTATCACATCCCTAGAAAAGAAAATCAGGATGCAGACTTACTAGCTCAGCAGGCAATCTTAGGTCAAAAACTAAGTGCAAGTCATCATTGGAGCTTCAACAATGAAGGGGCCACAATATTCACGCATGGACTCCTTAGCACCTATGGTTAACTACATCTTGGAGGGAGAATTTCCTAAAGATTTAACAACAACACAAAGAAGAAGGCTCATCAAAAAGGTAAGCTCAATTATTTGGTTTGAGGGGGCTTTGTACCAATAGGGTAAGGATATTTTTTGTAGACGAGTACCATGTACTATGAAATTCCTAAAATCTTGAGAGGGTTGCATGAAGAAGGTTGTGGGGTTCATGTTTCACATGAGCTAACAATCAAAAAACCTTGCTAGCTAGGTATTCTTGGCCAAGTATGCATGTGGATGTCCAACATTGGTGTAGAAGCTGCCACTATTGCCCCACAACCAGTCATTGCATGTGGTTACTGTATAGACCCACAACTAGTCATTGCATGTGGTCCTTTTGAAAATGGGGAATTGATGCTATGGGTCTAGTGCCTAGAACAAAAAAATGGTAAACTATATATCCTTGTTTCTATTGACTATATGTCAAGATGGGTTGAAGCACAAAGTATAGCATGAGTAAATGAAAAGTTAGTGAGTAGGTTTATCTACACCCAAATCTATTGCAAGTTTGGTACACCTCTTGAAATCGTCTCTGATAATGGTCCGGGTTTCAGAAAGGGATTACTAATGAAAGTGTGTGATGAGCTTAAAACTCAACATAGACATAGCACACCATATTATCCTCAATCAAATGGTTTGGTAGAGAAAGCTAAAAGGATCATTGCAGGAATGATGAAGAAGATCATGGCATTATGGGCATTTACAACAACTTACAAGGATGCTACACAATTCATTCCATTCCACTTAGTGTATGGACAAGAAGATTTACAACCAATTAAACTTAACTTTCTTACTAGAAATATTACAGGTCGAGAGGAGTATAAGGGCGATGAAGCATGGATCAATAGGCTCCTCATCATGGAAAAATTAGAGTGGGAAAGAGAGTCAGTGTACACATGCGACAAGAAGAAATCTTTGCAACTCAAGGAGAAGCTTGACAAGGGTCTTAGAGAGAGAGGGATTAAATACAAGATCATAGTCCTTTGCTACAACAATACATTGGACAACATGTTTGATGCTAAGTTTGAAATTAGATGGGAGAGGCCTTACATTGTGAAGAAAGATTATACAGGTGGCTACTACCAATTGATGGACCTAGATGGAAAGGAGCATTCTAGAAAGGTCAACAACTATCGACTCAAGCCTTATCTTAATCGCATCCTTCCAAGAGTTTTGGAAATAGAGCAAGCCAAGGAGGAAATGAGGGAGGTATTCTACTAATGTTGCACTTCTCACACATTGAAATCATGGGCAACTAGATGGAGAACCTTTGAAGGAAAAGAAGCATCAAGAAGGAGAGGAGCCTTGGAGGAGGCATTGCAAGATTACCCACAACTTTCATTGTTGTGCTAGCCAGCTGATGGTACATATATGAACCATTGACTCGGGGGAGGGGGGGGGGGGGGGGGGGGGGGGGGGGCTAAATGATAGACTTTTTTCGGTCTAGCTATCATGATAAAAGAAATAGAAAAAATACCAAACATAGCTAGAACAAATCAAATATCAAATATGTGTATATGTACATAATTCTAATAAGCTTTCTGTGCATAGGTAAAATGGTCGGTCAATCTTTCTCATGGGAACCCAACCTTTTGCTTTATATTAACTCTAGATGTAAATGTGAGTTTATATATGTATATTATAGTTAAGAGTATTTAAATAAATGAATGAAAATGTCTTCACATTTACCTTTGCATTTTAAGCTTATCCATATAGATTTCTATGCTACTCCTTGTATATATCCATAGGGTAATAAATAAAGTTGGTAATATCTCCACATGGAAAAATAGCTTTGGGAGGACTTTTTTCCTCAAGAGGACATGTACATTTTTAGGAAAAAAATAAGACTTGAATGCAATATACCTAAGGTGTTCACTCCACATTTGATTTCAAAGGAGGAGTTATGCATTTCAATAACCTACAAGCCTATACAAGAGAATAGACATAGGTTTTATGCAAAGTCATGGTGGACATATGGACAAAGGTACACAAAGCCTTTATGCTTTGTGATGCCAACAAAGCAGGCTCCAACCCTAGTCCTTTCGCTTCACACAACATCTCCAGGGGTTTTGCATTGATGGGTGGGGGCCCTTTAGGTGGGCCTTTTGGGGGTTGATTGAACGTCTGCAGTGTGGCCCAACTTGGTTGTAGGGATTGGGACTCTCAAGAGGGTGTGGCTATGGACTTGCACACAGAAGGTTCTTTGGGAGGGGAGCCCTTGGCTACCTCTCTCCCTTCTTGGAGCGTGTGGAGCTCAATCAACCTATTTTTACCAATGGGGTTTGTCAATTGTCCCCTTCCTACGAGAGGACCTCTCGCTTGCCCTGCCATGCCTGTTAGTTGAGGACACGTTCTGAGTGGATCTGGTGTTGTGTTTGTTGTTGTTGGTACTTCTTGGTGGCAGTAGTGATGTGGGGTGTTGGCATGAGGCTCACTATGAAAGCCTCTTGCTTTGATTCTTTGGGGTGTGATAGCCGAGATTTGTTCCCGCAAGGTGATGGAGTCTTTTCTCCACCCTTATGCGACATTATTGGGTAACGAATCTGACATGTTCAGTTTGTGCTTGTGCTTATGGGGGCTCCTCTATTTGTGTGGCTCTGACATGGTACGCTATTGGATGTATATTTTCCTATATTCTCCCGTGTGGCTCAAAATCAATGGATGTACTAGGTTTTCTGTATGGTATCTATGTTTGTATGTGTCTCTAGAGGGGGTATCACTCAAGGGTGGTAGATTTGATGATGCTTGTGGAGCCTTTGGATGTTTTGGTTAAATTATGTAAGTTATGTAGTTCGCTAGGTTTGTGCATGCCCTGGCTTGGATTGTGAGCAGGGCTTGGATTGTGAGCAGGGCTTGGATTGTAATTTTTTATTATGCTTAATAGAAAATCACTCATTGTTGTGAGTTCTGCAAAATAAAAAAATAAAAAAATGGACATGTAAGATCTTTTCAAGAGCTTGGTGACATGTGTGCAGCTTCTACACTTTTCCACAAAATCCTAGCTTGAATTTCACTCTCTCTTCTCATTTTTCTCTCTCTCACCTCTTAGACATGCATGAAGAAAAACCAAGGGACCAATGACCATGACCTCGGCGGGGGCTTATTCGGGCCTCTCTACGGCCCTAAAATGCATTTATGCACTTCCAAATAGACTATTCTTCTTTTACTCTATTTATTTCCTTACACACTCTCATTACACACACACCCCCCCCCACCATTAGTAGCATGGAGAAGACCATTAGAAGTAACCATGGATGCCATTGTATATACCTTCATATTTTTGCAACCATCTACCATTAGTCATCTTTCGTCATTTTCTCCTTCTCATGCACACATCTCCAATGCTCCAAAATCTTCTAATTTGTTCCAACTATGATAAAGCCTTAAAAAGTATGCAATTAGCGGGAGATCAACCAATTCAATTGGATTCCAAGCATCGGACTAAAAAAATGAGGGCAGCCATTCTTCATTTCCTTGACACTAACGAACAAGAGAGAGTGTAATTCTACCCGATTTCTTGCTAATTTCTCATTTTACACAACCTACCATTGTATTTCCCTTTTTTATTATGTGAAAATATTAACTAGAGTTCTAACCTACTAACCTCAAAGCTAGCCCTACCACCTATCTCCTCACATACATTGGATTACTCCTAAGCAAAGCTTTTTTATGTGTATTTAAAAGTGGTCATGCAAATTCTAATCCCTCCAAAAACTTATAAAAGGGGGGCCTCTCTCTGTAATGAAAAGGCACATGTGAAGAAGAAGTGAGAAGTCTAGAGAAGAAGAGCGGTGAGAGGAAGTATGAGAGAGGCTACAAGCCTCTCGCAAGAAGCCTTGCATTATACGAAGCTAGCTTATGAGTGCAAAAAGCCATACTCTTTTTCTAATGCTAATTAAATCCACAAATGCAAAGTGCTTTGCACAGTGTATGCCAAAGACAAGAGAGAAGAGAAATTGGAGGTTGTTGTTAACCTAATCTTATAGAATGTTGTGGAAAATTATACCTTGGAATATTTACAAAGGTACCGTGCATCAATTATTCAACATCTACTATCTATTTTAATTCCTAGAGTTTTAGATGCAGAAGACAGTTTTGTCGACGGCCATATGATATCTGTAACAATGAACGATGATGAGGAAGTCATGCTAGTTTCAACCATTGGAAACCAAATCCCTAAAACTGACCCAATATTAGAGGAATAGAAACCGGTTTGCTTTGCAGTTGGAGTGGTTGAAAGGGAAGTTGGAGTTGATCAATGTGAAGTAGACCAAGCTCTTGAAAATGCTGATGTAAAATTCTCTTCAGAGCCAAGGAATGCAACAAAGGGTCTAGGCCAAGTAGAGGAGGATAAGGGAGTGCCTATTAATGTGGCACATGATCAATATGAGGGAGTCCAAGCTCCAGTATTGCTGACATGAAGTGTTCTTCAGAGTTGAGAGAAGATACAGAGTGTCTAGAGCATGTAGAAAAGGAGGCCAACGTTGCAAATCAAAGATAGGAACAGACAACATAACAAGTTAACCATTCGACCATGGAAACACAAGAGTCTTGTACTGCACAATGCAAGGTGGATACCTTTGGCAATATACAAGGGAACATCGACACTCAACAACAGAATGTCAACATTAGACATGATCAATATGGACTCTTGCTTCAAGTAGATATGGTTGTTCTGGTAATATCATTGTACTTAAATAATATACTCTTTTTTGTTTCTAACTACTTATATGTATACACACAATGATTGGAGAGACTAATTATTTTGGATCTCAATGGATTGTTGCTGCTACAAGAGCCATACAATGGACCTAGAGAGATCTTATTTTGGATCTCAATGGATTGTTGCTGCTACAAGAGCCATACAATGGACCTAGAGAGATCTTTGATTTACGTAGTTTTTGCTTGGGAAATCTCAGAGTAGTAATTTGACCAAGCACAAAGGAATTTTTGAATTTTTTGATTTCACTTTTCTTTTAATTCCACTAGCCTGATGCCTTGCATTTGTTCTTTAGGCCCGGTGCTCGCCAAGTCGAATGCAATTGTGGCGGCTTCTTCCTTCGTGTATCGTGCAGCTAGCAGGTCCAAAAAATTGTGATAAGAATCTTTTAACTCTTTTTGCTCACTCCAGGGCTTAGCCTCTTCCTTTGGCTTTGGCTCCTGACTCTGCTCTTGCTCGGCCTCTTCCCGTTCTTCTGGTTTGTGTTTAGCCTCCTTATCTTCTTCTGGAGGGCTGCTAGGAGGTGGTGAGGGCGGTGGTGAGGGCTGTGGACTAGGTTTAGGGCTGGCCGATAGAGATGTAGGCTTGCCCTTTAAATCCCTGTCTGCTTTAGTTTTTCTTTCTATTTCTTGGCTCTCTTGCTCATCTAGTAGTTTCTATCGTATTTGCTCCACTTCCTCCTCTGTGAAAGGGACATGGGGTATATTCTCTGATGCGGCATCAAGAATCTCAAATTTCTTGATATAGTCCTCGAATCTGTCCCTTTGCACTCTTCGGGATGATCCTGACATAGCTTCTAGAGATGGCTTCCAGAGTTCACTTAAATCACCTTTGAGGGCTCTCTCTGCTCGGAAGCTCTCCATCAGCCTCTCTAATCTTGCCGCCTTTTGTGACCTTGTTTCTTTTGCAGGTATTTGGGAAAATTCCTTCTTTCCTTTCTTTTGCTCCGGCTGCTCCTCTTGAACCGGCTCTAGCCGTCTTTTCAGTCTTGTAGCAACCCTTGGTGCTCTTTGGGGCTCGTCTTCTTTTAGCCTCAGCCAGTCGTTCTGAGACGGGGGTTCAGGCCACCTTCCTTTTGTGTGTAGTGCCCCATAAACCACCTTAGTGATTAGTTCTCCTGGCACAATATAGGTTGGCTTCTTGGTACCCATCTTTACTAAGTTGTCATGTATATACGCCGATTAATTGATTATCTTTGGGGTGCCTTTCGTCATTGTCCAAGTGAATGTCGTGGCAATTGCACTTGGCGGCATTTTGTACTTCTGTGGCCTCTTCGTACACATGTGGAAGTATTGGTTGTACAACTGGCTCAATATTGCCACTCTTGGGTTGGCAATATCTTCAAAGGTGTAATTCCCTTTCTTCTCAATGTACACCTTTACCTCATCTCTTCTTTTCGTTACACTATCCCCCTTGTTGGAGAGACTCTAACAGATCTTCTTGTATCCATGTGCTCCTGGGCTTTAGTGTTCCTTTTGGAATGACGATGGGTTCCACTTCTTCCAGGTAATCCTTGATGGTCATTCTTTTCTTCTTTGTCGGTGACTTCGCGGCTGCCATAGATCCTGTTGCACTCAGTAGTCCGAAGTTAGCGTTTTTTCTATATTAGCTGGGAAACTGAGTTTTAAATATCCAAATGACTTGAAAATTGAAAATAAAGCTTAAAAGGAACTTGTGAAGCTGTGCATGTGCTCACAGTGCAAATCTGGTAAAAAAATTTCATCTAGACATCCTACGTGTAGGATGTCTTTTTCATCAGAATTGGTTCATACTTGCCATGCTGGTAGTGCATGGCTCATGGAACATGGCTACATGCTTGGATTTGGATTTGGATATCAAAAAGTGGATTTTTGGGTTGATTCCGTCTTTAGGTCACAAATTGGGTAGAAAGTCCATCATAGGTAGCAATTGATGTCCAAATGGGTTGAAAATTGGTATATGGGCTCATTGCACCATGGTATTGGCTCCCATGATGTCACTCTTTGCACAGAATGCCTAATTTATGCTGGAGACATCCTACGTGTAGGATGTCTTTTTCATCAACATGTCATGAAATTTGTTCGGTGGGTAGTCCTTGGCCTATGGAACATGGCCATGCTCTTGGATTTGGATTTGGGCAGGGATTGATGCTTGTAAGGGCCTGTGTGGTGTTTTTGGGCTCCAAAAGTGTATTGAAGGTGTTGGGGGTCAAAAATGATTAGAATGTCTTCAAACTTGATATATGAGCTCCTGATGATGAGGTGTTTGGATCTGGACTGAACAATAATCCTCTGCACACCAAAAAAGTCAAATAGACATCCTACGCGTAGGATGTCTACTTCACCATTTTTTGCTTCCAACCACACAAATTGGTTGTTGATGTGTTGGTGAATGTGTTGTGCAAGTTTCATGTGATTTGGACAAGATTTGGTAGGTCTATGGCCCATTATTGCCTCTATGCCCTAACTTTGCGTTTTTTCATACATATGAGGTCAATTTTGGTCCAAATGTGATGAGACTTGGTGGATAGCATGTGAAGGTCATTCAAAAAATGTGTATGATGAAAAATGTTGGAGTTTGTGCCCAAAATTTCCCTTGAGAAATCCTACGCGTAGGATGTCTCCTGATGATTTTTTTCATGGGGTGGTGCTCCTAGTGCCTGCCCTTGGTCCCCCTGAGTAAGTCAAATGGATAGAGAATAACTTCCTGTGTGGACTTCAGAGCCTCCGAGCCGTTTTCTTACTTTTGGAGTGCTTTTTGGCGATGAAATTTCTTGATGTTGGTCTCCATAGCTTCCCGATCCCTTGGGGATCCTTGCCGTATGGTTTTTGTCGACTTTGGCTTCACCGGAGCTTCATTTGGCAATTTGTCGCTCTAGAAGCACCCGTGGTTGCGTTTACATACCTTCGATGATTTGTGGTGGTCTACCACCATAAGACTTGGTTGTTGATGGTCTAGGAAAGCTGCTCGTGAAGTTTGGTGGTAACCGGGCTTGCGGTTTGGCCGCAAGAGCAATTTGACGCTTTGTGTGTCTGATGCCGTTTCTGAAGTTTAGTGCCGCTTCGGGTCACTTTTTGGTCATGCGGGTCACATAGACTTGTTGAGCATGTCGAGATGCTCCTACCCATGAATTTTGGTAGTATTTGGTCGCTGTTTCGCCGATTTCCCAATTGGTGGCCTCTTACGGGTTTCTAGGAATTAGGGTTTTTCCCGATGGATTTCTACTATCTTTGGACATCCAAGACTGGTCTCCTAGGCTAGGGTAAGCTTCCGATGAAGTATTGTTGCTTTTGGGTTAGCCGTTAGGCTGCCGTCTCTACTTGTAGGTCTCTACTGCCCACTTTGTGTGTGACCCCTACGCTAGTTTTCGCGACATAATGGCAAACATGCACGAAAAGCTCAAGGTGGTGAGCCTACCTCTCATGTCTGGAGCTCGTCGGATAGTCGTGCGCATCGTAGAAGCTGCTAGAAGGTCGGTCCGCTCTAGGTGGCAGAAGCTCTCTCCACAAAGTCAATAGTGAGAATGAGCTAAAAATGAGGTGAAAATTTCTTATAATGGAGGTCCCCGAACCACTTTTCGTGAAATTTGACATGTGCTCCTATCTTCTTGCAAGATGCGGCTTAGGCTCAAAAATTTCTTGATTTGGACTCCATTTGCTCTGTTTACCAGAAATTTGGCATTTCGGTCAAAACATGGCCAAAACACGCTTTCTGCTCCAGTCTCATAATTGCACCCCCACTGTACCATAGGTTTTCCTATAGTCACTGATCATCCCCATATTTTTTGTTTTTCATTACGACCATTTTTCACCTGCTTTTTGTATTTTTGAAGTTTTTTTGCCGAAAATTAGCAAAATTAAAAGGAAAATAGCAAATCAAACCCAAAAAATTATATACATCACCGTAAAACATTAATTACACTCACATGCAATTTTTATGGCCGGATTTCTCTGTTTTACCAATATTTTGCCTGAAAAAATGGCTATTTCTACTTATATACACACACCTAGGGGCCTAATTTGGCGTTTGAACCCATATACCTATAGATACATGGTGTATAAGGGCATATGTACTTGGGTTACTCCAAAAAATTTCACAATCAAACAACAACCCTTAAAATAGTCGAAAATCATGCCCTTTTTTTCTCTTTCTGTTATTGGTTCCGCATTTGAGAATGCCTCCTCCCCTCCTAGCTGGAGTCCTCCCGGACGACAAGGTATCGCCTCGGAGTATGTGCCGTGCATAGGTTGAAAAAGTTGTGCTAATGCCTGGCCGATTAATGTGGCCCTATTTTATGCATACTCTGTCAATGCATGGAAAAATTAATGTTGTGCAAGAGAAGGGAATAAGCAAGATGCTTATTTGCATTCGCCGTCGAGGTTTCCTGGTTTCTTTGCAAGTAACAGCTGTAGCTCTACTGCTCTTTGTTTAATTGTCTTTTTTGCAAAAGGCAATTGCTTTGCCGACACTGTTGATATAACCGTAGTTGTTTCTATGTAGAGGATTGGCTTGGCCGGAATGGCTTTGGGCCGTATTGCCTTTGCTTTCCATTGGTATTTTGTTTCTACCGTTTTTTGTAGATGTTTTGCTACTTTCTTTGTTGCCACTGTTTCGTTGCTGATTGGCATCCACATAAGTCGGTTTTCCTTTTTTAAATGCAGTTGTCTGCCTTCCGTTGTTGCTTGTACTGAAGGGAGTTCCTTTTGCCTTTGTTTTGGTATCCAAATGCGAGTGACATTTGGGTTATGGCTAAGCATTTTCTTGGGGATCCATACCTGTTTTATGCCCTTGGTTTTTGGTTGAACCATCTGCTTCCTTGGAATTCTTGGTTGAACCATCTGCTTCCTTGGAATTCTTTTATTGCATTGTTGTGTGTCTGCCATGTCATTTCTAGCCTTCCGCATCCATACTTGTTTCCCTTGTTTTGGTAACCTAGATCTTTGCATTGCGGCCAGTGACTTCGTATGTCTGTAATTAACATTGTTTCCATTCACCTATCTGTTGGTCTCGGATATCATGTTGTTCTTTGGTGGCATTCTTGCTTTTGGCTCTTTTTCCGATGATTGCATGGCTTGCAGCTGATTATTCCAACATTGCTGAGCAAAAGCTATCACCTGTTGTTCATGTCCATGCTGAATTTTGAATGCATTCGCACTCCAATCTATCTGTACATTGTACTCTTTTTGCCAAGGTTTCCCCAACATCATTGGGTGTTCTGTGCTTTCATCCTCCACCACATAGAATTTGTGTGGGTAAATATATTGATGTATTTGTACATGCAATATAGTCCATCCCAATGTTTTCAACGGATTTGATGTGCTACTTTCCCGCACTTGAGGAGTAGGATGAATTTGACCTGTGTCTTTGAGCTGTTGGTATAATCCGTAAGAGATCAAATTTGCTTGAGCTCACGAATCAAGCAATGCCCTCGATTCAACTTGATTGTTGCCCACTTTGACTGCAATTATTGGCTCCACTGTGTCTTCATCCAACTTCGTCAGTCGAATGGCATTGATTTGCAATGGTGCTCCCCGTTGTTGTTGTTGTCACCGAAGTCTTCTTTTTGATATGCGTTCTTGTGCTTCTGCTTGAGCTTCCTCTCGTACTCTTTGTTTTTCCTTCATTCTTTGTTTTCCTAGATGAATTTGTTGGAGCATCTCCTGTGTGAGTGGTAGATGATATTTCCTCAATCGACATCCACTAATCCAGTTTGGCATTTCTTCACCTCCTAATGTAGCAAGCTTGACAGCTCCACTTTGTGATAGATCACTAATCACAAATGGTCCCATCCCGCACTTTTTAAGTTTCTTGGCATGTTGCTTCAAAGTATAAACAAGTACGTAATCACCTGTTTTGAACTCTTTAGTGCGCACATGTTTGTCAAAAAATTCTTTTTGTTTTCTCTTTTTAGCATAGATTGAAGCCACAGCTCGTAAGCGGAGTTCATCTAGCTTTTCAAGATCATCTATTCTTGAAGAGAGCTCATGCCCTGTCCATTCTAAGCGTTTTGCTACTTGTAGAGTTGGAATTAAAAACTCCATGGGTAGTATAGCATTTAGGCCAAACACCATGTTGTATGGTGTTGTTCCTATGGATGTTTTGTAAGCTACCCTGTATGCCCATAGTGTTGAGTGTAGCTGCTAATCCCAATCTGTTCTTGATTTTGACACTATTTTAGTGAGAACCGTGCATAGTGTTTTATTTGTGGCCTCAGCTTGTCCATTTGCCTGTGGATGGTATGGATCAGATTTCCTATGTATGACCATGAATTCCTCTAGCAGATATTCAATGACTTCATTGAGAAAATGTGTCCCCCGGTCACTGACAGTTTCTATTGGTAACCCGTAACGTACAAAAACATTCTCATACAAAAATTGTGCAGTGGTGCATGCATCAGCTTTTTGTGTTGCCTTGGCTTCGACCCATTTTGTGAGATAGTCCGTAGCCACAATGATATATTGGGTATGGGTGCGATATGCAGGGGGTGAGATAGGTCCCACAAAATCAATGTCCCATTTTGCAAATGCTCTTGCTCCCATCATGGGCCATAATGGCATCTCGTCTCTTTTTATTGGCACCTTGGTGCGTTGACATGTGTCACAACGCTTTACAAACTCTTCAGCATCCATGTGTAATGTAGGCCACCAAATTCCTGCGGTTAAGAAAATTTTTGCCGTCTTATCGCCCGAAAAATGGCATCCACTTATTCCGCTATGTGCATGTTCTAGAATCAGCAGGTATTCGCTTTCACTTGCACAAATTCTAAGTTGATTGTTCGTTCCTCGCTTATAGAGTTGGTTCCCAATTAACTGGAAGTCACGAGCTTCTAGCCCTATAGCTTTTTTTCGTGCTTTTGTGATGTTCGTAGGGAACATCCTGGTGGTTAAGAAGTCAATGATATATTGACTCCATGCAGGTGCAATGTTTACCTAAAACAATGTCGCGTGATCCACTGGTCGTTTGGCACTACATATAGTACAATTGGTAACATAAGAATGTGTGTCCGCATACATAGTTGGCCAATAAACCCCTAACTGGTTCAGTCTCTGGTGTGTTTTCACTGTTGAACATTGAAATGCACAATCCTGAACATGTGCTTCTTCAAGGTAGCACTCGAATTCTTCCGGATTTATACATAATCGTAGGATTTGGTCCGATCCAAGATGATACAGCCGTCCTGGTATCAACTCAAAGTTTTTTGTTTGTCGAATTGTTTGTTGTTTGGATCTGTATTCCGCATTATCAAACTCACTTCCAAAGGAAAGAATGCTAGCAATTTCCTGAGACCATTTGGGTACCATTTCAATATTGAAAAGATAAGCATCTGCTATGTCATCATCTACTCCTTCAGGAGCTTCCCCGTTGTGTATCCTTGAAAGATGATCTGCTCGTAGATGGGTTTTACCCTTTTTGACCACCACTCTGAAGTCAAATTCTAGCAATATAATAAACCAGCATATGATTCTCTCTGTATTGCATGGTTTATTTAATGGATACAAAAGAGCGTGATGATCTGTGAAGAACACAAATTTTTTTGCAAGCAAATAATGCTAAAATTTCTTTACATCATAAATCATTCCTAACCCTTTCCGCCGCTCGGTGGTTGTGTAGTTCTTTTCCGCACTGTTTAGCTATCGGCTCGCGTAGCAAATCGGAAAATCCACTGTTTCGTCTCCAGGTTGAGCCAGAATACTTCCAATGGCATATGCCAGAATACTTCCAATGGCATATGCCGAAGCATCAATGTGAACATGGAATATCTTTTCCCAATCTGGTGCCTTCAGTACAGGTGCTGATATAAGGTTTTCCTTCAGCTTTTGGAATGAAGTTTCACACTCCTTGGTCCAATCAAAATTGACTAGCAAACGATACAGAGGTTGTGCAATAACCGCATACATGTATATGAATCTTCGATAATATCCACAGTGTCCCATGAAGGATTGAACTTGTTTCGCATTAGTAGGCCTGGGTAGGTCTACAATGACTTTGACTTTGTCTAGGTTAGTGGTTATGCAATTTCTTGAGACAATGTGTCCTAACATGCGGCCTTGCTTAACCATGAATACACACTTTTCCAGGTTAAGACAGATTCGATATGTCCTGCATTTTTCAAAGACCTTTTGCAAATGGTCAATATGTTCCTCTCGTAGAAGAGAGTGTACACAAAGATCATCCATGTAAATTTCTAGGAATATTCTTAGGTATTCCTTGAATGCATGAGTCATTAACCTTTGAAAGGTAGCTGGGGCATTAGTTAAGCCAAACGACATAACTCAATACGCATAAATCCCCCATTCTGTGGAAAATGCTGTTTTGTGTTGATCCTCCCTTGCTATTGCCAGTTGGTTGTATCCTAAAAACCCATCCAAAAAGGAATAAGCCCGTTTCCCGGCCACTCGCTCAAGTACATGTTCTGTGATTGGCAAGGGATAATTATCCCTTATGGTGGCTGCATTTACCATTTTGAGGTTTACACACACTCGCAGTTTTCCATTCTTTTTGGGAACTACCACAATGGGTGACACCCAATCTGTATGTTCGATTTCATAGATGAATTCAGCTTCCATCAGTTTATCAATCTCCTCTTTGATTCGTTTAGCAAATGTGTCATTATAAGTATAAGGACGTTGTTTGCTCGGTTTTGCATCCTATTTTAAAGGAATTGTATGTTGGCATATCGATGGATCAACTCCTTTGAGGTCTTTATAGAACCATGCAAACACATCTTTATACTTCTTGAGGAGTTGTGTTAGCCGTTCTTCCTCTTCAGGCTCTAAATCGTTGGCTATATAGACCGGCAAAGGCTTTTCACCTGGTTCTGCGAGGTCTATCCTTTTTGCATTTTCTGGCCCATCGTAAGATTCTTGGTTGGTTCTTTCCTTGACTGGTGGTGTCATGATGATTTTTCTGTCCTGGATAGTAAATTTCCGATAGTGTGACGGTACATTAATGTTTTCCTTTTCTGACTCGAGTTTACCATCACTATCTTCTTCAGTAGTCCATATCTCACGTAAAGACCGTTTCAGTTCTTGGTATTTCTGTTTACGCTCCAATTTGGTCCACTCTTGGTCTTTTGTTGTTTCTTTTTTTTATTTTTGAGATTTTTGAGATTTTGTTTCTGTTTTAGCTTTTCGTACCTGTTTTATTTTCCCTTGCGTTCTTTCTTTTCGATCTTTTGAGAATCTTCCTGATATGTGATCTTTTACACAATCCTCTGCTTTTACAAGCATCAAATAGTGAGTTTTACCTTTTATCCTGGGCATCAGGTTCTCTCTCGCTTTGTTTCCTGCTCATTTCCTCCTATAGCATTCCTGGCGTCTAGGGTGTTGATTAGCGAAATCATAAAACTTGATATTCTTGGTTTCCTTTCCACGCTCACTTGAGGTGTATGAACACTCATTATCTGCATCATCATTTACTTCGAGATGTTCAAAGGAGTTATAAAACTCTTCTTGTTCTGGTGGTTCTACCGTCTCATCTTCTCCTGATATAATGTTTACCATGTAATAGGGTAGCACATCATAGCCATCCTTATCGCAAAATTTTGTTGTTGGACTATCTGTAATGGTACAGACATCCAATGTTGCTAGTATGTGTTCCCATTCTAGAGGTTCCAAAGCATCTTCAGGGATAGGTTCCGGAATATACTCTTTGTCCTCAATTGCTCTTTTTAAGACGCATTCCTCTCTTCTTAAACTTCCATAATGTGAAGCTCCGCACATCCATAGCTCTTTTTGTTTCCCTAACCATGCCGGGAGTTTTGATCCTGCTACTGTAGCTGAATCAAACTCTTCCACAGGTGTTTGGTTCACATCTTTGTAACTATGGTCTTTCAGGTGTATTTTAGTTGTTGTCTCGCCATGTCTGAGGTATATGTGGTCGTAACCCCAATCGTGGACCGTCTTCAATTGTCGCATAAATGGTCGTCCCAAGATGATCTCATAATTATTCTTTTTGTCGAAATCGACTATTGCAAATGTATGCTCATACTCGATTCCGCACGAAGTGAAAATCACTTTTTCTAAGAGTCCTAGAGGCTTCTCCATAAACCCATCTGCCAATTGCAGTTTCATTCTAGTAGCTCTTAAAGCTGGTTTTCCCCATTTTTTCTAGATTTCCTTGGTGGCGTAGCAACTCCCACTCCACTGTCAAGAATAGCCTTGGAAACTACTCCTTGGAATTCTACTGGTAGCGTGGTGTTTCCATCTTCTCCCTCGCAGTACTCTCCAACCTTGTTTAATGGTACTGGCCTAGTGTTTAGTTGAGGCCTGTCCAACTCTTTGATCCGTTCCTGTAGCTTCAAGGTGGGGTCTTTCACTCCAAATTTTCTAGGCCTTTACCTACTGTGGTCCGCATGTTTGGCCGTAACCTTAGGAGTTCTGCTAATGTGATGGTGCATGCCACCGGAGTGGACAACAACTCAATCAATCCTTGTGAATCCATCACCTTGTTAGAAGAAAGTCTTTGAGATGGGATTGCTCTCACCTCTGACTTGGCTTCGTACTCTCCTAGGTAAGAGGGTAAAGTTTTCAGCGAGTCTGGTTGGCTGTGCCCCGAACTAACTGATCCTTGGTCTCCCCCTTGTGAATGTATCTCAAAGTTCATTTGTGACCTTGCCTCAAATTCTTCAATAGGAGGTAAGGTTACATTCTTTTCTTTTCTTGTGCTATTCATGTGGTTACTCATCCTATTAGCCTCGTTGGCCTCACGGATTTGCTTCCACAGATCGTCTAGACCGTTACAGTCCTTACCCATTTCTTCCAATGTTTTAGGTTGGAACCCGTCACTTGCCTCATCTGTGGTATTTGGCACTATGATAGGCTCTCCTATGGACTCATAGACATTATTGAGTCTTTCCTTTGTTTCAACATGTTTCTCTAAAGTTGGTTGGATAGGGGTTGGAGCTGGTGCCTCATGCCAATTTGCAGGTTTACCCAGCGGGTCTTCCATCAATGATTGAGCTACAACCTTTGTTTTTCTATTTCTGCATATGGATAGGTCATCCACCTTTGCTCCTGGGTTTGGTTCTTTTTGAGTCTAGCTTCATAAGCTTTTAGAAGCGCATCCAACTGCTCATTTACCTTGTCAGCCAGTACAGATCCTCTTGATCCTGCACTTTTGGGCTCTGCTATTTCCTTGGGTGCTATGGTTGCCGTGGTGTGTGAACTTAAGCTAGCTAGATCCTCTAACCGCTCTAATCTATCCTTTGTATATTTTAACTCCTCGGATAGAGTTGTTTGCTCTCGTTCCTTCCTGGCTTTCCTACGCGCCTTTCTAGCTTTCCAAGTGCTTCTCTGATTTCTAGTTTCTAAACTTTGGGCATCAGTTTTTGGTTCTTCAACTATGGGTTCGTTCGTCCTTCTTTGAGCTTGGGCTCGTGTTACCGCCTGGATGGGTATGATTGTTTCATTTTCCGATCCTCCACTGGAAGGTACTGTTTCTAGCATGTTCAAGGTGGTTTTTGCTCCTTTGCTCGGGTTTTTAGGGCAATCGGGGATCAAATGAGTAACTCCACACTCAGTGCAATATGCGTTGACTCTAATGATTTCATCATGAGGGCAGTCTCGTAGCCAATGGTCTCCACCACACTTGTAGCAGGGTCCCTTGGGTTGTTGAGGTGCGCCTTGAGCTCCTCTTTGTTGGTATGCATGTCTCTGTCCTCCCATGCCTCCATTGGCTATGAACAACAATGTTCGTTCATCTAAGCTATATCTTCCTTCTCCTGCTGCCTGTGTAGCAGTTGGTGGTCCTCTATTTCCTATCATGCTCCATGGTTCTGGTGTCAAGGGCTCTTTCGGTGGATAATAGACAGGGTTTGCCGCATATCCATTGGGATCTTCATAATATGCATGCATAGGCACCAAAGCCTTATCCTCTGATTCAGTTACGGTTGGTGTGTATCTTATACCGACTGGTTGTAATCCTGGTAGGGGTGGTTGTTGCCTCAACACCGGTTGTGGTCTTTCTACACCTACAGGTCCTGGTAGGTTGCCTGCTTGATACCTAGGCAGCAGTGGAACTTGAGGAGAAGCTACCGGAGCTTGGGGAGCGTAAGGTCTCTCTCTCACATACACCTTGTTATAATAACATTCCTCGGTCCCATGGTTTGTCCATTTTTGTTCAATAGAACACCACTTGGGCTGTTTAGCCTGGGGTTTGGCATACAAGTTAATCTTTTTTAGCACTTCATCTACAAGCTGCTCTTGGTTTACAGCTACTTCTACTTTCGGTGCTATCTTAGAAGACTTGCTTCCACTAATCGTCGTCAAGGTCCTTGAACTCCCCCTCTTTGTAGACCGCACAATTGTCCACAAGGTAAAGAGCCTCCTTGGTCAACTCATTCAATGTCATACTCCTCTTCATGTGTAAGTCTTTCTGGAGATCCGCATTCCTTAGTCCCTGGATGAATATCAGCATAAGTCTTGATTGGGTTGGCAGTTCTTCAACATGACAGAACTTAACATATCTTTTTAGTCTTTGGGCTGCCTTTCGGACAGATTCTCCATCTTTCTGTTTGAATTTATGGATTTGTGAGACGGTATTATGAGCTATCCCCCTTTGTGAGAATTCCTCGATAAATTCGTCAAACACTTCCTCCATAGACTCAAAGTCTCTACGCTCTACAGAGTCAAACCAAGTGGCAGCATCATCCTCTAGGGTTAGTCCAAACCCTGCAAATTGGGTAGGGAAGTCTAACACCTCTTTGGCTCTAATTACACGCACAACAGCTGCTACATGATCTCTTGGGTCTCTGCTTCCTGTGTATTTCTTGTTTACCCATTTTTGCACTTGAGAAGGCCTAATTCTCCGATGGTCTACAAACCTCATCATTGGATCTCCCCGTCCTGATCGATATACCTCCTCAGGTCTTCTGTAATAGGTTGGTTCCTCTCCCAGTGGTAGTCCTAAGCCATAGTTTCTAATTGTTCTCGCTGGAGGTGGCTCATCCCTTCAAACTCGTTCTATGGGTGGTCCTCCAGGCTCTGCCGACCCTTGAGTCTTTGGCTTACTCTCTCCTTGATATCTTGAATAGAGTGGTGGTTCTTGCAAATCCCTTAGCCCTCGTGCGGCTTGATAAACATCTCGGTTTTGGTCTTGTTCTGCTGTTGCACTCTATCGGAGCCATGCCTGCAATGATGGCTGGTTTGCCGGTTGGTTTTGGTTGTTGAATGCTTGCGGTCGGGTGGAATGTGAGGTAGCGTCATACTCATTAGAAAAGGGATTTGTCGACTTACTTGGGGTGTAGGTGGCTCTTGGCACTTCTTCAAGGGCATATGCTGATGCTCCTGGACCTGTTGCCCTTTCTACCTCCTCTGGGAGAATACGCTGGTATTCTCGCCCATATCTATCAACAAAAACTATACCCTTCCCCATGGCAGTTTCATAAGAGAATAAGTAAAGAACCTTGTCTTTGCTTAATTCGTTTACGTATGGTTCTTTGCTGCGAAAGTAAGCGACTATACCCTCACTCTCATGCTTGTAGACTCCCACGTTATCGCTATAAGTTGGAACCCTGGTTGTTTTCTTATCATACATAAAAATAGCTCCGGGTCGATCAATGTTTAGTGGCGGTTCGTGAGCTTCTGAAACCATTTTTCCTTTCGCTCCGTTATCTCCATATCTGTTGTAATATTCAGGGTTACTAACTATCAGATAGTGGTTCCCCTTTTCGTCTCGGAATCTATCTCCATCATCATAGACTCGGATTATCTCCAATCGCTAAGCTGGCCTCTCGTCGATGCAAATGCACTTGCGTCCTCGATAGTCAAAATAGACTAGGGCTCCCCTCGAGTTTGTTCCCTCTAAGAAGATCACAGTGAGCTTGGAATCATTCAAAGGATTCAAGGAGGTGCTTCCTCCTGGCATTGGTTCATCATAGGTGAAACCTCCTGGCTGTTGACTACCCATCATGAAGAAAGATTTGTCTAACGAAGTGTCAGTATCACTACCTTCCTCAATAATTGGTGCTAGAGGATCTAGCCTTGCCTGAGTTACACTCTCCTCGGTGGACACTAAGCTACCTTGGTCACCTGCCACCTTCTGGTCTCTAACAATGTATCTTCCTGATCTTCAATTCATCAAACTTATCAATGCAATTTATCACAAATCCAACCACTCACCTGGTAGAGAATCACTTTCCGCACAACTTCTTGCTTTGTTGTTGAATATACCTGTACACAAGCGTTTAATTTCGGCAATCGAATCAAAGCATTTATCTACTAGAGGTTATCTTAGTAATGATTGGTATAACTAGAGAGTTAATCTCAACCACTACTGTATTTTATACATTGTTGATGTTCTGGATTAGGTCTGCTAATCTGAAACTGTACTTCCCTCAGATGTTGGTCAATTTATGTGAAAAAGTCTGAATTCAATCTTTGCTCCGTCAAATGGGCAAACAAGGTCCAAATTCACTTCTGAAAGAAGTTCTGGAACCCTTAAGCCAAATGGAATCTCACTGCCTACGCCCAATCAAATTTTCTCTTTAGTAGGCCCCAATAGACATCCTACGCGTAGGATGTCTCCTGCTTTGTTTTGCCTGGATTTTTGCACTATGGTTTCCCTTTGATGTGCTGAGTCTACAGTTGTTTTTACTTTTTGATTTGGACACCTATAAGCTGGTCAATGAGTCAGAAATCTGTTTCGATAGCCTGTTGCTGATCTTGATCAGTCTAATCAACTTCAATTTGGACCAAAATTGACTAGGAGGCTTGCCTTAGGCTATACAACACCTTGCTATGCCCACTGTCAATGTCTGGCTTCAATTTCTTGCTTTAGACATCCTACGCGTAGGATGTCTTTTTCATCAGAATGGCTTCAAACTCAAAACACAGGCTCCCCTTGAGTTGCTGATCACTTTGGTATACTCAAAATTTGGTTTGGAGTCCAAAATCACACAGAAGACATCCTACGCGTAGGATGTCTTTTTGGCCTGTTTGACCCCAGACTTGTCCCACAGCTTCCCCTTGATGTCAGTAACCCAGTGGTATGCTTAGATTTTGGTTTGGATTTCAAAAGTTCCCAATTTTAGCTGTTCTTGTCTTTTTCAGTCAAAAGTGCTAAAGTCCGCTTTGAACTCAATTTTTTCACCCAAATGAGGTGAAACCCGTTTTAGTCACTCAATATATCATTCAAGACAAGTTCATGCAGCCATCTTATGGTTTTGGTCTCAAAATAATGTTTTGGCACAATTTGGGTAGGATGTTTGAAAATTTCGGTCTATCTGACCTTATTCTGTCAAGATATGGTCAAATTTCCACTTTCCAGATGAAATTAGGGTAAACCCCACCTTCTGAACACACTGATCAACTCAAAATCCCAAAATTCCCCCTAGATTAGCCTGTAGACATCCTACGCGTAGGATGTCTCCTGGCTTGAAATTAATTTTTTTCCTGACAGAAATGCTCCTGATGCTCTGTAGATCTATCAGAAACACTCACAGTAACTTTTGGACTTCTCTTAGGCTTTCAAACACACTTTTGCATCTTTTTGCGTCTTCTACAAACTTGTGATGACTTTACAAAGCAAGTATACATACATGAAATGCTCTAGATCCTGAATCCTGATGTCCTACTTACTCTACTCCTACTTATCATGTGAAATGGAGATAATGATGTTTTGGTTGCTTTCTGGCCTCTCCGGACTCTCAAGCTCTCCTCTCACCGCTTTTACCACTCCAACTCCTACTCAAGACTCGACTACTACCTAAACTATCTTGGTCTACCTAATCTACCTAAGTCGAAGGATCTAGGCCAGACACACGCTTCCTAGACTCACTCTAAGACCTAGAGAGTCCTCCACCCTCTGATACTATCTAAATGTAAAACAAGACTCTTGGCAAGCCAAAAATCCCAATCCTCAAGGATTAGTCTCGGTCACCTACCTAAGGTTTTTGTCCCCGGCAGCGGCGCCAATGTTGGACGGATACGCCGCGACGGACGTTAGGACAGCAAGAACTCACCTAACATATAATGTCAGCTAAAGACGAAGCTCGACCCGCAGGCACGTGGAAGCAAGCATAAGGTGTCAACCTACACTTGACCGACTCCTAACTAATTCCTACAGAGGTCTCTACCAGTTGTCTAAGTCACAGCCTTCAAGAGTGCATAAGAGGAAACTTCCTACAACGCTTTCTAGAGTGTAACACCCATCAAACAATCTCGAAACACCATTAAACTTGAAGGAGACCCTACTAACACCAATAGGTCGCTCTCCCTAAGGTCTATGAACCAAAATCCCAACCCAAAACACCCGGTGCAAAATCATGCAGGATGTCTGGCCGAAATCTGTAGGTCTTCGTTTTCACTACAAGAGGCTATTCATATTAGCGATGCTCACACAGCGACGCTCAAAAAAAAAAATCTTGGCGTCGCTATGAGCGTCGCAAATTTACAAGTAAATTTGCGACGCTCATAGCGACGCCGGCTGGGCTAAAAAAAATAACAGAGAGCGCCCAAAAACTCAGATCTCAGATCTGAGTTTTTCGGCGTCCTCAAGCAAGGAGCAGGTAACGCAACAATTGGTATGAGAGCAAGTTACCTCCTCCCAAGCTAGTCGCCAATAGCTCCAGTACCACACACCTGTTCACTTTCTCCAATTTTTGTGAGCTTTGGCAAGCATGAGCAGGTTGACAAATACTTCAGGAGAGCTTGTAGAGCTTAGTCTTCTCAGATTTATGATCTGGGCTATTTTGTCATTTTGTGCAAAATTTTGTCAGTGCTGTTTTTTGCATAACCGGTCCCTTACACTCTTCTATGAATTGTGCTATATATCACATGGTGTTCTCAATTTGTTTTTCATCTTTTTGGAAAGTTTTCACATCAAGTGCAACATTTTCCATGGCTGACAACTACACAGATGTGTTCAAGATGTTTGTCTCTCTCTCTCTCTCTCTCTCTCTCTCTCTCTCTCTCTCTCTCTTCTCCACACACACACACACACACACGAGGAGAGGAAGGAGAGCCAGGTATGCTCCTTCCCTCTCCTCACTCTCATGTTTCCTTCCCCTCTTTCTCTCTCCCTCTCTCTCTCTCTCTCACACACACACACACATACACACACACACACATAGTGTTTTTGAGAGAAAGAGAGAGAGAGAGAGAGAGAGAAAGAGTGCAAGCATAAACAAAAACGCACACACACATACATAAACAAAGAATGCACACACACATTGAGAGAGGAAAAGAGAGAGAGAGCATGCATAAACAAAAAACGCACACATTGAGAGAGGAAAAGAGAGAGAGAACATGCATAAACAAAAAACGCACACATTGAGGGAGGAAAAGAGAGAGAAAACATGCATAAACAAAAAAACGCACACACATTGAGAGAGAAAGAGAGAGAAACTAATTTAACGTCGTAGGAAACTAATTAAAATTAAAAGACCTAAAGATCTAGCCGACGAGGAGTTGAAATCAAGACCTATTATTCAAGAGGGAAATGGCATAACCAATCTATCATACTTGGCATGGGTGATAGAAAGGTTATACCATTTATCTCTTTTTATTGGCACACATGCGCACACACACAAGAAGAAGAGAGTTATAACGTCGTAGGAAACTATCCTAAAAGACGTTAAAGATTAGGTTAGATGTAGACTTACGTTAAATTAGATTTAGGTTTATTTAAGTTAAATTAGATTAGATTTAGGTTTATTTTTAGTTAGATTTACGTTTATTTACGCTAGATTTAGATTTACGTTATATTAGATTAGATTTAGGTCTCCATAGACTGCGCCGATGCCTGCATGAAGCGGGTGAAGAAAGCCCTCAATGGAATATAGGGTATTGCTGCCTTCACTCATGGTGGGCTCCGTCGATCCAAAAGTACTGGTGAAATGTCTTCAGAAGATAGGGAAGAAGGTGGATCTTCAGGGCGGCAAGAGTCACTACATCCCCGACAATGACCATCTAGACAACCTCTAGTCATTCAACAGCAACTTCAAAGTTAGTAACTCCAAAGGGCCAATTGCTGTCATCAGATGTGGATGGAGATGAGGCAGCGTCACCGCCGGAAGTTAACTCTGACATCTTTAGTGATGAGAATGCCAACTCTTGCCGAGTTATGTGAAAAATTATGTGTTAAATCAGTTTTAAGGTTCTTATAATCCCTGTTAGTTTAGTTCTTTGTTTTTAATATAACATAATTTACGTTAGATTTAGATTTATGTCATATTAGATTAGAATTAGGTTTATTTAGGTTTACCCACACACACACACACACACACACACACACACACACACACACAAGAAGAAGAGAGTTTTAACGTCGTAGGAAACTATCCCAAAAGACGTTAAAGATTAGGTTAGATGTAGACTTACGTTAAATTAGATTTAGGTTTATTTTTAGTTAGATTTACGTTTATTTAGATTTACGCTTATTTACGTTAGATCGAGTCCACGCAAGAATTACTTACGGTTTAGGGTTTAGAGTTAGACGAACAGTGAAAAGATCTACTGTGAAAAGATGTTAAGATGCTGTGAAGTGCTACACCTAGAGAAGAGGCAAAGGGGTTTTGTCCACTACATGCAGTATCATGTAGACGTGGGTCTGTAGATTTCTTGTACCCACAAATATAGGTATTGACCAATAAAGACGAGATTATAACCCGGTGGTTCTGATCTCCGTGCACCTCTAGACCGAGGTGTGCGGGGATTGGACATGACTAGAGAATGTGAGGTAGAGAGAGAGAGAGAGAGAGAGAGAGAGAGAGAGAGATAAGACAAAGAATGCCAATAGAATATTAAATTTGTTGTCCAGGTTATAAGATTTTTATCCTCATTATGAGTAGTGACGAGGATGTGGGACCGTCCAACCGAAAAACCTATCTCTCAACGAGGGTCTTATGTCCTTGTAATCAATGCAAGCATGCTGTGCGACGGACAAGACGTGTTTCTTTGCAGCACGTTCGCGAATTTGGCGAGTTCAATCCATCTATTATAGATCGAGTTGTTGCCAATTATAACTCGTCGGACTCTGATGCTGGCCAACAAGCAGCAATCTTGCAACCCAATAGACGTGTTCGCAGGCGCTTTGGTCAAGCAGCATATGTGAGGCCACAAGATGTAACCTCTGACAGCTCGGGGGATGATCATGCAGAGCACATTCCCAACGAGGCAATGTTTGAGCCCGAGATTGATGAAATGATCAAGACGATCATGGATTCAGAAAGGCTTATCTATGATGATATGAAAAGTGAAGCCGATACGCCATTGTATAATGGAGCACGTATGTCAAGCGTATCTTCCAGAGAATCATGTGTTACGCGACGGCTTTTTGGGAAGAGAGCCACCAAGGATGTCTACACAAGCATGGTTAGAGCAGAAGGAGATGTGCGATGACGGATTGCCTCCAGGGATGAAGAGACTATCTCTATGGTACGAGTTACCATACTGGCCCCGACTCATGATCAATCACTTGCTCGATCCAATGCACATATTCAAGAATGTGGGTAATCTACTATGGGACCATCTGACCGGCAAGAAAGATACTTTGGGAGCCAGAGTTGACCTTAGAAATGTGGATCGTATGGAGCAATATTGGCCGCAAACAGCGTCTGATGGATCGATAAAACTCCCTAAAGCACCATGGATTTTCACAGGAGCCCAAGAACGCAAAGTAAAAGAGACCATTCGATCTTTGCGGACCCCCACTGGCGTAATGCACTCGCTCCGAACGTGTTTTACTAAAGAAGAAAAGCTTACCGGTTTGAAGTCACACGATTGGCATAAAATGTGTCAGGTACGTTCATAGTGGACTTTAATATCATTGCATAAAATGTGGACTTTAATATCATTGCTGCACATACTTTACAGTTTATTTTACCGGTTTCCATTGAGGGATGTTTGTCTCTCGACATCCGTAACACAATCTACAAACTTGCAAAGCTGGTGCAATGGATCTCACAAAAGGAGATCAACGTAGACTCCATACCATTCGCCAAACTAAATGCTGCGGAGCTTGTGTGCATGTTTGAGAAACATTTTCCTACTACCATGCAAACCATTCAGGTGCATCTTCTTGTTCACATAGTTGATGAGGTGGAAATCGCTGGCACAGTTCATTCCAGATGGATGTTCTTCTTAGAACGTTTCATGAAAACGCTTAAGGGATATGTGCGTCAAAAGGCACGTCCGGAGGGTAGCATGGCAGAAGGTTGGTTGGTATCAGAGTCCCTAGTGTACATTGGAGAGTGGCTAGACGGATTTGATAAAGCCCGGGACACGCTATGGCGAACCATAGATGATGAGCGCATATCTGGGATTGTCATGTGCAATCTCGATGTTGAGAAGAAGATGACGGAAGATCTAGAGGCTAAAATCAACCGATTTTACATGCTTCACAATCCAGTGATGCTAAAGTGGATTTCACAATATGAGGATGCAAAGCAAGAGCGACAAAGGGCACGAATCGAGTGGAGACGGGGAAGACGACCACCGATGCACTATCCGACGGGTCTGGAGAGCCTACCAACATTCATGAGCTTAAGATGGTTGCACAACCAATTGAAAAGCGCACAACAATGCGGTGACGAAGTGACTGAGGAAGAGTGGGAGTACTCTCGGGGTTGCGCGACCAAGGTAAGTTTGCAATGTACGACTAGCTAGTGACTTTATTTCTAAACGTTTGAACGGCCACTCATAATCTTTGTTCGTTGTAGTATAAGTCATACACAGCAGCATGGTGTAAAGGTCGACATTTTAGGGTGGAACGGATCGACAAAAAGCGTTTTACTCAAGATTGTGGAATCATGGCAAAATTTGAACAGTCTAGTCGACGACGTTCCTCTGATGCAGATCCTGTGGTGGCGGAACTCACTTACTTCGGCACGCTACAAGAGATTTTGAGGATCGATTACAGAGGATTTTTTGTTGACTTGTTCGACGTGCAATGGTTCAAGATAATCATGGAGGGTCGCAACGCTACTGTACGTAGAGGAGAGTCTGGTTTTCTTGAGGTGGATTCTACTAAGAAATGGACTGACCTAAAAGACACTTTCGTACTACCCGAGCATTGTGAACAAGTAAGTATGTAAATAGTTAACATCCCCCTTTTACAAGTTATGTGCTTCAAAGCTCTCATGTAAGTTATGTGGCTCTGGCAGGTAATATTTCATCCTACAAAGTCTACATCAAAGTGGTGGTACGTCATAGAGGTAGCCCCTCGTAGCGACAAAGGGCAAGATGCTACTACTCTATATGGGGTGCATGCAGAGGAGCTACAAAATGAAACAGAGGATATGTGTTTAAACGGAGAGCTCTATATAGATATAGGAGGTTATGCTGAGTTATGCGAGGATGAGAGAGAGATCTCTTAAAGCCACAAATATTGTATTTGAACAATTTTGCTCCGTGTTGTAAAAGCTCTGGCTCTCTAAGTACCTTCCATGGTGTATAACGCTCTTTTCTACTCGCGCTCACATCTTTTGATTGAAAATTCTGAGTTTTCGACTTGCCTCTTCTATCACTCAATTCATTGCGTCATTGTATTTATATGCGTCATTACGTCATTGTATTTAATGGTCTTTGCGTCATTGTCTACTCTATTCATTCAATATTAAGTTTAAATATTCGTGTGTTTAATGCAGGTATGGATGATGAGGAGTTTCTTTCTTCTTTGTCACCGCAGCAGAGACAGTGGTACGTGGAGCGTCATCGCTCTGGCGCATCATCGCGCGTTCCTACTCCATCCGCATCTCCCTCTCTTTCGGAGCATTCGGCGCGCTCCGAAGCTTCAGTGTCAACGAGACGATCTTCACACTCGTCTAGACACCGGCGCTCTAGTGGTGGTGGTGGCGGTTGTTGTGGGGATTCCGCCGCCGATGCCTCCACACCGCCTCGTGTTCGACGAGGCTCTTTACCCTCCCCTTCTTTGCCCGCCCCCACACCAGCCACAGCATCGCCATCTACGCCTCTACCTAGCAACTACACACCTCTACCTACTCCGCCAAGAGCCACCCCACTCGACACTCCTCGCTTCGGGGCCCAGACGCCGGTGGAGACACCTGACGTCCGTACCCCCATCGACACACCACTAGAGACCCCTGCCGGGACACCCAGGTTCACGCGTCACCGGCCAGAGGGCTTGCCTTACTCCGTCGACTTCAGCGGCGGCATCATCATGGATGATGACGGCAAGAAGGTGATCTCGCGCATGCGTGGTCTTTGCTCTCAGCTGTTTAGACACTACATACTAAACAAATGCAGTGAAGTACCAAGTGATTTAAAAGCCAGAGTCATCAGCATACTTCATGATGAGTTTCCCATTCCAACACGGGATCAACGCTTCAATGAAGACCTGATGAAGATTCGAATGCGCGAATACTGCAAACACAAGCGTTCCGAAGTGCAAAAAGCAATCAAGCATGGGTGGAACAGGCCAGATTGGCTGGCCAAAGAAGATTGGAAGAATGCGAAGAAAGCAGCGCGCGAGAATCCCGACAAGTGGAAGCAACAAAAGGATGCAACCAAAGCGCGATTAGAGGCAGGGAGCTCGCACCACTTGGGGAGCGGTGGATGGGCATCATTTGAGGCCGATTTTGTAAGTGTTTTCGCATTGCTCTTTATGTTCGATAGTTTAGGGTTTATGAGTTTTTTAATTCTAACATAATGAAATCTTTGTATGTTTTGACAGTGGTCGATGACATGACGTGATCCCACACCGTACGAGCGCGAGTACGTAGGCAGGAAGGGCTTAAACGCCTTGATGGACATTCTCAGTTCTCGCGGCGGCATGGTTAGTATTAGGGTTTACTCTTTTCTATTTTTTGTATTGTTTTATAAATGTCGTTATATGTTTATACTTACTGAAAGCTGTCTTATTGTCTTTTTTTGCAGAATCCGACAGATACGCCGCTTGGACGCGATGAGACGTCTGACTAGACGACGTCAGTTTAGCCGTAGCTAGATAGCATTAGTTTAGGGTTTCTCATAGCTTATGTATCATGAGACGGATTTTATACGTCTTTTTGAACCATGTATATTATTACATTTGTCACCGTAGTTCATTTTGCCAATCAATTCTTTATGCCTATGATGTTGTACAATTGTCATTATTACATTTGCCAATCAATTCATTTTGCCTATGATGTGTACAATTGTCAATTTTACGCTTGTCAATTTTGCAAACAATGCGTCTTGTGGGTGACTATTTTGGGTCTATTATCTACCCTTGCACTTTTTTTAAAAAGTGAATCAAGTACAATATGGTTGATGGGTGGCAAGGCATTCAATGTCCTGTCACCAAAAAAAAAATCTCTCGGGCGTCACTATTACCGTCGCTATTTATGGCTCTGTAGCGTCGCTATGAGCGTCCCTATAGACTTCTGTGTAAACGTCGCTATGACCGTCGCTATAAGCGTCTCTATATAGCGACGCATATAGCGACGCTCTCGTAGCGACGCTATTAGCGACGGTTTTAGCGACGCCGGGGGTTATAAAAACCCAGTGTATTTCCGTCGCTAACAGCGTCACAAGAGCACACAACCTCTTGTAGTGTTTTGAAATCTAAAGTGCCTAATGTGTAGTTCTACTCAATGTGAACGCGTGGATATGCTGCAATGCAAAATCGGACAACGTATGCTCACCCAAACACCAGATGAAGCTCGTAGAAGGAGCTTGCAAACACCAAAAAAGAGCTTGCAAAACCGGACCGTACGCGCACAATGTAGGTGTCGGCGCGTAGCTCTTGTCGGGGGCAACACGCTGCCCTTCTCCGCACTCAATTCCGACCACCGGTGCACAAGGAGCCTCAAGATGAAGCTCACACTCTCTCTCGTACACAGTACGCTCACTCACAGACTTCAAAACTTGTTTTAAAAATGACAAAAGGTTTTTCATTAAGGTCAAAAAGTAGTATATATACCTTACAATTCTCAAACCCTAAAGTTCCAAAATCAACTATCTACTCAATCTAACTTTATCAAAACTGGGATACAATCTGGAAACTTCTATAAGTCCCAATATGTTAGAAAATAAGACGTAGCTAAATAGATTTTTGAGTAGATTACTTAATGGAGAGAGATAGATTTCACACACAAGAGATTATAGAGTAGAGAGAGAGAGAGATTACACACGATATACGTGGTTCACCCAATGTGGGCTACGTCCACGGAAAAGCAGCCACTCAATGGCTTTAGCACTTCAAAAGAAGAAGTAGTTTACAAAGGGATTAAACCCTTGATAGAGCTCCTGCCTTGCTTCACTCTCACCACCTCACACTCACCTTGTTGCATCAACTTCACACTATGAAATGTGTGTAGAAATGGCCTCTTTTTATAGGCCAAAAGGGCTGCCCTCTCTTATGAGAGGCAGCCATGTGTAACCGCCCTTGTGCGAATAAGTCCAAATCGGACCCTCCAATCCGCCCATGTGTGGCCACCCTTGAGAAGACAAGTCCCCTTTTGAATTCGGCCACCGGCCATTGACTTCCGACCACCAGTCATTGGCCATTGACTACCGGCCACCGACCAACCGACCGGTTGTTTTCCGACCACTTTCCGGCCGCCAGCCGGCCATAATATTCCTGCGAAAAGGAATATTCCAGCGAAAAAAAAAAGTCTCGGGGGCGCCTCTAAAGCTGCCCCTAATTCTTGTCCATGAAAATTTTGGTTTCCAGTGAGTTCGGATTTTCCTTCACGCACGATGGCTTCTCCTCATAATGGGGGCCTTACAAATGTGCTCTTTTACCACAGAAAATTACAAGGGTAAATCAGGCTCCATACTTAACAATCTCCCACTTGGAGACTGATCTCCAAACCAAACCTGTGACTGCTTTCCATTCTGGCTTCTTATCCTTGAATGCTGATTGAAGATGAGCAAAAGCTCAACTTCTCCTTGTTGACCACCTTTGTAAACATGTCTACAGGATTTTCACTTGTATGCACCTTTCCTATCTTTAGTTGTCCCTCTTCCAAAAGAGTGCATATGAAGTGATATCTCACCTCAATGTGCTTTGTCCTTGAATGAAAGGCTGAGTTCTTCGCAAGATGGATAGCGCTTTGGCTATCACTGTACAAGACACAATTGTCTTGTTTGAATCCAAGCTCTTCTAAGAATCTGTGAAGCCACAGAATTTCTTTGCTTGCCTCTGTCATTGCTACATACTCTGCTTCCGTGGTAGAAAGTGAAACCACTTTCTGCAGCTTTGAAGCCCAGCTTACTGCTGTGCCTCCAACCGTGAACACATATCCAGTAGTGCTCCTTCGAGTATCTTTGTCACCTGCCATATCTGCATCAGCATACCCTTCTAGAAAAATATCAGTTCCTTCAAAATACAAAGCATTTGTTGTTGTCCCTTTTAGATACCTAAGTATCCACTTCACAGCTTGCCAATGCTCTTTACCTGGGTTGTCCATGAACCTACTCACAACTCCCATTGCATGTGCAATGTCTGGCCTTGTCCAGACCATAGCATACATTAGAGAACCTACCGCTGCAGCATATGGAACTTTAGACATATAGGCTATCTCCTCTTGTGTCTTTGGACACATATCCTTAGTTAGTTTAAAATGACCAGCCAAAGGTGTAGAAACTGGTTTTTCATTTTGCATTGCAAACCTTTCTAGTACCTTCTTGATGTAATCTTCTTGAGATAGCTTTATTGTCTTCTTCGTCCTGTCCCTTGATATTTTCATACCAAGTATCCTCTTTGCAACACCTAAATCTTTCATTGAAAAAGATTTGGACAGCTCCTCTTTTAGGTCTTTGATGTCCTGCATGTTAGCACTTGCAATCAACATGTCATCAACATACAGCATTAGGATGATGAATTTCCCATCTCCCAAATTCTTCGTGTAGACGCAGTGATCCGAGTTGCATCTTGTGAATCCATGATCCAACATCCATCGATCAAACTTCAAGTACCATTGTTTTGATTCTTGCTTTAAACCATACAAGCTCTTCTTTAATCTGCAAACCATTTTCTCCTTACCTTTTACTTCATACCCCTTTGGTTGAAGCATGTAGATTTCCTCCTCTAAGTCACCGTGAGGGAATGCCGTATTTACATCCATTTGCTCGAGATTTAGATCATGAGCAGCCACAAGGCTTAAGACAAGCCTAATTGAGTTCATTTTTACAACAGGAGAAAATATTTCATTGAAGTCAATACCTTTCTTTTGAGAAAAACCTTTTACCACAAGCCTAGACTTGTACCTTTTCTTCCCACCTTCTTCTTCCTTCAGCTTGTACACCCATTTGTTTTGAAGTGCCCGCTTACCTTTAGGCAACTCAACCAACTCCCATGTTTGGTTGCGATGTAGTGAGTCCATCTCCACTTGCATGCTCTTCGTCCATTCTTCTTTGGATTCATGTTGCATAGCTTCTTCGTATGATTCCGGCTCTCTAGAATCTGAGATCAAGAGATGGTTGAAGGAAGGAACAAACCTTTCTGGAGGTCTACTTGCTCTTGTAGATCTTCGGGGAATAGGTTGAGGCTCCTCATTTGGTTGACGTTGTTGCACATTGTCACTGTTTGCAGTCCTTGAGTCTTCACCGTCCTCAAGCTCCATGTACTCATCACCTGTTTCTTTTGTTTGTTTTCTTTCCAAGTAATCTTTGTACATATTTTGTTCGTTAAAAATTACATCCCTACTCCTTAAGATTTTACCATCTTCAGGATTCCATAGGCGATACCCAAAGTCTCCTTCTCCATAGCCACTGAAGAAACACTTTTTGGACTTTGCATCTAGCTTTGATCTTAGGCTTCTATCTATGTGCATGAAAGCCTCACACCCAAACACTTTGAGAAATGCATAATTCACCGGTTTACCTGTCCATGCCTCTTCTGGAACTCCCCCATCCAATGCCGTTGAGGGTGACTGATTGATTACGTACACAGACGTACTTACAGCTTCCGCCCAAAGCTCAAGCGGTAGGCCTGCATGTAGCCGCATGCTTTGTGCTCGTTCCATGATTGTCCTGTTCATCCTTTCCAAAATCCCATTTTGTTGAGGTGTCCTTGGGGTTGGCCTTTGCCTCCGAGTGCCATTGCTAGCACAAAAGCTTTCAAAATCTTGGCTGCAATATTCGCCTCCATTGTCGGATCTGAGGCATTTAACCTTGGTACCTGTTTCATTCTCCACAAAGGCTTTCCACCTTTGAAATATGGAAAATACATCGGATCTATTCTTCATGACATAAACCCATGTTTTTCTAGTCGCATCGTCTATGAATGTTACATAGTACAATGAGCCACCAAGTGATGGTGTACTTGCAGGACCCCAAACATCAGAATGAACCAACTCAAGTTTTTTATTTTTTCTTTCATTTCCTGATTTTTGAAATTTTACCCTCTTTTGTTTACCATAAACACAATCTTCACAGAACTCTAAGTCCACTTCTTTCAAACCTGGTAGAAGCTTCTTTGTTTGAAGGATTTGCATTCCTTTGGCACTCATATGCCCAAGTCGGCAGTGCCACACCGCACTGTCAACTTCTGTAGTTGCTGCACAAGCTGAAGGTTGCGTGCTAACAGTACACAAGTAAAGTGTACCGACTTTTTCTCCCTTGGCAACCACCAAAGATCCCTTTGAGATCTTCCACCGTTTGTTTCCGAATGCAATGTTTTGACCTTCATCGTCCAATTGTCCTGTAGAGATCAAATTTTTGCGAAGAGAAGGAACATGCCTAACATCTTTAAGCTTCCATTCATTTCCGTGAGCAGTTTTGACAGAAACTGTACCTTTGCCGACAATCTCACAAGCTTCATCATCTCCCAAGTATACATACCCAAAATTACCTTTGGTGTAGTCTTGGAAATGTTGCTTGTGTGGTGTCGCATGGAATGAAGCCCTGGAATCTACTATCCAGGAATTAGACACATTGTCTAATGAGAGAATTAGAGAATCTTGCTCTACTTTACCTGCCACATTGGCCTCCGATGTTGGTTTGTTTTCTTGAGACTCTGTCTCCTTCTTCTTCTTGGACCAGCAATCCTTCTTGACGTGGCCCTTCTTGCCGCAGTTCCAACATTCAAGAACTAACGTTGTGCGTGACTTGCTCCGCCTTGAGCGGTCACGACCCTTTTGGTTTTTGAACCTCTCCTTAGGCCTTCCTCTTGTTTCCACTGATAGTGCAGCACTTGATGATTCTCCTGTGCTTCTCCTTCGCATTTCCTCGCTTAGGAGAACACCCACAACATCATCAAACTAAAGAGTATTTGTGCCAGAGATAGAATTACTTACAGCCATCACAAGGCTGTCCCAACTATCCGCTAGAGATGATAGTATAAGGAGAGCTCGCACTTCGTCATCGAAATTGATTTTCACTGATCGAAGTTGACTTATGTTTGTGTTAAAGTCATTTAGGTGTTCTGCAACTGAACCATTCTCTGCCATCTTTAGATTGAACATGAGCTTCATAAGAAATACTTTATTGGATGCCGATGGTTTCTCGTAGAAGTCGTCAAGTGACTTCATCAAGTCCTCCGTGGTCTTCATCTCCGAAACATTAAAGGCCACCGTTGACGCCAAGCTTAACCGGATTGTTCCCAGTGCCTTTCGATCAAGGACAATCCATGCTTCATCTGCCATTGTTGCGGGCTTCTTCTCAAGACCGCCTAGTGGCAAATAGAGGTCCTTCTGGTAGAGATAGTCTTCAATCTGTATCTTCCAATGTTGGTAGTTTTTGCCGTTGAACTTCTCAATCTTGAGCTTCCCTTCCTCCGCCATAACTCCCACTCAATTCAAGGAATCCTTTCCTTGAGATAATTTAGCTATGAGCAAACCTTGCTCTGATCCTAGTTGTTAGAAAATAAGACGTAGCTAAATAGATTTTTGAGTAGATTACTTAATGAAGAGAGATAGATTTCACACACAAGAGATTATAGAGAAGAGAGAGAGAGAGAGAGAGTACACACGATATACGTGGTTCACCCAATGTGGGCTACGTCCACGGGAAAGTAGCCACTTAATGGCTTTAGCACGTCAAAAGAAGAAGTAGTTTATAAAGGGATTAAACCCTTGATAGAGCTCATGCCTTGCTTCACTCTCACCACCTCACACTCACCTTGTTGCATCAACTTCACACTATGAAATGTGTGTAGAAATGGCCTCCTTTTATAGGCCAAAAGGGCTGCCCTCTCTTATGAGAGACAGCCATGTGTAGCCGCCCTTGTACGAATAAGTCCAAATCGGACCCTCCAATCCGCCCATGTGTGGCCGCCCTTGAGAAGACAAGTCCGCTTTTGAATTCGGCCACCGGCCATTGACTACCGGCCACCGGCCAACCGATCGGTTGTTTTCCGACCACTTTCCGGCCGCCGGCCGGCCATAATATTCCGGCGGAAAGGAATATTTTGGCGGAAAAAATTTTGATTCTTGTCCATGAAAATTTTGGTTTCCGGTGAGTGATTTTCCTTCACGCACGATGGCTTCTCCTCATAATGGGGGCCTTACAAATGTGCGCTTTTACCACAGAAAATTACAAGGGTAAATCAGGCTCCATACTTAACACAATATTTACAAGGTGAAAATTCAGGTTTTCCTCAATGAATGAATAATTACAAAAATAATAATCTTCCGAGTAGTTAGTTTCCGTGGGGTGTGTCCAGCTTCTAACACAGAGTTTTGTAGAGACCTCTGAACATACCTATAGAGCCTCTCCTCAATGCCTTACTCATTGTTGTGTCGGGAATAGGCCAATCCACGAAGTTCCAGTTGGTTGGTAGTGAAAGCTTCACCAACACTCCTCTCTGATTCCTTTGATTGAGTTGGTAGAAATGTTCATAGAAGAAAATACCCTCGTCTGCAAGGCTTTTGCTAGTTCTACCCGTATACGGCAAGACCCCAATATGAGCATGGGTCACAGAGATGAGACCTATAATGCACTTCAGTGGCTCCCATTCCTCGTATGAGGAAGGATAAACATCTGTGAATGTAAAAGAATAGACATAAATAGAAAAATCTATATAACCTAATTAAGTATCTGTAATAAGAGAAGAAAAAAACAGATTCACATTTGAAATGTAAGATAACATTTATGGAGGAGTGCTAAATAATTAACTCACAGTTGCACCGTCGATTATGCACCATGGAGACATCACCACCATTAGCAATCACATCAGAGTGAGTGAAAACATGTTGAACCAAGACCTCTTTTATAGTCTTCTTACCAACCTCGACTTTGAAATTCAGAACTCTTGCTTTCCATGTAGAACGAACCATATTTGTTGCCTTCGAGATTTTTCTCCTTCTTGGTTGCACAAGAACCCAAGAACCTTTGCTTATCTTTTGCTCTTGCCACCTATTATCTATAGTGAGAGAGTTTGAGATTGAGATAGTGCTTATGCTACTACATGGTCTTCTTGGCACACTAATGGCGAGGTTAGTTGGGGACAGTGTAGAGCAACCTCTAGAACTTCTTGGGCGGAAAGAAGACGAAGCCATAGCTATAATGGAGGGAGAATGAGCCTTTCATAAAGGGAGTGGATATCTTTTGATAAAGGGAGAGAGCTAGCTATTGAGATAGTGCTTATCCTCTGCTCTTGCAACCTATTATCTATAGTGAGAGAGTTTGAGATTGAGATAGTACTTATGATACTACATGGTCTTCTTGGCACACTAATGGTGAGGTTAGTTGGGGACAATGTAGAGCAACCTCTAGAACTTCTTGGGTGGGAAGAAGACAAAGCCATAGCTATAATGGAGGGAGAATGAGTTTTGAAAGAATTTCATAAAGGGAGTGGATATCTTTTGATAAAGGGAGAGAGTTAGCTATCAGCAGTAGTCAACTTGATGGCTACTGGCAGTGGGCCCTACTTTGTGATACGAGGAAGTTACCTTACGAAAATGGACAAATCTCAATAATTTAAAAAACTTTCTTTCATTTTTGTGATATTTTTCATGCATTTCTAAGTTACGTAAGGTTGCTGCTCATTGGTTGCGCCTTCTTTTCTCTCTCTTCAATAAGGCCCTCCAAATGACATCCAAAATTTCCTAATGTGCATGTTTCCCTTACCTGATCACCCGGCTTGTTTTGCACTTTCGTCTCTCACTACTTTGGTAGTTTATTCTTAGATATCATCGATCATTTAGTCTATAGATCGGGGACCCATCTTTGAAGCACCCATATTACTTTAAATCAAGCATAGTCAGTTTTCTCTTACTTCTCATAGAACGAGAGAGAGAGAGAGAGAGAGAGAGAGAGAGAGAGAGAGAGTTATATGTTGTCATAGTTGGAGGGTCTTGGTTGTCAATCACAGAACTTGGTGCAAAACATATTTGAGGAAGAAAATGGTGGGATAAAAAATTATCTTTGTGTTACAGAACGGTTATCTAGAGGAGAATGTTTGTCTATGATTTGAGCAGTGAGACCAAGGCATTTCTCTTTGCCGTACATGTTTTAGATAAAGCATTAATGGATTGCAATAAGAAATGAAGTGCTTTACTGACTTGCAATGATGTACATGTGTTTTTTGATTGTCCAAGCTACATGCGGATCTTTCAGTCAAGCTACAAAAAAGCAACGGGAATAGTTAAACATTTCGTGTTGCTATGAATCACCACATTTTGAAAATGCTAAGTATACAGTGCACGTAATGCAAAAGTACCATACAAAAGTATGGTGGAGAGTTGGAACTGTGGTCTCTCCAAAAATAATAAGAAACGAAAGCCGTGCCCTGCCCCGTAGCATTTATGTGTTGCGCCAAGCAAACGTATAGGCATCAAAAATTGGATACAGATAATGAATCTTGCAATGTTGTCGAGATGGAGTCGTGCTTGTATAGTCAAAATGTCCATGTCCTCTTTGTCAGACACAAAACAGAACTCAAGATAAATACAAAAGATACAAGATATTGATTGAGCTTAAAGAAATGCAGATCTAACTTTATGTTCTATGTCAAAGGGGGCCACTACATAAAGTGTTATGGTTGCTTTTCTACGAGTAGCCTGCAAACCTTATTTCCATTCAATTAAAATTTGATTAGGGAAAATTGGTTCAGGTCATCGAACCCAAATAGGTCCTCTAGCCTAGTTCTAATTTTACATTTTTTGAGCAGTTTCACAAGGTTAAAGGGCTCGAGGATGCTATCCTTTATCCCACTCTCTTCTTAGTGTTTTTTTAAAAGTTTCTCCCCACGCCACACAAGGCTCTTCCGACCATCAACCTCCCAAATAAGTGTCCCTGAGGGATCCTCATTTCGTTCACAAGACACCCGTTGTCTCGCATCATAATAACCTCACATACATTTAGTGAACATGCCCTTCTTGGCCAGTGCATCACTTCCCTCATGATTAGTGCCTTTTTGAAGAGCTATAATGTAAATCCCTCCTACTCCGGCCTTTGCATTTATCACACTACAAGAGGTTGTGTGCTCTTGTGACGCTATTAGCGACGGAAATACACTGGGTTTTTATAACCCCCAGCGTCGCTAAAACCGTCGCTAATAGCGTTGCTACGAGAGCGTCGCTATATGCGACGCTATAACCGTCGCTATGACAATCTCTATGAGCGTCTCTATATAGCGACGCTCATAGCGACGGTCATAGAGACGGTTATAGTGACGTTTACACAGAAGTCTATAGCGACGCTCATAACGACGCTACAGAGCCATAAATAGCGACGGTTATAGCGACGTCCGAGAGAAATTTTTTTTGGTGACAGGGCATTGAATGCCCTGCCACCCATCAAGCATATTGTACTTGATTCACTTTTTAAAAAAAGTGCAAGGGTAGATAATAGACCCAAAATAGTCACCCACAAGACGCATTGTTTGCAAAATTGACAAGCGTAAAATTGACAATTGTACACATCATAGGCAAAATGAATTGATTGGCAAATGTAATAATGACAATTGTACAACATCATAGGCATAAAGAATTGATTGGCAAAATGAACTACGGTGACAAATGTAATAATATACATGGTTCAAAAAGACGTATAAAATCCGTCTCATGATACATAAGCTATGAGAAACCCTAAACTAATGCTATCTAGCTACGGCTAAACTGACGTCGTCTAGTCAGACGTCTCATCGCGTCCAAGCGGCGTATCTGTCGGATTCTGCAAAAAAAGACAATAAGACAGCTTTCAGTAAGTATAAACATATAACGACATTTATAAAACAATACAAAAAATAGAAAAGAGTAAACCCTAATACTAACCATGCCGCCGCGAGAACTGAGAATGTCCATCAAGGCGTTTAAGCCCTTCCTGCCTACGTACTCGCGCTCGTACGGTGTGGGATCACGTCATGTCATCGACCACTGTCAAAACATACAAAGATTTCATTATGTTAGAATTAAAAAACTCATAAACCCTAAACTATCGAACATAAAGAGCAATGCGAAAACACTTACAAAATCGGCCTCAAATGATGCCCATCCACCGCTCCCCAAGTGGTGCGAGCTCCCTGCCTCTAATCGCGAATCTTCATCAGGTCTTCATTGAAGCGCTGATCCCGTGTTGGAACGGGAAACTCATCATGAAGTATGCTGATGACTCTGTTTTTTAAATCACTTGGTACTTCACTCCATTTGTTTAGTATGTAGTGTCTAAACAGCTGAGAGCAAAGACCACGCATGCGCAAGATCACCTTCTTGCCGTCATCATCCATGATGATGCCACCGCTGAAGTCGACGGAGTAAGGCAAGCCCTCTGGCCGGTGACACGTGAACCCGGGTGTCCCGACAGGGGTCTCTAGCGGCGTGTCGATGGGGGTACGGACGTCAGGTGTCTCCACCGGCGTCTGGGCCCCGAAGCGAGGAGTGTCGAGTGAGGTGGCTCCCGGCGGAGTAGGTAGAGGTGTGTAGCTACTAGGAACAGTCAGTCGCGCAAAACCTGGCGTAGATGGCGATGATGTGGCTGGTGTGGGGGCGGGCAAAGAAAGGGAGGGTAAAGAGCCTCATCGAACACAAGGCGGTGTGGAGGCATCGGCGGCGGAATCCCCACAATAACCGCCACCGCCACCACTAGAGCGCCGGTGTCTAGACGAGTGTGAAGCTCGTCTCGTCGACGCCGAAGCTTCGGAGCGCGCCGAATGCTCCGAAAGAGAGGGAGATACGGATGGAGTAGGAACGGACGATGATGCGCCAGAGCGATGACGCTCCACATACTACTGTCTCTGCTGCGGTGACAAAGAAGAAAGAAACTCCTCATCATCCATACCTGCATTAAACACACGAATATTTAAAATTAATATTGAATGAATAGAGTAGAAAATGACCCAAAGACCATTAAATACAATGACGTAATGACGCATATAAATACAATGACGCAATGAATTGAGTGATAGAAGAGGCAAGTCGAAAAGAGCGTTATACACCATGGAAGGTACTTAGAGAGCCAGAGCTTTTACAACACGGAGCAAAATTGTTCAAATGCAATATTTGTGGCTTTAAGAGATCTCTCTCTCATCCTCGCATAACTCAGCATAACTTTCTATATCTATATAGAGCTCTCCGTTTAAACACATATCCTCTGTTTCATTTTGTAGCTCCTCTGCATGCATCCCATATAGAGTAGTAGCATCTTGATGCTCGTCTGGCACCACCGCAGCGGCTTCTGATTGAGCATCTTCTCTGATCTCCTCCATTGATGCCGTTGTGATTGGCACATGGTAGCCTTCATACGTCCTTGCACTACGAGGGGCTACCTCTATGAGGTACCACCAGTTTGATGTAGACTTTGTAGGATGAAATATTACCTGCCAGAGCCACATAACTTACATGAGAGCTTTCAAGCACATAACTTGTAAAAGGGGGATGTTAACTATTTACATACTTACTTGTTCACAATGCTCGGGTAGTACGAAAGTGTCTCTTAGGTCAGTCCATTTCTTAGTAGAATCCACCTCAAGAAAACCAGACTCTCCTCTACGCACAGTTAGCGTTGCGACCCTCCATGATTATCTTGAACATTGCACGTCGAACAAATCGACAAAAATCCTCTGTAATCGATCCTAAAATGTCGACCTTTACACCATGCTGTTGTGTATGACTTATACTACAACGAACAAAGATTATGAGTGGCCATTCAAACGTTTAGAAATAAAGTCACTAGCTAGTCGTACATTGCAAACTTACCTTGGTCGCGCAACCCCGAGAGTACTCCCACTCTTCCTGAGTCACTTCGTCACCGCATTGTTGTGCGCTTTTCAATTGGTTGTGCAACCATCTTAAGCTCATGAATGTTGGTAGGCTCTCCAGACCCGTCGGATAGTGCATCGGTGGTCATCTTCCCCGTCTCCACTCGATTCGTGCCCTTTGTTGCTCTTGCTTTGCATCCTCATATTGTGAAATCCACTTTTGCATCACTGGATTGTGAAGCATGCACAATCGGATGATTTTAGCCTCTAGATCTTCCGTCATCTTCTTCTCAACACCGAGATTGCACATGACAATCCCAGATATGCGCTCATCATCTATGATTCGCCATAGCGTGTCCCAGGCTTTATCAAATCCGTCTAGCCACTCTCCAATGTACACTAGGGACTCTGATACCAATCAACCTTTTGCCATGCTACCCTCCGGACGTGACTTTTGATGCACATATTCCTTAAGCGTTTTCATGAAACGTTCTAAGAAGAACATCCATCTGGAATGAACTGTGCCAGCTATTTCCACCTCATCAACTATGTGAACAAGAAGATGCACCTGAATGGTTAGCATGGTAGTAGGAAAATGTTTCTCAAACATGCACACAAGCTCCGCAGCATTTAGTTTGGCGAATGGTATGGAGTCTACGTTGATCTCCTTTTGTGAGATCCATTGCACCAGCTTTGCAAGTTTGTAGATTGTGTTACGGATGTCGAGAGACAAACATCCCTCAATGGCAACCGGTAAAATAAACTGTAAAGTATGTGCAACAATGATATTAAAGTCCACATTTTATGCAATGATATTAAAGTCCACTATGAACGTACCTGACACATTTTATGCCAATCGTGTGACTTCAAACCGGTAAGCTTTCCTTCTTTAGTAAAACACATTCGGAGCGAGTGCATTACGCCAGTGGGGGTCCACAAAGATCGAATGGTCTCTTTTACTTTGCATTCTTGGGCTCCTGTGAAAATCCATGGTGCTTTAGGGAGTTTTATCGACCCATCAGACGCTGTTTGCGGCCAATATTGATCCATACGATCCACATTTCTAAGGTCAACTCTGGCTCCCAAAGTATCTTTCTTGCCGGTCAGATGGTCCCATAGTAGATTACCCACATTCTTGAATATGTGCATTGGATCCAGCAAGTGATTGATCATGAGTCGGGGCCAGTATGGTAACTCGTACCATAGAGATAGTCTCTTCATCCCTGGAGGCAATCCGTCATCGCACATCTCCTTCTGCTCTAACAATGCTTGTGCAGACATCCTTGGTGGCTCTCTTCCCAAAAAGCTGTCGCGTAATACATGATTCTCTGGAAGATACGCTTGATGACTTTCGTAGATTTGCTTCTTCAGTGAGGGCGCCCTACGTGCATTCAGTCTAGGTCCACATGTGACACATGCTCTGTATCCGCTTGTTTGAAGCCCTGCATGTATGCACATGATAATAGATCAACTATGGGAAAAAACAAGATCTACAGTGTCTGAGTGAGGTGTGTCAATAGATCACCTGAGCATTCTGTTAGCCCGGGATAGTCATGCATGGTCCACATTAGAATGCCTCTGATCAAAGCATTCCGTCGTCCTGTGTGTCGTCTCATATCCACCACCTCTATGCCAATCCACAATTGTTGTAGCTCTTCCAATAGTGGACGAAGATACACATCCATATTCTCCACTTTATATCGCCCTGGCACAATCAAGCTTAGCCATAGGTGCCCCTTCTTCGTAGTCAACCACGGGGGAATGTTGTAGTTGACGATGACAATGGGCCATACACTGTAAGATGTTGATCTTTGACCAAATGGATTTACGCCATCCATAGCCAGGCCTAAGCGCAAATTTCGAGCTTCCCTGGCAAAATCCGACCATGTTCCATCTATATGTTTCCAGGCTGCGCAATCTGCAGGAATTCGTAGCACACCATCCAAAGATTTATTCTCCTCATGCCATGATGCTAGGGCGGCCATGGACTTACATTCGAAGAAATGCTTGATGCGAGGAAGCAGAGGAAAATGTCGCAAAACCTTTTGTGGAATTTTTGTCCCGTGGAGGTCTACTCGATATCTTTCGGAATCACATTTCGGACACTTCTCCATGTCTATGTATTCCCCTCTGAAAAGAATGCAGTCATTAGGACAAGCGTGGATAGAATTGTAATCCATCCCCAAGTTTCGCAAAATCTTTCTTGCTTCATCTCGAGAATCTGGCATCACATTGTCAGCTGGTAGTATGTGCTCTTTAAGCAATCTACACAACATAAAAATACGATACAGTCGTGTAAAAATCTATCAGATCATTATACATTTAGAGTTTTATTAAAGTAAACTAATTGTAATAGATCACCTGAAAAGCGCTATGACGCTAATGTCACTCCATCCAAACTTTGCCTGTATGTTGAGAAGAACCAGGAGTGCTTTCAATCTAGACATACGTGCTCCATTATACAATGGCGTATCGGCTTCACTTTTCATATCATCATAGATAAGTTTTTCTGAATCCATGATCGTCTCGATCATTTCATCAATCTCGGGCTCAAACATTGCCTCGTTGGGAATGTGCTCTGCATGATCATCCCCCGAGCTGTCAGAGGCTACATCTTGTGGCCTCACATATGCTGCTTGACCAAAGCGCCTGCGAACACGTCTATTGGGTTGCAAGATTGCTACTTGTTGGCCAGCATCAGAGTCCGACGAGTTATAATTGGCAACAACTCAATCTATAATAGATGGATGGAACTCGCCAAATTCGCGAACGTGCTGCAAAGAAACACGTCTTGTCCGTCGCACAGCATGCTTGCATTCATTACAAGGACATAAGACCCTCGTTGAGAGATAGGTGTTTCGGTTGGACGGTCCCACATCCTCGTCACTACTCATAATGAGGATAAAAATCTTATAACCTGGACAACAAATTTAATATTCTATTGGCATTCTTTGTCTTATCTCTCTCTCTCTCTCTCTCTCTCTCTCTCTCTCTCTCTCTCTCTCTCTCTCTCTCTCTCTCTCTCTCTCTCTCTCTCTCTCTCTCTACCTCACATTCTCTAGTCATGTCCAATCCCCGCACACCTCGGTCTAGAGGTGCACGGAGATCAGAACCACCGGGTTATAATCTCGTCTTTATTGGTCAATACCTATATTTGTGGGTACAAGAAATCTACAGACCCACGTCTACATGATACTGCATGTAGTGGACAAAACCCCTTTGCCTCTTCTCTAGGTGTAGCACTTCACAGCATCTTAACATCTTTTCACAGTAGATCTTTTCACTGTTCGTCTAACTCTAAACCCTAAACCGTAAGTAATTCTTGCGTGGACTCGATCTAACGTAAATAAGCGTAAATCTAAATAAACGTAAATCTAACTAAAAATAAACCTAAATCTAATTTAACGTAAGTCTACATCTAACCTAATCTTTAACGTCTTTTGGGATAGTTTCCTACGACGTTAAAACTCTCTTCTTCTTGTGTGTGTGTGTGTGTGTGTGTGTGTGTGTGTGTGTGTGTGTGTGTGTGTGTGGGTAAACCTAAATAAACCTAAGTCTAATCTAATATAACATAAATCTAAATCTAACGTAAATTATGTTATATTAAAAACAAAGAACTAAACTAACAGGGATTATAAGAACCTTAAAACTGATTTAACACATAATTTTTTACATAACTCGGCAAGAGTTGGCATTCTCATCACTAAAGATGTGAGAGTTAACTTCCGACGGTGACGCTGCCTCATCTCCATCCACATCTGACGACAGCAATTGGCCCTTTGGACCGTTCTTGCTCTTGTTACTAACTTTGAAGTTGCTGTTGAATGACTAGAGGTTGTCTAGATGGTCATTGTGTCGGGGATGTAGTGACTCTTGCCGCCCTGAAGATCCACCTTCTTCCCTATCTTCTGAAGACATTTCACCAGTACTTTTGGATCGACGGAGCCCACCATGAGTGAAGGCAGCAATACCCTATATTCCATTGAGGGCTTTCTTCACCCGCTTCATGAAGGCATCGGCGCAGTCTATGGAGACCTAAATCTAATCTAATATAACATAAATCTAAATCTAGCGTAAATAAACGTAAATCTAACTAAAATAAACCTAAATCTAATCTAATTTAACTTAAATAAACCTAAATCTAATTTAACGTAAGTCTACATCTAACGTAATCTTTAACGTCTTTTAGGATAGTTTCCTACGACGTTATAACTCTCTTCTTCTTGTGTGTGTGCGCGTGTGTGGATGTGTGTGCCAATAAAAAGAGATAAATGGTATAACCTTTCTATCACCCATGCCAAGTATGATAGATTGGTTATGCCATTTTCCTCTTGAATAATAGGTCTTGAGTTCAACTCCTCGTCGGCTAGATCTTTAGGTCTTTTAATTTTAATTAGTTTCCTACGACGTTAAATTAGTTTCTCTCTCTTTCTCTCTCAATGTGTGTGCGTTTTTTTGTTTATGCATGTTTTCTCTCTCTTTTCCTCTCTCAATGTGTGCGTTTTTTGTTTATGCATGTTCTCTCTCTCTCTTTTCCTCTCTCAATGTGTGCGTTTTTTGTTTATGCATGCTCTCTCTCTCTTTTCCTCTCTCAATGTGTGTGTGCATTCTTTGTTTATGTATGTGTGTGTGCGTTTTTGTTTATGTTTGTACTCTCTCTCTCTCTCTCTCTCTCTCTCAAAAACACTGTGTGTGTGTGTGTGTGTGTGTGAAGAGGGAGAGAGAAAGAGGGGAAGGGAACATGAGAGTGAGGAGAGGGAAGGAGCATACCTGGCTCTCCTTCCTCTCCTCGTGTGTGTGTGTGTGTGTGTGTGTGTGGAGAAGAAAGAGAGAGAGAGAGAGAGGGAGAGCGTTACCTGCTCCTTGTTTGAGGGTGCCGAAAAACTCAGATCTGAGATCTGAGTTTTTGGGCGCTCTCTGTTATTTTTTTAGCCTAGCCGGCGTCGCTATGAGCGTCGCAAATTTACAAGTAAATTTGAACGTCGTAAATTTACGACGCTCATAGCGACGCCGGGATTTTTTTTTTTTGAGCGTCGCTGTGTGAGCGTCGCTAATATGAATAACCTCTTGTAGTGTCACCATCATCACTATCAGCATATCCTTTGTATCTATCCCTACAATCTTCAATCACCATCCCCATAGCTATAATTCCTTTCTATATTCATGTTCTTTGGCATGGTCTCTTTGGCTTTCCTACCTTGTCTTGATCTTCATAATGGTGCCGATCACATCTAATGCAATCACCATCATAATCTCTTCCACGAATTATACCATCATACCATCATCATTGCATCCATGATGTTGTCTACCACGATCTCCATCATTCTCTCGATCATGTCTATTACAATATCCATAACGATCTCTTCTGCAACTTTTGCTCATTATTGCATTTAATTTTGCTATCATGTCTTCCACCACCACTGCTTTTGTGTTCTTCCTCTTCAATCAACTTAGCCTCATGCTCAAAATCCATAATTTGTAGATAACGGTGTTGTCGAGCTACAAACGCACGAGGTTGTGTAGTTGATATGTCCGCTCTTGTGAATAATACATATAAGGCAGGCTACAAAAGTATGAGCTTGATGCTGAAAGAAATTCAAAAAGATACTTAAGCTACTATTAGGTACATGTGGGTGAAAAGCTATCATTAATTCATGTGGGCACACTTAGCTATACACATAGCAAAATAGAGCTCATACAAGCTTCTAAAGATGGTAACAATAATGAGAATTTCAACTCTTAGGACAATAATGATGCTGAAAATGGGGCTAAACACTTGATTATGGTAGTGATTAGGACATGATTAGTGATGATAATTATATGATGCAATATATGTTGTTAAGTAAATGGTTGGAGATGGTATACGCCTGTGTTGCAAATCTAGGGAGTTAAGCCCGGTTACTGCTGCTTATTTTGCTACAATGTTGTTGATTCACGATATCGTGAAGGCCCCGTCACTTGATATGATATGATATATATTGCGTGAGTCCGCTCCACACACATAAACATACACATACACATAGTGAGTGGTTTGCGCAAGAACCTACCTGCGAAAGGAAGCAATGAAGCTGTGTGTCGATCATCTCTAGCATCGTGTTGAAGAATCAAAGAGTAACAACACAGAAGTAATGGAGATGATAGACATGATGGTTATGGCTCCATCAAGAGGAAAGGGCACGCATCTTGTACATGGCCATCATAGGGCGAATGGGGCAAGCCCAGTACTGCCTGCCTCATAGTACGTGCTCCTCAGATTGCACCATCCCACCCTCATCGCTTGCCAATTGATCCTCCCATGCTGATCCTCCCCTTTTATCATACTTGGGAGTCCTACTCCCACGTCCTCATTGCTCGCCAACTTGTCCCATGCTCCTCCCCTCTTATCATACCCAGAGTTTCCTGCTCTCGCCCACCTCTGAGGTCCTCCTCACCATCATCGTTGCTTGTTGGATGATTGCCTCCAAATTGTTGATCGTTTCCTACACATGGCCACCCAACGCCTGCCTCCTCCACCCACCTGCTCATTAGGTCGCACCCATATTGAGGTTGGACAAGCATAATAGTTTTTCGCTCACTATGTATATATATACACAAGAAGTTTTGGACAAATTCTGATAGTAATTCCCACATTGTGATTTACCTCAACATCATGAGCTTATGCTCGAGAGGCATCGCGTACCTAGCTAGGTACGCGATGCCTCTAGCTAGGTACGCGATGCCTCTCGAGCATAAGCTCATGATGTTATGCATTGTATGGAAAACACTCAAAAAGCTCTGTTTTCCTATATGAGAAATTTTCTAAATCTTCTGTGATAGATGATTGCCTTTAGATTACTGGTTATTTCTTGGTGGGTGAGGTCGAAGATGTCCAGCCAATGCCAATATATTTTCAGAGCAGAAGGTATTGGCTTCCAACTCTGTGCAGGCCTTGGAAACGAGGCTTTCGCTATATCTTGGCTAACTTGCACTCGTGGGCCATGGCAAAGTACCCTGAGCTAGGTGCCAGTCAACTACAACTAGTCTTGCTTGGTGGGCCTTGCTATACAACAACTATAGGATATAGCAAGACATATTAGCATCTAGCACTAAAGGAAACAAGATTGTGACTAACTTGGCAATGGCCTCGCTGCCTGAGCAGGAAATACATCTAGAAAACATTATTATATTTTTGGTTAGAGACAAAGTTATGTGGCATCAATTAATAGAGATTATAGGGGTGGTTTTTAAAAGAGTTAGTTGAGTTTTAAAGAGAAGCACACACATTTTAAAATTGTTATTGTGTTCATGGGAGGATACAAAATTAAGTGCATCAATGAACTGCAACAAGAAATGAGGTGCTTTTCTGACCTGCAATGTTGTACTTGTGCTTTTCGATTGTCCAATCTATAGGCCGATATTTGAGTCAAGCTACAAAAAGCAATGTGAATAGTTAAACATATCGTCTTATAATGAAACCTCACGAACTGAAAGTGCAAAATATACAGTGCATGTCATGCATAGGTGCCATACAAAAGTATGGTGGAGAGCTAGCACTGTGGATGCAAATAACGAACCTTGACGTAGTGTTGTCAAGCTGGAGACGCGCTTGCAATCACAACATCCAATGTTGTGAATACATGTCCTCCTGCCATACACATGAAAACACACATTAAGACAATTACAGAAGATGTAGGATCTTGATTAAGCTTAAAGAGAAGCATATGTAAATTTATGTTCTATGTCCTTTGATCAATATTAGCTTCTCTCTCTCTCTCTCTCTCTCTCTCTCTCTCTCTGTGTGTGTGTGTGTGTGTGTGTGTGTTGTAACCTACTTCCGTCAGCAATTTTGTCTTCTTGCCTCCATGTTGAGTAGCGTGCATTATGTATCCTCCTTTCTAATTGTCCATGATTATGTATCCTCCTTTCTAATTGTCCATGATAATGGGCGTCTTGAGTTCGGTGTCCCCATAGCAGAAGGCACCATATTCACTCTGTTGCATGCACATCAAATTCACTACCCTGTGCTTTTGGCTTGGGCATGCAGTTTAAACACCCCCTAAAATTTGATTGGGAGAAATTGGCTCAACCCGCCTAACTCGAATGGGTCCTCTAGCCAAGTTATATATATATATATATGTTAAAGGGGTTGAAGCCACGATTTTCTCACCACAACATTTGAGAGACAACCACATACAGTTCTAATGAAGTAATGAATGGCCCCCAGAGTCCAAAGCCTTTCAGGCACCAAGAGTATAGGTGGCATTAGCGCCAAACACCCATCCCACCAACATCCCCTCCTCCCTCGTCCACGTACATCTCTTCCTTCTCACCAGTTCTAATGAAGTAATGAATGGCCCCCAGAGTCCAAAGCCTTTCAGGCACCAAGAGCATAGGTGGCTTTAGCGCCAAACACCCATCCCACCAACACCCCCTCCTCCCTCGTCCACGTACATCTCTCTCTCTCTCTCTCTCTCTCTCTCTCTCTCTCTCTCTCTCTCTCTCTCTCTCTCAGCCTCTCGCTCTCTCATGCGATTGCTTGCCCTTTTGCCCTCACCTTGGTGCACAAACTCTCGTGGGGTTGTGGGCTTGTGCATTGAATCGAACTCAAAGGGCCTCGCATATGTGTAATACACAGATTTTAAATTAATTAAATGAATTGAAAACTCTCTCTCACTCTCTCTGCCATAACTAGAACTCATGTAAAATAAAAGACTCGGATCACATCTATCGAGCAAGGCCCTCAGCAAAGGGCAAAACATCCCTCCATACTAGAGAATAGAGCTGCTACCTCAGATGGAAAATATGAAAGAATCCACAACTCACATGTGCGATCGTTAAATGACAAACAAAGACAAAACTAAATGAAAGAGCTAGCTTAGTGGAAAAGGAGGCTAAGAGCAAATAACAATGATATTGTTGCAGCTTATAAGCCTCAAGGTCCAACCAAATCAGCTTCGTGCGTGAAGAAGACGTATTGTTGTGTTGGAGACGTAAGGGCCACAGATGGCGTTAGCACTAAAGGCTGAAGCTGGGCCAGCGAGACTCATTGGCGCACCAGATGGGACAAAATATAGTACCGGGATTTCGACAACTGACCAGAGGCTGGGGTCAGGAGTGGCGACCTTGTAGGCTGGGGGCAACATAAGGGCGCGAGTTATGTTGACGCTGTGAGGCTCTGTACTGAAGGTGATGGCAGAGGCATTGTGGCGCAGTCTGGACGATGGAGGACAGGTTTTCGCAGCAGGCGTGTTCACCATCCCCGACACTACCCCAGGCAACCCACAACTCCAGGACCAGTACCGTGGCACATTCGCCAGCTCCGCTCGTCAGAGCTGTCACATGCGCCTGCCTGTTACCCATGTGCTATCATCAGCATCCCCATCATGATCGCACACAGACCGAGTACTCCATAACTGGCCTTGCTGCTACCCATGATCTTCTTGGATTTTCAAGCTACTCTCTGCTGTTTCTTGACTCCCCTGTTCTCAACTGTTTTTGAAACACGCACACTCAGCTAGCTCACGCTCTCTTTCTTCTTCTGCAAAACCTTGCGCCCTCTCTCTCTCTCTCTCTCTCTCTCTCTCTAGCATAATCTGTTGCCTGTATTAGAGGACGACCTCATATCCATGAAGTTATTCTCAATTACAAGATGAAAATTGGTCTGCCCTTGAAAACTACAGATTGCGAGGCATGTTCCTTCATGCTGTAGGTCAACGTTAAAGCAGATACAAAAGAAAGAGAGAGAGAGAGAGAGAGAGAGAGATACCTCTTGTTGATGCAGAACGTTGATTGCAGAGGTTGATAGTGTTTTTATAAACAAACTCGCAAAGCAGGCCTGTTGCCTTTTGACGATTTTAAATTTTATTTTTTCTCCACCATTGGATTAAGATCTATTCTATGGTTAGGATTAAGTCAATAGCCTCACCACGTAACCACCTGGAAATAGTTGACTAAAATAAAAAAATCCACGTGCATTTTTCTCACGCACTTTGGACTCCCGGTCTCAGATTTCAGATGCTCTCGCCTTACCACCACGCTACGTGCATGTGCTGGAGTGGAGCCTTGTGGTCATAGCACCAAATTACTTGCCCCCCCCCAACCCCCCCAAAAAAAAAAAAAAAAAAGCTGCCACGTGGGTGAATGAGAGGGGAGAGATCTGAAAATCTCCACTATGCTAACGAAGTAAAAAGTGCAGTGACGTGCTGCATCGGTCACGTCCACGCACACGTCGCGATATTTAACCACAACTTGGAAACGAGGAAGCAACCGGATCTGCACTGCTTTTTAGTGTTGATTAAAAAAGAGTGCGTAAAGCCATAAAGCCTATTTGGGTTGAGGAAAACAACCTAAAAAGGCTACGCATCTCAATGATTTAAATCAAGGTCACTCAAGATTAAGCCACGTGGCTCAATAGGACGAACTTAAGTGAAATAAGCACCTTGGGGTACACCAAACAACACTATTGCAAGGAAGCCTTGTGCGATTTTTATCACATATGAAAATGGGCTTGCACCTTGATGACTTGTGGCCCTCTACAAGATGCTGGCTAAATGGTGCTTTGGTTAAATGGTGCTTTGGTTGATAAGTATGCCAAATGCGGTGCCGTACTGGAAGCGTCCTCAACCTTTTTAGTGAAGCTAAAGGTTTATTGATCTTGTTAGAGGTGTACTAGAGTTGGTCCCTTTGCTCAAAAGCAGAAAGTCATTTTGAAGACCATAACTAGAGTAGCGAATCAAGTTGCTGATATGTTTTTCCACTACCAAGCCTTTGCTTTGAGATAGTTTGCAAGATTTTAGAGTATCTCGACTGGTGGTGAAATAAAGCTAAGGAAGGAAAATCAGGCTCTTGCTCCACCAGTTGCTCTAGCAAACGATTGACACAAGACTTGTAATACGGGCTCAAAAGTAGCCTAGTCATCCGCGCGCACGCGGATGACCAGCAAGCTCCACAAGAGTCGGGCACTTAGTATCCTCATGATAGTCGATACTGCCCAAAGTTGCTGAGAAGAGCTATCATTTCACCTTGAGGTCTAGTGAAACCAAAAGGGGGAGATGGCTATGGATCGTGGAGCGGGCCTGTAGTAGCAGACCAAAGATATTTCAGCATGCAGTAGAAATGTGTTGGAGATGTTTGGCGTGACAACTCCCATGCTTGTGGTGAAAGTTGCAAATGAAGATAAGTACGCCAGGATCATAGTTGCATTAAAAGGTGCAATGCCCATGCAATTCTTCAGTTGCTGACCCAATATGCACTGGCTCATTGTAGCAAAGTTGGTTTCTCTCAAGTCAACAACTCATTATTTTTGTGTATGTTTATTAAAGTTGCAAAATGAGGAACATGCCAAAAGAAGGGGGGTTGGAGCCCCTCCATCATCCATGCGCACGCGGACAATGGGGAGGCTCTAGCCCCTCCCCCTTTTTTTCCAGACTTTCTTGGCACTATGTGGAGCTTATGAAATATCTACACTACTTTTAGGTTTTTAAAGCTATTTTACTGTCAAGTTGAAAGCAAATTCAAATACTTATATACTTGGCACCTCTAAATTCATTACAAAATAGATGCTTTTGTACCCACGCTCTGTGTAGTACACACGTAGCCATGTGCAAGGAAAGAGAGTTTGAGGACCACTCTTGCAGGGAGAGAGAGAGAGAGAGAGAGAGAGAGAGAGAGAGAAGCCCCTCTTCTAGCCAGTCTATGCATGCTTGCATGCACAGAGAGAGAGAGAGAGAGAGAGAGAGAGAGAGAGAGAGAGAGAGAGAGAGAGAGCCCCTCTTGTAGCTAGTCTATGCATGCTTGCATAGACTGGCTTGCATGCACATAGAGAGAGAGAGAGAGAGAGAGAGAGAGAGAGAGACCTAGACCTAGACCTAGAATAGAGAGAGAGACATATGTGCATGCATGCTTGCATGCACATAGAGAGAGAGAGAGAGAGAGAGAGAGAGAGAGACCTAGAATAGGATCACGTGCAATTGGAAAGAGGGAGGGAAAATGGAAAGAGAGGCATGGTCTCCACTTTGGCTGCCTCTCCTCTTCTCTCGCATCTCAAGGTCAATGTTAGAAAAACACCTAGGTCGAGTGTATTTTAACCGAGGAGGGGGGGGGGGGGGGGGGGGCATTGTAAAATCGTGATTAGATTTTGAGATTGCATTTAAGAAAACCGGGAAATTTACACAAGTTTTAGTGTATCTACATGCAAAAGCTTTAAATTTTTACCTAGAACTTGGAAGAATTTCAAGTTTGCCCTTATTTTCATCGGCTAGAAAAAAATTATTTTTCTAGCCCTGCTCAAGGCTGAGACATGAGACATGACATCTTTTTAGATTCTACCAAATTCCAAATTAAAAATGATTGGGCGTTCCCTACTACTTGGCACATCTAAAACTAAGTTCAATAGTTGTAGAAATTCCCTAGAATCTTCAAGAATAGACAACTCTGAAGCTCACTGCCTAACAAGCCTCCTTATCGAGTTTCCCAAGCTCAACAAGAGGAGACCATGAGGCAAATACAAGGATTGGTAGACAAAGGGATGGTGAGGCCTAGCTCCTCTCCCTTTTGTTCTCCAGTCCTTTTAGTGAATAAGAAAGATGGTACATACCGTATGTGTGTGGACTATCAAGCACTAAAGTACCATATCACCATCAAAAATAGATTTCTTGTGCCTCGGGTAGAAGATCTGTTTGATAAGCTGCAAGGCTCTATCTACTTCAGTAGGATTGACCTTAAAAGTGGCTATCATCAAATAAGGATGGTGGATGAAGATACCGTGTTTCGAACAATATTTGGTCTTTATGAGCATCTCGTCGTGCCTTTTGGCTTGACCAATGTACCAGCCACGTTCAATTGTCTAATGGAGAAAATCTTTAGACCCTACCACAAATTCAATGGAGTGCTCTTTGATGATATCATTATCTAATCCAAGGTCATTGGAGGAACACAAGCAACATCTCCAAGTGATTTTTCAAGCATTGAGGGAGAACAACCTTTTTCTCAAACCAAAAGAAAAGCAAATTTTTCCTTCAAGAGATTCAATACTTAGGTCATATTATCTCTCAAGATGATATCCGAATGGATCCATCAAAGTTGGAGGTAATAAAAGCATGGTCTAATCCAAGGAATTTACATAAGCTAAGAAGCTTTATTGGTATGTGTGCATACTATAGACGCTTTATAACAAAAATTTCTTAAATAGCAGGACCATTACATGACTTAACAAAGAAGAACGATTTTGACAACCTCAAAGAGAAGCTTACCTCCCAACCAGTCCTCATGCTTCCGGATCTCTCAAGCCATTTCAGGTCTAATGTGATGCTTGTGGTGATTGCCTTGGAGCAGTCTTGCTTCAAGAAGGGCATGCCATAACATATGAAGTCAAAGGCTCAATACGGATGAATGGATCTTAGACATTTATGATAAAGAGCTTTTAGCTGTTCTACATACCCTAGACACATGGAAGCACTATTTATTGGGGACTCCATTCATTTTACAAATAGACCATCAAAGTCTCAAGTACTTCATGATGCAAACAAAGCTTTCCCACAAACAAATGAGGTGGGCAAATTTTCTTTCGCAATTTAATTTTCATATTGCTCACATTGTTGGTAAGCACAATCAAGTGGCCGATCCACTTTCATGACGACCAAAAGTTAATGCGGAGTCCATAGCAACTCACAATGATCTATTTTCTATGATAGATGAGTATGCTATTGACCCTGAATTTAAAGATATAATGTCAGCCATTGCTTTGGGAAAGAAAGAGGAACCATTCACTTTGCATGATGGTTATTGTAATGGAATTTGCCTATTTAGTTTGAGATTAGCGGAAATTAATGAGAGTACTTTTGAAAAATGACTTTGTGAGCATAGGGGTAAACATAATTGAATATAGCGACATAATCATAGCAATTAGTTAACTTGGCATGAACAATACTTTTGCAAGAGAGAGAATTAAGGGAACATGACAACAGTTGAGGCCCGGATTTATGCGGAGCCGGTCCCCCCTCCAATAGGCATTTGTATTATGATTTCTCCCATTAAGAGAGACTTGTTACAATACAATCTTTATGTTCCTTGTGACCTAGATGATGCAATGAAGATGGAAAGCTTCATGCATCACAAACATAACATAAACTTGAAAAAAGCTTTAACTATCCCAAGCCTCAGTCCCAAGACTTCAAACACCTTCGAAGGTGGAGAGAGCTAGCAGGGAATGAGGGTAGGGAAGAGGAAGAAGAAACATTTCGTAGGAGAAAGAATTAGTTCCTCACTTATCATAACTCTTGTTGCTAGCATACATAATAGCATAGTAATGAAGAAGAAGGAGATGGCAAGCTTAAGCATTGAAGCATGGCTCTTGGTTGGATTTGCACTCCATATCCAAGAGTGTTGGTGTAGGCTCTCAACCTCTACTTGCTTGGAGAAGGAGAGGGAGCTCTTGCACTTTGCATAGCACACAATGAGAGTGTTTGTGAGTGTGTGTGGGTGAGTATACCCCCTAAGAAACCCCCTAGATTGCTTGGGTCGACCCCCCCTTGTATCTCATGCTTGAAGCTCATTGGACCCCTCCAGGCCTAGCCAATCACAAGCAGGAGGCATTACAAGCAGCAAGGGTAGCCTTGAGACAAGTGTCCCCCTTTCCCCTTTGAGAGAGAGGGCTAGATAAATGCTAAATCAATTAATTAAATCTCCTAAATTATTATTGGACCCCTTGGGTGGCCAACCAATAGGCTTCAGGCACACCATGAGGGCAACATGAGGAGGAACTTGACAAGTGTCCCTCTTGCTTTCTTTGTACCATGCATGCCTTGTGTGAGTGTGTGGGTGTTCTCTCTCATCCCCCCTCATGTAGGGCTTGCCCCCTCCTTGTAGGGATTGAATATTTGACTTTTTGACACCTCAAGCCCCTCATACATAGGTCCAGTTCCCACCACAAGCTTGGTCGTTAAGCACTTTAAGCTTGGGTTAGGTTCTCACCTTAAGTGCAACCCTAGCATCTCAAGCATGTCAAGCACCTCAAGCATCTCAAGCACCTCAATCATCAAGCACCTCAAGCACCTTAGTCATCAAGCATGACAAGCAGGACAAGCACCTCGAGCTGGGTTGGGTTCCCGTGCCTCAAGGTCAGCCCTAGCTTACCTAAGGTCAAAGGACTTTTACACACATTATTGGAGGTCTTCAATGAAGCTAACCCTAAGGTCTTATGATCCGTTGGTTAGACTTGCTCTTTGATATACCATCTCTCATTTGGGCCCCTTTACCATTTGCCCCATGTTGAGATAGATCTATAAGCACATGTCTATATCTTAACCCTTGTTCCCGTTTATTATCCCACATTAAGTGATCAATTTAATATGAGAGAATCATTTGGGTTGGTTAGATATTAGATATTAGATTTTATGACATTACCTCTCTCTTGAAATCATAGTCGTCCTCGACTATGAGGTAGAAGAGATAAAGCCTTAGTCATTAGTCAATTTTACTTAGCGGGTAGAGGATCCCTTTTTACCCTACAACATCTTTCCAAGATGGATGACTAATCCATTTGGTGCTTGGGAGACATAGCTGCCGCAAGAATGTCTGCTTTTTTGTCCATTTCATTCTCCCAAAGTAGAGTGACAAATTCTACTTGGTGTTTGAGAGACGTCATCATCACAAACATGATTTTAAGCATGCATAATAGTTAAATTTGTGCACAATTAAAAAGAGGACTAGTCTTATAAGACAAAAACATGAGTCATTTAAAAGAAATTTGTACATTTGCTTACTCTAATGTAGCATTGTAAGCATTGACAAGGTTCATACTATCCTTAAGCTGTATTCCTTGCATCCATCTAGCATCTTCAAAAGGATAATTTTTGAACTTAATAAGATACCGTCGGATAATCTTACCATGTCGTAGTACCTTGTCTTCATGCCGAAGGACAGCTTCGGGTTGTAGCACCTCTTCTTGGTCTTCAACTTCGGGGGGTCCTTCAATAATTGGTTCAGTTGGTGGCTCTCCTTTGTAGGGCTTAAGTAGGCTTACATGAAAGGCATTGTGTATGAGCCAATGGTTGGGCAACTTGAGTTGATAAGCCATCTCATTGATGGGCTTCAAGATTTGGAAAGGACCATAGTATCTTTTTGCTAGTTTAGCATAATACTTTTGATGGCCTGTAGGATTTTTGCCCGTCGTTTGCCTTAATCGAGCCTTAGGAAACTTGAGTAAGACCCAATCATTTTCTTTGAACATTAAGGATCTTCTGTGCTTATCAGCGGCAGCTTTTTGCCTTTGTTGAGAGATGGATATAGCCTCCTTAATCTTTTGAAAAGATTCTTGTAGGTCACGGCTATTCTCATCAGCGGCGGCGAAGATCTTCCCATGTACTTTGAGTAGCAAGGGACTTTTAGGTCTTCCCTCAATGATCTCAAAAGGTGCTTTTCCCATAGAAGTATGTACAGTATTATTGTAGGCATACTCTACAAGAGGTAAGTACTTTTCCCATTGTGAGCGTTGATCTACTTCGGTAACATAAGTCTTGAGTAGATCGAGTATCATAAGATTGGCTATCTCACTTTGGCCATCCGTTTGTGGGTGATAGGCCAAAGAGAAATTCAATCTTGTTCCTAGATTTTCAAAGAGACCTTTCTAGAAATTACTGGTCATTCTAGGATCTCTATCTGACACGATGGATATGGGTAATCCATGGTGCTTGAAAATATGATATATGAAGAGAGTTGCCATTTGATGTGCCTTAATAGTCTTTTTGACAGGAATAAAATGTGCTTGCTTGCTAAACTTGTCAACTATTGTCCATATTCCTGTATTCCCATGGATAGACTTGGGTAATCCAAAGATGAAATCCATGGATATACTCTCCCATGGTGAATTTGGGATAGGCAATGGCTGAAGTAATCCAGGTTGCTTCCCTCTATCATACTTGGTCTTTTGACATACTACACATTTTGAAACATAGTCTTGTATGTCCACTTTCATGGTAGGCCAATAGAAGTACGTCTCTACTCCTCGAAGAGTAGGTTGAATACCTCTATGCCCCGCATATGGAGAAGCATGGGATTCATACATAACTTTCTCACGAAGGGAATGGGTAACACATAGCCTATTTCCGTGGAGAAGATAACCATCTTGCAAGGTGAATGGTTCCTCTTTCTTCCCCAAAGCAAAGGCTGACATTATGTCTCTAAAGTCAGGGTCAGTAGCATACTCATCTATCATAGAGGATAGATCATTGTGAGTAGCTATAGACACCGCATTAACTTTGGGTCATCGTGAAAGTGCATCGGCCACTTGATTGTGCTTACTAGCTATGTGAGCAATATGGAAATTAAATTGCGAAAGAAAATTTTCCCACCTCATTTGTTTGTCGGAAAGCTTGGTTTGCGTCATGAAATACTTGAGACTTTAGTGGTCGGTTCGTAGGATAAATGGAGTCCCCAATAGGTAGTTCTTCCATGTGTCTAGGGCATGTAGAACAGCTAAAAGCTCTTTCTCATAAATGCCCAAGACTCGTTCATCAATCAATATTGAGCCTTCGTCTCTCATATGCTATGGCATGCCCTTCTTGAAGAAAAACTTCTCCAAGGCAATCACCACAAACATCACATTGGACCTCAAATGGCTTTGAGAGATCCGGAAGCACGAGGACTGGTTGGGAAGTAAGCTTCTCTTTGAGATTTTCAAAAGCATTTTTCTCCTTAGCAGTCCATACAAACTTAACGTTCTTCTTAGTTAAGTCGTGTAGTGGTCCTGCTACTTGAGAGAATTTTGCTATGAAGCGTCTATAGTATGCGCACATACCAACAAAGCTTCTTAGCTCATGTAGATTTCTTGGGTTAGGCCATGCTTTTATTACCTCTAACTTTGATGGATCCATTCGGATACCATCTTTAGAAATAATATGACCTAGGTATTGAATCTCTTGAAGGAAGAATTCGCTTTTCTTTTGGTTGAGAAAAAGCTTATTCTCCCTCAATGCTTGAAAAATCACTTGGAGATATTGCTTATGTTCCTCCAAATACTTGGAGTAGATGATGATATAATCAAATAACACTCCAGTGAATTTGCGGTATGGTCTAAAAATTTTCTCCATCAAACGATTGAACGTAGCTGGTGCATTGGTCAAGCCAAAAGGCATGACTAGATATTCATAAAGACCAAACGTTGTGCGAAACGCGGTCTTTAAGATATCTTCATCCATTATCCTTATTTGATGATAGCCACTCTTAAGGTCAATCCTACTGAAGTAGGTATGGCCTTGTAGCTTATCAAACAGATCTTCTACCCGAGGTACGGGAAATCTATTTTTGATAGTGATATGGTTTAGTGCTCGATAGTCCACACACATACGGTATGTACCATCTTTCTTTTGTACTAAAAGGACTGGAGAACAAAAGGGAGAGGAACTAGACCTCACCATCCCTTTGTCTACCAGCTCTTGTACTTGCCTCATAATCTCCTCTTGTTGATCTTGTAAGACTCGATAAGGAGGCTTGTTAGGTGGTGAGCTTCCAGGAAGGAGCTCAATGCAATGGTCATCATCCCCTCGTTTTGGAGGTAAGTCCATAGGGATATCATCGATGAACACATCTTGGAATCCTTTTAGAAAATTAGACAAGTCTAACTCTTCTTGATTCCTACCATTTACATTTGATGAAACCTTAGTATATTTTAGAGACTCTTTGACAAAAATCATGTACGTAGAAACTGAGCTCTTCATTGACTTATCAAAAGCAAGAGGATTTACAAGTGGAATAGTGCGACCACGCTCACTAGCATCTATATACATGTTCTTTCCCCTATAGGTGAAGTAGATTTTCCTTTCAGGGAACTTCATGTTGGCAGCCATGCGATCAAACCATGGTGCCCCTAGGATAACATCCTCATCCTCATGTTGGAGAGGAGAGATGAAGAGTCTTCTTTGTCGACATAGCTTTGGACCTGAAGCCTCAACTTTCCAATCAAGGGAGTAACGGAGGCTTGTTGTCCCTTGAAAGTTGCATCAGCCACTACTATATCTCCCATCTCAAAATCTTGAATGCCCAACTTGGTGGCCAACTCCGTTGATATGAAGTTGAGAGTAGAGCCAGGGTCAAACAAGATGAAGGCATCATGCTCTCTTACCTTTCCGCAAGCATAGGAAAGTGATGATCCTTTGCAATGAGCATCCTCTTTTGGAGCTTCGATGGTGGAAGCCCTAGGAGTCTCATTGCGAGTATTCTTCTTGGGGCAAGAACAATAGCCATGTCCTTGCTCCCCACACTTGAAACACTTATGGTCCTTGTGAAAAGCTTCAAGCTCTTCAGGAGAGAGTTTTTTTTACCCTTCTCATTGGACCGATTGTTGTTGTTGTTGGAATTGACTTGGGAAGTATTTTGAACATTGGTTTTCCCCTTTGCATCATTTTTGTCTTTGTTTTCCATGGGCTTGACATTACATCTAGCCCCTTGATGGAAATTGATGGGTGAAGCAACCATGGTGTGATGGATTACTTCGCTAATAGTACCAGGCCGTTGAGAGTTGATGTATTCAGCCATCTCTTCAGGTAATCCCGCACAGAATTGCTGTCTTTGCTCGACAAAGTCTATCTTTTGAAAGACAGTAGCCTTGAGATGCAAATCCCAAAACTTGTCTACATATTTGTGGATAGACTCATGGGAGAGGAGCTTCAAGCTGCGCCATTCGGTAAGCACTTTGTCCTTTGTATCGCTTGCAAGGAATTGCTTCATGATGGAAACTCGTAGAGTTTTCCATGTCTTTGGGGCTTCACCATTTCCACGAAGGCTAGCCCACCATTGACAAGGTGATTTTTGGAAGTGCATAGCTACATGGCGTAGATTAGAGGACTCTGTGAAGCCCTCATCTCCAAAGGCCGCGTCAAATTGCTGGATGAAGGCCAACGCTTTGTCGGTAGCACCGAAGGTTCCATCATAGGTGAGAAAAGAGATACTCTTTCCTCCCTCCTTGAACTTCTTTAGCTCTTGTGACCTTCGCCATGCAGGAAATGATTTTCGATGTCCTCCTCTCTTGTATTCTCTAGGAGAATAACCATAACTTTCGTCAGAAGAGGAGGAAGGTGAGGAAGAAGGAGAAGAGGGTGACCTCTTCCTAGCCCTTTTCTTCCTTTGTTTCCTCTCTTTCCTTTCAGAGTGATGAGGAGAAGGACTATGTGTTGATCTTTTCCTCTTGGAAGGAGTGGGCGATCGTCTAGACCGCCGTCGTCATGGAGCCACATCTGCAGAGGAACTTAAACTTTCATTGCTTTCTTGCTCTTTGGATTCCTCCTCTCGAATGGGAGAGAGTCTTCTTTTGGTGGTCTCTTCAAGAGGCCTCCTAATCTCTCTCTCCTCTTGGAGAGGAAGGGAAATTCCATAAGCACGAAGTAGTTGAGTAAATTCGGCTTGCAAAGTAGGGTTGAACATAGATTGCTGCAACCTAGTGACTAGATAACTCACAAACATGGGAGCATCATCATTAGCACCTTCATGTGCAAAATCAAAGCTATCAATTTTCATTCTACTCTCTTAATTATTGTCAGCCATGTTAACAAAATTTATGTATGTACTTAGTATATGCTTTGGCAATTCAAAACCTTAGTTGCCACTCCTCTTAGCCTTTGAAAATCGGCTCTTAAGTATCTACACCCACGGCTCGAAGTGGTTAATTATAGAGAGTAGAGGAGTAGGTCTAACATAGCAGAGTTGCCAAGGGCTAGCTCCTTTTGGACTTCTTATGGCTCAATAATTGTAAATCCGTAGGCAAGTCTAAAAAGACTCCATTATTAAGTCCAAAGCTCCCGAGGTGTGCACCATCCCCCACATAGTGGGCTCAACAAAACCAATAATAGATCCCAGTTCCACTTACCCTAATATAATTAACAACATCAACCATTTATAGGCTACTTAAGGACCTCTCTTCTTAAGCAAGAAAAGAGAAACCAAATGCTCTGATACCAATGTAATGGAATTGGCCTATTTAGTTTGAGAGTAGCGGAAATTAATGAGAGTACTTTTGAAAAATGACTTTGTGAGCATAGCGGGTGAACATAATTGAATATAGCAACATAATCATAGCAATTAGTTAACTTGGCATAAAAAATAATTTTGCAAGAGAGAGAATTTAGATAACATGACAATAGTTGAGGACCGGATTTATGTGGAGCCGGTCCCCCCTCCAATAGGCATTTGTATTATGCCATTTCTCCCATTAAGCGAGACTTGTTACAATACAATCTTTGTGTTCCTTGTGACCGAGGTGATGCAATGAATATGGAAAGCTATATGCATCACAAACATGACATAAACTTGAAGAAAGCTTTAACTATCCCAAGCCTCAGTCCCAAGACCTCAAACACATTCGAAGGTGGAGAGAGCTAGCAGGGAATGAGGGTAGGGAAGAGGAAGAAGAAACATTTCGTAGGAGAAAGAATTAGTTCCTCACGTATCATAACTCTTGTTGCTAGCATACCTAATAGCATAGTAATGAAGAAGAAGGAGATGGAAAGCTTAAGCATTGAAGCATGGCTCTTGGTTGGATTTGCACTCCATATACAAGAGTGTTGGTGTAGGCTCTCAACCTCTACTTGCTTGGAGAAGGAGAGGGAGCTCTTGCACTTTGCATAGCACACAATGAGAGTGTTTGTGAGTGTGTGTGGGTGAGTATACCCCCTAAGCAACCCCCTAGCTTGCTTGGGTTGACCCCCCCTTGTAGCTCATGCTTGAAGCTCATTGGACCCCTCCAGGCCTAGCCAATCACAAGCAGGAGGCATTACAAGCAGCAAGAGAGGGCTAGATAAATGCTAAATCAATTAATTAAATCTCCTAAATTATTATTGGACCCCTTGGGTGGCCAACCAATAGGCTTCAGGCACACCATGAGGGCAACATGAGCAGGAACTTGACAAGTGTCCATCTTGCTTTCTTTGTACCATGCATGCCTTGTGTGAGTGTGTGGGTGTTCTCTCTCATCCCCCCTCATGTAGGGCTCTCCCCCTCCTTGTAGGGATTGAATATTTGACTTTTTGACACCTCAAGCCCCTCATACATAGGTCCAGTTCCCACCACAAGCTTGGTCGTTAAGCACTTTAAGCTTGGGTTATGTTCTCACCTTAAGTGCAACCCTAGCATCTCAAGCATGTCAAGCACCTCAAGCATCTCAATAATTAAGCATATCAAGCACCTCAATCATCAATCACCTCAACCACCTTAGTCATCAAGCATGACAAGCAAGACAAGCACCTCGAGCTGGGTCGGGTTCCCACGCCTCAAGGTCTTTACCTAAGGTCAAAGGACTTTTACACACATTATTGGAGGTCTTCAATGAAGCTAACCCTAAGGTCTTATGCTCCGTTGGTTAGCCTTGCTCTTTGATATACCATCTCTCATTTGGGCCCCTTTACCATTTGTCCCATGTTGAGATAGATCTATAAGCATGTGTCTATATCTTAACCCTTGTTCCTGTTTATTCTCCCACATTAAGTGATCAGTTTAATATGAGAGAATCATTTGGGTTGGTTAGATACCTTCTCCAAGACAATAGGCTATGTGTTACCCACTCCCTTTGTGAGAATGTCATGTATGAATCCCATGCTCATCCTTATGTGGGGCATAGAAGCATTCAACCTACTCTCCGAGAAGTAGAGATGTATTTCTATTGACCTACCATGAAAGTGGACATACAAGAGTATGTTTTAAAATGTGTGGTATGCCAAAAGACCAAGTATGATAGAGGGAAGCAACCTGGATTACGCCAGCCATTGCCTATTGCAAATTCACCATGGGAGAGTATATCCATGGATTTTATCTTTGGATTACCCAAGTTTATCCATGGAAATACGGGAATATGGACAATAGTCAATTGTTTTAGCTAGCAAGCACACTTTATTCCTGTCAAAAAGACTATTAAGGTACACCAAATGGCAATTCTCTTCACATCATAGATTTTCAAACACCGTGGATTGCCAACATCCATCGTTTCAGATAGAGATCCTAGAATGACCAGTAATTTTTGGAAAGGTCTCTTTGAAAATCTAGGTACAAGATTGAATTTCTCTTTGGCCTATCACCCACAAACGTACGGACAAAGTGAAATAGCCAATCTTACGATACTCTATCTACTAGACTTATGTTACCAAAGTAGATCAACGCTCACAATGGGAAAAGGATTTACCTCTTGTAGAGTATGCATACAATAATACTTTACATAATTCTATGGGAAAATCCCCTTTTGAAATCATTGAGGGAAGACCTAAAAGTCCCTTGCTACTTAAAGTACATGGGAAGATCTTTGTTGCCGATGAGTATAGTTGTGACCTACAAGAATCTTTTCAAAAGATTAAGGAGCTATATCCATCTCTCAACAAAGGCAAAAATATGTTGTTGAAAATCACAGAAGGGCCTTAACATTCAAAGAAAATGATTGGGTCTTACTTAAGTTTCCCAAGGCTCAATTGAGACAAACAACGGGCAAAAATCCTACGGTCCATCAAAAGTATTATGCTAAGTTAGCAAAAGAGACCATGGTCCTTTTCAAACCTTGAAGCCAATCAATGAGATGGATTATCAACTCAAGATGCTCAACCATTGGCTCATACACAATGCTTTTCATGTGAGCCTACTTAAGCCCTACAAAGGAGAGCCACCAAGTGAACCAATTATTGAAGACCCTCCCAAAATTGAAGACCAAGAAGAGGTGCTACAACCCGAAAGTATCATTCGGCATGAAGACAAGGTACTATGACATAGTAAGATTATGTAAGGGTATCTTATTAAGTTCAAAAATTATCCTTTTGAAGATTCTAGATGGATGCAAGGAATACAACTTAAGGATAGTATGAACCTTGTCAATGCTTACAATGCTACACTAGAGTAAGTAAATCTACAAATTTCTTTCAAATGATCAATGTTTTGTCTTATAAGACTAATTCTCTTTTTATCGTGCACAAATTTAAATAGTATGCATGCTTAGAATCATGTTTGTGATGATGACGTCTCTCAAACACCAAGTAGAATTTGTCACTTTACTTGGGAGAATGAAATGGACTACAGAGCAGACATGCTTGCAGCGGCAGCTATGTCTCCCAAGAGCCAAATGGATTGGTCATCCATCTTGGAATGATATTGTAGGGTGAAAAGGGATCCTTTACCCCCTAAGAAAGATTGACTAATGACTAAGGCTTTATCTCTTCTACCTCATATTCAAGGACGACCATGATTTCACGAGAGAAGTAATGTCATAAAATCTAATATCTAACGAGCCCAAATGATTTTCTCATATTAAATTGATCAATATTCAATCTGGGAGATTAAACAGGAACAAGGGTTAGAATATAGGTATGTGATTTAGATGCATCGCAGCGTGGGACCAAAGGTAATGGGTCCAAACCTGAAATGGTCTATCAAAGAGCAATGCTAATGGAGCTTAAAAGACCTTAGGGTTAGCTTCATTGAAGACCTCCAAAGGTTAGTGTTAAACGTCCTTTAGCCTTAGGTACTCTAGGATTGAGCTTGAGGTGGGAACCTGGCCCAAGCTTGAGGTGCTTGTCGTGCTTGTTCACTAAGGTGCTTGAGGTGCTTGCTGACTAAGGTGCTTGAGGTTCTTGTCGTGCTTGCTTACTAATATTCTTGAGGTTCTTGTCATGATTGCCGACTAGGGAGATTGAGGTGCTTGTGGGAACACTACTTAAGTTTGAGGTACTTTGTCATGCTTGCTGACTAAGGTGCTTGAGGGTAAGGTGTTCAAAAAGTAAAATCCCATCCCTATGAGAGAGGGAGTGAGCCCTAAATCTAGGGGGATGAGAGAGAACACACACACTCTCACACAAGGCAAGCTTGGTACAAAGAAAGCAAATAGGACACTTGTCAAGCTCCTCCTCATGTTGCCCTCATGGTGTGCCTAAAGTCTATAGGTTGGCCTCCCAAGGGGTCCAATGATAATTTAGTAGATGTAATTAATTGTTTTTGGATTTATCAAGTCCTCTCTATCAAAGGGGAAACTTGTCCCAAGCCTACCCTTGTTGCTTGATATGCTTCTTGTAGGTGATTGGCTAGGCCTCAGAAGGTCTAATGAACTTCAAGCATGAGCTACAAGGGGGGCTCGACCAAGGAAGCTAGGGGCATGCTTGGGGGGTATACTCTCCCACTGCACACTCACACACACTCTCATTGTGTGAAGTGCAAAGTGCAAGAGCTCCATCTCTTTCTCCAAGCTATTAGAGAAGTTGAGAGCCTACACCAATACTCTTGGCTATGGAATGCAAATCCAACCAAGAGCCATGCTTCAATGCTTAAGCTTGCCATCTTCTCCATCTTCATTACTATGCTATTATGTATGCTAGAAAGAAGAGTGATGATAAGTGAGGAACTAATTCTTTCTCCTATGAAATGTTTCTTCTTTCTCTTCCCTACCCTCATTCCCCGCTAGCTCTCTCCATCTTCGAAGGTGTTTGAGGCCTTGGGACTGAGGCTTGGGATAGTTAATTCTTTTGGACAAATTTTATGTTATGCTCGTGATGCATGAAGTTTTCCATCTTCATTGCATCACGTAGGTCACAAGGAACACAAAGATTGTATTGTACCAAGTCTCTCTTGATGGGAGAAACTATAATACAAATGCCTATTGGAGGGGGGACCGGCTCCACATAAATCCGGTCCTCAATTGTTATAAAGTTTGCTAAACTCTCTCTCTTGCAAAAGTATTGTTCATGCCAAGTTAATTAAGTATTATTTTTATGTTGCTACCATCAATTAATTTCACCCTCTATGCTCACAAAGTAATATCACAAAAATGCTTTCTCTAATTTTTCTAATTCCGCTACTCTCAAAGTCATAGGCCATTCCATTACAACGATAAATGGTATTTGCCTCACTTACAGTATTTTCTGCAACTAACCCCCTCCTGGTGTTACTGGAAACATGCACCCCACATTGCCTCATTGGAGAAACCTTGTGGCCTTATGCTCAGTTCTACCCCTCAATCGGCCAATATTGTCATCAGATCCAACTCGTCTAGAATCTAGATCGTCAACGGCCTAATTATATTGATTTTTCTTTGTTTTTAGAAGAAGCAATCATTCCCACTTAAAAACCTGTCTCTTCGGCTTGCATTTTTGAAGAGTGCACCATTTTGTTCTTACACACTATCAAGCATTGTATAAAATATTTGTGCATCTCATATATTCTACACCCATGCACAAGCTTATTGACATCAAACAAACTAGATATATTTACATCAATGCTTTTGCACACATGGCCGGCATAAAACCAGTATAAGACCTTCCTCATGGGCTATGGATATGTGGACCCATGATACATACATTCACTTGTGATGCACTACATGTGTCAAGGATTGTTGGCATGCAAGCTTTTGTTGCATCTCTTGTGTGAACAACCTCTTCCATCTAGGAAACTCATGAGTCAATAACCCATGTGAAGAACCTCTTACAATCCTTGTGTAAAGCACAACCACTTGTATCTGTACATAGGCAGCCACATCTTGTTTGTGCATAGGCAGCCACATTATATACCCATGTGTCAAAAGGCTGTCTCTTTGTATATGCCTATATAGAGGCACATTATGCTAGATAAAAGTAAGTATATCATTTTTGCAACTATACTCTATTGTACTATGTGCCCGATATCAAGACCTAAGCTAACTCTATTCTAATTACTCTTATGCTCTGAATGGCATACTAATCTATCCACCATAACCCTACACAAGGATGCTACCATACTAACAATTTGTGACACTAAAGAGTACCATTGGGTAGTACTGAGCTAAAAGACTCCATCGACACCATGATTGCACAAAGGAGACCTCATAACTCACAGATACTGACATCACTAACTAAGAAGGCAAAACTGACCATAGTCGAACTTACCATGACTAAAATCTTACACTAAACTGTGAGCTAATCTAAGGACTAGCCCATGAGCTAATCACAACTCCACAAAAGTTAGATGAAGAAAAATAAATGGCCACATTGACATATGCCAAGGAAGAAAAGGTGATAGTAGAGATAACTTCGGACATGCTCACAAAAATCACCAAGTTACCAAGGGGAGAGCCAATGAAGCTACAGGGATATGCAGACAAAGACTTTAGCACAATGAAACTCCCCACTTTTAGCAGTATCAACAAGGAAAAAAGGTATGCCCATCGCATGAGGGTCCTACACCACTTTGACAGACAAACCAAGTATCCAAGGACTAAAAGAAATCTCACTTCTATGTTACATAAGCTAGTACCCCAACACATAAATGTATCAATTGATTTGGCTAAGTGGGGGTTTGATTGGCTAATAGCAGTGGCAGAAAAGAAGCATTGGGCAAGACAGTCAGGCATTCCCCACCTAGGGGTAGTTGAGTTCTTGACTAAGATAGCAACTTTTCTTGTCAGAGAAACAAACACATTAAAGGATTCTCCCAAATCAAACAAGTGGGTGGAAATGATCAGGCAACCCAAGGGAAGAAAAGGGAACGGGTCTTCTACACCAACAAGGCCCAACAAGGCAAAAAAGACAATACAACCTGAATACATTAGAGATGAAGGGGCCACTAGCAGGGTGAAAGCATGTTAACCTGTCATGCTTTTTCATGTCCCGGACAATGCTAACTAGCACAATTTTGACATATGCTAATTAGTACAATAACTTGAGCTACATTTCCAAGATCTATGACATATGATATATCAATAGAAAGCACTTGAAACAAGAAATCCAAACGTACAACCTCCGACAAATTTTGATATTATTTGTAAAAAATTTACCGGACGCCCAACTTTTTGAAGATGTGCTAACTTGAAACTGCTAACTAGCACAAAAAGCGCGACAAGTTAACATGCTTTCACCCAGCACTAAGTTTGTTGGATCAAAGATGGATGAAGAAGAAGTGGAACTCCAACAAGTGGACCCAAACATGCAAGCAAGGAAGCCATCCTGAAGTCCTGGTAGATGTGGGTACTTCAGCTAAACCACAAAAATACCACTAGAGTACTCACATCTATTGAAGGAGCACTAGAAAGTGACAAAGGAAGTTGTGGCCTCTCCTCTACAAATACCATTTGTTAAAATCAAATCTGTTAAAATTCATAACTCTAGAGAAATTATGAGAGAAGGTTCCTAAACCAGAACTTTCCTACCCACTAGTGTGGGTAGAATTTTGCAAATTCTATTGTTTTCAATGTCTATTTTAGATGCAAAACTTTGGCATGCATGTTTTGGGCATTTGAATTTTGCGAGTTTGTTGTATTTGTAGAAATTTGATATGTTTGCTTCTTTGCCACCTCTTGAAGAACCTGACAAACATGTTTGTGAAGGCTATATTTTGGGTAAGATGCAGCATTTGAAGTTTCCAAAGAATGGTTCAATTAGGGACACATGCAGATTGCAGCTTGTGCATAGTGATGTTTGTAGGCCCATGCAAACTCCGTCCTTGGGTAATTACCTTTAATTCGTGACTTTCATTGATGATTACTCTAGGCATGCATGGGTGTATCTGCTTCAAGCAAAGTCTGAAGTGTTTATGTACTTCAAACAATTTTGTTGAAAATGTCTCAAAATGTACTATGGGCACCCTTCGTTCAGATCAAAGCGGGGAGTATATGTCTCATGAATTTGATGCATTTCTGGCTAGTCATGGGATAAAACACCAATGTAAATTTCCATATACACCTCAACAAAATGGTGTTTCTAAGAGAAAAAATAGGTCACTGACAAAAATGGCACAATGTATGGTCAAAAGTCAAGCTTTTTGCATTCGTTTTGGCTTGAGTCCATCATGTGTGCCACTTATGTACTTAACCAGTGTCCTACAAAAGCTTTACAGCCTATGAATACTTATGAAGCATGGCATGATAGAAAGCCTTCTATTGAGAACATGTGTGTTTTTGGTTGTTTGGCATATGCTTTGGTGCCACAAACACAACACAGAAAATTGGATGATAAGGCTGCCAAATTTATTTTTGTTGGTTATAGTGATGAAAGAAAAGGTTACAAGTTGTATCATCTCCAAATAACCAGTATCTCGGTTTCACGAGATGTTGTGTTTGTGGAAGATTCTGTTCACCCCTTGTTGTCATGTACTAGAGATAGTAATGTAAGCTCACATGACATTTATGGCACTTTGTTGCCTCTTTTCAGTGGTGGAAGTTCGAATGTACTAGAGATAGTAATGTAAGCTCACATGACATTTATGGCACTTTGTTGCCTCTTTTCAGTGGTGGAAGTTCGAATGTAAACTCCAATGAGGAAAATGTACAACATATGGGGGTTTCTAAAAATATTACAGATCAACCTATTATTGATGCAAATGTACATGATGTACTTTGATGAGGAAAGGGCTAAGAATGAGTACTAGAGATATGCCAAAATGACTAGTGCATACTTTGTATGACAGTAAATTGGATGAACCTTTGTCTACTTGTACATGCTCTAACCATGCATCTTATGCATCAAATTGTTATGTTGTGACTGTGTCTAGCTTATGTGATGTTGAAGAACCTCTATCTTTTGATGAAGCACAAAATTCAAAAAATTGGAGGGCTGCCATGCAATCAAAATATGATGCAAAAAGGCCATTTCTACAAAGTGGGTTTACAAGTTGAAATGAAATCCGGATGGTGAGATTGATCTCTATAAGGCTCAACTTGTTGAAAGGGTTATGCACAACAAAAAGCCATAGATTATGAAGAGACTTTTTCTCCCACTTTTTGTATGACTACTATGCATTTTTGTTGTGCAAGCTCATTTTGGCTTGGGATGTACATCAATCTGACATTGTTACTGCTTTCTTGAATGTTGACATATTTGAGGAAGTTTATGTAACGCAGCCTCATGATTTTGTCAAGAAAGGACAAGAGTACAAAGTGTGCAGATGTAAGAAAGCTTTGTATGGGTTGAAGCAATCTCCTTGTGCTTCGTATGAGAAAGCTGATAGTCATTTGTTCAAATGAGGCTTTTGTAAATAGTCCAACAGAAAGCACATTGTATGTAAAGCATGAGGGTGATGTACTTCTCATTGTCATTCTCTACGTGTGGATGATTTGCTAATCACTAGACCAAATGAAATACATATTGATAAATTTAATGCTGATTTGAGTGCTACTTTCAAGATGAAAGATTTGGGGTTGTTGCATCATTACTTGGGCATACAGTTTAAGTAGTGTGATGGTGGTATTGCCTTATGTCAAACAAGTCACATGGAGACATTGCTATGTAATTTTGAACTTGAGGATTGCAAACCTATTGCCACTCCCATGGAAACAAGTTGAAATTGAGCCTTCATGATGTTAATGATCCTGCCAATGTCACTCTTTACCAAGATGTTGTTGGCTGCCTTATTTATGTATGCAGCAGGAGGCCAAATATTTAGTTTGCAGTCTTACAAGTTAGCAGATTCATGCATAGCCCAGGGTCTAGGAATTGGCAGACTGTCAAGAGGATTTTTTGCTACTTGAGTGTCACTTTATATCTTGGCTTGTTTATCCCAAGGGGAGATCATTGCCGCCAGATTTACATGCTTTTTTGGACTTAGATTGGACTGCTTGTTTTGACACACGAGTGTCCACTAGTGATTTTTGTTTCATGCTCAATAGTTAATGCATATCATGGTTGATCAAGAAGAAACCTACTATGGCCACTTATAGTTGTGAGGCTGAGTATAGGATAGTCTTCATAGATACGGTTGAGTGTGTATGGCTCAAACACCTTATGGTTGATTTGGGTGTTGAGTGGTACACTACCAACACTATCTACATTGACAGTTAGAGCGCATTAATAGTTGCAAGGAACCCAGTTTTTCATGCTCGCACATTGAGGTGCATTATCAATATGTCAAGGAGAGGATCTCAACAGGAGAGATCTTATTGGCTTATGAGCCAACATAGGACAACCTTGCAGATCTTTTCACAAAGGCATTGTCTCATGAGAAGTTTGAAGCTTTCCACAAAGATTTGGGCTTACTCCCCTTCTAGACTGCTCATGTCCTAAGGGCATGGCACTACCCTATACTCTATGTGCCAGCTCTCATTCACCACATCACTCCCAAGGGGAATTTTCTACCATATATATGTGGTAGTGATGTGTGTGAACACTCTTAGGACCACCATGGCATTTTTTCCCTCACTAGGAGGATTTCCCCCCCGTGCATTGTATATACGCCCATCATTGTAGGGCTATCAGATCTTTCCATTTCACACTAAGTAATACTCTCTCTATTGCATGCCTTGAGCTTCCTTCGTCTTCTCCAAGTTGTGTGTGTTTTCCTGCAACCCTATTTCCAACAGTACAAACTTCTTACAAATTCAAAATTGGTGAAAAAGTCAAAGAGTTGGAAGCAGAAGCAAATAAAGTTAAAATACAGTGAGTCAAACTGTTAATTGCACCATAGAATTATCTATCCAAAAAGATTATGTGTTGGCAAGATCAGGAATTGGAGATGGCCAACAAATTTATTAAAATGCAAGAAATATAAATCATGGCAAAAAACTCCAAAGTTATGGTCTTAAATGTTAATTTTATACTAGTTTGTGTTCTTTTGATTTAATTTTGCATTAAGCTTCACTTCTAAGCTTAAGTTAGTCACTAGAACTAGGTGCATGAGTCTCACATGCAACCTCCAAAATTGTTGGATCATGATCCATGTACCACCCCCAAGTCCAAAACTAGTAATATATATATGATCCAGAGAGTAATAATCTATAAATTTCATAATCTCTCCTTAGTTCAAAAGGCAAAACCCTAACCAAATCTAGGCTCCTTCTAGACTTTGGAAATTGCAACAAAGTTCTTGGAATCCCAAATAGTGATCCAAATAGCGAAGAAGTGGTACTCATAGGGCCTACTCATCGTTCTAAACCAAGCGATATCATCAACATCCACCTTGGCCAAAAAAGTTGAACCGCAATCCATATATCTTTTTCTCAAAATGACCCACCATCTCTTGCACTTGTGAATAGTACTAGTCTAGTTCTACTAGTGAAGTTTGGTCAAATTTGGATTGCAATTTCTCAAGTAATCTTCAATTTTGTTTAATGGTCAAGTTATGGTGATTGAAGCAAAAAGCCAATTTTAGTCACTTACTTTGTGGCTAGTTTTGAATGTACCTTACATGATTCCTCAACAATAGACACTATCTTAGACAACAATAACACGCCAAGTTAGAAATCACTCAAGGAAGGGGAGAGTGTCGTCAAACAGAAAAGGAGTTTGAAGTTCTTCACCCAAAGCCAACCAACCCAAAGACCAACTTACACATGATCGTATCAAGAGATGAAACTGTAAGGAATGGGATGGTGCTAGCTAGGGTGGATGAAAGGGAAACATAGTGCAAGCGTGTGTGTAAGCAAGATTATCGATAACTCAAGTGAATTAGGTTCCAAGATAGAATTATCTTCGACTCATAAACACAATCTTGAGTATTGACTTAGCTTAGCACATGCTCACCATTGACAAGCATGTAGTGCAAAAATAGAGTTGTGTTTATTCATTCATGAGATGAGTTTTAAGCAGCTCTACAACCTTGCTCCACAGCATGTGGGATAACTCCACTCTTCTCTCCTTGACTCACACTTTAGGACAGAGCTCACACTTTACAATCCTCCCCTTGAGGTTTGGACTATGACAAAATACTGAAGATGCATTATCCACAGAGGATGATAAGCTGGTATCCACACAGGATGGTAATATCCACACAGGCTGACAAAATCCACACAGGCTAATAATATCCACATAGGAAAATAAAATTCCTCCCCTACAAGTAGAGAGGTTGCATCTTCAAAGTATGTCTTCATAAAAGACAAGGTTGGTCTCTCCTTTGTCTTCTTCGTCTTCTACCATGTGAGTTGATCCTTTGTTAGGTCTCTTGCCTTCGTAGCTTCTATTGTTGCTTCTACTACTGTTGCTTTCTCCACTACTACTACTTCCATTTGAGTAGCATCAAGAAGGAGGGTGTCCCTTCTTGCCCCATTTTTTGCAAGGATTGTTTGTGTAGCAGTATTTCTCTACGTGTCGCATTCTTCCACATTCATAACACTTTCTTCCGTTTGATGATGTCGATGGCGAATATCTTCCCCTTGAGGATGTTGTGATAAAGGCCCCTCCTGATGAGGTTAGCGAACCTTTTTGCTTTCTTTCTTCTGCTTGGACTGAGTTCATGACATCTTGGAAAGGTGGAGCCGGTTCTTTTTCTTCAAGAATTGTGACTAAATGGTCATAAGAAGGTGGAAGTGTGCTTAATAGTATGGTCACTTTGTCATCTTTTGGTACTTCAACCTAGATGTAAGTGAGCTGTGTGACAATGCTCTTAAGCCTATTTACTAGGCTAGCAATGTCCTCCCCTTTAATCATGGTGATCTTGTAAAGTTGTCTAATGAGACTAACTTTACTTCTTTTGGCCCTGGCTCCAAAATTGCTTTCTAAAACATGCCAGGCATCATGTGCATGCTTACACTCATCTATCAAATGCACATAATTGTCATGCAAGGAGGTGATGATGATTCCTAACGCTTGTTCATCTTTGGCCAAATTATGTGCACTTGCTATGAGTGTAGATGCCCTCGTGTGCACTCCATCAAGTTTGGTTTGTTGCTCTAAGGCACTGCTGATGATAGACCATAAACATTTTTTCATAAGTTATCCTCTTAACTTTGTTTGCCAAGTGTGAAATCCCTCCCCGTTGAATTTTTATATTCCCTTGTCCCCCATTTGTGCTAACAGAGGGGTCTTAGCTTAGGAGACTCTCCTAGCCAATGTCTACCTCTTTACACGAGCACAAATAACCCTTAAAAAAATTTATTGGCAAGTTGTTGTGCTTGGTTGCAATGATTTTAGGGTTTAATTGTAGGGGGGCGAGAGAGAGAGAGAGAGAGAGAGAGAGAGAGAGAGAGAGAGAGAGAGAGAGAGAGAGAGAGAGAGAGAGAGAGAGAGAGAGAGAGAGAGAGATCCTTTCGTGAAGATCCTCTTCACCGGAGTGAAGCTCCTCTTCACAAGGAGGTAGTGACCTTTGTTTTGATTGGTGGTGTTTTGAAAAATTCCCTCCACTCGGAGTTTCTGAGAGTTATGCACATGAAATTACCCTTGAAGCCTTCTGCTTGTAGAATTTCTCTTGTGGGAGAGAGCCCTTGGTGAGATCTTTGAAGTTTCAAATCTTGACAGGGTTGCCTTTGATCCTTTTGTTGGAGCCTTGATGTGGGACTGCCTGATTCTTGCTAGAGGCTCGTAGGATTGTGCTCTTGTGGGAAGCCTTGGATTAAAGGGGGGCCAAGAGTAAAGTCACTCCCTTTGGGAGTCTGAGTGCTTCAGGGGCGGGGGAAGGGGGGGCCCATAGGGGCGGACCCAAAAGCTTTGTTAAGAATGGTTGAGCACGTCGGGGACTGCAACCATCGGATGGTGGATGCAGCAAAAGGCCAAAACCGATCGTAGTCGTCCGCATGAGGAACCACCAAACGGTGACAAGAGCGTAGTTTAGGCGAGGAGTGAGCGTCCGGCCGGACCCAAAAGTGGAATAGGCTTTAGCTGAGCACTGTCTTCAGATCCGTCGGCTGCCTGCCCACGTGTGAGCCCAAAAGGCCTTCCCCTTTGACCAAAAAACAAAATAAAACTTTATTTAGGGTGTCTTCTCGTGGGCTTGAGGGTAGTACAAAAAAGGGGAGTGAGCATTAAATGCTTCCCATAGGCACACACACACACGCGCACAATTTTAAAGCTCAGTTCTGCAAGAAAAACAGAGAATGGAGATTAAGAGCTCGAGGTTTGTTCAAAGTGTTAATCAACAAATCTTAGCTTAAAGTTAGTACGGATGGGCTTGATTGAAATTTCTCAAGACAGGTTACGCACACACATCAGTTGCAAATGCTAATTTTGCTAAAACAAGGAGCAGCTTTTGAATTAAAAATGCAAGTTCTTTTTGGCTAAATTAATGCACTCTAATGCTAATTAGGCTTCCAATTGGCCAGCGAGTAGCCTACCCAAGAGTCTTTAACTCAAGAACATGCTCATGCTAGCCAATGTAATACTAAATTAGGCATGAGATATGCAATAGAAGAGCAGACCTAATGGATCTAGCTAATGATGATTAATTAATGCTAAGTGTACAAAGATGCAAGTGCATAATAGCAAACCTAGCTAGCATAACCGTGGCTCTGATACCAAGTGTAAGGAATGGGATCGTGCTAGCTAGGGTGGATGAAAGGGAAACATAGTGCAAGCGTGTGTGTAAGCAAGATTATCACTCAAGTGAATTAGGTTCCAAGATAGAATTAGCTTGGACTCATAAACACAATCTTGAGTATTGACTTATATTAGCACAGGCTCACCATAGACAAGCATGTAGTGCAAACTAGAGTTGTGTTTATTCATTCATGAAATGAGCTTAAAGTAGCTCTACAGCCTTGCTCCACAGCATGTGGGATAATTCCACTCTTCTCTCCTTGACTCACACTTTAGGACAAAGCTCACACTTTACAAAAACGAGCTAGGAAGGGGAGAGTGTTTGGAGATGCCAACTACGATACTCCTTTGATTTAATGTTTTGCTACAGTCCTCATTTGTAATCCTATTTTGGTTCTAGAGATTGTAAATATACATAAAGCTCATAGATTATGATATAAGTGGATTCCCACTCACTTCTGTTGTAAATGTATAATGCCCATGGGAACTCAGCCTAGAAATCATTTTTGGAAGCCCTAGGTAATTAAAGTCATTTTTAAGAAATTTCAAAGAGAAATCATTGTACATGCAAGTAGAGAAGAGAGCAAATCCTACTTTGACATGGATATATCTTGCAATCCGGTTTAGCTAAGAATGATTAATTGGCTTGAAGATTTGTTTGCTTGATGTTGATTTTTTATTCATGGTTTGTCTTGTGCATCTTCCTATGTAGGTTCACTCTATTGAGTCTAACAAACTCAATGCATCTACGTGCCCCATCTAGGTGGCTTCCCTGAGTATTGACATAGAGTATGTAATTGCAAGAATACTGTGCTATAGATGTCCATCACAATGATTTGCTAGTAGCCACTATCTCCATTCTGCTCTCTCTTGGTTGTGTGTGTGTGTGCATGCGCGTGTGCGTGCATGCTTGCAAGAGTGAAATCTCTTTCCTTATCTATCTTCTTACATGGTATTAAAGCATGGTTGTGATTATGAGCAAAGAAAGAGTAGAAAAAGAAGTGGTTGGCAGAAAGGTTTTGGAGTCTCCTCCCTCATGTATTGGTAATAAACCCACACCAAGATGTTTGGGGGGCATCCATAAGAATCTCTAATTTTGACAAATTTTAATTTGTGGAAGATTGTGTGGTTAGTGGTCCTTTGGTATTCCCCTCTGCAGCCCAATTTCCATTTTGGGTGCATTTTTAACCTATCTCCTAGAGTTGAAATGTGTTTTCATCCTGTTTGCATGTAGGGATGCAAACTTTAGGGGTTTCTACAAATCTCCCATTTTGGTGTTGCAAGAAGCTCCATTGGTGCTACATTTTTCATAGTAACTATGTGTAGTCGGGTGAAAGAGTATATTGTGTGAATAAAAACATATTGCGGTCACAAGTTTTTTGCTCTAGCTATTGTGCATATCTCTGAATTGTACAGAAATGTTTAAAAATAATAAAATCAATGCTAGTGTTAGTTCAAAATGTCCAATTTTTGTAGTGGAAAAAGGTTATTAAAAATTACATTGAAGGTAAACAAGAAGACCCACTAGTGTTGCCTAAGGAGAATACTGCTTTTCAACATGTGAAACCTTTCAAAAGGTGGAACCAAGGAGAACACCCATAGAGAAGGTTGTGCATTGGTACACACCTTTCCTTGCCTTACCCTCCCTTGGGTTAAGGTAGGATAGCATGTGTATACAATGAGAATAATGATGGCAAACTCAAGCCTTTCCTTTTTGCACAACCTTTCTTTCAGGGCTTCATTGTTCTCCATGTTGAAATTTTCATCTTCCCTAGAACCCTTCTATGTTGTTTTAGATTCTGTAATTCATTGAAGAGGGTGAGAGAATACATGAGCTCAACTCTAGAATACATGATTTCTCCAAGTTGAATTTTTCATCTTCCCTAGACCCTTCTATGTTGTTTTAGATTCTGTAAGTCATTGAAGAGGATGAGAGAATACATGAGTTCAACTCACAAAATAGGTTTTAAAAACACCTTTCATGGTAACGGGCCCAGTTTATATATGTAAGACATAACATAATGATGTACACAAGGTGTTTGGAAATGGTTGTCATGCCGCTTTTTAGGCATGCTGTGAAAAACCAAGCTCATGGTGTACTTGAGAATTTTTCCTTAGCTCATGGTTTATGTTGGGATCTCTAAAGACAAGATTTTTCTAAAATGCATATCATTTGATGTATTTGTTGTGTTTTTTATCAATTTTGGAATGAATGAGAATCATTTCATGTTGGTATTTATGGGATTTTTTGTATGCTTTGTATCTTGTTCTCTATACCTTTTCTAGTCTTCTAGTATGCCAATGTGGTAGGAATCATGTGATATGCCATGTGATAGCATGCGCCTACTTTCCAGCTAGGATAATGTCGTATAGGGTGAGGTTTCAACCCATGTGTACCCATGATGTCACTTTTTATGATGCCTATAAGAGGCTTGTATTCTCTCTTTTCTACTGCATAATAAAGGTCAGTACATTTGTAATCTATTGCTACATATGCCAAATATTCAAGCCTATAGCAACATATAAAGGAAGTCACTAAAATTGAAAACATCTCACAGAAGCCAAAAGCTTATTTTTGAAGACTCTATTGAAGGCTTTTATTGAATTCTAAGCTTGAACATTTGTAGATCAGATTTGGTAGGACATCAAGATTTGGAGATTTAAGGCATGTGGCATAGCTTGAAAGACTATATCTATTTTTCAAGCTTGAATCAACTGGCCTGCAACTTGCAAAGATAGACAATTTGACATCTCACTCATTTTGAGGCAAGTTTTCGAGCCACCACCCTCACTCCAAGTGCAACCACACGTGCAATGCTATCTTGGTGGCATTGAAACACTACCATATTTTTTTGGCCTCCTTTTTTGCATATCCTATAGCAATTAGGAAAACATGAAGCTGCAAAGAACTAGTCCACATTCTTGTACACATCCAATCATTAACAATATGTGTGCACAATTACGGTGCAAAGTCTTTGGCACGATCTTTCGTCTCTAGCAACGACAACTATGTATCATCAATTTGGGGTAGTGGAACTATAGTCAAGGCAAACCAACACTAGCATTCAAAACTCATCCTTTGGTTGGCACTCCAACTGATGTTTCATAAGCCTAGCAAGCCATGGCGACCATTGCAACACAAGCAACGAGTCCAAATATACTAATTGATAATATCTTTAGCCAAAGGTAAATTTTATGGTTGTGGGATAGAGCAACTAATGGGAATCTCTAAAAGCTGGTAGTAAACCCCACTTATGAATTAGCATAAGTGATTTAACAGCAATGTATCTTTTCTTGACCACATGTGTATCATCAAGAATCTGTCCAAATAAGAGCAAGGAACTCAAAATTGGGGTACACCATGGTTAGGCGAGTATCTTGGTGCTAACTAAGAAGCATCAAGTGATGTGCAACATATTTGAGGTGTGTCAATAGCTTACATGACTATTTTTGGAAGAAGGTCAGCATCTTGGTAGAAAAATATTTGAAATATTTTAATTGTATAGAATTTTTTCCTACCAAGGTTTCAAGTGAGCATATATTTTTATTTAAGGGAATGTTCCCATTTAGCTCGATTCTTTGCAAGTAGATATTGAAATATTTTATCCAAATACAATATTTAAGCTAGGTGGAGGCTAATATAAGAAGCCAAAAGATCTAAAAAGAGGGGTTGAGCGAGTTTTTGTAGGCAGAGGACTCTTTGAATTAGAGACGCACGCTGTCACACATGCAAGACATCCCTTCACAAAAATGGCCATAACTTGAGCTTTGAGTGTGAGAATCATGCATTCTAGGACTCAAACAAAACCTCTCTTTGAGATCAAGGCATGTATTGTATGTCTTAGCATGTCTAATAGGTTTTACACTAGCATCATTGCTCACCAATTACTCTCTCTAGTCTTAGAGAAGCTAATGGAGAAGTTATTTTTCCTGCATGTACCATGCATGGAGCTTTATAAAAATAAAATAAAAAATCCAAAGAGAAGCTTACACATGTTTCTAAGAGCTTGTATATTTTTATGATGCCTCTATAGGATGAAAAAGAGAGGCACATAAGGTGTATTTTTTCATTAAATAATGTCATCTAAACGGGTGTTTCTAAAAAAACACTTCAACGTCTTAACCTTGCGATGGATCTCAGGGGGTGCACTATGTAATCATGTTAATGTATAATGTGAGTTCAAAAGGAGGGGTTTTAAAATGCAAAAATTTTAGGCAATTTAAGAGAGATACATTAAAATAAGGGGTCATTTTATTCATTTATGTTAAAAGAGAGGGGTTTTCTTTAATACCCCAGAAACCCACGCTATATAGGGGGGTACTGAACGGTGAACCCCTCGAATGATGGATATACAAGCGTTGCAATGTTGAGAAGACATTGCACATCCATATACATTGCATATCTAGGTAGTAGTCAAAAGAATAATGCACATGCCATAAATTTTATAGTTGAATTCTATGGCAACAATGGAAATCTCAACCATTGAGTACATTTTTTGGGATCTTTTAAAGATGAGGATGATATAACTTAGAAATTTTTTTATTAGATCTTGCAATGATGTATATGATCAACTTCTTGTGAGCTTATACAATGATACAACGTAGTGGACACGAGGATCATTGCTAGTGGTACTACAACTAGACTTCATTGACATGTTCAACCTATTGGGATTGGTTGTTCATCTTTCCATAACACTCATTTCAACAATTTTACATCGATCGTTTCTATAATTCCCCACATATTTTATACACCTTATCATCTGCATATTGAGTAGTAAAAAAGAAGAAGTAGGTTTCAGCCTCTGTTTGGAGATGCCGATTACAAACACCCCTTCTAGCCAATTTCCCACTAAAGTCCTCATTTATAGTTCTATTTTGATTTTAGACATTATAAATATACATAAATCTCATAGATTATGATGTAAGTGGATTTGTCTCACTTACTTCTAATGAAAATATATAGTGCCTATGGGAATTGAGCCTAAATGGCATTTCTAGAAGCCCTAGTTAGAAAGGAAGATTGCAGCCTAGAGCGTCTAGTAGAAGATGATTACTACATGAAGGAACCATTTCCTAAGGAGTTGTTTGAACCCTTTGCATGATGGGAAGAAATATTGGAGACTCATGATGGCTGTGTAAATGAGGTGACCAATACTATATTTTGCAACAAAGATGGTTACGATATCAGACCCTTTCTAATGATATCCATTGTCCATGAAACCGAACATATTTTGGGAACAACTGAGATGGAAAAAACAAGTGATTCTAAACGAATAGTAGACGAAATTTCCATACGAGACCTTTCACAAAATGACGAGGATGAATACTATGATTCGAGGAGCGATGAATTAGGGAACAATGTGGGAGACAAACTGCTAAGCGACTTCAAAAACAATATGGCAAAAAAACAAATTGAGACGGTTTTCCTAACCAAAAAATACGTAGACAAAAGAGATATTAGATGAGGCGAACTAAGAAACAACAAAACAAATTAATTGAGAAACCCATGCCAAAATTGATGACCAAAATGCAATATCTCATGCTTGTAGGAGTAGATGATAGTGTTCGAGACAAAATCACACAAAACCCCCTTAAGTTGACTAGTTTTTGGGCAACATCAAAGAAACAAAACAAAAAACAAACGAAAGACAAGACCAAAAAACCACCAACAATGTCAAAATTGAACGCAAAAATGAATATCAGAAGCTAAAATGGACATTGAAGGAGGTTTGGAATACGTAAATGGAAAGTGAGGGGGACTCTAACTCAAAAAACTTTGATGCACCCTCTCATTACAAAAAATTCACAATTCAGGACCAACTTAACATCATCAGAAAGATGATGAAAAACAAGACAAAGTTGTGGGATGCATTCTTGGATGGAGCATTGTGGGCATATCAAACCACATACAGGGATGCCATAGGGTTCATGCCATTTCACTTGGTCTATAGTCAAGAGGCCTTACAAAATATCGAGCTCAACATCCCAACAATGCGCCTTCATAGCAGAGGTGCACAAGATGATCAAGCAGTATGAATGGATGAACTTCTTACATTAGTGGAGCTGAAGTGGAAAGGAGAAGCATCCTATGAGTGCTACATTAGGAAATTTCAGAGGTCATTTGGAGGGCCATATGAAGAGAGAGAATAATAGAGCGCGTCCAATGAGCACGAAGGCTACGTTATGTAGGAAAGTACGTGGAAAGAATCAAAAAATAGGAAAATAGCATAACTTTCACGAATCTAGGATTGTAGCATCGTAATTTCCTTCCTTTTACCGAGCTTTTAGGTGCTTGCATGTGGTCCCACTTCTGATATTCTCTTATGGTCATTAACGTACTGGAGGGTGACCATTAAGCCCGCACAAGATATTGGAATTCTAAAACACTTTCCCTCCATTAGAATGCTTTCAAAGTGAATCTCCCTCCACTAAATCTTTTCTCTGAGAGCTATGGCGTCCACGTCTTCTCGCCCAAGAGGCTCCAGGTGTTTACTGTCTCTCACACCAACAACCAACAACTGCACTTTGCCTAGAAGGCCAAGTAGTAGCATATCCTCAATTACAATACCAGCTTCAATAAGTGCAGAGAACCAATGGGTTGGACAAAGGATAAACAAAGGTTCATGGGTCCTCATGCAACCAAGAAGACCCAAGAGGTCTAGTGGTATCAACGTTTACCGCTCAGCATGGAAGGCCAGAGTGTTGGATTTCAAAGTTGAAATCGGCAAAAGATCTGTAAAGGAAGTTCTTGTTCAGCATGTGTTTACCCATCCAGAGGTGATAGCAAACGGTGGAAATGTATCAGATATACATCAACCACGTTGCAATTGTAAGTACTCTTGACATGTGAACTTACTGATACTCTCATTATAACTTTTCTTATATATTTTGCAATGTTTCTCCCGCTTGTTATGAGCAATGTCTCCATTCTTCACAGCTCAATTACATTAGATTTGTCATTTGTACTTATTGATACTCTTAGTTTAACTCTTCTTATATATATTGCAGATGTTTATCCCTCTTCTTATGAGCAATGGGAGCCTGTGGAGTGCATAATAGGCCTCTTCCATGTTGTTCATGCCCACATTGGTTCTCTACAGTATTCAGGGAGGAGCAGCAAAAGACTGGCTGATGAGGGAATATTTTTTTATGACCACTTCTACCAACTCAGCTCAGGGAATAAGAATGGCATGTTGGGGAAAGTGTCTCTACCAACCTATTGGAACACTGTGGACTGGCCAGTTCCCGAGGAAACAATGGTGGAGGCAATGCGAAGTAAGCTCTACAAGGATATACAAAGGTCTCTACGTAGCTCTATTCCCACCAAACTGGTTAGAATTGCAAACTTCTGTCCTGTTGCACTCTTCATAGAGCTGTTTCATAGCTACAACATCCGAGTTACGAAAACTATGTTCATGTGCAAGTCATTTCAGTAGTCATCCTGTGACAAACTTCTTGACAGAGGATGGTATGCAAAGGAAGAGATTGGTTTACGGTGCGAGGTCGCGCTTGATACTCTAGTTGTCAAGTACATGATTGCAAGCCAATCACTGTTACTCTCGTTTTGGTATATGCGATCACAAATGCTCAACGGTAAGTACATTCCTATGGACCAGGTTTCTGCAGGTTTGGAAGATAATCCTGCTGTGGATGTGGAAGTGATTGATAAAGAGCCTGGCCTACTATTGGTGGTTACAATAAGGGAGCTATGCAGTCTTCAGCATTTGCGGCATGACATAATTGAAGAGTCAATGGACAAGGACCTATCAGATTTTTCCTTTTTCCTAGCTGGTCGTAAGGTGATGCGGCGAAGGGAAAAAGATATTTTGTGCAAAGAGTTGGATGGTCGGGTTGAAGTAGTGTCAATGTAACAGATATTCTTGTGAACCCAAGTGTATACAAATGACTTTCAAGACATGAAGTTTATTGAGCTCATTTTTCAATTGTGCCCTGTGAAAAAGTGTGCTTGAAATACATTTCTTTACCATGTCAAATCTCTCTCTCTCTCTCTCTCTCTCTCTCTCTCTCTCTCTCTCTCTCTCTCTCTCTCTCTCTCTCTCTCTCAATGTTAGACAAGACAAAGACATGATAGAAGAGTCATCTTAATTCATTAGAAAGTACAAACTTGTTCGTGAACAATGGACTGAGATACAATTTTTGTAAGTATGGAATCAGAATGTCTTCAAGGTAAAAATCGAAGGAATGCCCCTCGAAAGAAGGTGGTGAGATAGTTGTTCCCGGCGGATTTAGTTCTCCCTTTTCAGGAGTATCGTCAATCAGTAGTGTATTAGTTGCATCAAAGGGTACACCGATTTGGCTAAACAGTTTGTACAAAAGAGGTAAGTGTGGTTTTTTAGGGTGGTAGTGGCCCTCAACGGTAACGCATTTTCTTTGATCATACAAAAAGGCAAAATCTGACGTGTGAGCGTGGCATACACTGC